>NC_065433.1:13686699-14311699 GCF_024362695.1 Pectinophora gossypiella
AGGTTAAAACAGACGAAGCACACAGGGAACACGATGCGTGAATACTTGTCGATATCGGAAGGAGTGGTGCCCAGAAGTTTGTTGATGCCCTGTAAATATTGTTCGGCTCATTTTAACTGCTTATCTTTATTTCATCGCTTTATTATAATTATCGTTAGTAAAATTATTGTTTTATCGCACAGCAGGTTCTTACAATCGCTTGCTATGGACAACATTCGCCTTTCGCAAATATAGCAGACGCGTGATACATTATAAACGCTACATTTAGTATTTGGTGTACGTACCTTAGAAGCGGGAATAAGGTGAGGAATAGCGGCTTCTTCGTCAGGTGGAGGTCCAGGAGGTGGAGGTGGGCCACGTGCGCCATTTATAGTGTTTTCTAAGGTGCCACCCTTAGAGTACGCTTTAGGATCGTGCACCTTGAATCGTACTTCCTGCGAAAGAAAAGCATCTTGCATATTTATGATAGTAACCAGGAACGATCGCCGGAGAAAAATAAAATAACGTGCTAAGATGCTTCGAATGAGATATGTCTGAAATTTGTTGGTTGATAGTAAGAGTTAAAAAAAAAAACAAAATCTTTAAAGTTATACTGCTTATTTTGAAACCCTTATTTTTTATATGTCTTCTTTGACCAGACGCGACTTCTCTAGATTTCATTGTATTATTAATAAATTACCGAAGATCTGCTAGGTGGCGGAGGGCGGGGTAGTGTACTCGTTCGCGGTGGAGGTAAGGGTTCAGATGTTCCTGGTGGCCCGTCGATTTGCATTTTCTTTTCAGCGGCCATTTTTTGAACAGCAGTAAATCTTTGTTTTCTCATCTGTATTCGTTTTGCCATATATCCAACTGTCGCGTATTCTGAAATAATATATCATCGATATGTAAGTAATTTAATTACTTTTAATATCTTTATTTAAGCAAGAAACACAACCACGGCAAGCGAACTTTTTTCACCAACGTTTTATATTAAGCGAAATAGCGCGAAAATAATTACTTATGCAGACAAATATCTGTGAAATGTAAATTTGGAAAATCCATTATTGCTAGAGCCCCCAATCTATGAACTATACAGGGTGTTAGTAACATCGTCACGAAAACTTTGAGGGATGATTGAAACCATGATTCTGAGTGAAACATTACATATCAAGTGGAATTGTTTGCCGCAAGTATGGAATTGAAAATAATTAAAAAAACAATGTTCATTAATTTTCCGACAGGAATTTCCACTTAATATCAACATAGTATCATGCTGTGTTCGGTATTCGTTACGGTCTCACTAACACCCATACGTACTCGAATGGCTACCTGTACGTACTTGTACGGGGTGTAAGTGACATCGTAACGAATAATGTGAGGGATTAAGCTCATTATTCTGAGTTAATATCAAGTGGAATTGTTCATCGCAAAAGTATAGAAATGAAAATAAATTTAAAAACAAAATTACTTAATATGAATTTTGGGACGGAAAATTCCACTGGATATTAACTCAAATCAGAGATTCATTACGATGTAACAGCCTGTATATACTACAAAACATATAATTACGAAACGTTTAGCCGTTTGATTGCATAAATTAATTTATATTCTTGTTTCATTAAACTAAGTTACCTAATAGACTGGCGAAAACCATCACGAAGCAGGTGCCCAGGTAGACATCAATAGATTTAACATAGGAGATCTTGGGTAGAGCAGCATTAGTCGACGACATCAGAGTGGTCATCGTCAAGACAGTAGTAACACCCAGAGACACGCGAGCTGGTGTCGCATTACGATTTAACCAAAATGATACCCAAGATATAATGACGATTAAACCAGAGGGAATATAAATCTGGATTAAATAGTAGCCCATAGATCGTACGAATTGAATCTCGCATGCTAGCCTTGAGTAATTTCCTGAAAAAAACACTTACGTTAGTCACCTTCATTACTTAGTGAAAATTATACTATTTAAGTATATAATATATCAAGTTCATATTCAGAATGAAAATTTGTCAATGCAAATTCAAGTAACATGCAAATGTAGTATCACTTAGATACATGAAGTAATGAGGGTAAATTGATGTTTGGGGTCAGGCTATGCTAAGCTGTTTGCGCTCGTGCTTGGTACCTGTGGTAAGAGAGATCTCCATGGCCCGCTGGCGATGGCCGAGCACCTTGAACTGCGGCAGCGACACCTCGCTCGACACGCCCACAGAGTTGGGGCCCTCGTTCCACTTGTATCGGATGTCTCGCATGGTGTAGCCAACTGTACCATGCAGAGATATGGAACGATAAAATATGCACCCATCGCACTGGGTTTTTTAGTTTCTTGTAGAGGTGAATAAACTAAAAATCCATGTAACTACCGAAATATCAACAAGTGTCTTGTAACTGCGGCTTTAAAATATAACAATAGTATGCATGTTAAAATAAAAAAGCTTGTCCAAGTTATTGGAAATATTGATGAGTTTTGTCTACAAAGTTAATAAAGCTTAGGTTGGTAACAGGTTTACAAAATGTTTAATTGAAACTTGTATTGTCGTCCAGATAGTCTGTTTTAGATGAGAAATAAATGAAAATGTTATATATAAGTACGTAAATTAAGCTATGTATCTAAAAATCTAATCTACTCACAACTCTCGATTTCTATATTGCATAATTGACGATCCATGGGAAAATATTGCAAATCCATTGGACAAGAAGCAGTGATAGTCAGTCTGGAACAAAAATAATATTTTAAAAGATGCTGTCAAGTATTTAATTTGTCAGTGCCTTAATTTGATATCCTTGGTAATCAATTGAGATACCTTATACTTCGAGTGATAGATCCAGAATGGTGAATGCGGATGAATTCGTTGCTCGTGGTTGCAATGTGGAAATAAGACTGTTTCTCATTTACAAAGAAAGTGTCTGGTACCCATATGTTTCTAATAAATTCGGAACCGACAGAAAGTGTCTCTACGCCCGGCCTCTTTTTATATGCAAGTCGTGGGTCTGTCCAGAACTGCCTGAAGTAGAAGTCCAGCGTAAAGTCCTGAAACATTATCATTGTAACATGAGACAATGACTCTTGATTGAGCTATAACCGTATTCAATGGATGTCGTTCGGAGTGTCGTACACTGCTTACCCAAAATATAAACTGCTGTTGGATTTTTAATACATCGCGAAGTCTAATAACATTCTGCATTATATTTTTTAACAGGTATATATTTCTACGAACAATGAGTTGGTATAGTCGACAATAATAATGATTTCTTGTTAGTTTAAAAGGAACTTAATAATTATTTTCAAATCATGAAATTGATTATCTAAGATGTTTTAAGGCAAATTCTTGGAAATTTAAGGTTTGGAGAATTTGATCAGGCTTGATTTGTTTGTAAAGTGTTAGTTTTAAAATATACTTATTTTTAAAATTACTCGAATCGTTGCTATACAAGATCTTCAATGGAATATTATTTATAGTAGTATTGGTGCAAAATTATTATTTATCTACATAAAGGGGATCTTGTATTGTATTTCGACAACATCCGAATAATGTGCTGAGCATTTTTTTTTTAATTAGGTCAAACAACAAAGTAACTCTTTGTTGTTTCACTGGTTTATCTAAAAAGCACACGTAAAAGTAATCGAAACAAATGTACTTCTTACTATATATCCTTCAAAACATTGGTGTTTTTATTTTTTAAGTATAAAATATAGCCAATTAAGTCAATCAAGCTATAAAAGCAAACGTAAGTACTGTAGGTTTTAAGTGGGTAACAACTTAGTAAGTACTAGTGCGAATAGTGAACATCAATTAATTTGCTAAGTATCTCCATATTTATTAAGCGGCTCAGACTCTATTGGTAGGTAGTAAAGGTGTAAAAATAAATTTCATAGTAAGCATTTATGAGTAGGTCAGTAGATAGGATTTCTGATAAATGTTTAATATTTAAGCATAGGAATCGAAACAGAAATATTGATTCATGTATACAGGGATATTTCTATAACAATATTAACATATTCCGATGCTATTGAATACTTTTACGTATGCTTTATTCGGCAAGTTTAGCTAGGTTCTATAACAAAATATCCGGTTAATGGTCACGTCCTGAAGTGACTTTAACAGTCCCCTTGATTTGGTTTCCACTAGGGGTCACACACCCTGATCTTTATGTTGGCTTGGTTCGATGAAACCGTTATCAAGGGCCTCAATTTATAAAAAAATAAGTCACGTGTTAACATCATTTGACGGTCCTTCGCATATTGGTTGAGCGTTTTTCTGAAATAGCGTCGCCTTATCATAAAACACTCTGTATGTATATATTAGCAGCAAGATAAAAATATTTTATTGCTGCTAGTATGCAAATTATTATTTTTTATAATCAAAATTTCCTTTAGTAATCGGAACTAAAATGATTAAAGAAACCCAAATATTATCGAAATTTCCACGTCCAACCGGAACTCACTGGACAACGGAACAAACATGAAATACATTCATAGCATGACTACATAAAGGAAGACATTTTAAGGCATGTGGCAATTCTAGAGTGTTGAACGCCAATTAGAGAGACAAAAGTAAGAAATCACAGTCACAACAAATACCTACTCAAGAACATAAAAAGCTGAAATTAAAAAAAATAATAAACGAAAATGGAGTAAAGTTACGACAGTGTTTGCTTGGAGGGATGCTTTGTAACAAAGTACATTTTAGTATGTCTTTGATTTGATAGAGACACACCCGGATGAGCACACCACTGCCATCCATAGAGCTGATTTTAAACAGCAATGTAGGAAAACTTAGGATGTATAATTAGCTAGTGGTGCACCGCGGTCCGGGCGATCGGCTCCATAGCGCCGGCATGCTCGCAGCCTCGTGTCTGGGGCTGCTCGGTCCCGCGACCAACGACGGTTAGACCGAGTCAAGCGTGATCTGACAGGGGCGAGTACCATGAGCACTTCGGAGACGGAGCTGATAGAGAGCACATACATGGTGACGCCCACCTCCACTGGCGGACCTGCAATCAAGCCCAATCGTGAGTCGCGCGCGCGCCTCGCGCCGTGAAAACCAAACCAGAGGACGGTGACGTGACGCCCGGAGCCCCTCGACCGAACGTTCACTGCCCTTCGTCTTGAAATGTTACGAAACCACAGTCAGCCGCTCGACCGAGGGTTGTTAACCTAGCCGCTTTGCCCACTTTAAAGTGACCATCTACATAAAAGTAGGTTACAGTATTAAATACCATTTTCACTTCAGATAAGGAGCTGATGGAGAGCACGTACATGGTGACTCCCACATCCACTGGCGGTCCTGAAATGTTACATTCATTACATTACCTGCTTCCGTTTACAAATTTTAACATGTTTTACCTTTTTAAAATATACCTTTTTGGTACTAGGTATTTAGTAAGTTTAATATTGGCTTAAAATAATCCTGTGAAAATATAATTTTTGTTTTTAGGTTTATTATTCCTCTTTATGTCTTTTTTCCCATCACATTTGATATATGCGTGTGGTATGAGGACTACTTTGTTAAAACTCTTTAAAAATGTGCTTAGGATCTAGTGAACATTCCCAGAGAATTGTGAGGCCGTGCGCTAACCCATACAACTAGCCAGATCTAATCCGCGCGGCCAAAGTTGCGCGAACCTGCGGCATAGAATAAGGAATTAATACTACATATAAAACGTCAATTCTCCTTTCCCCACCAGCGTCTGAGCTAGGTTTACCTCACCCCCCTCGGTCATACTTTAGTCTTGAGTCATGAAGGCTGCGCGCGGACCGTTGTTTTTACTTTTTTTCAGTTTACTTTATACGTTCAAAGTAAGCGCCTATAAATATTATTTTTTCATGGTGATTGTTCATCATGACACGCAAATAATATGTAATAAAATTGAACCTAGGCTAAGTGCTTAATGTAAGACGTTTAAGGTAAATGTAGTATGTGTGTAAAACAGGATTGTTTGTATGAAGTGTGCGGGTGTGCCAGCGGAGAGAGCCGTTCGGTGCAGAGCCGCCAACAGCTGCGCGTGTGAATACCTGCTACAAGCACCCGCGTTTGTAGCGCTGCTCATAATTATTTTTCGAAACAGACACGCAGGCACAGATTAGTTAATAGGTTACTCTTTATTCTATGGGGAAGTCCGTGTTGCTCTATGATCGTACTAGATAGTTACGACGAGCGTGCACCGCGCTAGGTTAAGCGCTCAACCTGAATTTGTTAATCAGATTTTGAGAAAACAGAAATATAAACTTGTTGAAGGTCAATTTAACATTTTTGATTATACGTAATTTCGCAAGGTGTTATGGCTGAGGAAAAGAAATGACAAGAAACTGCAACAGCTATACATATTTTAAATCAATGTAGGTAGGTACTTATACATTACAAATTATTAAATAACTACAGGTACACATTTAATACCAGCATTTTTATTATTTAGGTAATCATTCATCTCATAATAATCGTTTTTACATAAAGTAAACTTCACATGAGCAAATTCAAAATATTATCTGGTATTTGATTGTAAAAAAAGTACACATAACCTCAAAAAAGATGAATTTAATTTTAATCTAGAATTTTGAATTGCGATTTTATTTTTATTCCTTTTATTGTAAGTATGCCTTTCACAGTTTCTCGGAAGGAGAGATACATTTTTTCGTACATACACAATGTTTTATACATATATTGACTTGCGACTGCTATCTTTCTTTCTTTCTTTAAAAAGAAAGGCAAATAAGCTAGTGGACTGGAGAAATAAAATACCTAAGATGATGGAGTATAAAAATTGGGCCCTCAGATCTCATCTATACCGGAAGATGTATGAACACTATAGAAAGAGACTTCACACTTAATGATTAATAGGTATAGTTTTGTTGAAACACTTTTACAGGGATTTATTTACACAACAATGCGTTAAAGGTTACTGCGAATCAAACACAATTTACATTATTACCACTCCAATCAGATATGTTTTTACACGACTGCCGCGAAACTAATGAAGCTTTGTTCTCTTTGGGGATCGAGTGCTTGGAAAACGCAATTTGTTTTGAAAGTTACTTGTGTTTCTAACGTAGCAGAGTCAACTACGAAATACATTTAGTATTTGCATTTGATTTAAACGGTAGATACTGGTAAGTAAGTATTGTCTGTAGGGTATACCAAACATGTTGAGAATAAAAATTAAAGGTGTTTAACTGAAGGCGTGGCAAGTGCCTGTCATCTTTCACTGAATTTCGAATGCTATGACGAAATTATAGATAAATATTTTATACTTGGAATCGTTTTCACAATTTTTTAAGGTGCAAAATAGAATTTCAAACAATAGTTATAAGTTAATGGTTTGATTTTATTTGCGTAATAAACTTTTACGTGTGTGAGAATTGAGGACCCATACCTATTAAATGAAGATATTCGAAGTAGGAGGAGTTCGGTGGCGCAGCGGTAAACGCGCTCGGTCTGCGATTGTTGAAGTTAAGCAACTTTCGCAAAGGCCGGTAATAGGATGGGTGACCACAAAAAAAGTTTTCATCTCGAGCTCCTCCGTGCTTCGGAAGGCACGTTAAGCCGTTGGTCCCGGCTGCATTAGCAGTCGTTAATAACCATCAATCCGCACTGGGCCCGCGTGGTGGTTTAAGGCCCGATCTCCCTATCCATCCATAGGGAATGCCCGTGCCCCAGCAGTGGGGACGTTTATGGGCTGATGATGATGATTCGAAGTAGGACAGCCTTTTGGGATAATATCTGATTTCACAAATTTTGTGTGCTATGAAATAGCATAGATTTTGGCGTAGTTTTTTCTCTAGTGTCTATTCTTTAACTGGTATAGGTGGGCCCTCAAACCTCTAAGTGAGAACTGAGTAGAATCTGATTCCAACTTTCACTATTCGTCGGGAATATTCACTAAATCCTGAGCACGTATTCAAAGAGTTTTAACAAAGTGAAGCTTACACCACACACATATGTATACTTGGTTATATCGGTTGTTTAAGTAACTACCTACCTGTCAATTAAGAATTCTTAGGATAACATAAGTACTTACGTTGACTTTTTAGAAAATATTTATTGCGGTTTTATGTAGCATAGCGCAAGTATATGAAACGAATAAACAAAAAACGGAGAAGTATGTCTTGATCGAAGCAATTTAGACGTTATTTTATGCTTGTACGAGTATTGTATTCATTTCAATTAAATATTGCAAGTTTTTAAAAGATTCAGACCTCTGATACTCGTTACTTCACAGGGATTTTCAGTACTTTTGAGGTAAATATTTTCGTCAATGTCCTCGAGTAATTACTTTTGTGACTAGTAAATTCAAGTTCTTGTATCTTGTTGGTAGCTTCATTAAACGGCAGAGCGACAAAGCCAGTGGTTGCCAGATCATTGTTATTCCAGCAACTATGATCCAAACTTCATAGTTCGATCGTTGCCTACCGGAGTTAAGGATTACTCCAGAGAAACTCAGTTTTAAAGGTAACAAAGGTCTGGATGGCAGTCGCTGATTCTCGATTCTTGGTTTATATCTAAAAATTGTTTCATTTTGTAGGTACAAATGTTTTTTATACACTATGTTCTATCTTTTTAACCATAGGCCTCATAAATGTTACTTTTTTTCCACCACAATTTGACCTAGGTTTGTAAACAATACGACACTTATGATAATACTTTATTTGATACGATCCTGGTGCTGATTCCTGTAGATACTATCAATACGTAATTTCATTTTAAGTTATACCTTTCATTTTATACCTGCCGAATAGGAAAGGAATTGCAGGAACCGGAGCCAACAATGTTCACTCTAAACTAAAACAAGAAATAATAAAAAACTTACGTATGTTTACTGATAAATGTATGTTTAAATCCAATATATTTTTATTCACATTTCCTATTAGGCACATCATTTAGAACATGAAGCAGTAACTATTTTTATTTAGTGGACACGCGATTAAAATTTCAGAACTTATGATTAGGTATGATTATAAAGCTTAATTACAAACTGCGAAAGTTAGCTTTTTTGCAAAAGTTAGTTAGCTTAGCAAGAGAACAAAAAATTTATAACGGAAAATGTCTCTGTAAAAATATTGTTACCAACCTCCATAATTGGGTCTCACTCTCTTGTCGTAACTCACACTTAGTGAGTCCAATATGGCTGAGATATTGACGTCACCAAACATTCCCCCTCCGCCCGCTCCCCTGCAAGAGAAATCAAAAAATGTTGAATAAAACAACTGCAAATTTCCGTCGGACTTTCTTAAAGAAATTCATCCCATTCAAGAAATCATAATATTACGGAATACATAAAATCGATTAAATTTTTGTGAGATAACTTGAAGTGACAAAACACAGAAAAGCTACGCTGCTGGATACAGGTACAACACAAATTAGAGGGGACCAATCAATACCTGTGGGACAGGCAATCATGACGTTGCTAGAGATATGAGCTCCGCAATAGGAAACGGATAGTTGACCGACGACGTCAATTACATAAACCGATAAGTTATTGGATCGGACTGGACTTGGCCGTGATGTATTAACGATACTTGTAAAGTGCTAACAGAATTGCAAAATGTGAAATCCAAACACGATATGTGGGTCATGTTGGCATTCACATTACTTATATCTACTACACTTAGCAGTTCACTGCACTAGCATGAATAGGTAAATGAAAGTTATGAACTATACGAATTTATGACAGTTCAGTGAATATAGAAATCGTTGTTTAATTAACCTAAGTTCTGGATCATAATTTAATGTCCGTATAATAAACAGCGTATCGTCGTTGCCAATTTAAAATCTATTACTTATATGCAATCGGGTGAATTTTACAGAAATTAAAAATTGTACTGTATGTTTTAGGAGCAAAATATTTAATTCGATCCTGACAAAAAATGGTGAGGGCAACACATAAGAGCTTTTAAATTGGCAACGATGGTATGGTACCGTGTGTACAGCGTATGTACATCGTTTTTATAATATCTTATGGATGCACTACCATCAGGAGAGGTAGTCTGAACTCCCAAGGCGCTGATTTGTTGAAGTTAGTGTTAACCTACCATTGGGTACAGATAATCTTTCAGTCCTTCAGAGGTGCTGCGTGACTGCGCGTCAATATAACACGCACAGTTATTTGCAAAATACTTTTTGAATTTATTCTAATAAGGCAGGTTCTCACGACTACGTTTTACGTCACACTTAAACAGGACTTTTTTATATTAAAATATTTTTTGATCCACGATTTTCTTTTCTTGGCGCGCTATAAAATATTGAAAATTAGTCATTGTAAATTAGCCGATCGTCGTGGAGATCCTAGGGGAAGGCCTATGCCTGCTGCTAATGATGATGATGAGTCATAGCCCACACTGTTCGGAGAACGCGTGACTAGACTATCATCGTACTGTCACGGGTTCGAATCCCGGCTCTGACTCTAAACCCGACTTCGATTTTTTGAGATTCAATTCATGTGTGGATTTGTGCCCGTTTAATGGCAATACAGTGGCCCCCTATTATATGGGACTGAAATATAGCTGGCAAATAGTGAGTGTATATACTATTCACCTCTGCCTAGTCCTTCGGAAATGCAGGCGAATAAAATGCTATGTTAAATTAATATTGCATAATATCTTCAAAACTAAGTAGGTACCTAGGTCCGGCCAAGTAGTTAATGCCATCTGCGGCAGATCTACAATAAGTCACGTCAAAAGTAACAAAAATGTACCTAGGGTAAAATGCTCGGCCCAGGAGTGCGTGGTCCGTAAGAGTACATTGGCCCATACCCATCAACCATGATTCTGAACTTATTGAAATAATGTTTCGTTTCTTCAGTGTAAATTCAGTAAGGAGCTTGACAACATGTAATTATGACAACCATATTTTCACAGATTGCTTAACTGAATATATTTTAGATATTATATTTTAAATTTTAACGTAAAATTGCGCACGCTCATTATTGATTTTCTAACGAATTCTCCGTTTAAGAGACAATATGAGGAAGAGTAAGAAAATAAAGAAAAATAAGATTCATTGCGAAAATAACGCCGAGAGGACAAAGTTAAAATGGCAAAGTAGTTCTCAACGTATGTACATCATGGACTCCCCTAATGAGTATATTTTTAAATAAAACAAAAGTAGCTGCTAATTAATTATCTTCTGAGGACTTGTCTCTTTTACACACCCCGTAAGAAACGACTAAT
Organism: Pectinophora gossypiella; assembly: GCF_024362695.1. NCBI lineage: Eukaryota > Metazoa > Arthropoda > Insecta > Lepidoptera > Gelechiidae > Pectinophora > Pectinophora gossypiella. The sequence goes on from NC_065433.1 coordinate 13,697,849, forward strand.
TGTACCTACCTGTATATTATTTTTGAGGTAATAGGTGGACTAATAAAACAAACAGGGGGGTTAAAATGGCCACATCGAAGAAATTCATCTAAGAAAGCAATATTGCTATTTGACATTTGTTTGCATTGCGCACTTACTTTTGTATCCGCAAAAATGTCAAATTGCAACATTGCTTTCTTAGATTAATTGCTTTGATATGGCCATTTTAACCCCCCAGTTGGGCATATAATGGACCAGTTGAGACTCCAAATAGGAAAACTAACATAAAATAAGTATCATCATTGGGATAAAGCTGTTTTTTGTTTGATTAAACACTCCTTCGTAAGGACACTCCAGGAGTGGTTTTTATAAGAATTTAAAAGGACGGTATGAGAGGGTTAATCATGAGCTCAAGCGCTCTCGATTTTGAGACTCGCAAAGGGTACTAGAGTGAAGCGACTCGGTCGTTCGTTTTTCAACGGCCACTTCGCGATGTTTTTTTACGTTTTCTTATCTTGACTTTCATTATATGAATAAAGAAGCATTACATCTATACTTATAATAAATCTGTAGAGAGGTCAATTCTGTACATTAAATATTTTTTCAAAATAACTATCAGGGGGTGATAAGTGATCGATACTGATGCCAAAAATGCAATCAGTAAAATTTTTGTCTGTCTGTCTGTCTGTCTGTCTGTCTGTCTGTCTGTATGTTCCTTATAGAAACAAAAACTACTGGACGGATTTTAATGAAACTTGGTACAATTATTCTTCACACTCCTGGACAGGTCATAGTATACTTTTCATCACGCTTCAATCAATAGGAGCAGAGTAGTGAAGGGAAATTCTTTTGTATGAAAAATCTAAACCACTCAAGTTAGACGTTTGAAATTTGGCATGCAGGTACCTTAGATACCGTAGAGGTGCACTAAGAAAGGAATTCCCGAAATTCCTACGGGAACGGGAATTAGCGGGAAAATCCTTTTGTATGAAAAATCTAAACCACTCAAGTTAGACTTTTGAAATTTGGCATGCAGGTACCTTAGATAACGTAGAGGTGCACTAAGAAAGGAATTCCCGAAATTCCCACGGGAACGGGAATTAGCGGAAAAATATTTTTGTATGAAAAATCTAAACCATTCAAGTTAGATGTTTGAAATTTGTCATGCAGGTACCTTAGATACCGTAGAGGTGTACTAAGAAAGGAATTCCCGAAATTCCTACGGGAACGGGAATTAGCGGGAAAATCCTTTTGTATGAAAAATCTAAACCACTCAAGTTAGACGTTTGAAATTTGGCATGCAGGTACCATAGGTACCGTAGAGGTGCACTAAGAAAGGAATTCCCAAAATTCTCACGGGAACGGGAATTAGCGGGAAATACCTTTTGTATGAAAAATCTAAACCACTCAAGTTAGACATTTGAAATTTAGCATGCAGATACCTTAGGTACCGTGGAGGTGCACTAAGAAAGGAATTCCCGAAATTCTCACGAGAACGGGAATTAGCGGGAAAATCCTTTTGTATGAAAAATCTAAACCATTCAAGTTAGACGTTTGAAATTTGTCATGCAGGTACCTTAGGTACCGTGGAGGTGCACTAAGAAAGGAATTCCCGAAATTCCCACGGGAACGGGAATTAACGGGAAAATCCTTTTGTATGAAAAATCTAAACCATTCAAGTAAGATGTTTAAAATTTGGCACGCAGGTACCTTAGACACCGTAGAGGTGTACTAAGAAAGGAATTCCCGAAATTCCCACGGGAACGGGAATTAGCGGGAAAATCCTTTTGTATGAAAAATCTAAACCACTCAAGTTAGACGTTTGAAATTTGGCATGCAGGTACTTTAGTAAACTTAAAGCTTAGTTGCAACAGGATATTACAAAATTCCCACGGGAACGGTAGTTAGCGGGAAAAAACATTTGTATGAAAAAATCAAATCTAAATAAAAGGAGAAACTGACTGACTCAGTGACTGACATATCAACGCATAGCCTGAACGGCTAAATGTAGGCATTTGAAATTTGGAAGGGACATAGCTTAGGTACCGTAGAGGTGCACTAAGAAAGGAATTCCCGGAATTCCCACGGGAACGGAAATTAGCGGGAAAATCCTTTTGTATGAAAAATTTAAACCGCTTAAGTTAGACGCTTGAAATTTGGCATGCAGGTACCTTAGTTAACTTAAACCTTAGTTGCAACAGGATATTGCAAAATTCCCACGGAAACGGGAGTTAGCGGGAAAAAAACATTTGTATGAAAAAATCGAAACCGCGTAAGATAGATGTTTTCAATTCAATTCAATTAAATTATTTATTGCATTCCATGTAGTACAATGGGGTGTTACATAGGCATAGGAACTAAAACATGGACCCTGTAGGGCACAGCAACGTTGAAGGGAAGAGAGGAAGTGTGTATTAAAATTAAAACTCAATGAACAATCAATTAAAAAAAAATCAATTCAATCAATTGATTCAATCTAGCATGCATGCATACCTTAGTAAATATAAAGTTTATTTTTGGCTGTATTTTGAAAAATGGGAGTTATTGGGAAAAAAATTGTATGAAAAAATCTAAACTGCATAAGTTAGATGCTTGAAATTTGATATGCACTCCCACACACACAAAGATCTCTCTCTTATATAACACGCCACGCGGACGAAGTCGCGGGCAAAAGCTAGTTAGAAATAAATATGGATAAAGTTAAACTACAAATGATATAAAATTATATAATTATGGTTATAGTTATTACGCTCTAATACCAAAAACTAATACCATTTGGTATACCATTTGGTATTAGTTTATTTTCGCATTTAATCATCATCATATAAGTCGATTGTCTGTGATATTTTATACTCGAAGATAGCTCTATACCTTTTACATACTAGGTAAGAATCACAGTTAATAAGTACTGAAAATGGCTACTATTTGATTGTTTGTACATAGGTAGGAAATATTATAATTTTTTGGGTTTGGAATGGTAACAGTTAATTATCTGATATCTCTTAATCTCTAAAAATGACGAATTAGATGAAAAATATGAATATCAAACCCTAATACATATTAATTAAACATTACTTTAAGTCACAACTCAAAGTATTTTAATTTTACTGAACCTGACTGTACCTAATTCCTTCAAACTTGTTTTGGTATTGGTTTTAAAAATTGGTACTCGTTCGGAATGGAAAATAAATTCGGAAATTTGGTATTAGAACGGAACAAATCTGCTTATCGGAGGGATTGGCCAGAGATCGCGCAAAGTCGAAAGGAGTGGAAAAATCTTGATTCTTGATTTTTCACTGCTGGTAGTGGGACCGAATAGTCTAAATAAGATAAGATACAAATTATAATCTTAAACGAGCGGACTTTGTGCTTGTTTTCAGTGAGGCAGAAACATTCTTTAAGAAAGGGTAATGTTGTACTTTAATGTTTTCTAGCGGAACAATATGAAAAAAGCCGTATACTTGATGCTAGGCTTAGCACACGTTATTCAATTAAGCATAAAATATTCACATACAGTAAATTAGTCCTTGTTTTGTCTACTTGTGTCCTTGTTAAAGAATACAAGTGCGGTTCTTAATCTGTAGTGTTTGGGCTCAGTTCCCGGTTGGGACACGTCAATATTCAATTAATTAGACTCTCCCAGGCTTGGTTAAGATTTGATTTATTAAATCTTTTTCTTCTATCGTGTGGGTTGGGAGGTAAATTACCATCCTCATCAAACCTGGTGTCAGGGTTACAATTGAGTCGCCAAAGGCCCCTGACATGTCTCTTGTAACCTTATTATATTACTCACTTACATCAGTAACTAAGTAGTAACCGGGATCAACGGCTTAACGTGCCTTCCCAAGCACGGATCAAACTAGGGATCACAAAGTGATTTGTGTGATATGTCCTCACCGGTATTTGAACCCGGGACCTCCGGAGCCCAACGTTCAAACCACTGGACCACGGAGGCCGTTAATTAAATATCGTAATTTAAAGTAATTTAAATGAGGTATCCTGTAATTGAACTAAATTACAAAGTGGGCTAGGTAACCGGGCCCGGAATAAAAATGGGACAAACACTACAGATATAGTAGGTAACATCAGATCAATAATTCGGTGTTCGAACAAATTGGTTTGCGAGAATGTAGGTGTTTATGCAATATTCATTGACCTCCATTGGCCTCAGGGAGAGCAACTATATCTATGTATATACATACTTAAGTATATTAAAGAAGAAACTGATGGCTTGTCTGCTCCTATCTACTACAGTGCTACTATCGAAAAACTTACAGCCGAAACCTTAAACCGTACCCGAAAGCATGAAATTTCTTCTAACAAGGGATGTGCAGTATGAAGGAATGTATTCCCGAAAAAAAGAATGCTTAGATTACTTGCCACAGAATAGATAAGCTCGATGGTCGCTTTTCTTCTTTTTTTACGGTACTCGCTATCTTCTTGCATTAGTTACGACACAATTTTTCATGAATGTGTCACTCTGTACTAAAATTAACACTTTCTTTTTTGATGACCCATTCCAACCGTGACTAGTGAATAGTGAGTGCAAATCAAAGAAGAAGTAATTTGGCTATAACTTTTCATCATACAACTACGTCAACAACAACCTTAATCTTTACATTGCGTGCAGTGACCGAGCACAACGAATAATTAAGCTTAGAAGTGAGTTTACAGTTTTTTACTACAAACAGTCCTTAAAACTGATCTGAAGACACATTGTAATTTACTTTGTAAAAAGGCTTCACTAACATAGTTTAATATCACACACAGACAAACCTGTCGTGTAACCCTTGGCATTTGGAAGATTAAAAAGGGGTGACGAGGCTGTAAGCAACTAATCAAGAAAGTGCATCGTAGCACATAAGCTGCAAGTAGACGCAGTTTAACTTATATAATATTACGTTTAACAAGATTTGCTCTACATTTTAACTTCTCGTGTATTAATTTATTGTAGGTACGAACACAATTTAAACCTAAATTTATTTTCGTTTTCGTATCGGTAAAGAAGGTACAGATTACACTTAAATTAAATAAATGATAAAAATAACAACACCCATACTTAAAATTCATAAAAGACTTGCTATAACGTCAATTGACATAATGATTAGAAAGTATAATATATGAAATCGTATACCATTACTTGCCATAATTATGATCCATAATTTTATAAACCTTAATTGGAAAAACCCATAATTAGAATATTAGTATCTAAAGATAACTATTGCGATAAAGGTGCGAGCGGAACGAGCTCGGAACTCCCCGGCACCCCGACGCTGTTGATAAAGGTTACGAAGGCTGTATGGCCGAGTAGGTTAGGTTGCTTGTGACCATTGAGGGCTGAATGGCCAAGAGGCGACGGTGCAGACTTGCTTTTATATAAATTTAAATTAAGAGAAAATACAAATTAGGTGAACAATATTAGATGAATTGAAAAATTACATAAATGAATTGTTAGTTTTAATGAAATTATAATAAAAAGCCATTACGACAAGCATAGTTTTAAAAGTATGTGTCCTATTAATTTAATGTTTTCAATCTTTATGCGTATTTATATTAATTCTATTTATTTTATACATTTTAATATTATAGATTTGAAAGATTATGGATTTTTCGGTATTTTTAGTTAGCTGTACAGATTTGTTATATATAGACCTCAAATTCTTAGGTATGTCACTTGCAAAAGATTTCGTCGACATAAACTCGAACTATAAAATGGACGCCAGGGTCAAGTAATGACAATCATCAAAAAATATAAAAACACAAATATCCACGAATCCTACCGAGAGATTATGCGAGTTTTTGATCTCGAGAAAAGTTTATAATCTTAATGCTGAGGCAACACGCCTCTAAACAACGCAGAGTGCAAACATAACGAGGGCAACTTTATCAGAGTGACCAAGTTGAGCAGATGCAATGCTCAAATGGTACTGTTACCCTGAAACAGTTGTGTGAAGAAATTAAGAAAGTACTTTTCGTTTGCCGAGTTAAGCGATGAATTAAGGTTTTCCGAGGCCAAAACATTTACTATTACAATTTAATTATCTATTACAATAAGTAGAACTGGTCTCCATTTGACTTACATTTCGCTGTCATACAGCTACGATATATGGGTTCCCAGTAACGCATTGTATGACATAATCCAAGGCACAAGTCAAACTTGGAAGTTGTCAAGGATAATCTCCCGCTGGGCCGAGGCTCAATAAGAACACTTTCTCATAGAGCAAGAAGACCGACAATTTTGATCTTGTCTGTTGGCTTCCAAAATACCGACAAAGAGTCCTAACACCTCGCAGTGATTTGAAGATTAAAGTCACCTCAACTGGCTAGTTGAGAGAAACTTGCAAATCAATAATAGATTAATATAACAGGCAGTCCGATATGCTCTAGAATGAATATCATGTGCGGAAAGAATTGAAGGTCAAGTCAGCTACTGAACTTGAAAGAGGTTAGGTACCTCACTTCTCCCAATGTATCAAATAATGGTGACAAATAATATTGCTATTATCACATCTGAGCTGTGATTTGATTCAATAACTATTATTAACACTCGTAAGGGTTGTATGAAAATGAGCACAGTTTTAGATAGAAACGTGGATCTTGGAAGGCTTGCCTTATAAACTCTACCCTACGATATATTGGGAGCAGAAAATGCTGGATTTAGCTGAGGGTACATGAGGCCTTTTTTAAAGTGGATATCACAAAGAAAAAACTAAATGCACGGTGTATGTCAAGATTATATAAATAATTATGGTTGACTGGTTTAATCCTTATCGATTAAGTTTGAGCATTTACTTATATTATTATTGCCTATGCATCGGATTCCGTCTCGATAATATTTGTAAAAAGTGACATATTGATTTATTTTTAGATAAGAATATTCCATTCTACATAATGTACGTATAGAATAATGCAACAATATGAATTCATATTCATACCAACCTTTAAAGTTCATTGCCACGTTTATTTATTTTTTATTTTTTTTTTATTTATTATTATTAAGCCTTAAGTATAACATTAGTTTAAATGCAATGTCCTGCAAAATTGCATAAGCAATTTGTTACAATCAATTCCTCTTAGGTATGGAGATCTATGACATTTTATTTCAATTCCACATGACCTGATTCTACACTCAGGTCCATAGCACAGACACGAAATAAGTCACATCTTATCACTAAATTTTGAAAGAGTTCCTCTAATCAGATTTCGTCGAATGTTTGCATACACCTATAGTATAATTCTAATGACTATGCAAATATGCAATGCCCAATATGAACCAAATGATATTTTTTTGAAAACTGCTTTTACTTGGGTACTTACTAAAATTCATATAGCCAGTTTCAATATTTGATTTGATTTATTTTGATTGAGCCATTGCTCTTGTGTACAAAGACTCCTTTTACTTTGACGTTTCTATCGATAACTATCTACAAACAAACCACTATGACTCGATGAAAGTGATAACTACGATCTCCGTGACAACTAGAAACAATCGATTGACTTATCAGTATATTGTGTGAAGCATTTTGATTAACAAATCCGTAAGCAACAACCGGCTATAAATAAACTTACTTATTAAATTTTACATGAAGTAAATAGTAATGATGTAATATAAAGTAACTAACATAACACAAGTATGAAAGTCAACGTCACATTTTGTAAAGTTAACGATAAAGACTCCATTTTGCAGTAGAATAAGAATAAGTTAGATATTTTTCAAGGGCGTCGTTTCAGCTACGCATACGGCTAAATTCAGTGTAGTGCGCAAGCCGCCTGCGACTAGTTTTTATAGAACGTCCTGTCATACATAGACATTTTTTTTTGACGTGACTTATTGTAGATTCGCCGCAGGTGGCATTAACTACTTGGCCGGAGAACACATAGACATATGTCACAAGGCAGTAAAATAGACCAAACTTGTTATTTTGCAGAAACATCGGGCTCGGGTTTTTTTTTGCTTTTTGATGTATGTTTCATTTATATTAAATTAGAAAAACTTTAAGGGGCACATAAATATTTCCATCATATTTATTTTTACATGATACTTCCTTATAAGACACGACGTTCACCTTCTCTTTAATCTGTTCTGTTCCATGTAAGATCTTCTTGGTCTTCCCTTTCCTTTCTTTGCTTTCTTTCTTCTCTTTCCTAGCTTTCCTTTTATGATGATTTTTATAAATTCATTGTGTGTTATTAAGTGTCCCATCATCTTGCCTCATCTGTCTTCAACAAGTCTCAATATTTGCCTCTTTTCCCTTACTCTTACCAGAATTTCATTTTTTACATGATACACAATAAATATTTTTTTAAGCTTTAAATGTTAACTAAAACATGTTTATGGCTCTGTAAAGGAACGGCGTTTCCTTAATTAACCTTACAATCTTATGTTTTAAAGCTATAGACAGAAACGCCACTAATTGCATGCCTGAATTGCTTTTACCTGTATACTTATTATGGTATGGTACGTTATCAAATTGCACGTTATGAGCAATACCCAGGCCAGTTGTAATAAATAAACAATCGTCATGGGATTTGATATCATGGCATATTTATATAATATAGTTAAAAAGCAAGCCCCTAAATAATCAAGCCATTTAGTGGTATGTAGACATGCTACTTGTGGCTTGCTGTAGCTCTGTAGCCTAACTGTATTTGTATTCGTCCGTTTGTCTATCAGAGAGTCTTAAAGTAGCATCTTACTTAAAGGGCTGTATCGGTTCATATCATGTCAAATGTCTAGTTGAAATTTACACAATAATTGCGCGTCACCAATCAAAATGAATCATGCAAACGTTGTCTTTTTAAACTAACAAATAATGAATACCTTTCAAAAAGCAATATTGGTTGGTTAGACCTGACCGTGAATGATATGAGAGCTTACATTCAAAGCGAATGCCAATAGACGAGGCTTCAATATAGCTAGAAATACATTTTAGCACTGGCATTGAAATAGATACCCGTATTGGTTCATTGCAATTTCATATCAACCAATCTTCTCTTCACCCAGACTGTCTAAATTAAAAATGCAGTAGTGTTTAGGTAGGTAGGTTTTTAGGTACCTGAGGCAGAACTGAAATTGTATACACTGATCCCAAATCTTCGGATTCTGGTTCTTAAACTATTTTAACAGTGCAGTAACGGTTACCGTGGTTCGTTGCTTCAGTGTTTATACCCATAATAACAATTAATTGTAGAAGTTATATAAGTTTTCGCCGAAAACTATTACTTCTTTTACATTCTTCTATGTTCAGGCGCGCAAGATGGAACAAAAAAAACTCAAAAATAAAAATGTATCAAAAATGGCAATCCTAAGAACATATTTATTTATAATCAAATTAGTTTTAGATAATAAGACGAGCTATCTTCCACTTAGGCACCATTTACGAAACACCCTGTATGTATTTCTTTACTACCTGTCAACCTATGTGTGCCCATTTAAAGGTCTTCTCAATGGCACTTTTAACAACGTTAAAAAGAAGCGGCTACAATGTACGAATATGACAATTTTTCCTTCAAATCTGCCTGTCTTGATTGATTAGGTATGAAGTAAAATAAAATAATTATAAAGAAATAATGATTTCTGACGTATAGTACAAAATCTTTAAAAAGGTACAAATATCTCCTAAACCGTAAATAATCGCCGAACGTACGTGGAGGTGTTTCTGGTAGCCGATGAGCCCCGCTATCTAATTTTTCATTTTGAACGTGAACCCTGTATCTGAAAACGCAAATACTATTCAGTAATAGTATATACGTTTTTACGTCGAGACAAGTGTTATAATAATTAACTTATAACTTTACGTCATACCATAAAATCTCAAAATTTTCAAGAACCCGTAACTCAAATATACTTAAAGTCATTGTTATTTAAATTCACGTATGTATATGGGATTTATCTTAGATTAGCATCGTTAGCAAATCGGCTAGGTTAGTGTACTGATAACAACAGCGACACGAATCCTACCAATTTCAAACATGATTACTATCAACTTTATAGGTACGGTTTAATCTTTATATATATACGTATATATATATATATATATATATATATTTCCATTATCAATATTAATGACATACTTACTTTTTAAATTTTAAAGGAACTTTGGGATTCTTCTCCGAAAAATACTTAAATGTGTTCTGATTATTTTTTCTTTCACGGCTATAAATAGTGTTTTAATGTATTTAATGCAGAAACAAAAAAATAAAAAAGAGTGCGGTTTTTAGACAACAACAAACTTTGACAGCGATAGACACATGCCATTTTAAGTATGATCATCATTATCAGGCCTTTTACGTCTTTCTCAGACAATTTAAACAGTCTTTAAGAGGCACTTTACAATTGGAAGCAAATAGTTCTACTGGTTTTCCGAAATGTCACAAGGTATTCGATAATCCTGGCCCGGCTTTAAATTATTCCATCTCAGAGCTAGAGACGCGAAACGGGAAATATCTACTTTATATTTGCTTTTACCCCGTATAGTCACATTAAATCTTTGATTTCTGAAAGAAATAGCCAAGCAAATATACGAAATAATACATCACAATGAGGAACTTTCCAGGCTACATTCTCCATAAACAATATAGATGGCGCTGTACAAAGTTGCCTACAATTAACCTTCTAATTTCATGGATAACAAACACTATGTATCTTTTATCTTTGTTCGGCTATAAATGATGACCCTTATTACTCGTATTATACCCAGGTATTAACACATCTTCCACTCTTCATTGTATTTCTGAACTAAATAAAGAGAAGCAGTATAGGTAGCCACATAATTCTATACATAATCTGATCCAAATATCAAGCAACAATTATTTTTATATATGCCTCTGCCATTACATTATAATTTTGAATAAATTTTGTACCCGAGCAATGAGAAAATAGATAAATATCACGTTAAATCTGTACAGCGCCACCTATATTTTTTTGAGAAACGTAGCCTGGAAAGTCCCTCATATAAGAAAGTACTATTTTTACTTACAGCCTTCATCTACCCATAACAATATACACAAACAATAATATGATTACTTGATAATTGAAGGTCAAAGGTTATGCTTGGTAGATATTACAATCCCACTATAAGTGGTAATTATTTCAGTACATATTTTATTCCGGATTCATTCAATTGTCACGGTTAAAAGGTCATAGTCGGTAGTTTATCTATTTATAGATTGTAGGTTGTATCAATTACACATGAAAATGTTAAGTATTTCACTGTCTAATTAAACTTAGGTAAGTACTACTTTTAGTTACCTTTTTATCTAATGACTAGACGAAATACATGCGTGATTGCTTACTCCTTCCGATTCCGATGTTATCGCTTTTTATTTGAGGTAGTAGGTAGGTACGATTTTCAATTCTAAATTTAATTTAACCTCGAGATCTTTTTGTTCTTCGTTTTCACTTAACTTTCCTCATAACACAAAGAACCGTTTCAAAATCTTAAAGCTAAGAAGATATGAAATATCAGGAAACCGTTTGAATGAAACCGGAGATACAGCCTACGCAAGTAATCAGTTCAGCTAAGAAATAAATTTTACGTGATCTCTACATAGCATCTTAGTGTTCATGAAGGGTTCAGAGGCATGTTATAAACAAATCAAGCGCGTTGTATATTGTGAACGTTGGGTTTTGCGAGGTTTACACGCACGATATGGCTTCTCGACTGTGTGAAGCGCGCGCGATCGTAGCGCGGCGCGTGCCGACACGCACAGCAATCGATGAGAGGGAAGCTGGCAATGAATATGAGGATACTTACGCGGCGTGGTCGGCGTGCGGCAACCATGCGATCGCGAGAGCCAGCACGAGTGCGACTCTGTACACGCCGCGGGGACGGCTCGTCTGCATGTTGTGCGCGTCCCGAGCGCCCGGCGGACGCTGGCTGCCGGCAGCCGCGTTTCAGCCTGCCGGCGGACTGGCGTGTTCTCCCAGCCCCTTCGTTTGCGGAGGGCGCCTGCGCTCAACTACCTATCGACCGCGGCCCGGCTGCCTCCTTCCGCTCGCTACGACGACGCTCAGATTCCCACTGAGAACCTTATTGAGCGACAAACACTATATCGCTCTATCTCGAGAACGAAACACATCAACTTTTTACCAAATTTACTAAGATTGCTTTATTTAAAGCACAATCTAAGTAATTTCAATTCTGAACAAACTATTTCGCTCTCATAATTATGATATTGAATAAAGATATAATAAGAATATTATATATAATAAAATACACTGTTTCGTATAATTTTTCGTAATTGTAGAAATACGAGTAAAAAGTATTTATTCTTACGAATCAAGCGCATTTTGTTGTTATTTTCAAATAATGGAGAAAGCACCTCCTGATGGTTGAGATTGAGATACTTATAAAGATCGTTTTGTCATACGTGAAAATAATAGACAAGCAGGATCAAAACATAAAAGCTATAACATAATATGTTATACGGCAACTTTGCATCTACATCCACGGCTTTAGCAGTGTTCACTATTATCACATTTACCTACGTACATATATATATAGCATCAATTACAGGAACATTTTATGTATTATACTTTATATTCTCTAAAATTAATAATGATATATGGGCTCAAAGTAGCGCTCAGTGACCTCTATGATCTGAATAGGAACATCGTATGACAAAAATAAGACAACTCAGTAAATTCGTTCTAAAGGGATCGTACAGATGGCAGCATCAGCAGTCACTTTCTATCGCAACTTCTATGTCTGTAAGTATCTTCACTGCTATTATACTTTCCCGTCTGGCTAACAGGCGTCTCTCATATCATTACATTACTAATAAAATATACTATATCACGAGTCAATATTTTTTTATTTCGTAGGGGAGGACCGATTTGTGATGATTTTCATTATTTTTGAAACGTATTATTTTACATTACTTAAATATTTCAAATCGGATACATTTTGGGTGGGACACATATTTCCGTAATATAAAAATCTGATTTTAACATTAAAAGGTATCTAAAGTAATTTTAATGATTCTGTACAGGGACATCTTCAATATACCTATAGAGTTTTTGTATCTGGCCGATTGTCTATTAGATAGTCTTATGATCCCAATCCCAAGTTATTTGACAGTAGGACTATCTCTAGTATATATGCAATTATACATATAAACATAATAACGCATTTATAAGTTGTTTTCTTTGTATCAACTAAAAAATTAATAATAAATAAAATTATTTTGACCTTAATGGAAATTGACCAAAAGTAATGCAAAAGTCCATCACTAACAAGATCTATTTACCGAAATAAGTCACTGAATATTGAATAATAAATAACAAATCGCAGTCAAAAAGTTAAAGTCAAATGAAAAAAACGTGTCTGTTTAACCTTTGTATGGAGAAATATTGTTATATCCAGAATCTGAAGATAGAGTCGGATGGTAGTCAAATGAACTCTGTTAAACAACCACGCAACCTTATCGAGTTTGGAAACGTTTAATTCATATGAGCATTCTGGCATTTGGGCAAGCAACATAATATCCGCGGTTTGAAGATGTAGCCAGATGGTCAAAGGAACTAAGGAATTCTGTTATAAAGCCACGCAACCTTATCGAGTTTGTGCTCGGTTAATTCATCTGGGCAATCACACTGGGCTGGCTACTTCCCTTAGGAGAGTGTCATCTCCGTCATATTGACAAATAAATGTATGAATCTTTTTCTTACCACAAAATATTTGAAATGAAATACATTAATACACTGATCTAGATTTATTATGTGTTATCATTGTAAAATGAAATGAAGTAATACAATAAAACATACTAACAAAACAGGTAAAACATTAAAAAGCAATAAGATTTCTAAAACTTAATTTTGCAATTGCTGAACATCTACCACTTCTGACAACCTGGCCTTCCAACTACTCGCGTCGAAAATACGCGTCATTGAAGCTTCAGATGGCATTGAAGCTAAAGACATCTCAGACTTCAGATTATCTGCGCTCTTCGGAGCATACAAAATTATTCCATGGTTGCATTCAAACATGTCCTGAAATTAAAATTATACTTATTATTGTAAATACTAGATAAATACCTTTAATAATAAGGACACTGGCTCCTTTTACTAGTTTTTTTTTTACACATACTTAAGTACTGATCAAAGTAATTCACCAGATTTGCTGTCGGACAGATTCTGTATTCGACAAATTGACTGCTAGACAGAATCGTACAACATATAGTTCGGTCAACAAATGCCTCAAAAGGGGTTTGTAGAATGCGTGAGAGGGATCCTAAGGTTTTTCTTCAGAAATGTGTTTAGGGCGTTCACGTTTAGGGGGCGAGCCGGAGTGGGGGAGAGGGGAATGGTCCCATTTTGGAGTGTTTCGCTTTATAGGTATCTCAAAAACGATTCATCCAAGAGAAAAAAGTTCTTCCATTGAATGAATTATACACTTCTATCAATTCCCACCAGTTTTCGAGCTACGGGCTTCGGAAAAGTAACCCCTAAAAGTAGGAAATTTTAGATCCACCATCTCTTATTTTGAAACAAAGCCAACCGCTTGGAATAGGTGTTTTTAGGATATTTTAAACTGATTTAGTCCGGTTGCCCGCAGGTAGACAGGGGAGGGGGAGGATTTATTTTTCAAAGCCTCACGCTGTGCTTGATATCTTCTACGTCTAGCAACTGTATCAAATTGGTCTCATCATCGTATAATTCAGCATAAGTCCGCTACGAAATCAAAAGACGTGTGGCAAAATTTGCAAGCTCAGTACGCAGACAGAAAACTATAAGTACCTAGAAGACTCTTCAAACAAAGTAGTCAACGTTCGGAAATATGGTGACGCAAATATTATGAATGCTAAAAGATATATAGGAACAACGGCAAGAAATCGACTCGCGACTGGAAGACGAGTCTTGCTGGATTACCGGACAAATTCTTAAGTCACATCATACTATGTGGTTTGAAACGTTTTAACAATAAAAATGTATTTTTAATAAATAAACAATACACTACTATTGGTCCTACTTTATTCTTCTCATGCTCAGTTACCAGTTGTATGCATGACCGGACTACTTACAGACTGTCGACTATGTAATCAAACAAAACAATAGGTTTTTCCTCACATCAAAGGTTCGAAAAGAGTTCCTAATTGGAAATTACTGGAAAGAAGTTTACCATGATCCGATTGATCAAACTATCTTAGAGCCTCAAAAAATTCAATTATTCAAAGCAACTGGAAAAAAGTAACGTAGTCCGTAAACTATTCGGTCAAACCACACAGTAAGGAGCAAAAAAGTTCTCCCAGGTTCACGTAGTTCAAATCCATACTTGAACCAGGACGAGATCACCCGGTTTGATCCATCAAAACATAAGGAATTCCAAGTTTTAAAACTGACTATCGACTCATATGGCTATTAAATCTCATTACATAATCTATTTTAAACTATGTCTACTTACTGATCCATAGTAAAAATTACGAAAGGGAAGATATAGTAAATATTAGCTAAAATAATATTGAACGTACATCTAAAGAAATACATTCATGTGGACATTTTTGAATATTTAAAGCTTCGTTGAATTTCCTTCTTCTTTTCCGTTCCTCTGCTTCAGGTGGTCCGTATTTTTTACTAGCTTTCAATATAGCCCCCAATTTCTAAAACAACAATTAGATCAATGGGGTCAGTATAAGAAATTATACCTTCGTCCCTTCGCAGTGGAGGTGAGTGGGGTTTGGTGCCTCGAGGCCAGAAGCTTTGTGCGAGAGTTGGGACGACGCCTCATAAATAGTGGTGCGGATCCGCGCACAAAATTGTACCTGGTGCAACGCATATCGCTGGCAATTCAACGCGGAAACGCGGCCTGCATTATGAATAACTAATGTAACTTGTAACTATATTTGCGCCAGGTGCGATGCAAGGCGGGCTTTTTAACTTTAGTTTACTTAATCGTTAATTGTAAGTAAATAATATGTTTGGTTGGTTTTTAGTTTTGTTTAGTTAAATTTTTTAATTATTATGTTTCATACTGTCTTGTTTATAGTGTAAATAAATTTTAATAAGTTATTAAATCAATAATTGTATCTAATAAAGTAGGTATCATATAAATAATAGTCTTTTTTATCAACTTGCAAGAAAGGTGTTGTATTTGTATTATTACCTACGTATATTGTCGGGTTTGATCATGATCATTACCTCCATCTGTGGAAGAACCCTCATATTAGGACGTACCAACTTAGACTAACTGGTCCTGGGTTCAACACAGGTTTTTAAGAGTGTCGTTTGTTAGGTTAGGACATTGCAGGCTGAAAGTAAGTTGATTATTCCGTGCTTCGGAAGGCACGTACTTAAGGTAATATGTAATCGTCAAACGAACAACTTCAGGAGTCTTTAACGCTTCCACGTTGACCCTGACACCATGGTTGATGTGATTGGCCATCGACCCATAAGTAACATTTGTAATTTCAAAGAAAGAATACCTACATACAGACAATTTCCGTGTTATTATGAAACGAAGACTAAAAATAAACTAGGTTTAAAATCCGAATCCGCACCACGAAAGAAGACAACGGATTGTAATGGAACTAATTGACAAGTTAATTATTATAATTCCATGCAGAATCTGCGATACTAGCGCCGTTAATAAAAAATAATAAATGAATGAATGCGAATGTTACGCGAAATTTTACAGACCGGCCATTTATCCACAATGCTATAAAAATAGAGTTCCTAGTAACACATAATAAGTTGGAAGGTGTGCCTAGGCTGTGGATAATCACTTTATTTTATAATAATTCAACATAACAACCGAAAATTCCATAAAACTATTCCTTTGAAGATAAATTAAGGAGTCGCAATTATACATTTTAAAATATTTATAATTAGGTAGGTATACCTATTTATTTTCGTGGTTATATTTCTATCAGAAAAATACTAACATTAGCTGCAACATGTTTCCAAATTGTCCTGAACGTAAGAAAGAAAAAGAAAAGCAGGGATAAGGTCACCCAAGCTCGCCAAATAATTTCCGGGCGAGGGGTGAGTGGATTGGGACGCTCATATAATTCTTTTATAAATTGTGGGTCAAAAATTTCAAGACCAATTCTTACTACGAAAATCTGAAATAGAAAAAAAGGGTAACTCAGAGTGCACTGTGCATAATTTACTTATTCTAGTACCTACATCAAAAAACTAAAATATTGAGATAGTGGAGTGGTCGTGGCCAGATCTTAGAATTGATCATTTCATGATATGGTCATATTTAATGATATAGCAAACTTAAGTTTACCATATCGTTGAAATGTCAACCTATGATATTTCAATCAAATTGTTAATGTAGGCGATGTTCGTAGTGTAAGTAATTTGCGAATAGTCGATTAATTTCTTAGGTTCAAAATGATTTATCTAATCGATACTATCGATGTGGAAAATTGTACTTACAATAACACTGATTCATCGATTATAATATCAATCAAGTTTTAAATGTAATCGACACCAGCGCCACTACCGGGGGATAATGTTACTAATTTTACGATATGATTGCCAACATTTGGCCATATCATGAAGTAATCATGCATTTTAGTTGCTCATATCGTTAAACGTTTTGTGTTCATAGATCTGGCCAAACTACATCATGATATAGCCTAATATGACCATTTCATGAAATGATCGAACTCATCATGAAATGATCAATTCTATTATCTGGCCACGACAGAATCATTAAAGGGTTTGACTTCTTATTAGCCAGGGACAAGTTCGATGCTGATGGTCAAAATCGGTCTTGTCCGTGGCAAAAAAGCAGTCCTATTATATTAGGAAGCTTCTGCTTTATTGACTCTACTAAGAACACTTACAAGTAATAAAGGCGGCTGTAATGACCAAGCGACAATCCAAATAGCTGTGGGCTTATAACCAAGCCAAAAACTTATATCAGTTGCAAATCTTCGAACACCGTACAGATACATAATAATAGTTATTTTTAGAAATCCCATTATTAGCATGGTTTTAAATAATCCTATTTGAAAACCATCTCTAACGACGACCATCAACTTTAAAAAAGCATAACAAAATTATTAGCAATTGAAATAATTTATGTACCTACTAAGAATTAAAGCGCTTTCAACAACTAACAATTGAAAAATTAAATGTCATGTTATCTGAAATAAAAAATATTCGATGGATAAATTTCACTATCTGTGGACAACTTACGTTGTTGACGCAATTAGTAGTTTGAATAAATAATAAGTCAGGAAGAGTAACAACGCTCACAATTTGACGCCACTAAAAGGTACACTGAGTAGGCGGGGCTTAAAAAGACTACTCGCACCTACTTCAGTCTGCCGCGCGCTGTCTCAGTGACGTATGTCGTAAGGATGTATGGTCGATTTACGGTCTATTTAAAAAAATGTCGTCATGTGTAGTGAGTTGGTGTAGGAAACGAAAAGAGTGCAGCAAAAAGTTAACTGGAATAACTTATCACCGGTAAATATAACATTTTGTTCTTGTAAACACATTGTACTTTGGTCCGCATTATTCAAGAAGTTCCTAACTTAATTCAGATAAATTATAATTTGTAATACTGTATAGTCAAGAACTAACAATTTCCAGTAAATAGGTTTTTCTGTTATTTGGTCTTATCAAAATTTCCTTTATTTCGAGTCCCCAAAAATAAAAACCGACTACAAAAATGGATAAAAGTAGTTCGCTATGAAAGAAGAGAGGATGATTAGCTTCCATCCAATTCCAGTAGGGTGTGTTCGATACATTTTAACCCTACTGACATATATACATCGAGGACTGGGAACCGGATGTTAAAAAAATCTGCTGTGCCTGTTTGTACGGTTAGCATTACTATACTTAAACATATTTCATATTTGTAGAGGGGCTCATTTCTGTACATTGAAAATAATTTAAAAATGATACAAAAATATGATTTTTCAAATTTTTGTCTGTAGTTGTCTGTCTGTTTGTTTGTTGTGCGCCTTTCACACAAAAACTACTGGACGAATTTTAATGAAACTTTTTTGTTATACAGCTATTTTAGTCCTCGCTAACATAGACTATATTTTTTGGAAATACTCCCTCTAAGGGAGTAAAAAATGGGGGCGTTTTGCATGATAGACCATCAATTCTGAATCAAAAGCGACAAAAAATAGTATACGGGTTACTCTGTCAATTTTGAAGCTAAAATATGCATAAAAATTGGTAAGGCTTTCAGTAGGCCGTGTAACGTGTAACAAATGGTGTGCTATAATTTTTGTTTACTAAAAACAAAAAAAAACGTGGCGAATTTGTTTTTAATTTATTTTGTTTAAGGTAGAGAGCAGATAAAATATTGTATGAAACAGCAGATAATTAGACATTATATGACAGTTCCATAAACTACTTTTTTTTCAGATGGTTGGCAACAATAGTTACCATGAACAGGAACAATTTGTAAATAAAGGACCTTCTATAGTTCAGGACGAACAAGAACAGATGGTAAATATCAAAATGAACCTATTTATTAGATTTGTTGGCCTATAGTATGCTGGTAAACTCTCTGCCTATCTTGATAGATGAGGGAAACAGGCACGATAATTAATATAAATAAGTGTATTTTTTTTTCTGATTCAGATGTTTAGCAACAATAGTTGCCACGAACAGAAACAATCTGCAAACAAAAAAAATTCTCCAGTTCAGGATGAACGAAAACAGATGGTAAATGTCAAAATGAACCTATGTATTAAATTTGTTGAACTATAGTGTGCTGGTAAACGCTCTATCTATCTCGATAGGTGACGGAAATAGACGCGACAAAATCAGCAAATAGAAATATTTCAAGTAGACTGCTTTTATGAACGTGTTCAGTAGTTGTAGTTGAAATAATAGAATTCCACTTTTTAGATTAACCAATCAAAATCAAATGTGCAGAATATGACTGGAACTCCTGGAACAAGTGAAAATCAGACAGTAGGTGAAATGTATACAGCAATCACGCAAACAGGTAACCGAATACAGGTAAGCAATTTCTTTGAGGGTTCCAGAGCCAAATGTCAAGAAACGAAACCCTTAAACCTATGGTGATATGAAAAAGGACAAACAAGCAAAGGAAGACACTTTCGCATTTATAATTTCGCATTTTTTTGACTTTAGAATGAAAAATAGTTTGAAATGGGGCCTTATAAAAATAAATAATGACATGCGTTTTCTAATTTTCTTGTATTTAAATTACTCCAAAAACTAGACGTATAATAATTATAAATATACATGACTTTTCAGGAACAAAGTTCAAGTTATGATCTTAAGGAAAAAAATGCATTGGGAAACAACATTATAAACATTAATCATGAGGATAGTCACAATTTGGAGAACAATAGGAAGTTGTGTGGAACCCCCATAAATATTCCTTCTTCTGAAGTAGAATGCGCTTTCAACACCCCTAAAACTTATATGTTAAAACAATAATTAAAAAAGAAAAACTACTAGCAGACAAAAGGTTATCAAAAATAAAAACATTGCAACGCAAAAACAATAGATTATCAATGAGATATATTTCAATTAAAAAAATTGGAGGGTGAATTTTATGATAAAATTTTTTATTGCTTTGAAGAAAAAGCAATCAAAGAAGGGAAAAGGCATAACAAACTATACACCAGCTATAAAAAAAATTGCACTCACATTGAATTATTACTCACCGGCTGGTTACAAATTTGTAAGAAGACAAATGCTTAATGCTAATACTACCTCATAAATACGCATATGTATTAATGGCGCACTTCACATAAATACTACCTCATCCGTCAACATTGACTAAATGGTACCAAACAGTTGATGGAAAACCAGGTTTTACCGAAAAAACATTTAAGGCGTTACAATAAAAAAATTCCACAGTGAAAAACGGCATGTCTGTCTTATCGTTGATGAAATGGCAATAAGACAACAAAAAATATTCAATGGAGATACTATTGACGGGCTCGTAACTTTCGAACCATCAGACGAAATAGCCACTCAAGTATACGTAATGATGCTTGTTGCCTTATATGATGCCTATAAGTTGCCAGTTGGTAATTACTTAATCAACGGGATTTCAGCAAAGAAAAGAGCGAACGTCATTAACATGTGTTTAGTAAAATGTCACGACATCGGCGCTATAGTGGTTAGTTTAACCTTTAATGGATGCGCTTCCAACATGGCTACTACCAAGGCTTTGGGATGTAACTTTGACGATCCAAATAATTTGAAAACTTATTTTGATCATCCAACTACCGGCGAGCCCGTCGTTGTGATTTTAGATCCATGTCACATATTAAAACTTGTGCGTACTACGTTTGAGGCTGAAAAAACATTGATAGATCAAGAAGGCGAAAAAGTTCAATGGGCGCATTTGCAAAACTTAAAAAAGGTTCAGGATAGTATTACACTACATTTTGGCAATAAATTATCAAAAAGGCATTAGGTAAGAATTCAGAAACAACATCATGAATGTCAAGTTGGTAACCCAGACCCTCAGTAACAGTGTTGCTGCAGCGTTAAAACTATGCTCAAAATAATGAAATATCAGAGTCAGGACACGAACGGTACAGTAAATTTCATTGAAATTTTTAATAATCTTTTTGACATTTTGAATGCCAGATCACTCTCCGGCCAAGGCTTCAAACACTCTTTTTCTTTAGATGAAAAAGAAATACTATTCAAATTTTTAGATGTCGCTAAAAGTTACATACAGGAACTTAAACTTGACGTAGTAACTAAGAAACAAAGAAAAATAAACGGACAAAAAGTTACAGAATTTACGACCATTCAAAAACCGGGGATTAAAACTCAAACAAAGAGTGGCTTTTTGGGCTTACTTATATGTATTTCCAGCTTCAAAATTTTGTTCAAAAGACTGATTGAAGAGAAAAAAATTCTCATATTTATTTTGTCATATAAATTCAGCCAGAACCATTTAGAACTGTTTTTCGGAGTAATTCGCAACCATGGCCGGTGTAATAACAACCCTAATGCCAAACAGTTTATGGGTATTTACACAAAAACATTGCTGAACTTAGAACTGCGTTCTAATTTTACCGGTAATTGTATCCCACTTAACGAAATTCTAATTTTGAATTGCAGT
The DNA here is from genome assembly GCF_024362695.1 of Pectinophora gossypiella. NCBI lineage: Eukaryota > Metazoa > Arthropoda > Insecta > Lepidoptera > Gelechiidae > Pectinophora > Pectinophora gossypiella. The sequence continues at coordinate 13,719,868 of NC_065433.1, forward strand.
TCGGCAATTAATAAATCGACTCCCGGATATAGACACAAATTGCAAGAATGCGAAAGGCCCTAATGAAAATACGGAGACAGATAATTGCAATTTACTATCACAAAGCTTAGATGGCGATCGGCTGCTCCCAGAGACCGTTGAACAGATAATTGGCTACATTAGTGGATTTATAGCAAAAAAATTTCAGACCAAATTAGAATGCCAAAAATGTCTAGAGTTGTTACAGGCGAAAGAAAAATTATATTTTCATAAATTAATTTCCCTCAAGATTTTAGAGGGCTACAATATTAAAATCATTTCAGTTCAGGTTCTGAGACTTTGCTACGACAAATATTAAAAATATGTAACAATCAAAGCAGTTTGACCAAATCAAGCAATCTTTCCGTCCTGGCGCATCAATGTTTTGTTAAAGTTGTGGAAAGGCGTGACATTGTCATGACATTAAGACACAGTCATGGCAATAATAGTTGTCACGATGTACTGATACTAAAAGCTAAATTGAAGAGTTTTTGAAAATTCACCTGAACTATATCGCTAAAACCGAATCATTATTGAATTCTAGCTGCCAAAAACTAAATAAACTTATAAGTTTCCGTGGCATGTAACTCAAATGTAAATAAAACATGATTGTTTTCATTACTTTCTAATTATAATTTGCATTGTTTTCATATTTTATTTAGAATAAGTATTCAAATGTAAATACTTAAACTAATTTATATCCTCTTTGATTTTATTTTAATTAGAATTAAAATAAAGGTTCCTTAAGGTACCTTAGAATAAGTTTATCCTGTAAATATTTTGTGAATTTGTGTGCAATAAAGTGTTTAATTATTATTATTATAAAAGGTTCAAAACAACAACTCAATATCCTCTCCACTAAAATAAGCCACATTGTAATTATATTTATATATCACCCAAGTAAAAAAAATAAATATTGAATAGTTGTTTTACTAAATACCAATTAATTCAAAACACAAAATTATATATTTATTGTATATGCATTGCATAACAACGTCCTTGATTTGAGAAACTCGGAAACACCAACCTCTGTTAGGATGACTGTTGATAACCAATCACAGCGCTTGTCGCAATGAAGCGCGTCACGGAATCGCTACTGATTGGTTTTATGGATTTACGATCTTTTAGAATGCCGTGGGGCCACAATATTTCGCCGGCGTTTGTTCATAATTACTCTTCCTGACTTATTATTTATTCGTATTTTGTTTCCTATGTCTTCTTCAGTCATTTTGAAAGAATCGAATTCACTAAACTAAGTTATAAACTAATGGACCAAAGAAAAAAAAACATATATATACAGGTTGTTAGTGACATAGTAACGAATACTGAGGGTTAACATGTTAGTTATATCATTTGGAATTATCCGTCGCAAATTTTTATTTATTCAATTCTATACTTTTTCGATGGAAAAATCCACTTAATATTAACTCAGAATAATGAACTAAATCAACCTCCTCAATATTCGTTACGGTGTCACTTACGTTGTCACCCTGTACATACTTTTACAGCACCCTGTTTATCAAAATTTACAAGGCTTGTATTACAAGAAAATTTTCATTATTACAAGAATGGGTGTATCAAAACTACACATGTAAATTCGCCTCGCCATTCCGTCTTACAAGTTAACAAGCGATACAGCGAATTTAAATTTGATATTATTTTTGAAAAAAAATAAATGTTATCGTTACTACTCGTGTACTACTCGTCAAGTGACGAAGAAATCATTAGAATTACTGAACCCAGAATGTATAAAGCAAGGATTGACTACGGTTTCTTGGAATCGACCTATCGATTTAACAAACGATTTAGACTTTCGGTGGGTAAGTATATTAGAAAACCTAATTAACCTTTTGGGGAGCCATTTGGTACGGAATACTAAAAGAAATAATGTCTTTTCAAGTAAGTAAATTACAGTAGCAAATTGCTCTACATTGCTTGGGAACCGAATTTCAATACGATGCTGTTTCTGACATGCATGGTGTAACAAAAGGCAGCAATACAGTCCACAGTATTGTAGCAGCCGTCAATAGGTTTGATGACTACGTTAAATGGCCGAATAATATCCTGTATATACTATAGTACAAACAGAAATAACAGAACTAAGGTAGAACAGAAATATCATACGTTGAAAGGAATGCCACTAATTTGTGGCTATCTAATAAAAATTGACGCCCCACACCAACATGAAGAAGTATTCAACGCGGAAATCACTTTATTAACTGTTTGATTATGTGCGATCCTGATAAGCAGTTATATTATTCCTATGGTAATTGGATTGGAAACACCCATTACAGTACAGTTTTAAGAAATAGTCCGTTGTATGAACTATTTGAGAATGGTTGGAGACATATTGCACAAGGGGTTCTTCTTAGCGACTCTGCGTACCCACTGAAGGAATGTCTCGTTACTCCTATAGTAATAGATGGTAATAATCAAGCATACATCCGCTTTCTTAACGTTCATAAATATCTGATTGTAGAAAATGCTATTGGCAACTCAGACTTTCCGTGTTAAAATTATTTACGCGTTCAACCCTACTTAGATGTTTTTAATTGCTGGATGACATTGTGCAATTTTATTAGGGAAAACGACGACGGAGATGTTGTCTCGAATAACGAAAACAGGTCTGATTCTTGGATTACAAAAATGGCGGGGACATAATGCGGCACAGGTTTTTGATTTTAGAATCTACAAGTACCATCTACAAGAGTATAATTTTACTAGCCCTGTATTTTGTTTTCATATTAAACGTAATTTACACGTACTTGTGTACTCACAAGTACGTGACACAACAAGCGACACGCGACAAGCTACTGCTTGTCGCTTATGAACGTGTAGACTTCTAAGTTTTGATAAACACGGTACAGGTAGCCATACAAGTACGTATATAGGTGTTAGTGACACAATACCGAAATACCGAGGGGGATGATTCAGACCATGATTCTAAGTTGATCTCAAGTGGAATTTCCTGTCGAAAAATTCATGATAATTTTAGTGTTTTCTTTAATTATATTCAGTTCCATACTTTTGAGACGGAAATTTTCACTGCATATCAACTAAGAATCATGGTCTAAACCATCCCTTAAGTTTTCGTTACGATGACACTAACCCTGTATACAACAAACGCATAATTATTATAGTTTAAAATATACTCACAGGTAACACACCAATGCAAAAAACAAGCCCAAGGAAACTTAATATCCCTGATATATATACAATTTTTATTCCATGAAATTCGGAATGAAGCATTTTAGAAATAGTATATATGAATGCAGCCTGAAAGTGAAATAATAATTTAGTCACCATAATTACTACACAATGAGTAAGAATACCAATTAGTAACCCAAAAATCATTAACTGACCGTCTAACAATGGAGTTTGGATTTTAAAAGGTTCGGCCTTAAGACTATAATAAAATTAAAGTTATAAAATTTTACAGCCTTCAAATTATGTTAGCATGTAATATAAAGTTTCACTTACGATGTGTGTAAAGAGTGAGGCTATCAGATATACAAATACATAAAATGCCATTAACCTTGAGCATTTGTAAAAATTTGAATATACCGGTATTATAGCATTGAGAAGATAATGGTAATTCCTTTTTGAAGGCATCTTAAGGCATGGGATTCCTATAAGAATAATCATCTCTGTAAACATTGACCTCGTTAGTGCCATGACAATAAAATACATTTGGAACAAAATAACAGCATTGTCAGTTACAGTAAAGGGCGACATAGTTCCAAAATCATAAACACCCACAAGTCCAATACCAGAAACATATATAACGTGATTCAAAACATCCTCCTGAAACAAAATATGATCTATAAAATTGTAAGTAACCGTCCAGTTTAATATAGATTACATTTACTCGTAATGTGGATATGGACAAAATATCCATTCAATAACATTATTAAAAAAATATATATCAAAGGACTGGTATTGTATCATAACTATTTTTAACTCAATAAAACAAAGAACACCAATATCATCATATTACAGGACCTAAATAGTAAAATAGGGACCTTTTTCTAAAGATATCTTGATTTTTTTTTTAAATCATTTAGTAAGTTGTTTGTGCGTTTGAGTGGATTTAGATTTACAATTACAACGCCTACATGGTTTACAAGTACTTACTATTTTATTCTCGAAGTTTGGAAAACGTAATACTTGTTGAACCGCATCCCCCCAAATTTCCGTTACAGATATTGTAATGTAAAACGTAATAGTTAGCGTTGTTACAATTTGAATTATAACCGATAACTTAAATATCTGAAATTAAATGATTAAGTAAGATTTTTCAAACATAGATAGATTCTTCTTCTTCTTATCGTGTGGGTTGATGGATGACCAACCTCATCAACCGTGGTGTCAGGATTATTATTGACGACTACGTACTTACATCAGTAAGTAGTAACCGGGACCAACGGCTTCACGTGCCTTCCGAAGCACGGATCATCTTACTTCTGGTCAATCAGGTGATCAGCCTGCAATATCCTAACCAAACTAGGGATCACAAAGAGATTTTTGTGATTTGCCCCAGAACCCGGGACCACCGGATCGTGAGCACAACCCTCAACCACTGGACTACGGAGGCCGTTAAATAGATAGATACTACCTATCAAGTCTTTTCACCTACAAGTCTTAATACCTATGCATGTCAGAATTCAGGATGCCTACATACATACATACATACATAAACTCACGCCCGTAATCCCAAATGGGGTGGGCAGAGCCACAAGTAATCAAAGACAACTTGCAGCCACTGTTGATACGATGGATAAGATGGATATGATGAACCTTATGGTGATAAGGGATCAGCCTATCGCCCATAACATTAGTCCATCATGTTAGAGGACGCAATCCCTCTGTCGGTTTTTACGACATGCCCGGGAAGACAAGCAGCTGAACGTGTTCTATGTTTTTTATTTGCTCCCTGAACAGCAAAGGATGGAAAGGATGCCTATTTACGTGCAAAATAAGTCGGGTAAGTATAAAAAGCGTGCTTGCCAATTTGCCGTAAATCAGACAATAAAAGTAGGATCAGAATGCTCGTCAAACAATTTAAACAAGCCCAAATTTGCAGATCTTGCTTCATTTTAATAGTTCCTATTATGAATAAAAATATGAGACCACTTCAAGATCACCAATTGACAACATTACATTTTTATAACAGTCACAAATTTAAGTTTAAGTATTGTTAAGATCAATTTCCGTAGACTACACGACTCCGTAGACTTCGACTGTCTGCATTAATCATGCCTTAATTGGCTTTAGTGAATATGTTTTAAATTTGTAATACGTAAAAATGATCTCAAGTATGCTTATGAATGTGAAACACGAATTATAACGTACGATTAAGCAATATTAACTGATTTAGACAGAAAAGATGTGTCAATAGTCAATAACAGGTATTAAAGAAGAATGTGTTTGACATTACGTTGAAAGGTTTTTCGATCATTGATAATGCTGGAGTAGATGTCATGTACGATTTATTAGAAGGTGGGTGTAAATACGAATTGTATTTTATGTTGTATTGTACGTATGTAATATTATGATGACTTTATTATCTTCAGTTGCGATTTTGAATGCAAGATTGAGTTCCTTTTATTATAGACCAGACCGCGATTGTCAGCGTAGCAGCACACTATCATCAAAAATTGCCGATTAAAATGTCAGCTTCTGTGTTATAAGGTATTTTAGTTTGCTGTTGGACGAATTGATTACCTTAAACGATTCACTTTGTGACTATATGCAAGTTTCAGAAAAAAAAACTCAACATTGTAACTTCTTCACATTTATAAAGGGGATGGTTTCAGACATTCCAATGTTATCGGAACACCATAAATTACATTTACATCTTAGTAAAAAACATTAACATGTAAGTTTCTTTTCTCAACTCATTATCATCACATGTTAAGAAAAATTGGGTCCTTAATTTCGATTTGTGCAATGAAGTTCGACGCTGAGTATCACATCAAAATTATCTGCAAATATCACATGCAATAGGCATTTGCAAGTTTTTAGCTTCCAACACCAGTTAAAATTAAATTTCTTATGTTTCTTGATATTATTATGGGAAATTATATTAATTAAATTATATTATGCAAAAAAAACATTTTAGTGAAAGTAAACGAGAAAAAAATAATGACAAATGTAATCGGGTAACTTTTATTGGTATGAAGTACAATTCCAATTTAAGATCTTAAATTTAGACGTAACTAATGATTTCATAACAACCTTTGGCCTCATAGAAAATATTTATGTCAGCGAAGATAATATTATAATTTTAGAAGTGTTTTTGACACACTGTATTTTGTTAATAGATTATGTTGTTTGATTGTTACTGACACAGAAAGAGAAACTTGTTTTTACGTGAATGATAAACTTTATAGATTCGCATCAAGGGATCCTCTATAGGTTGAATTAATTACAAAAAGTTTCATTTTAGAATAATAATAATTGTTATTTCCATTTACTAACTTAATAATTATGAATGTACTTAGATCTGAAATAAAAGTGTCTTACTACCTACTGATAAATTTTACACTATGACTTCCCATGCAAAGTTTCGCGACGGGTTGGCACTGCCTCAATTTCTTTCGTTTTACAGCAAGACAAGTCGCGATATATTATTGACTTAGACCCAAATGGTGGAGATAAAGATAATAATATATCCGGTTAATCGTATACCTTTGCCAATATTTGCTCCGATAGTGTACAAACAAAAAAGATGCAAAGCCACGATACGCCAACCAGAACCATCTTTCTTGTCAGTATGATTCTATCTTCTGTTTCGAAAAAGTGCCTGTAAAAGTACCTAATGTAAGTTTTAAATAATTCAAACACATATTTAAAAAAAAAATGTTTACAAAATAGTAGTGAAGGGCGCCTACAGGACATAACTTTTATCGTAGTTTTATTCCTGCCAAACAAATTATATTCTCAATTCCGATAGTGTCCTCAACGGAAGTCGACCCCGTTTTTTATAAGAATAACAGTAATCATATGTAATTAATTACAAACACATTACTGATATATAGGGAACCTTTTATAAAAAATATTTTGATATTTTTAGCCAATTTCTTGTTGGGAAGTTTACTATTAGGTGGATGGGTAAATAACACAACTTTGTAAGACAAAGTTTACACGCATACAAGGATACAAAAATTGGCCTGTTTTTAGCTGTCATTGCTGGTTGAGGCTTCATCTGCATACATAATATATAATCAAGGGATAGATAGATCCTGCTATCTCCTAAATCGTCAATAATCTCTTATAATAATTTTAATTATAATAATGTTTGGGCAACGTTGTACAACAATGTTTCTTTTTACCTGTAATAGTAATGAATAGAAGTAACAGTAAACGTTAGGTTTAGTTTACAGTGATCCATAATAGTATGTCCTGATATACATGTTCCATTAACTCCCAGATCCGCAACAATGTTTTTTGAACATTCATTCCATTCAGGTATAGGAAAAAAACTTGTGATTAAATACATAGCGGCATCTCCCAACTCGATAGCATGCTAAAAAGAGTACGAGTTTGAATTAGAAGACAAACTTAATATATATGAAAAGGTATGTTGGTGCTCAGTAAATGAAATTAGAAACTATTAAAATATTCTCTTTATATTTTCTTTTCTTTACCAGTAACTTTAAAGATATATTCAACAATAACCCAGGTTGGTAAGATCAGTCATCGATTTTGAAACACACACGAAGGGAAGAAGAGGAAATATCTATTTTTTATTGTAGATTTGCCGCAAATGGCATTAACTACTTGGCCGAGCTGCTGTAGTTGGGGAGCGCTAAGGACCCGGAAGTCAATTGAACCGATATAGATAATCGATTTTATTTAATATTTGATTGATATAATAATGGATTAATCGGTGTAATTGTACAATTTTCCATATTGATGGTATCGATTAGGTAAATCATTTAGTACATGGTGTATAATGACCCATCTTCCATCAACAACCCTCTCATTATTGACGGACAACAAGTCACCAGGTGTGACGAATATAAATATTTGGGCACCATGTTACACTCGTCTGGCAACCTGGACACAAACATACAGCATCGGATAGCGGCAGCCTGGCTTAAATGGCGGGAAGTAACTGGTGTAACCTGTGACAAACGTATGCCCGTTAAGCTCAAAGGCTTAGTGTACAAGAGCATGATCAGGCCAGTCTTGACGTTTGGTAGTGAAACGTGGGCAGTAACGCAGCGCCAAGTCCAGACCATTCAAGTCGCTGAGATGAAAATACTTAGGTGGATGTGCGGAGTGACGATGCTCGACAAAATCCGTAACGAATACGTGCGCGGCAGTCTCGGCGTACGCGACATCTCCGAAAAGCTACAAGAGAGCAGGCTCCGTTGGTTTGGGCACGTAAAAAGAAGACCTCCAGATTATGTGGGTAACGTTACAGCCAATCTAAACATACCAGGGCTTAGACCAAGAGGACGGCCAAAAACAAGATGGGCGGATGTGGTCAAAAAGGACCTGTGTATGTGCAATGTCTCCGAGAACGACACGTCCGATAGAGCGAAGTGGAAGAGAAGTACGAAGAAGGCAGACCCCACCATCAGATGGGAATAATAAATGCCAAGGAGAGAGAGAGATTAGGTAAATCATTTTAAACCTAAGAAATTAAACGATTATCGGGCAACAATATTCGCATTTTTATTGACGTTTCAACGATATGTTCAGCTTAAGTTAGGTATTTCATGTAATATGACCATTTCATAAAATGATCAATTCTAAGAATTGGCCATGACAATGGTTTGTACAAAGCAATGTATACGTGTTGTAATTCTATTAAAAAACTTAGGTAGGTACTTACTGTTATAGACCATGCCATGGTATTAATTAATGCTAAGTAATTGACAGGTTTAAGAAATGGATTTAACCTTTCGTTGAGATCCAACTTTCCTGTATATTGTTTGATAAAAAGATCCATATACATGTAAGGTACACCGATAATAAATTCAAGCACTAAGAAATAGAATACGGGCACTGAAATTAAAAAAGAGTTATAATCACACGACGCGCCAAATTGTTTTGTTTTACAAAAACTTGATTAGGACGCCCGCCCACGTTAGACTTTTTGTAGGACAGATAATCGGGCCGATTTTCACTTATGCCCGATTTTGTGACCGACACAAATTTTTGAAAGTTTTTGATTTGACAGCACAGCCCCATGAACAAAAGTAGAGAGGATAAAAGTTCTTGTGTGTCGATTTTTTTGATGAGTTCTTTTTTTCGATGAGGAGTTATTCGAACTTGACAACTAGAAACAAAAATAAAAAGCGGCCAAGTGCGGGTCGGACTCGCTCATGAAGGGTTGCGTAAGGCAAAATTCATCACGTATCAGCTGATCGCGCATTTAGTATGGGAGACAAAATTTTTTTTTAATATATCGTCCCATTTTCCTTGGAAAAAGATGTTTCAGTTTCACGTCCTTCAATATTATCGCTCATTTTTTTTACACCCTGTAGATATAGATTTAAGTTGATTGAATGAAAGGCAAATTGCGGTTTACGATGTATTAAAAAAACTAAGTAGGTACTTAATAAATCTCCTTCAAACCAATTTTCAGTGGAAGTTTGCATAGTGATGTAAGTATATCATATATTTTTTGCAGTTTTATAATTCTCTTAGGAGAATATACATTGTACCACTTTGGAAGAATTCTCGCGCAAAGCGAATTCAGTTTAGAAAAAAATTATATTAGAAACCTCAATATAATTTTTAAAGACCTATCCATAAATACCCCACACGTATAAGTTTGATGAAAAAAAAAGAGTTTCAGTTCTAATTATGGGCAACCCCCAGAATTTATTGTTTTTTTTTTCTATTTTTGTGTGAAAATGTTAATGCGGTTCGCAGATTGCATCTACTTACAAAGTTTCAACAGAATAGCAATTATAGTTTCGGAAAAAAGTTGATGTGATTTACGGACGGACAGACGAATCCATGATGGTTCTGTTTTTGCCATTTGGCTACGGAACCCTAAAAACCGTGTACGTCTTATAAGCAGACAACTTGTATATTTTTTGCTGCCAAGTAAGAATTGTTTCAAACATTTAAGAGCGCCATTTTTCTATGGTCAGGTTTTTGTTTTTAAACTATTTTTTTCGTTAGTCAAGCTCACAGTTAAAATAACTAAATAAGTTAAAATAAAGAAATAACACGTTATAATAATTAATAAGTATATTACCGTCACCAATCGCTCCGGAAAAAATGTCAAAATTAATATTAGCTGTTGTAAACGTCGCACCCAAAAATATGAAATTTTTTATAGACTCCACTTGGTAAAGAAAGCCAGACGAAGTTATGTCCTGCAATTTGAATATTACAATGTAACGAGAAATAATTTATTAATATATTTCTTTCCGATATCAAAAATACAGCTGATTGGGGATCGGAAATGCTGAAATTGAAGAAATGAAAATATTATTGTTACAAATAAAACAGTGGTGTAATGACAAATGTTCGAAAATATAATATTACGGAAATACATTACATCGGCCGAGCACAAAAAAAGTTCTTCGACCAAAATAAATGAAACATCTTACTAACAAAAACAAAGTGAAATGTTAATATCTACGTCAATTGATGACAAGCGTAATCTTGACGAAACAAAAAAAGACGAAATGGGAATAGTCGATTTATAAGTTTTCCATTAAATGAATTTCGGTCAAAAACAATTTGAATTTGAGATTGGTAACAGAGGAGTACAAGAATAAAAATAATCCAATAAAAACCTTTTTAATGTAAAATGTTGCCAAGACGAGGTCATATCGATCGCAATGTCAAAAAGTTATCAGTAGGTAACCCCTTTCAGCATTCAGCATCAATATTTTTACCTAACATGTAGAGTTTGTTGTAAACTTAGGGTTTGTATAGTTAGGGCATGTAGAGTTAGAAGCTTGGCTCTACGTGAGATCTGGGGGATTAAAATGGCCACATCGAAGCAATTCATCTAAAAAGCGCATATGAAAGTAAGTGCGCAATAGACTGCTATTTGACATTTGATTGCATTGAAGCTAAAGATAAAGCTTTAATTATCATTTTGTACTAATTGGGTCGACATTTTATCATGACATTACGCAAGCTAAGAAATAATAATATTTCGTGAAAATTTTAAATTATGTTATTGTCTTGTTTTTGTGTGTGGCGTCCTTTTATATAAAAAAAACTTTTTCTGTTATATTCTAATATAATGATACTCACTCTTTTACTGTCCGTTAATGATCCCGTAGTACTAACTTGGCCAAGTAGAATGTGTTGCGACATGTTTGTTTTAAATTCTCTATATAAACTGTAACAAAGAAGCCCGTGAAGTATGGACAAAGGACCCTGCTCCCGGCACAAACGGAATATAGGTACCTAATTCAAATTATAGGTAAAAATGATAATATTTTAATAGTGCATAGATAGCATAATCAAAATCGATAAATCGGCTAAACAAAAATATGAAATAGCTATTAGAGGTTTGGTCATACTACAAGCAATTAACCTATACATCTTTCATTACATGGATCGCCCTTGCTCAGGGAAACTCTGAGCCTACAAGTGGCACAAAATCAATTTAGGCACGCGTATATACTCGCGTGTGGAATATGTCCCATGGTAGCTCCATGGGCACTTTGTAACGTTCTGATCATTGCGCTATTAGGTAAGTACTACGAAAATAAGAAAGTAAGTTTTATTATTTAGCTTTGTTCTACATTACCTAAACTTTAGTATTTTTCGTTTCATACATTTTATTTAATGAATCATAAAAATCATGACAAATTATGAACGACAATTAATTGTTTTGGAAAATAAGAGTGCGATAATATTCATTCATTAATCACCTTAAAGACCACTTTATTTTTCAATCAATATCACGGTAGTAAGAACATAATTTCAAGCCATTTTATCAGATTATTTTCTATTTCTATTATTACCTACGTATTATCATAATCAACTTCAACTTTATAGATGAAATTGAATCTTAATCTTGTGTCACTAACGTTGAGGTGACATCTAAATAAAATATTCAAACAGACAATTCAAACCCATAGAGCAGCATAAAACCTACTTGTTTAAACTCTTATAATTATCGAAACTTTTTGTAATAGTCATCCCATATAGCTAGGTATAGATTCTTTTGTAATCATCAACATCACTAATTTAAGAGCAATATTATACAGGATGGCCCAGAAGTTCAGGTTCAAAATGAAAAATTAGAAAGAGGGGCTCATTAGCTACCAGAAACACCCCCATGTATGTTCAGCAATTATTTATGGTTTAGGAGATATGACCCATTTTGTACCTTTTTCTAGATTTTCTACCTTACTTCAGAAATAATCATTTTGTCGCTATTCCTTTCTTAATAATTATTTTATTTTACTTCACAACTATGCCTAAGTCTATGTACCGCTCAATCAAAGATAAGTCAAAGTGAAATCAAAGATAAAAAAAAAGTTATCGGAAGTCAAAGTGAGTTATCGGAAAACAATCCGAAGACAAAACTTGCAGTCACTTTTGGTATTCGTATTTTAATGAAGGTCCATAGATTTCAATGAAAAAGTTATCCCCAAACACTGTTGGTGATTCATACTATTGGATACTATGAATCACCAACAGTGTCTGTCTTGCAATCTTTGAGGGCTAATTATTTAGTTTTTTGCCCGTATTAAGGGTACTTTTTTGGATGTTTCTAAAAGCCTATTAAATGGAGCAGTTTTTAGAAATACTTTGAGGGATTTGTAGTAAATAAATAATTTCAGAAATATATCTACAGTTATTAATTTGTAAGTTTTATGGGTTTTATTTTATTTTTATATACTCCTTGAAACATTTTAAAATGTATTAAAATCTCAGTGGTCTATAAATACAGTGAACAATCACACAAGTAATTATGATATTAGTTGCATTACTACGTGTCTGACATATCAGACATTGGCGTACACATAATATGAGTTTTTAGAGAGTGTTAGTGATATAGCAAATTCCGGTCATAAACTTCGATACCTTACGAAAGAGTTACAAAATGTCTCAAAATCTCTTACGTGCCTACATGACTATCTTGAATCATCTGGGAGTTGTCTGGAAGTGTAATTTTTTCGTTTTCGTCGCCTCATTTTTGTTTTACGTTTAATTGCCATGGCTAAAGGTAAGGTTTTTTTTTTGTAATTTGATGAGTTATGATTTTCAATCATTTTTGTAGTGAAAGAATGTAAAATAAAATCCAGTAACAGAAAAATATGTTTTCATGCAGCAATAAAATCACTTGCATTGATGACCTCGCTTAAACCACAATATACAAAACATTCGATTAACTTAATATCTTTAATGGAATCTACAAATATACTAAGTAAATAATAATTTCTAAAATGTCCAATTTTCCAGATAACAAAAGAGTTAGGGAGGAGTTTTCAGACAGCGATGATGATTCAACTCAAAAGGTTTACATGAGATCTGCTTTACAAGAAAGGGTTAATTTTTTTTTAATAAAAATACAGCCTGAGCTAGCAGAAGAGGAGCGAGCAGAAGAGAAGCGAGCAGAAGAGGAGCCACCCCAAAAAGCGACTGTGGAATTATGTCTAAAATGTGCATCATTTAGTGCAACTGATAACAGAAATGAACATTTTTGTCGTTTGCATAACGAGGAATTAAAATATATCCAACCTTGTATGCGATGCGTTGTTATGTAAATTTTTTTTTTTTACGAACTCTTAATAATAAACATACTCACGACATACAAATATCTGAGACTGAAAAACAATAAATTAGTTTGATAAACGACAAAACTCATCATAATAAGTAGCTTTACTTTTAGCTGTGTAGATTTTGCCTATTGATTATTGAAATGCTTATTTTTGTCATGTTTTTTAGCTTCAGCCTACTTATAAGGCGGTCATCACACTAAAACCAACCGTGTCCCGCCGCGTTCCGAGCTGGATTTATACTAAAAACTGCAAAAGTCAAACTGAAAACAATTTAACTTTTACCCGCTTTCAGTACAAGTCTTCTTCCATGCGCACTGTCTCGAACTGTAATCAGTTCTCGAATTTAAATAATCAAATTCATAATAATATTAAAATGCATCATATCGATTTTATTTTTACTCGAGTGAGTAATCGATTTGTAGGTTATTTATGTCATAACAACACTGGCCAGAAAAAGTTGATGCTTTTGGCGGGCTGTCATTACGAAAAAACTAAACAGATTAGAGAACAAATGAAAGTGCATTAGAAAATAAAAAGCGCGGGAACCTTAAAAGAGAATGGCGCTAATTTTAAGTTTAATTTTACGAAAATTAATACCTTCATAATTATTTGTATATTTTCTTTGCAAAATATTATATTTTCTTAGTTTGGGGTCCTTTGTACATAAATAAAGGACGAAAGAAGGATGGGGAAAAGAAAAAAAGAGGAAGAGAGATGAAAATGAGGTGGCCGATCGTCCTACAGACTCGTCTTCTGAATCCGAGGATGAAGAAGTGGGCAAGTATCAGCCATTCAAGGTACCTAATTACAATCGCAAATACCCTGAAAACTCGAATCTGTCCGAATATATTGTTTTTTTAACACATAATAAGGAGGACCAACATTTCACCGATAAGGATCGTCTGGCCTTGTCGCAAGGGCTGCGTAAGCAGGGCGTGTCTGGCGTTATGCATGTTAAATCTATTAATAGATACAAAGTGGGTATCACATTCGATGTGTCCAATAACGCCAACGTCTTTCTCCAAAATAAAAAATTCTTGGACGAGTTATCCCTCAACACATCAATACCGGCTATATCAACCGAGGTGACTGGAGTTCTGTCCTCCGTCCCTCTAAGTCTATCGAACAAAAAAATATTCTCACTAATCGGTAGTTCACGGAATATAATTCAGGTGCGCAGGTTTATGCGTAGAGTCAAAAACGATGTGGGCGCGGCGTCTTATCAGCCGACGCATACTGTCGCAGTAACGTTTGCTTCCACCGTGCTTCCAGAATACGTACATCTTGATCACTGGCGTCATGAAGTCAATCTATACATTGCTCCAGTAAAACAATGCCTTCGATGCATGCGTTATGGACATATAGCGAAATTTTGTAAGAATGCGGAAGTGTGCTCTATTTGCACTGAAAATCATAGTTACCGATCTTGTCAAACGAAAAATGATGATGCTAAGTGTGTTAATTGCAATGGTAACTATGTTAATATTTCTGCTTCATGTCCCATAAAACAAAAAAAATTGAGGAAAACAAAGTAAAGTCTCGCTCAGTCCAATACTCAGACCTTTTCAATGAAAATTCTTTCCCTTCTCTCTCATCAAAGACAATTGAAACTCAAATAAACAATCTTACTAAATCTGATATATTTTTAAAATTATTAACCGAAACAATTTTATGTGTAATTAATAATAACAGTACAAAAAACCAACCAATAAATACAGGAACCGTTAAAGAAAATTTAATATCTACTCTCAGCAAAACATTGCTTAAAAAATAGAATGGATAAGTTAAATATTGTTCATTGGAACTCTCAATCATTAAATAGTAATAAGCTTATTTTAACTCATTTTCTTCATGATTATAATATTCACATTGCAATTATTTCTGAAACATGGCTACGACCTCATCAGAGGTTTAATATAAGAGGATATAACATTAAAAGAAATGATACCGGTAATAAACATAGTGGTGTTGCTATAATGATTCATAATAGCTTACATTATTCCAGAATTAATACCTATTTTGAAAATTCCCTTCAAAATGTTTGTGTTCGTTTAGTTATAGGTAATCAAGAAATAAGCATTGTGAGCTTTTATAGCCCAACTAATTGTGAACCTGCATTTAACAAAAATAAATTTGATTCACTTGTAAAATAGATTTCTCAACCAATGATTTTTGCTGGAGATTTTAATGCTCATTACATTTCCTGGGGCTGTCATTCTACGTCTCTTCGTGGAAGAGAGGTTTTAGAAGTTATTGATGACAATAATTTGGTCTTGCTTAATGATGGTCAATTTACTACAACTGGTTCTTTAACTTGGCGTCAAAATGCTTTGGATTTATCCATTGTTAGTCCTTCTTTGGTTTTGTCCTGTGATTGGTATGTTCATGATGATCCACTTGGCAGTTACCATTTCCCTGTAATGATAAATGTAATTTTAAATAATAATACAACTAGTGATGTTTCTAATAGAGATAATTTAACGCATGTTCCAGTTTTTCCAAATTACAATTTGGCGGATTGGAAGTTTTTCCAAACAAATGTAGAAACTTTGTTGTTAGAGTTTGATATTCAGTCTTATGAGCCATTAGAGGCTTATTCTTTATTTTGTAAGATTCTTCATTGTGCTGTGGAATCGTCTATTTCTAATGGTTGTAATAAATTTCAATCTAATATCTCTAATAGAAAGTCGGGTAAAAGACACCCCTTACCATGGTGGAACAGCAAATGTACAGAAGCTGTTAATAATTCTAAATTAGCTTATATTAATTTTAAAAATAATCCTTCTGATACTACTTATATTAATTTTAAAAGATTACAAGCGTTAAAGAAACTTACTTTAAAAATTGAAAGAAAAAATTGCTGGATAACATTGTGTAGTTCATTTCATCATTGTACTCCTCTTTCAGTTATCTGGAAATATATGCGTAAATTTAATAAAACTTATGCTCCTAGAAATAGGGATAGATGGTTTTCTAAGAAAATATACTCCTGACTATGTACTTAACAATTTAAATATTTCATCATATCACTCCGTTGGTAATTCTTCTAATCTATTTCTTATTGAACCCTTCCCTTTGCAAGAACTAAAATCAGCTATTAATTCTAGAAGAGAAAGTGCTTTTAGACTGGATGGTCTCCCTTATAAAATTTTCAAAAATCTCAATACCAAATGTTTGACAACTTTTTTTGAACTTACTTACCTTTGGATTAATGATAAAATTCCACTAAATTGGAAAAAAGATTGTTTAGTTCCCATACTAAAACCTGATAAGCCTAAACTTGATTGGGACTCTTATCGTCCTATTGCTCTAACCTCCTGCGTTGGTAAAATTTTTGAACAACTTTTAAAACAAAGAATTGAATTTTTTGTAGAAAAGCATCACGTCTTACCTTCAAATCAATTTGGTTTCAGAAGAGGTCGCTCTTCTCGCGAGAGTATCTGTCAGTTGCATTTGGATATTCAAAACAGTCTTGTTCATCACAATTATTTGGTCTCTGTATTTTTTGATGTTGCTGGTGCCTTTAATAGTGTTAATGTCGATATGCTTTCCAAGGAATTGCTTTCCATTGGTTTACCCAATAAAGTGGTTTTTTGGATAGTATATTTCTTGTCTGAAAGAGAAGTTTTTGTTAAATATAATGGGCATCTATATGGTCCAAGATATGCCTCGGTTGGGGTGTGCCAAGGAGGTATTTTGTCTCCTTTAATTTTTATTTTATACATTCGTCGTTTAAATTTTTTTTTGAATAATAATAATATTAAAAAATTACAGTTTGCTGATGATCTGGTGGTCTATGTTTCGGGAAATAATCTTGCAACATTGGCTAACTATTTAAATAATGCTTTACTTAAATTAAGAGAATACTTTGCCTACCTGAATCTTAATATTAATCATTCAAAATCAAAATTAGTTATTTTTGGACATAACAGTGTCCAAATGCCTAATACTTACTATAATAACGTTATTATTTCTTCTTCATTGGATGCAAAATATTTAGGTATTGTTTTTTCATATAATCTTTCTTGGAAAAAATATATTAATAATTTAGTTACAAAGGCTAATAAAGCCTTTAATGTATTAAAATCTTTGGCTTCAACTTACCCTAAAATGCTGACCCTAAAATTTTGTTGTTATTATATAAATCGTTGATTCGCAGTCATTTTGAGTATGGTTTCTTCTGTTTCGCTGCAGACAATAAACTTGTTGACATTCTGGAAAAAATACAAAACAAAAGTATGCGTTTAATTACTGGTGCATTTAAAAGTACACCCATTAATGTAATGCAAGTTAAATGTTGCCTACCTCCGATTTCTGTCAGATTTTTATATCTTAAAGAGAGATTTATCCTCAAACTTTTCTCCATTCCTCATAATCAACTTTTGATTAATATCTCAAATGTAAATACTACATTAGCTCATAAATCTTTATACATCATGCAAGATTTTAAACAATTAATGAGTATTTCAAGACTGTCAAATATATAAACCTCATTTGTCTCTTTTACCTTGTTATGAGGGTTCTTTCGAGAGTAAATTTCCAGATATTACTATTTGTATAGATGAGAAACTCTCTTACAAAGAGGAAGTTTTCACTGATGGTTCTAAAACTGATTCTGGTGTCTCATTTGCATTCTTTGACTTATTTCTAAATAGAGGTATAGGTTATAAACTTGATAAAAATGCTAGTGTATTCACTTCAGAAGCTGTAGCTATTTTGAGTGCAATGAAACATATTAAAGGACAAAATGAAGGTTATAAAAAATGGCTCATACTTGATAGTATGAGTGTGATAGTGATAGTATGAGTGTGTTGAGGTGTTTGGAAAAGAGTAAATTGCATGCTAATACTAATTACCTTATATATGCCATAAAGGAATTCTGGTATGAACTTTTTTCTGTATATGATATTATTGTTAGTTTTATGTGGGTTCCGTCCCATAAAGGTATAATAGGAAATGAAAGAGCAGATTATTTAGCTAGATCAATTAATATTTTTTCCTCTCAAACTCAATTTTTTTATATTAAACTTCCATATTCAGATATAATTTATAATTTGAAACTAAGAATGTGCCAAAAATGGGTAAATTGCTGGAATCATGCTGTTCAAGTAGAAAACAAAGGTTTATGGTATGCTCCATTTAATGTAAAAATTAACAGTACACCTTGGTTTTGTAGAAGCCATGCTTATACTAACAGGAAATTTTACTCTAATATTCTTCGCTTGCGTTTTGGACATTGTAGGCTAAACATTCACTTGTATCGTATAAATGGTTAATAGTCCCATGTGCCTTCATTGTAATCTTAGTGATGAAACCATATCTCACTTATTCTTTGACTGCCCGTCCTTTGGCATTCAGCGCCTTGTGCTGTTGGATGAGCTAATTGCAATTTATGGGAATGCTAATTTAGTCCCGCGTTCCATCGTTGATCTTCTCGTGAATAGTTGTACATATCTTCCGTTATACTGTTTCATTCTTAATACTGTTGGTGAAATTTAAACTAATTTTGTAAATAATGGTTTTTAGGTTATAGTATCATTGTTGTTGTAATGCTTTTTGTTCGATAATATTTGTGTTCTGCGTGTAATTTTGAATTTGCTGTAAATTCTACTTAAGTTTGTATATATTAACCACTATAAAACTGATATAAATAATATTCATTAATTATATAACTATGAATGTCAGACTAGGCTGCATGATAGTGATGTCATTGCATACATTGTAGTTTAAAACAATAACTAAAATTTATCTATGCACACTGATCTTTTGTCGTTGCTTCCTTCCTTCCTTCCGTGGCCGCCATGTAGAACATAAGTTTACCGTATACACTAATATTTTAAATCGTATTTTTATCTAAACGAACATGTGGAAATTGTGACTTCTGATTTTGGATTATGATAATACAAGAAGAGAAGATGACGTGAATTGTTTTATTTCCATCTTCTGCACGCTCGCCCGTTCCCAAGATTCCACTGTGCACATTACACACATCATCTGCTTGAACAGGTTATGGGCCCAGTGTTAAATACATATTATAATATTAGAATCCCAGAAGTTGGAAAAAGGGCTGAGGAAGAGAGCGTGCGGATTTATTTTGTGAAACAACATGTCGCGATCATCGCCAAATGTCAACGTCACTGCTCCTAGGCAGCCGGCTATTACTGGCAACGGCGCCGGAGTACACATGGAGAAATTGCGTGGCTCGGCCAATTATATTTCATGGAAATTCTCTATCAAGATGACATTAATTCTTGAAGACCTACGGAGTTGTATAAGCGAACAATCGATTCAAGACACTCAAAAGGATCAAAGGGCATTGGCCAGAATCTGCCTAAGTATTGAAACGTCACTTTACCAATATGTACGTGAAGCGGTGTCTGCACGTGATGCATGGGAAAAGCTTGCCATGGTGTTTGAAGACCGGGGGCTATACCGTCGTGTTTTGTTGTTGCGACAGCTTCATCGTATTGATTTTAAGAACTTTATGAGCATGCAAGAATACATAAATGCGGTCATGACGCTAGTCTCACAACTGTCTGATATTGGAAGAACTATTGAAGACGGGGAGGTTGCTGAAATCCTTTTATCTGGCTTACCTTCCGAATATGATGTTCTTGTGAGTAACTTGGAAACAGCATGTATTAGTTCTTCTCTCTCCAGCGAGTTGGTCCGGACACGTCTTCTTCAAGAAGAGATGCGAAAGAACGGCAACCATGAAGGGACTATGCATGAAAATGCCTACTTTGTCAAGAAGAAGGTTATCTGTAAGTTCTGCGGGAAGCCTGGACATGTTCGGATCAAATGCTTTAAGCTTCGCAAACAGAAGAAAAAAAATGCAGAGGCTGAGAAGGCTTTTAATGTCACCGAAAGCGCTTATTCCGTTGCTCAAGAAGACTTTGTTGTGGACAGCGGCTGCAGCAATCACATGGTCAAGAACAAGAATATGCTAACAAGCTTTAAGAATAATAAGAGCCGTGTGTGTATGGCTAACGACGAGTATTTGCTTAGCGAAGGAACAGGTAAACTTGTTATTCCCTCTTGCCATGTACAAATTGAAGCTATGCTCGTTCCTAAATTAGCGATGAATTTACTTTCTGTTAGTAAATTAACTAAGGGTGGTTTCATACTGGTATTTAATAAGAAAGGGTGTCACATTTATAAAGATAGGGACTGTAGGATCACAGGCACGGTAGTAGGTCATGCATGTGATATCAATGGTGTTTATAGGCTGTCCAGCGGTACACCAGGTAATATTTCGCAGCCATTGGTGCATTCTTCAGTTCTTCTGAAGAAACGAGTTCAGGAGGAACAGAGTGCGTTGTCAGTGTCAGCTGAAATCTGGCACAAGCGGCTGGGACACATGAGCTACGGAGGTATGTACGCTTTGCGACAGAACAATGTTCTTATGTTTCAGGACAATGAAGAACACAAGCTACTGGCGTGTGTGGCTTGCTTAGAGGGCAAACAAGTATCCAAAGCTTTTCCCTCTGGTGAAGCCAAACGTGCCACTGGTCGACTTGAGCTCATACATTCGGACATCTGTGGACCGATGCCGATTCGAAGTTGGGGCGGTGCGAAATATATGCTGACCTTTACGGATGACTTCAGCAGGAAGAGTTGGGTGTATCTACTACAGGAGAAAAGTCAGGTAATTTCCTATTTTATTGAATTTAAAAACCTTGTGGAAAAGCAAATTGGTGTCAACATTAAGTGTCTACGAACAGATGGAGGTGGAGAATATTGTAATGAGCGTTTTCGCTCCTACCTCAAATCTCAGGGCATTGTGCATCAAGTCACTGTGCCTTATTGCCCACAGCAAAATGGTGTATCAGAAAGGCTTAACAGGACTTTGTTAGAGAAGGCAAGATGCATGCTGCAGGAATCTGGTCTCAGCCGGGAATATTGGGGAGAGGCTGTTATGGCCGCTTTATATATTAAAAATAGAAGCCCTACGGTTGCCCTTGGCGGACTGATGCCTGAACAAGTGTGGACCGGTACCGATGTTAACCTAGGTCACCTTAGAATTTTCGGCTGCATTGCTTACTCATTGATCCCAGAGCAAAAACGTTCTAAATTAGATGCTAAATCTAAACCATATATTTTTGTTGGCTATAGTGATACCACTAAAGGTTACCGATTGATCGATCCAAAAAATCCCAAGCGGATTATACACTCCAGGCATGTAGAATTTTTGGAAGGAAGATTTTTAAAGGACATGGGCAATGTTCCCTGTAATTGTAAAAATAAAAATAATTTTACTGAACATCAAGTTGTAATTTCTAGTCAATTTAATAATTTAAATAATAGTATAGTCACAAATGAAATTAATAATTTACAAAATGAATCTAACTGTGATACTTTAAATTGTACTGAATCTAACTGTGATATTAGTTCTAGTAAAAATGAATTCAATCAAAGTGATCATGATATTAATACAACCATCCATTCAGGTGCGGACTCGGAGTACTGTACTGGTGATGATGATACGGGAACTGCTGCTGCTAGTCCAAATCTTGAGGATTTGAACTGTGGCTCTTCAGAACCTGATCCGTCGTCGCTTCGAGGGGAAGTGGATTCTAGTTCCGGCCTACAGGTACCTGGTTCGGTAACTGATTTGTCACGTCCTGTACGTAGTACTCGCGGAAAGCCTCCACTCAGGTATGGGGATTATGATCTGTCTTTGCTGGTTCATAATGAGGTCGAACCTTTGTCTTATAAGGACGCTATGCTGTCGCTAGATAGGGAGGATTGGCGACTTGCTATGGAGAAGGAGTATAATGCTCTTATGAAGAATGGTGTTTGGAGTCTTGTTGATCGCCCACATGATAAAAACATCATAAAATGTAAGTGGGTCTACAAGCTAAAGAAAGACGACTCGGGTAAGGATAGATTTAGAGCTCGTTTAGTAGCGCGAGGTTTTTCACAACAGCAAGGCGTGGACTATAGTGACACCTTTTCGCCTGTCGTTAGGCATACTACACTTATTTGCCTTAGCTAATGAATTTAATTGGGAAATTAGTCATTTTGATGTAGAAACCGCGTTTTTAAATAGTGACTTAAACGAGCATATCTTCATGGAACAACCAGAAGGCTTTGACACAGATAAAAATAAAGTGTGTTTTTTGTTAAAAAGCATTTATGGTTTAAAACAGGCCAGTCGAATGTGGAATCAAAAGGTACATCAGCTGTTGTGTAATAATAATTTTAAACAGAGCAAATGTGAACCTTGTGTCTATATATGTAGGTCTGATAAAAGGATGACTATAATAGCATTATATGTAGACGATTTTTATGTTTTTGGAAATTGCTCTAAAGATAAATTATTAAAATTATTACAACAGGAATTTATTGTTAAGGATTTGGGTGCTCTGAAAACATGTTTAGGTATGAATGTATGTCGTGATAGATGCAAAAATGTTTTAACATTAGATCAAAAGTCTTATATTGAGAAGCTTTTGTTACGTTTTGGCATGGAAAAGTGTAAGCCTGTGTCAACTCCTATGATACTAAATTGTAAGTTAGATAAGCCTAATGGTAATTGTCTAAATGAAAACATGTATCCATATCGAGAGTTGATAGGATCACTTATGTATTTAGCTGTATGTACACGCCCTGACATAGCTTTTGTATGTAGCCAGCTAAGTCAATTTTGTTGCGGCTTTAATATGTCACATTGGCTTGCTGCCAAACGTGTATTACGGTACCTAGCAGGGACCTTAAGTTATGGCTTATGTTTTTATAAGACCCATCACTTAGATATTACCGCTTTTACTGATGCCGATTGGGCTAACGATATTGTAGACAGAAAGTCGTACACAGGGTTTATATTAAAGCTAGGTAATTGTACAATTAATTGGGAGGCTCGTAAACAAAAATGTGTTGCATTATCGAGCACTGAAGCTGAATATTTAGCGATAACTGATGTATGTAAGGATTTATGTTTTATACAAAATTTCCTAAATGAGGTCATATGTAGAGTTCCCAAAATAGTTTTGTATAATGATAACCAAAGTGCGCAAAAATTGTTAGAGTCAAAAGAATATTGTCACAAGCACACGAAACATATAGATTTAAGGTACCATTATATAAAGGATTTAATCCAAACTGGCTTTGCTACTATTAAGTATATGTCAACTCAAGAAATGATAGCAGATGTATTAACTAAACCGTTGAGTTCCATGAAGCATAAACATTTTATCAATGACATGAATGTTATAAATGTAGAGTCTTTGCATAATTAATTATTTATAATGTAATTAGCATGTTTTATTATTGCATTATTTGAATTTTATGAATGATATTTTGTCAATATGTTGTCTCTACATGTCCTTATTCGAATCTGTATATGATTGGTGTTGCTTTTATATAATGTAATGAATAAGGGGAAGTGATATAAATAATATTCATTAATTATATAACTATGAATGTCAGACTAGGCTGCATGATAGTGATGTCATTGCATACATTATAGTTTAAAACAATAACTAAAATTTATCTATGCACGCTGATCTTTTGTCGTCGCCTCTTCCTTCCTTCCGTGGCCGCCATGTAGAACATAAGTTTACCGTATACACTAATATTTTAAATCGTATTTTTATCTAAACAAACATGTGGAAATTGTGACTTCTGATTTTGGATTATGATAATACAAGAAGAGAAGGTGACGTGAATTGTTTTATTTCCATCTTCTGCACGCTCGCCCGTTCCCAAGATTCCACTGTGCACATTACACACATCATCTGCTTGAACAAAAACACTTTGAGATTTCTAGATTTATTTCTCGTCTTGATCGAGTTATGACACTTGGCATTTGTACGACAGAGAGAGACATAATATTATAGGTCCCGGCAAACTTCTTGAGCATCGACCTTGATTGCGCACAACCGAATTTTAGATCTCTTTGGTGGTGCGGTACGGGGCGCGGGGGCGGGTGAGTTCCGCAGCGACTGGCTATTGGTAGATCAGTCGATACTTCCCCCGCGCACCCTGTCTTCGTCCCTTTGACTCCCGAATACACTTGCATGCCGTGAAACTGTCACGTTTTTGTTAAAAAAACTAATAAAAGAGCAATCTCTTTTGTTAGTTATCTCTTTTGTTAGTTTTTTTGTTATTGCTCATTTGTTTTTTGTTTTATTGTGTTGTTGTTATTTATTACGTTTTTATGATAGTTTTAAGTATGCCACGAAAAACTAATGTTGTTTTAAAAAGACAAGCTCGGAAAATGGTGTACGATGTGTACTGCTTTTTAAAAAAAGACGGAAAAAATGAAAAAGAAACAGTGAAACAAACTTCAGAGGCAACAAAAACATCTATTAGTACTGTCAGAAGAATTATTCATCAAGCAAAAAGCTCTGACTTACTCACCGTGTTCCGTACTCCGGGTAAAAAAAGAACGGGAAAGAAAAAAGTGACTGGAATCGATAGTTTTGACGAATCGGTTATAAAAAGATGCATTCACAATTTCCATATAACAAATAAAGAACTGCCAACCGTGGAAAAACTACGAGAAAAATTGAAGGACGACATAAATTTTAACGGATCGAAACGGAGTCTACGGCGCATTATTAACGAATTAGGCTTTCGTTGGAAAAGAACCGAAAATAATAGAAAGTTATTAATCGAAAAGACCATCATTCGATTACTCCGGATTGAATATCTTCAAAAGATTATGAAGTACAGGGAAGAAGGAAGGCCGATAATATATACAGAACAAACAATCGGATCCCGCTCCGACTACAAATTCCAAAAAAGCAAATATGCAGACATGGTTGCAAGAAAAACGAATTGAGTATAGTGAAACCATGTTAAAACCCCAACTGTATAGTTTAATCAAAGCACATAAAGAGCAACACAAAACATTCAGCATAGATAAAATTTTAACTGACCAAAATCATTCGGTGCTACGCTTGCCTCCTTACCATCCCGATCTGAACCCAATTGAGATGGCTTGGGCAGCTATTAAAGGATACGTCAGTGGCAAAAATGTCAGCTGGAATACCAGTAAGGTAACTTGGCTGTACAATCTCATAAATCATAATTATTATTTATCCGCTATCTAGCACAATAATTATATTTACTAAATATACAATATTATTATTTACTTCACGATCAAGATTATTCCTACCCGTATGGTACTTACCTATTTATTTATTTTTCTCTTTTACATTATACTTGATAACTAAGCTGTTTGCTTTAAATGTATCACATTTATGTCTATATTTCAGATAATGGAGCTCGTGCAGGAGAAGGTGACAGCAATGGGTGCTAGTTAATGGGGGAAATTATGCAAAAAAGTGAAGGAAATTGAAGCGGATTATGTAAAAAGTGACCATGTTGTAGATATGGTCACTGACCAATTTGTTATCTTTGCTGATGATAGTGACTCAGATGATGATGATGATGACGATGATGATAACGATGATGATGATGACGGCGAAGATAACTAAGAATTAGTTACTAGCACGAGGTCTATGTCTACAGATCCCAAACCTAGCACTAGCTCTGGTATTGCTGGTTTCAACCTCATGGAAGGAATATCATACTTACCTGACGATTAGTTTTTTATTAAATATAATAATATAAGTTTTAATAAACTATAATAATATAAGTTTAGTTTTATTTACATAATTAAATAATATAATCATTGTTTTTTTTAATGAAGTTAAGAAAATAATCAAAAGTTCATTTTTTTTGCACGGAAGTGTACGTGCGCGAACTTTCCCCCACTACGACACTCGATGCTCAAGAAGTTTGCCGGGAGTTATACAATGTTACCATATGATAATGGTAGTATTTTGGAAGCGACTATATAACTGGCTTATGAAGATATAAAACCACTAAACTAATGACAAACTATTGGATTGGATATCATAAAGAAGATTACTGAAGACTTTATTACTGAAAGACAAAAGAGAACTTAATTACATAAGACATTATTTATCGGATTTTACAACTAGATATAAAACTGAAGACGTTATATTCCGGATTGGACAAAATAAATTACTACGGAAGACCTTCCATATTGATATAGAACAGCAAAGGAAATGTACTGAAGACAAGGCAGCATGGTCTTATGATCTTAGCCTGACCCTCAAATGGGCAAAAGGAAAAAAATACAAATGAAAAATGAATTAAGAGGAGAGAACAGAAATCAGTGAATACTCAGATTATTCAGAAACAGATTAGAGAAGAAACAGTGTGTTTACAGATATAACAATCAACAACAGTTTTGACTTCCTGTTGATGCGCAGGAAAAATATTCAGTTAAGTCTTATAATACTTATATATTTTCCTAATTAAGTACTTAGACATCAGTTATGCTATATTTGTAATATCCGATACAAATCGATAAAGAGAACAACAGACAGTAAACAGTAAAACGGATAGTAAAACAATGCAGTAGGTAATATCGTTGTGGTGATTTATCAGGTAATCAGATGAATTTATCAATGCAATCAGGTGGACAGGGATTGCTGTAAGCCTTTGTTCTCATAAAGGGGCGGTTGGAGGCCATTCGCGGGGTACCATCCCATATTCTAACATTGTGGGTTTTTTACCCTATAGCAGGTGACAAGTTATTAAATCATCGCAATCAGTACAAATCTTAATATGTTTTTTTTTGATAAATAACATATTTATAAGATTTGTTAAAAAAATATGATTTGAAATAGATAATCTGCTTTAGTAGGTGTAGTGTAGGTAAGTAATTATGATACTGTTTTTTGAAAAAATAGGAAACACAATTACATTCTTTTTATTAATGTTCGAGGTAATTATATTGGTCATAGCCAAATAAAAAATATTATTAACCAAAAAACTTATTTTTATTTCTTCAGTCGCTTAGGTAAGTATGTATAAAAAAACATAATTAGGTAAGAAGGTATACATCAAACAGAGTATCTCTTTCTCTTAGTCGGTCCCTCATATCTGAGGATCGTGGTCAGCATCAGGGTTGCACCTGGAGCGTATGATCTGCCTCCACCGGTTCCTGTCCAGCGCTTCCCTTACTACTGTGTAGAACTTGGATGACGACGATTCTTTCAGTTGATCAGTGCATCTAGTCAGTGAACGACCACGCGATCTTTTGACTTCAATGTTCCCAACCACAATCAGTTTCTCTAAACTGTCATCACCTCTGCGCATCGTGTGGCCGAAATAAGAAAGGATGCGTTGTTGGCATATAGTGGACAGACGAGTTTTTATTTGGAGCTGGGTCATGATCGATGCATTAGTGCGCTTCGCAGTCCAAGGTATTCTTAGCATTCGCCTCCAACACCACATCTCTAGTGCATCAATCCTTTGTCTTTCTCGGGCCAGGATTGTCCACGTTTCTACTCCGTACAGGAAGATAGGGAATACCAGGGCTCGTATCAATCTCATCTTGGTTTTGATACCGATTCCTCGTTTCTTCCAGACTTTATTTAAACGGGTCATAGCATCTTTTGCCATCCCGATGCGCCTTTTTATCTCCGGGACACAGCTGCCATCATTGCAAGTTTGGGAGCCCAGATAAACGTAGCGGTCGACGATGCTAATACCAGGAATGCTGCAGGTGATACTTGTTGGCTTTCCGGCTCGATCCACTATCATCACCTTTGTTTTTCTTCTATTCACCTCGAGACCAATGTTGCCACTCTCCAGCTCGAGTCTTTGGAATAGCTCACTCATCTCTTCTATGGATGTTGCCAAGAGAACGGTGTCGTCGGCATACCGGAGATTCGATAGTCTCTTCCCCCCTATGGGAAAACCCTTTTCCCAGTTTTCTATAGTTTTCCGAATAATGTATTCTCCATATGTATATTAAAAAGTGCAGGAGACAAAATGCAGCCTTATCTCACTCCTTTCTTCGTCTGGAACATATTGGAGCATTCGGTGCCTATTCTGATGAAAGAACGGTTCCCCGTGTATAGACCGTGTATTAAGGCAACGAGGTATTCAGGAGCTCCCATTTCAAGTAGCACACTCCACAGTTTGTCCCATTGCACGCAGTCAAAGGCTTTTGTATAATCAATAAAGCAAAGGACCACAGGGCTATTGAATTCCCTGCTCTTCTCGATGACTTGGCGAACGTTCAGTATTTATTCCCGCGTCCCTTTGCCCCTGATGAAACCTGCCTGCTCTTCGGGTATCTGTCGGTTTAAAAAGTAGCTAAGACGTCGATTAATTACATGGAGCCTTTTTTATGCAATGGTATAAACACCGATTCTGTCCAGTCTTTTGGCCATCTTCCGGTCTTCCAGATGGTGTTACAGATTTCGGTAATAGCCTTTGTGCCTCGTCACACAGAGTCTAAAAGTACCTAATAAATCAAACGGAAAATAAAACTACGTGGGTTTCGTGGAATTATCCATTTAAATATTTTACACTCTACAGGAAGATATGACCCAATTCCTTATAAGCTTTAGAAATTCTTCGTTTCATGATACACTCTACAACAGGGATCTAAACATAAATAAACGTTGCATTCTGGACAGTAATACCGAGTCTGGGATCTGATGTTGTTTCTTGTGCAAACTTTGCACCGTTGACATTTTTTATTCGGAATGAGTTTTGGCATATGCTTTACAGCCGCGGCTGTTACTATCCAGACTTTGTGAAGTATTATGCGGTGTAATGCTCAATACATCAGCTTTCGGTTTATATTTGCTTAAAAGTTGCCGTATCACATTCAACTGGAATTGCGCTAAATCAAGATTTTTCATGTTTACAGCGTTGTAAATGAAAAAGGAATTTAATAAATGCATGTCAAAGATACGGAATGCCAGTTTTTTGTGCCATTTAACAGTCTTTTTCATGATCGTTAATGAGCTTATCATCATATCTGTTCTATCAACTGATCCCATATTTTTACTGTAATCGATCACACACTCGGGCTTCATTTTCGGTAGACCGGTACGGAATTGATTTTTTAAGACGGCACAATTTTACTGTCGTGAATTGTACTGTCTTTCCATTTTAATGCCTTAAGCGAGCTGCAGTAATAGGAATCAACTTCGCATTACTTATTTTTTTTGAAATTTTGGCATACCACGTGTAATATTTTAGAAAAAAAATTCTATTGTAATTTTCTAGGTATTGATTTCAATATTCCTATTAAAAAAAGAAAATTACTAACACAATATTGCATCAGAGTACCTACACTAGATTGAGATTGAGAACATTATTATTATATTATCATTTTCAATAACTTATCTCTTGATTATGTAAGAACACTTTATCAATTTCAAAGTCAACATCATCAGTTCCTTCCAAAATTCTAATCAACTCCTCTGCAGTGGTCATTTCACAATAAATATTAATTTAGAAACTGTAAGGGGCGTTTGGGTTGCGGTGAATTAAAACGTTCGTAAACACTTTCAGTACGGTTATATTATCGTAAAGAATACGGGTAAAGCAATACAATACACAACTGTTAGATACAACGTGAAAATCGGTCTTTATTACAACGATTAACGTACGCGAGCGCGGCTGATCCCGAGGATGGCGTCGGGCGAACTCGCAAGCGGCGATAGGCGCAGGATTGGCCGGCCGCGAGCGGGTGTGAACGAGATAGACGTTCGGGAATATACGGGATAGCTAGCGCAGTAGAGCGAACGCAATGGCTATACGTTTATACACGGTAGTGTGAATGTGATGGATAGAAAGTAAACTACACCATAGTGTTACAAAACGTATTAAATCAACACAGCAATGCAATGTTGCTAACTCAATAAATAACATGATTTTGTAAGGTAGTTTCATAATTTATCGATATCTCCTACCCTCATTATACAGCACTAAATAACAGCGTTATTCATGTAATAAATCGTTGTGTGCTAAGGTAGGTATGCAATTCATTTCTATTTGAACTTGATAACCTCAACGGGTAGAATTGAATACTTAGTTTCGTTCCGCTCGTTCGCAAGCAGAGAACGTCCGTTCAAGCCAAGCCAGTGTCCGGGATGTGCCCCAGGAAAAGCCTCATACCTACTTTACTTAAATGTCCATCCTGGAACGTCTCATCTGTAAGATTTATTATTTCATGGCCGTCTTACATGTTTAGGTAATGTAAGTAGTAAAAAGCAGTTCTATTTTTTTATAATATTTCTATATCAATGCAATACAAAATCTGGCAAGATAAGCAGGCTATGACAAATGTGTCGTCGAAAAATCCATAAGTTCTGAAACCCTTGACCGCCTGGAGCCTTCAAAAATACGCATCATTGACATCTCAGATGAGACTGTGGTTAGTGACGTATCAGATTTTAATCTTCTGTTTATTATTATTCCATGGTTACAATCAAAAGTATCCTGCAATTAAGGGCACATTCAATCAACAGAACCCAAAAATAGTACCTAAGTATGTACTTCAATAATCCTCATTTCTGAAATCAGCATACAAAATAATTTTGATATTAGAAAATAGTCAACAATGTAAATAAGTATATAACATTACATTGTTATATATAAATATATTTAAGCCACGAACATCTTGTTTCATGCATATTAGATTGTCAGATAGGAACTTACAAGAATAACATAACATCATATTATTTAAATATTCTTAATACGAATGTTCATGAACCAAGTTTCGGTTTCATATACAGTATATATAATACTCAAAACCGGATCGTTCGGTGGCTGTAGCTACTACAACAATATCAGAATTATGTTACTATGGCAACAGACAATATTATGACCGTCTGTTGTATTGTATACGTTTTTCACACATTCGACAGCGCCACTGCCGACCGGGCACGACGGTACTATTCACTCCAGGGTTCCAGAGTTATAAAGCTGACTTTTGTTGAGGATTCAAGCTTTAAAAATTTTAAGCTAAAAACAAATATTGTACGAGATTCCGGTAGAACGCTTACTTTTTTCCATTTCATAAATACATACCATACCATACAAACTCACGACCGCAATCCCTAATTAGATGGACAGAGCCATAAGTAATAGGTAATCAACAAAAACAACTGGCAGCCACTGTAGATACGAAGTCCTAAGATGAATATTGTGATGAACCATTTGGTGACAAGTGATTAGCTTTCACACATTCTTGTTTATCTGTTTGATATTAGTGTCAAAAAATAGTCGTCCCGTACGATCATATCTTCAATTTAGTTTACTTTGTTGAAGAACGCTGAAATACATGTAAACTTCTACATACAAGTACCTAAATATGTGATCACTAAGGACAAATAACTGTTTTGTACACGAATGTACTTGCCTAAAAAAATGTTTGAAAAATTTGACATTTATTTATCAATGTTCTACAACTATCTTTACAGGACTATCCCAATACAATAGTTCACTAGAAATATACATAATTATACAAATCTTAAAGTATCATGACTTTTTTTAATAATTCAGTAAACCGGATGCAAGATAAACAATGGTTTATTGAATTATGGTAAAGAATTGATTGACACTAATATCAAACTATAGTCCGGCAATCTCGTGCGCGACCCTCCTGCGGGGCGACAGACGGTGGCGGGGACGGGGTAGCGCGTCATCATCTTGACATTCTAGAACACGGCTGCACACGTAGAGAAGTGTGCCAGGATAAATCTTGCAATAAGTTGTACTTACTTGTGACGTAATATATGTAGGAGTGAATAAAAAGATAGAACTATTTTATTTTATTTTTATTATTATGCTTGACGACCAATTATTAGGAAAACTAAAATATTAATAGATTGTTTTATTATAAATCAATTTCCATATCGCTTTCATTTTCACTCTCCGTTTGATATTCTTCGTCACTTCTCTTTGATTTCTCCGTGTTTTGCTCATTAATTATTTATGTACAACCTCCTTAAGTTGTCTTGAGATCGCCTCACTCATCCTCAGATATTAATCTCGTGTGCGTCGCCCTCAAAGTAGTACAGATTATCAAGCACGTGTTGCCGCTTCGGCTGCGCGGCCGAGACTGCCGTACTTGACGCGCAGATGCACGCGTTTCCCTTCCCCGCTACACCACCTGCTACCCGCTGACATCTTAGCTGCCCCGTCCCCGCCACCGTCTGTCGCCCCGCAGGAGGGTCGCGCACGAGATTGCCGGACTATAACACGCACATTTTAAATCATGTTTTCTATTTATTTAAAGCCGCATAGTTTTGAACTAATGATGAAAAAACAAAACCTCGGAAGTTAGCCAACAAAACTATTGGATTTATTAGACGTTTTTAAGTAAAAATTGCAGAAAAACAATGTATGTAGCCATTCAAGACATACCTCTAGACTCATACATTCATGAGGACATTCTTGTTTATTTGAAGTTTCATCAAATGTTATTCTTTTTTTTCGCATTTCCACTTCGGGTGGGCCGTATTTTTTATTCGCTTTTAATATAGCTCCCAGTTTCTAAAACAATTATGATAATATACTCTCATCTACCAGAACTACTAGAATCACTAAATGTCATGATCACTCATATTTTAAAAGAAGTTGAATTATCTGCAAGTAGATATCTCAATATCTAACATGAATATTAACTAGATTAAAGTTAAAAGTTGCGAAACGATGGAATTTATATGGACTATTAATTTACCTGAACTTTTATCATTCAAGCAAATGGGCATATAATTTAAAAGTATTTTAAATATTATTAAATAGAATTAATATAAATTATTTATAATTGTAAATGTTAAACAACTAATTAAATAAACAGAAAATGCGGGAATAGAAGTGAGAATTACGCGGCGAGAAAAACAAATGAAGAACGGGGTTGGATTGGTTCCCCGACTTTGCTAGGAGACGTTGGTTGTGGAAAGAATTACGATGGAAAATAATAAATAGTCGATAAAGTCACCCAATTACAGTGTCTTCTTGAAATAAAAACCTAATAGTCGGTTAAAAGAAAACTATTTTGGTTTTTCCCAGTCCAAATATAAATTTAAAACGCTAATATTTTATTTATTTTGAACAATATGCACATAATCAATATGTGAGCAAATTAAAAGTATACACAACGTTAAATATAAATGGTAACGGTATCCGTGGCCCAGTGGTTGAGTTGAGCGTTGGACTGTCTCTGGTTTGGTCAGGATTTTCCAGACAGAAATCACTAGATTGTTCGAAAATAAGATGATGCCGTGTTTCTATCATTAAACAGGTTATCCCGGGTACTGTTTACTTAAGTAAATACCTAGTTGTTACATGATCCATGTGGCTTTAGCAGCTGAATAGTAACCTTCTAATTAATTTACTGCCCCAAATCTAGGAAACAGTTACAATAAAAATTATCTCAGTACATTTGGCTGCCATATCGATCGCATTGTAATAGTTATTAGATCTCAGATTATTAGAGCCAAGCATATAACTCTACCTAGCTCAACTTGAGGGTTTCTATTATGACATTAACGAGTTCAGTACAGTATAATTTATTGTTTAATATATTGTGAAAAAATTGAGGACTGCAATTGTACAGCGATTTTAAATGTTGTAATTTTAAACTGGTTTTAAAAGAGTTGTGGCAGGATTGATGGAGGTAAGTAAAATTCCTTCTGCTTCTGGTATATTTTATTCCCCAATATGAAATACGCGTGATCTTACTCTTATGTATTTTATATCTTGCTTTCAAACCAATACTACATTTACAGTGAGAATACTTACATTTGCTGCTACATATTTCGCAGTGATCCTGAATGAAATGAAAACAACAAGAGCAAATGTTGTTATTAGCCACATTCGCCATACGACATCCGTGATAAAATCATCATCAGTTCCGCTAAAACTACTAACAGTACTTGGACCTATTAATTGTAGAAAAGCAATTACGTTAAATATCTGAAACCGAAATAGTTTATTTAATGTATTTATTAAACAGCGTTATTAATTATAAACTGTAAACAGATTGATTGAGACAGTTCTGTTTTCATTGTAACGTGTAATTTGATAGAATTATATAATTTGTCATGTAGAATAAATTCAATAAAAACAGGACAAAACTATCAACATCATTATACATTGGAAACATGGAAACAAGTAGAACCACACAACGACACAACTTTATTCCCGAAATGCCATAAAAGCTAACTACACATTTGGTACACCAATAATCACAACTCTTTCGGTATAACAACCTGATCTAAATCTGATTTGAAAGCTCGAAAGGCTGACAACGCTCAGGAATGAAGGAGGCAGGAGTCTCATTGATACGACGACAATACCTCTTTAACAAATGACTCAGATTTGTTGATTTCTACACTACATAAACCAATAGATCTAAGTGATAACAAATTAATGCCACTAAAACTATAAAAGACAATAAGACGACAAAACAGATTATGCTAATATGGGTCGTTCTTCTTTTTTATCGACAATAAAAAGACATTTTCTCGATTTATCGGATTTAACATCTTTAAAATTATAACGGCAATAAATATTTTAAAACATCATATAAAGATGTGTCTGTAGAGGACTATTTAGTGGTTCTCTTCATCTTGGTAACATACTTATCTTTGCAGGCGCATTCCAAAAAATATTGTGACAGAGTGGCCCTTTTCATCGGAGACAGCATTTCAATTTACCACTCTGTCACATAATTTTGTGAAAAACGATCAAGCTACGTTAATGACTAATTGAGGAACCGATTAGTATTTTGCTTGTATTTTGAGTATAATAAGATAACTATATTTTTGGACAATCAAAACATGAAATAAAATTCTAAAACATAACTTATCAGAAGCAGAACGAAGGACAGATCATTGTCGATAAAAAAGAAGAACAACCCATATACGTCTGGAAAGTCTCTGCATGGGAGACAATACCACGACTTAAACTAATCCAATGTCGACAAAAAGGCGTGGTAATCTTTTTCCAGAGACGGAGTGCTTCATCATGGCAATTCAAGACCAAGTAATATACTAAAAAATATCAAAAATATATTACCAAAACACTACCCTCCGACATTTGTAGACAGTGCAATAGCTGCCCAAAAACCATTAAACATATTACAGGTGCATGCAAATCCATAGCCCAAACAGACTACAAACACCAACACGGCCAAGTAGCTAACATCATACATCAATAACTTGCCTCTTCACAGAATTTGATTACTTCCGTAAAACCATACTATAAATATAGTCCTGACAATGTATTAGAGGACTCTACAGCCAAGCTGTACTTTGACCGAGCTACACTCACTGACTGAACAATCCACTACAATATACCAGATGTCACACTAATAATAAATAAAACCAATAGAACCGGATACCTGATAGATATATCGTCCCTAATACACACAAAGTACAAACCACAACAGCTAAAAATCTAAATACACTGAACTAAAAGATGAAATAACCCCACTTTGGCACCTTTAAAAAGTAATAATCACTATCGTACTCCCGACGACAAGGGTGATACCAAAACAGATGCACCTATCTCTCAAAACCCTAAACTTACCACCCGACATATACATTCTACTACAGAAAGCTACAATATTCAATAAATAGGTAGATAGATAGATAGAATCTTTATTTAGATTTAAGACGTACATGCAGATTCGTTATAAAATTCTTGCAAACTGAACATGAACCTCCCATACTTATAGCTACTCAAACCTCCCCACAGCCTGACACACAATCAGCCACACAACCCACACAACCTGTCACCCAATACTAACACAAGTCTTGACCCTGTCATTCACTTGGCAAAGACCCGTGCATGTCAGTAAACCGGCACAAGCCGAGGAAACCTAAGATTTAAAAAATAAATACACACATCCACATTCACAAACACATACAATTATCTCAATAATTAAATCACATACTTTCAGGATCCCTAAAAAAGTAAAATTTAGACTTTGAAACATCAGCCGCAAACATTAGACATTTTTCCGTAAGTTGTGTTAAAAAAATGCTTTTATCACTTATCCACGAAATGATAAAATTTGAAAAACGGGTATCAAAAAAGAAAAAGGAAGAACCCGTAGATGATGCCCGGGTGACAATGGACTTCAAGGAAGAATGGCGTACGAGTGACATATCGGCGTAGGAGCTCTACAGTCAAAACAAAAAGAAGTAAGACAGTGCATGTAAACTAAAATTAAACGTTAAATATATCTCTATTAGAAACAAAATAAAACTTACAAATAAAAATACAGGCAGTAGCGTCCAGGTAAAAATCCAAAACTTAGAAGGCTTTTCACCTAACCAAAAACATACATCAGTTACAAATCTGGTAACTCCGTAAAGATACATTACAATAGTAACTTTCATAAATCCTAAAAATACTTGACAATATTGTACACCCATTCTCACACCATCAAATCCAAGAAAAACAAACTGAAACAGAAGTTCATTAAATTAAAATAGATAACTTAAGCTAAATTACACATACATCGGGAAAGCGAGACAAGTGATCCAGGGGCAGATGTACGTTCGGTAAATGACAGTCATGAAAAATGCTTTCAATGACATACGTCACGACATTATTGGTTGAGTCTAGTTTACGATATCGATGGCAACTATATCGAATGTCGCTGCATCGTCAGTTCACTATACGGATAGAACGTTACATCGATAGTAAGTTCCATAGACAATACCAGCGCCTTTTAGGATGTTGACTGTTTGGTTCCACTGGAGAATCTAATACAATTTTGAAGTACTAAACTTTGATGTTTTTATACAGTCGGACTAACACTCCCAGTTAAAACTAGGATATAACATCGTAACATCATGGGACCGTGTTGCGGTAGATTTATTTTTATAAAACTATGATCATTGGTTAATCTAGACTATTACGCTTTTAATATGACTTATTTTACATTAACCCTATTATAACCTATATCGTAGTTATTTGAACTACGTTATCAGAGTACTTAGTTGATCTATATTCCCGCTTGGCTGCCAAAAACGCTGGTATCCACTGGTTGTAAAGAGTGAGTTGCTCCAAAATCGCGCAGCTTTATTATCGTCTTAATCCTGTACTTTCAGGCAACTTCATAGTTTGTAATGGATACTGCAACAGATTGACAACGCCGCATCTGTCATAAACAGACTTTAAACCAGAGACTTCTCGCTGTTGCCATTTAAGAACATTATTCGCACGAAATATAAAGGTGAAATTGTGCATTTTTCTTACTGTGGCAAAATTATACGTTTTCAGATCTTTCGAAAATCATACGAACTCTTCCTATTTTACGCTCAGCGGTATCTTTTTCTTATGCATAACAGCGTCCGTGTCTTTCTGGAATAGCCGAGGAGGTCCCACCTTATATTATTCGAGAAGTGGGCGCTTCAAAGTACCTCCGTTTGATGGATCTTCTTCTGAAGGTGGCGTAAAAAATGCAATGAAGTAATTACAGTTTTTAAATAAATCTAAAATAAACAAAAACACGGTCCCATGATATTAAATCTTAAAATGATTTTAGTACTTACTAACACGACATCTCTTGTACTTAGTTAAAATGATCGGTTAATACCATGTCATAGAAAAAAGGACAAAATGTTTTTAGTTTAATTTTTTTTGAAACAGTCAAATCCTGTAAACCCAGGACCAGAACACCTGGGGATTGAAATCTCTACAACCCACACTGCATATACAGTGCGCAATATTGTGAGCCATCACCCCTGATTGGTCTGTGTTGCCGGTAGGCGTGTCTGTGCTGTAGTGGCCATAGAATTATGAATCCAATGTAAGATGAGTTTAATAAAATCGTGTTAGTCTAAATAAAATAGACTAGACTTTGCCTGTTAGATCGCACGCCGTGATCTTTCAATACCTAATGACTGATTTCGAAACTGTAATTTTTATTACGTGTTCACAATTCGTTTATTAACAATTTTTCGTTAACAGGTGTAAATAATTATACTTACTGATTTTGAACGATACTCAGATGAAACAAGCAGTACGCTTATAAGAAATCCGAGTAAACATATTATACCTACTATATAAACATTATTGACTCCTCTGAATTTAGATTGTAATATTTTTGAAGAAGAGTATAGAAACGCAGTCTGAAAACGTAAAAAATGTTGAATTAGGCCTGAATAAAACATGTTTGATCACTACCAACCGACCGACCCCCAATATAATATACTGATTTCACTGGCTGAGATTGCGCCACCACAAATTACATTTTTCCATTTGTCCCTTTATCGGAACATTTTTACTTTGTTTTGCCAGCCATGGAAATCTTTGATTAGACCGGAGGGTTCTGAAACAAAGTTTAGTCGAAAAAGAGATAATTTGCCCAAGTAAGAATTTCTGTATAGATTCATTCAAGATGGTCTCAAAAGCGAGACAGTTAACTAGACTACGTATTAGATAGTAAGTTATATCAGAATGAACTATTAGTATAGGTAGTCAAAGAAAAACAAGATGAAATTAAACTCATCTTTGTTCAAAGAAGTCTTCTTCTTCTATCGTGTGGGTTGTGAGGTGGATTACCAACCGCATCAACCCGTTCAAAGAAGTAACTTTCAAGAAAACTGTATTTTAGTACAGTAAAAATAAATAAATGTTTTTTTATACTTACTACATTCGCAAAACTCGAGAATAATAGATATGCAAAAACAGACATAAGTACCAGCCTTTGATTCTGTAAAAACATTGTGCATTGCGGAAGTAAAGAAAATTTTATATAATGTTCATGCAAATCGTCCTCATTTATTTCAAAACACATGGGTATATATCGAAGAACAGTCTTTATAAATATAGATCTTAATAATGCTAGTACGAGAAATATTATTGTAAACAAAATAATTGAATTTCCAATAACAGTAACTTTCTGTACCGTTGAAAAATCATAATAACCCACAAGTCCAATGTTATATGCATAAGAGACATGAAATATATAATCTCTCTGAAACAAAATAATAAATATATTTTACACTAATTGTCTGCCTGCAACTTCGTCCACCTATGGACTTCTCAAGTTTCACCTAAATTGGATTACGCGTAACAAACGCGACGCGCGTGTGTCGCCACAAACGCGATCAGTCTGTTTGTTATTTAAAGTCGAATGTGCGAACATTCGATTTTAAATAACAGAAGCGGTTTTTAAAAGTAGCATGGGTGGCAGAGCAGAGAAATCGCGACTAGAGTGCGAAGACGCCATATAGTATAGTATTGAGTGGGACCGGATCGTGATCCTGGTGGCGAATGTGTGGAGCCTTGGAGTATCCACGTTAGTTCACGGGATGGCCCTTGCTGTCAGTACACAGCTAGGGAGCTCCACCTCGTTTTTGCCTCAAAGGTGTATCCCTGGTGGCGGCGTGACAACCTAAACACTTTACGCACCTGGCTTGGCATGGCAGTGCCTACTAGAATACTCGTAAAATCACTGGCACTGCATAAGTGGCAACAAGTCTACAAGTACGAAGATCTTCTGGCTGACCTTTCTAATATGAGTATGTCAATTGTGTGACGTTTTGCAGATGTTCACTTATACGTAAAGCGTGCCGTAGCGTGCCGGTGCCGGGGTGTTATGAATGATTTTGAGGACATTATGATTCCCATTTTGTTTGATGGTAGTAGACTCGGGTGAAGTGCAAATATTATGTAGTTTTATCTTTTTTTTTTACTCATAGAACAAATAGGAACTACCATTTTGCACCTAATATTAACATAGGTATTTTTAATCAACACGCAATGCCAAAATGTTAACTGTCTTGCTCTGGGTCATTTTTCCATATTCACCCTTGATCCTAGTTTTACATACCTACTACCTTGTTTAATATTAATACATAAACTTGTAAATGATCAAAATTACAAAAAGTCAAATAACCTAACTTAAAATTACTTAACCTAGAACCCACTCCGTGTCAAACCTGGCCCAGAAGTGCCCATGACACTAGCAGCGTTACGGCGCTGGATTGCCACGGACAACCTCTGAGCCAAGTAAGACCCGGAGCGGGGGTCAAAGCCCTGTTCTCTAAGGCGACGGCCCACGTCCTTAACGAATTGCTTCGCCTCCTCCCCCCAGCAACCACACGTCTCCACCGCAAATGGCACAAAAATGTAGCCCCCTTCTAGCAAGGAGTACTTTGCATGCTTTAGGACAGCTGCCGCTTCGGCTGCCGCCCCTGCGCGCTGACTGATTTG
The DNA here is from genome assembly GCF_024362695.1 of Pectinophora gossypiella. NCBI lineage: Eukaryota > Metazoa > Arthropoda > Insecta > Lepidoptera > Gelechiidae > Pectinophora > Pectinophora gossypiella. The sequence goes on from NC_065433.1 coordinate 13,760,643, forward strand.
CCGAAGATGACTGGCGGCAAAGGTATCGACACCTTGTTTAATTGTTCCTATTTCTTTTTTAAGAAAAATAACTTAGTTTAAGTACCTATTTATAAGTAAGAAGATAGGCCACAACATAAAAGGAATATAGTAAAATACTATCATACACCTGCGGTACAGCAACCGGCCCGCAATTGACAACATTTCAAATTTTTAAGCCGTGGTTTTTTTGTGCTATTTCGAAAGTACTTATTTAAATAGAAGACACGTATTTTTTCTTTTCAAGATTTTTCCACTAGAAGTTAGAAAAAATATTTTTTGAAAATTGGATTCTGCCATTGATAGAATGAAGGCAGTATAATGTAATGTACCTTTGCATGCGTATTTAAAACAAGTCGCAAACAAAGTGTCATGTTATGTATGACATTTACTTTTTTTATAATTTTTATGTAAAGGTCTGAACTTATTATGCCTTCCTCTTCTGACCTCGTGGATTTTTCAATATATTTCTATTATTACTGAATTAAAAAATCTGAAAAAATGTGTTTTGTGTAAATCATAGAAATATCTCGAAATGGTTTTCGATTTAAGGCACCTTAGTAAAAATGAAATGTTGTCAATTATTTCGAAGCTGTCGACCAATTGCCATATGATATTTATCTGTAGATAGCATACGCTTCGTCTATTGGTCAAAACCCTGGATAAGTGCCCCTGGGTATGTTTATGCGCTGCCACACGTGGCGCGGTTGCTGTGCCTAAGCATAATGTAACAAAAATACTTAAGTAAAATCTTAGCTAAAACATGTTCATATAAACTGTTGCCAAGACACATCGATCACATCGATCGCAATGTCAAAAAATCTACACACCCTAACTATACAAACACGGATATGGCGGAAAATGTTTTTGGTGCGATTTGTATTTACCTACTTAGTTTACCTATTTATAAGAAGATATGCCACAACTTTACATTTAATGCATATTGCCACAAATATATTTTTCGAAATAAAAAAATAATATTTTTAGAATTGTAGAGGTTGATTTAGCCCGACTACTCACCAGCCAGGTCTGCAGTTCTGTGTTGGGGTATAATAGGAGAGGTATAGGACAAGTTTTCAGCTTGCCTCAAATACCTACCCAAAAATTCTTGCCAGCTCTCCTACTAAAACATTTCGTACTTACGATGTCTTCAGTTGACACACTACGCGGAACCGAAAACATATCCGCTATGGCATCAATTGTAAATGTAGGTTGTAAATATGTGGTATAAAAAAACAATAATATGGTGGAAACAGACCCAAACCAAACGATAACTTTGAAAATCTGGAAAAATCAATATTATAATTAGTATTTCTGTCCTTCTAATTTTCACTAATATTTAATAATGAATCAAAGTAAAGGAGCCGCCATAGTGACTGGAAGAATGGGAAGGAATTTTAAGAAGGGACCTGATAGTCCGATAATTTGACGAAGCCCAACTGTATACTTATTTAAAAATTGAATTTAAGGTACAGGAAAATACGTTAAACTGAAGAAACTCATTTTTTTTTAATTGACGCAAGATCCTTATTTTTAGGCTGTCGATGTCCCGTCCGTCTCCTTTTCGATGGACAAGATAATTATAAAGTATAACTTAAAACATAGGAGATGTAGGCCTAAATCGATACTACTGCTTATTACCTTGGCCACCATTACCTCCGATACACTACAAGCAACAAACATAGAACTCCACAACACAAAAAATGAAATGATCCATCTCGATGATGTAGCTTGGTTAAAGGTCACAAATACAGTGCTGCAAAATGTAGCAGAATTACGATGATTAGATACGAGAATTAGAGATGAACAACATATTTCTTCTTGAATAAAACTGTTTACCTTGGTTCGCAGTAGGTACTCACTACTGACTACTGGATGTCTAGATATTATCTAATAAGCTTTTGCTAATTATATTTTTGTACATACAATAACTCAAAAACAATATGTGCGCGTGTCTTTTGTCATTCTAGGGTAATATCAAAATAGGACCACAATTTATTAGCCATGCTAACTCTTTGAACATGACCGAAAATATTTCAGTAAAATTTATAGATGGGACGAAATCTTCAAGCCAAGGAGCTCGAGATGGTCAGTGTTCGATATGGATACAATTCGGAACGTCGAAGTTAGTTCGAAACGACTCCGTTTAGCTGTAACTAGATTGGATGGATTCATGATGTTCTGATTCCATAAGTTATACGCCAAAACCCATACTGGCGATCACTAACGAGGTCACTAAAGTTGTCTTCTAGATATTCCAACACAGTATAAATTCGAAATTTTCATACATTGCTGCTGGTTCTTTCCAATGTTTTTGAAAATGCGAAATGACTCATTTTCATTACAAAAATAAAAACATATTTAAATCTACACTCATAATCCAATCCGTATCAAGGTAGAAATAACAGTCAGATGATAATAGTCAGATGGGAAACATACAACCACTTTTGGTACCTATTGATGATAATGAAACTACACTTTAAAAGGTTGAATGAGGAGTATTGTCACACTGCTTATTATCCTAGGCATAATGAGACGGTAGACGAAAAACAATTTAGCAGTAACTTATGTAAGTATACCATCTTCATTATATTATTTTTTATCGAGTTCAATAAGGATGTTTTCATATTGACGACTCGTATGTGGTATATATAGATTATTATTATATATATATGTATATATTAAATACGTATTATAGTAATTTAACTTACTAGTAGTATGCGTGCATAGAAGTATTACTTTCTAATATTTTTATACCGTCTTGACAAAGTTTTTCCACCATTAATGTAGATATGCAGGTGCCATTTCCGTCCGATGACAGCAGAGGCTCACTTTGACAATCGTTCCATGTTGGTGTTGGATAGATAAGTGTTACTAAAAAAATTAATACATCCGCGGAGTCAGAAATATTCTGAAAAGCAAAATAAACAAATAGACTTCTTTTTTCATTATACAGAGTGTTAGTGACAACGTAACGAAAACTTTGAGGGATAATTCAGACCATGATTATGAGTTGATATCAAGTGGAATTTTCCGGCACAAAAATATGGAACTGAAAATAATTTAACAAAACACTAAAACTTTCATAAATTTTCTGACATGCAATTCCATTTGATATCAACTCAAAATCAAGGTCTGTATCGTCCTCCAAAGCTTTCGTTACTATGTCACTAACACCCAGATACATGTATGGTTACCTGTGAGTACATACTAGTACATGGAGTAAATTACATCATAATGAATACTACTGAGGTAATGATTCGGCTCATAATTCTGAGTTAAAATCAAGTGGAATTTTCTATCGCAAAAGTATAGAATTAAAAATAATTAAACAATAAAACAAAATAATCAGGAATTGAACGATAGAAAATTTCTCTTGATATCAACTCCGAACGACTACTATATTGCCCTATATTAGTCGTTCGGTACGACTACTGTATTGCCCTAACTTTGATCAGCGCACCTCTATCGAAGCAGTGTTTGATGCGAGCGAAAAATGAGTGTTAGATTGATTTGTCTTAGGTAACATGGGTAAAATAGTAATGTCAGAAATGCTAAAAATAGTAGGGGCTAAAAATACTTACCAAGACACTCCAAGATAAAGTTTGCATTAATATTCCATAATTAACTGCTATAAGCAATGGATTTAAGTATTCATTGAGATCGTTTTTTCCTGTGTACATCTTTATAAACACATCCATGTATATATAAGGTAGACCCAGTACAATCGCAAAAAAAACATAATAGACAATAGAAACTGAAAAAAAAGGATATTTAATTTATTTCATAAATAAGTGAAAACAATCTTTGTACTTTTTACATTCGCGGTGTGATGAAGTAAGGTTGTTACACATACTTATCTTCGTAATGCGATTTTTTTATCTATCATTTTATTGGTTTATTAATTTACGCCTTAATTTAGTAGTTGCCGTACTATTTCGATCATGTAATAGTTCTGCCTGTAAAATTGTCCGGAAGTTATAAACCTTGGTGATTTTAATAGATTTGACCTGGTTTTTCTGAATTTCAACTTTGCCACCTCTCATTTTGTACAACATTAGTTACCATGGTGGTTAATCTCAAATTGATGTCCGTACCGAGACATTAAATCTTCAATGTACCCAATTTTCTAAGAAACAAGAGGACTATTTTTGCTTACAGCGCAATAAAATAGTTATGTATATATTACACGCATAAAAAATAATATAAGTTCAAACAATGGCGAAATAGGTGTCTTTATTGCTAAAAACATTTTTGTACAGACACACGTGGCGAAACTGTAACAGTTCCTTGTTTATTACGGAACCCTACATTTTTTGTTCATTACATACTTTGAGACTTTGCTTTAGAAAATTAGACATTTAGAAGTTTCGGTTTTTGATTCCTATAAATAGAAGGGTTCAAAAATACAGGGGTCTTTAACGGTTGGTCAGACAAATATATTGACTGATATCGTTGAGTTAGTTCTTAAAATGAGGCCCCGTCGTGTTAGACTATCCAAAAAAAGAGATAATTAGTCGATTAAGTCATAAGGTAGTTCGCTAATGTACAAAAATATTACCTTCGTCTGTGATTCGAGAAAACATGTCGTAATTTACAACTGTTGTAGAGAATGTTAACAGCAAAATAATAACATTCTTCATAGACTCATGTCTGTAAATGTACCCGCTCCTAGCCAAATCCTAAAAAAAAATAGATAATTGCTTATATTAAGAGCTGGCCTCATAAAGAAGCTGATTCTTTTTATTAACAAATAATATTCTAGAGAGCTGGCAAGGTGGCACTCAAAATTAGGCAGACATATATACATTAAATATAAATAGGCTATGGAAAATGCCACAAAAGGAATTAAAATTAACACATTTAAATTGAAAGGCTCGTTGAAATTAATTATAAAGCTGGAAAGTTCTCGACAAATGAAGTCCACGCTCTGTCTAATACCAAACCAAATGTCGAAAACTACCAGCTCGAATTTCTAAATCACTTTTAAGGATTGGGAAAGCTACATAATCTTTGTTGAACATATTATTTATAGGTTAAAATCACAATGAATTGCTATACAGATCTATCGAAGCCGAATTTGAAAATAATTTATATTTCGTAGAAATCAAATATATAGCTGGAAAGTTCTCGACAAATGAAGTCCACGCTCCGTCTAATACCAAACCAAATGTCGAAAACTACCAGCTTGAATTTCTGAATCACTTCAATTGCTTGGAACACTGCGAGGATGTGGATGATTACTGCAACAGGTTCGTGTTATTTAAGAGTGCGCCGTGTAAAATCTGCCAAAACAGACGTTACCGTTTTAAGGATTGAGAGGCAAATAGAAAGACTGAATGTTCCACCCACTGTCATAGGTAAAGTACCTAACTACGTGAAGCATTTACGCCTACTTCAGAATTTTGATTCTAAAATTTTATTCAATAAAATATTATATTTCATACTTTTTATAAGATTAATTTTGAAGTCGGTTTAATTTTTTTAAATTACTTTTTTATAACGGAAGTAGAATGTACCTAAGTACCAATCTACGGATATCGTCACTGTCATGCGGAAAAATTGTGTTCTTTTTTTAAATGTTTGCATTGTTTTTATTTATTTCTTTTATATTATTAATTATTACTTTATTGATAATTTAATTTCACAAAGGACAAAAGAGATAATTATGTTCAAGTTTGAAAAATAATACTGATCAATTGCTTTTATTACGGAATTTAAAAAAAAGTTAAATTAAATAAAGAAGTGCAAGCCGCGTGGCAAATACGGGAATCGAGATTGATCATTTTATCAGAATCAGATAGTTATCAGTAACGCGGTGAAAGTTAGAGAACTTATTACAAGTTATTTGTTTTCTTGATTGTAATTACATAAATATTTACTAACTAAAATAGTGGTTGTGTGCAAGAAACTATAAAATAATTTAACGGACACAATATTTATTATGAACTTCGAAATTAAACAGATCACCATAAGATTGTTTGGTTAAGATTCTATACCTTCCAAGTAAGTCTTTACTATATTATATAAGTCACGCATGCTCCATCGAGAAAGACAGAGCAATCATCAATAATAAGACAATAAAATCTATGGCCTACTAGTATGGCCGAGCGGTTTCCTGTTTTATTTTCATAATAATATGGGCCTCTACGTGTTGGCTTCGGCCCCACGCACGCCTTCCAAAAGTCCGGGCCTCCATAGGCCCGAGATATGAAAAAGACATACAATAATAATAATAAAGGCGTCGGGATGTGACGACCCCATCGCCCCCTGGTGAATTCATCAGCGAACCTGGTGAATTCAACAGTGCAGTCAGTCTCCGCAGGCCAGCTTGTGGCGAGCTGTTGGTGAGTGACGACACCGCGGAGCTGAGATCCCCCGAGAGTCGGTCAGGTCCTCCGTCTCCGGCTTGCCTTCACTGGCCGGCCGGAGTGGACCCCAGCGGGGGCCGCAGGACTCTCACCTCTGGCTTGCCTTCATTGGCCGGCCAGAGTGGGGCGTTAGAGCTATACGCTCGCAGGGTGGAAGTGAAAGATGCATAAGTCGCGAGTTGGTGAGGCGGGTAAACCGCCTCGCAGAAAGCGGTGTACACCTCTCGACACCCTGAGCTGCTCACGACCATGTTGCTGCCTTGCCGTCCAGTCGCGTCGGCTAGATAGGCGGCCCATCCAGTGAGTGGCGAGTCACCGCCTGCTCATTTATCCATGTTTACCAACATTGGTCGAGCAGGCGCCATAGTCCCCCATAGCTCCAGTATCCCGGTCCACTAACCCCCAACCCAATAGCCCAGTTCCCTTTGTTCCCATAATTTGCAATAGTCCTACACGAACCGGGGATTGTCTTTGGGTGCACTCCCATAGTGCATACAGGGATAATCGCCGGTTGGTGTCACACCACATTTAGATTAAACTGTCTTAAGGGGCCTCTACGTGTTGGCTTCGGCCCCACGCACGCCTTCCAAAAGTCCGGGACTCCGTAGGCCCGAGATATGAAAAAGACATACATTAATAATAATAATAATAAAAAAGTTTATTTAGGTAAAATTTAATCTAAATCAACTATTGTTTGTATGAATGTTTTTTACTCGATTTCGGCGAAACAAAAAGAAGGGTTATGTGTTTAAACGAAATGTATGCATGTCTGGTATATGTATATACTAGCTTTTAATCGTTTTTTTTTTGCATTTACTCGATAATTACGTTGAATTATAAGTAAAATTGATAGTAAATTTGTTGATTTCGCTAGCCGACTAAATTTTATTACCCTCCGTTAGCGACTCCATTCACGTCAAATTCTTGCGATAAAATGGAAAAATACATTCAATTCCATGCTGTAGTTTTTGCGTGATCCGTACAAACATGCAGACAGACAAGAATTCTATAAATTGCCTTATCACTTTTCGGAAGAATTTCAGAGAAACATGTAATTCTTGTTGTTTGATATTTTTTAGGGCGTGATTTTTCCGTAGTCGGGTATTAGTTTTTAAACATTTTAACTTAATTTTGCACTAACATGTTTATTAGGAACTGCGCAATTGGCCCTAAAGTTGAATATTAAATATTATTATTTTAGCATTGAAATTTCGTCCAATAAATTTGTGTTTTATGAGCTTGATATAGATCAGACAATAAACAAAATTCTTTATAAAACTCCGTCATAATAGAATTCGTTTATTTTCTAACAAAGGACAAATCTGGTGTTGGTCATTATGAGGTAAGTATACTTACAGTCAACGAATAAAGACAAAAAAGGATTATGAATGTTACAACGGCTCGCAAAAAAGCCTTAAAGGATCATGCTCACCACGGCACACGACCACCAGCTATCTCCTAAATATCACTATGTATTCGAAAGAATTTCAGAGAAATATTTTCTTATTTGATACTTTTTAAAGCGTGATTTTTCGTAGTCGGGTTTTAGTTTTTAAACTTATATTTTGGTAATCAACTATTCCCTATAAAATATGTGCATCTATTTTGGGAGCACCTTATAAGTATTTAAGTGCACCATATTCAGGTACCTACTGTAATTCAAAATAAAAGAAACAAGTAATACATGAAACTTACTGTTAAAGATTGGGATGTGCTGGATGCACCCAGTGTCATATGAGACACGGACATGTTATAATGTTAGTTGACTTTATTAACCCGTAAGGAATTCAAGACACCCTGAGTAATCTGAAAGAATAGTTACTATGTTTTAACGGGCGTGGTCACACCTAAATAGGAATATAGTTTTCAGCAGCCTCGGTGGTCTAGAGGCTAGAGCGGTGGGGTCACGATTTAAAGGTACGGGTTCAATATAACTTTGAGACTGTTGTAGGCTGAATCACTTGACAACAAATGGCTAAAAGGAAAAAAAATACTTATGAGCACCCCAGTCATCCAAGTATATAAAATAGTAAACTTGCCGATCAATTTATATTACAAACATTGTTTTAATTCGTTTTTGTTGCGTTATGGGTGTAGGACAAAGTTAAACCATTTTTAGTGAGTAGTGTAGAGAGTAGCGAGTACGATCTCGTACTTTTGAGGTATTTTTTTTATTGTCACTTTTCGGAAGCGGATCGAAAATGGATGAGAAGTCAGAAAGTACACAATAATGGCAAAATTGTAGAACATTTTATGAACATTTCATTCAAAGGAAAAACATTTTTCTCTAGAATGCAGTGCTTTTGAGATATTAGCGAAAACCCTAAAATGGGACCTTACTCGGGTACATAATTATTCAAAAATACTATGTGATGGCAGAAGCATAAGTATATAAAAATAATTGTTGCTTGATATTTGGATCAAAGTATATTATATAAAATTAAGTTGCTAGGTACCTATATTACTTATCGTTATTTTGATCAGAATAATAATATTATGTGGAAGTGTGATTGTGCCTGGGTGTAATAAAAAGGGTCATCATTTATACCCAAAAACAAAGATAAAAGATGTCTGTTATCCATGAAATTAGAGAGATAAACGAAGAAAAATCTTCACAGCGCTATCTGTTTGAGGAACGTAGGCTGGAAAGTCCCACATTATTATGAGAGGATAAAAACTGCCTAATGCTCCTATCAGGTGTCGCTACTGTAGAGTTTCTAAAATCTTTAGCTCCCCATACTATTTGATTAAGCAAACATATTCTTTTGGTTATATTTCTACACTATACCCCTTTGCGCTGCGTTTAATTGCAAAATCCTAGTATTATATTTATTCCATAAAGATCGGAAAAAAGAAAACTTACAAAAACGTATTTTCAATCATTTTCGTAACTCATCCTTCAGACGGGATACACTCCAATTTGTTGTCCTCATTAGTTTCATTAACATCCATGGGCCGTTTTTGTTGTGCGGATTATTATTTTAAATAAAGGTTTTGTTTTGTTAAAAGGCCGTAAGATTTTCCTATGCTTCGCAAAGCCGTCTAAGCTTCTCGCCAAAATAATACCTCCACCAACTAGCATTGTAGTCGCGTGGTGGAACATGCTCCTCCATACCCCTTATATATAGATTGTGATTATACTTACAATAATTGTACATTAAAACTAAGTATAAGAGCATGGGCTGCACGCTATCCGGTAGTAGTTTCTAGTGACCCAACCACTGATCCTTGTGAAGTTTATGGCAATCAAGTTTCATCACAATAAAGTTTATGCAACAGCGAGGATTTGACTGGCACATCGTAATGCCAGATGAATGCTTAGCAACTTACTTTATGTTAAAATATTATCTAAACGTTACTACCATTTTATTATAAAATTGCAGCTATATATAATATAATAAGATAATTCTCAATCTAATTCAATTCAATATTTGATAAATGGCTTTTGTGTGACAAATGTTATGAAAAGATAGTCTAAATCATCTAAATGTCATAATAATTATCAATTTCTATTGTGCTGTCAGGCCATTGATCAACACGGACCTCCGCGGAGGCCCGTGTTGCTCTAACGTAGTTGGTTAAGTGCCATCTAACGAGTTCTTGAGAACTATTCTTTTTGAATGAGGCGCATTAGGGCTAATTCTCATTATGACAACCGACTCGCAAATGGACTACTTCTCATTATGGCTACTTCTCATTAGGGCTACTTCTCACTTGGGCTTCTTCTCACTAGGGCTACTTCTCATTAGGGCTACTACTGAAATTACGGGAATGTTTATTGAAATAAGTACTGTATTTGTATATAAACATTCATTCATAAGAGATCAATGAGACATTATTTTAATAATAAACCAACATTAATTGAGCAAATGTAATAGATAATACAATATTATAAGTATTACTTTTAGTAATTACTTTAGTCTGGTTTTAATTATTTCTACCATACGCAAATCAATATTGTATTCTTGCCTGTCATGAAATGTCAATTTTGATTTTAAGTTTTTTTACGTGTGTTGTTTTTCAGTTGTCTTTCTGCGGTGCTCTTTTCACTAATTGTAGGTGATAAAGTATATGCACCAGGAAATCATTATATTGAATAAGTCATTAGTTCTAACTACCGCAGTAATAATTTTCATTATTAATGCCCTTAATAAAAAATAAAAAGTTACTTTCTTGATTAGGATTAAAATGTGGGTAGGTACATACTAAGTAACTTATGTTATGGAAAATGTGGGTGCCTTAATTTTATTTTTGATCGATTGGAAAATGGTGAATTGTCTCAATTATTGTTGTTTATAATCCGAAAAGATGGAAAATGAACTTGTGTTTGTGAAAAATCAAAGAGGTAACGACGCTCTGTTGCACAACGGATATAGGTATAATAAAACTAAAAAAGTTAACCAAGATAAAAGTGTTTTGTGGCGTTGTACAAATAAAAGGGAATGCAATGCATCTGTTACTTTAAATGAAACTGAAGTCCAAATCATAAGGAAATCCCAACATACTTGTCAGGCCGATCACAATAAAAATGCTGTACCTATATTTAGAAGGCCGATCGTCATGGAGATCCTTGGGGGTGGCCTTTGCCCAGCAGTGGGCGTCGTACGGCTGATGATATTTAGAAATGTGTACGCTCAAGGAATTGGTATGTACAAATTTAGAACCCATTCAAGGAATATTTGAAAATAAATTTGATAATCTGACCTGTGATCCAAGTACATCCAAAACATCAATTCCGACTTTTCATGGAAAAAAGATTGTTTGTACCGAGCGAGAAAAAAATTTTTACATGATCATTTTGATTTTTCGAGATTTGGCTCAAGTGTCCATATCGGAATCTTTGAGCGGTGATTTTCTAGTGGCAGATGACGAAGAAAGCGACAAAATATTGGTTTATCGCAACAAATACTTCTAAAAAATTTTTGCGTCGCTCTCGACGTAAACATAACCGCCGATATTTTGCTGATGGCACTTTTAAATGTGTACCCAAGCCGTTTTACCAACTTTTTACCTTACATGTGGATTTATGTTCTGATACCAAAAGCACACTAATTGTACCTGTAGTGTATGCGTTACTTCCAAATAAAAATTAAGACACGTATATAAGGCTTTTCAACATAATGAAAAGTGTATTGAAAATAAATATTACCGACTTTAAACGTGACTACGAATTAGGTATAATGAACGCGGTAAAAACCGTGTACCCTGATGCGCAAATAACCGGGTTTTATTTTCACTATCAAAAAGCCATATGGAAGAAGGCGAAAGAATTAAATTTGACTGAAAGAAAAGAAACAAGAAAGATTATAAGAAAAATAGCTATTTTTACCACTTTTACCCGCAGAGAATATTCCAGAGGGTTACCAAAAACTAACAGAGATTATTGAAAATGAATCGTTGTTACCATTGTTTGAACCGTTTTTAAAATACTTTGCAAAACAATGTTATCCAAGAATAAACCCTGCGCTTCTTAGTTGCTCTGGGCAACGTCACCGCACTACCAGCGCTCTCGAGGTGAGGCACCATCAGATAAATGTGAAAATTCCCAAGCGTCCATATTTATTTTTATTCTTACAGAAGCTCCGACAAGAAGCCAAGCATTTTGACTCCAAACTTAAGAACAGCCATATTCAAACAAAAAAAAAACGGTGTAATAAGTACATAAATTTTGACAAGAAGTATAAAAAAGAACTTAAGAAACTAAAAAAATGGTCAAATACCAGTTATATCATTTTTAAAGAAAATGACTTATTATTAGCTTCTTACGTGAATCAAATTAATGCTGATTGTTAATAAAATTATTGTGTTGATTTATGCTTAAATAAAGATTTATTTATTTATTTATTTATTTATTTATTATGGACAACTTACAAGCTACACTCTGCACATGCAAAGTTATATTAGGTTATATTCTTGCGATAAAATGGAAAAATACATTCAATTCCATGCTGTAGTTTTTGCGTGATCCGTACAAACATGCAGACAGACAAGAATTCTATATAACATTCAAGATATAACCTAATTAATATTGTTTGTAGATTATTGTGTGGATTTATATTGATTTTATTGAAATTAAACTAATTAAAAGAAATGACACCTAGCGATGTTTACCTACAAAAATTGTAAATTTTGATGTTTAATTTAGATTTCGATTTTTTTATTTTGGTGTTTTGTTATTTTAGTTTTAATATTTTATGAATATGGGGAGCTTAAGATATTTTATTAATTGTTATTTTATTATATAGGCAGTAGTTAACGTAATGTAACTTGTACCGTCCGTTCTTTCATTGTGTATGCTTGAAAAAGTAGAATTTGGTGATACTATTTTTATGCACTGTAATCTGCAATGTACCTAACCTGAATTGATGCAATAAACGTTATTATTATTATTATTATTACACTTTAACTATTGATTTGTGTATGGTAAAAATAATTAAAATCAGACTAAAGTAATTACTAGAAGTAATACTTATAATATTGCATATTTATCTATTACTAGGCTCAATTAATGTTGGTTTGGTTTATTATTAAAATAATGTCATTGATCTCTTATGAATGAATGTTTATATACTTAAATACAGTACTTATTTACTTAGAAGTAGCCCTAATGAGAAGTAGCCTTAGTGAGAAGAAGCCCAAGTGAGAAGTAGCCCTAATGAGAAGTAGCCAAAATGAGAAGTTGCCATAATGAGAAGTAGTCCATTTGCGAGTCGGTTGCCATAATGAGAATTAACCCTAATGCGCCTAATTCCTTATTACGATGTCCCCTCCATTGTACTTCCTTCAAGAGAAAGGTAGAATTTATAGAATTTCATTGTTAAATTATACAGGGTGTTAGTGACGACGTAATAAATACTGAGAGGGATGATTCAGGCCATGATTCAGAGTTGATATTAAGTGAAATTTTCCGTCGCAAAAGTATGAAACGGAAAATAATAAAAAGCACAAAAATTTTCATGAATTTTCCGACAGGTAAATCCACTACGATATCAACTAGGAATCATAGTCTGAATCATCCCCCTCAGTATTTGTTACGGTATCATTAACACCCACACCTACTTGTATGGCTACCCATATGTACTTGTACGGGGTGTAAGTGACTTGGTAACGAATACTAAGAGGGATGATTCAGCTCATTATTCTGAGCTAATATCAAGTGAAATTTCCCATCGCAAAAGTATAGAATTGAAAATAAGTAATTAAAAAATTAAATAAAAAAAGAACATGAATTTAGCGACGGAAAATTCCACTTGATATCATCTCTCTCTCTCTCTCTCTGACTGTCTGAGTCATCCCCCTCAGTATTCGTTACGAAGTAACTAACCTCCTGTATTTATCGAAAGCGAAAAGTCGTGTTCGTCGTTCACTTTATCTTGGTATTCGTTTTATTTGCGCTAGTTTTTAGCGACATCTGTTGGTTTTTTCGAATACTTATGTAACACTATAATAATATTTATTTATATTATTTATATATTTTATATTTATATATTTGTTCGCCAAGGCTCACATCGCAACTCACGCCACTCGCATTTTTTGACCCTTCTTATACAACTGTTGCATAAAATACTATAACATAATACTTGTGTGATTATTGCTTCTTAAAATAAACAGTATTATTTGTTATAGTGTGATTGTTTGTATTACCAATTATTATCCATAACTTTTAACGACATAACAATTTTAATTTGAGATTTGATTATTGCTTCTATTAAAAAAAGAATACTTACCTATTATTTGTTAGTTTGCTACATATATGTAGTATGATTGTTCGTATTATCAATTATCCATAACGACGAATCATTAAAGTTTAATAAAGATGATGATTTTTCTAAATACGGAGTATTTTATTTAGTTCATCTATTTATTTTGACTTTTAGTTATGTATATGTTTTGACTAGGTTATACCAGTTTATCCTAGAGTGTGCGTACTTATATCAGGATCAACTAGTTTGGCCTAGCCTAAACTAGTCTATCCTATCGGGCTTAGAACAAATTAGTTTGGACTAGGCTATACTAGTTAATCCTATCGCGTATAGGAAGAACTAGTTGAGCCTAGGCAAAACTGGTTTGTCCTAAAATCGGGTTCGGCCGGTAACATATCCAACAACATAACAATCTCACGACTATACCAATGGCGTAGTCAGAGTTACATCCATCCTAAGGCGGTATAAGTAGGTATCCACACTTTACCAAGCCAAGTAAATTATAACAAGACTTCGTTATATACAATGTTACAAGTCAACAATTTTGCCGTTGAAAACTATTATCTCCATCATCAACATAAGTCACAATTAGTTTACTAACTGCTAATAATTATTATGTATTGTAATTGGAAAATCTTTTTTTCCTTTGAATAACGGTTGCCTACATACATCGACTAATTCGCGATTAATTTACCAACCGCAATTATAAGTTTGTAATGGCAAAAACTTATTTTTTGGGATGAACAACAAAACTATTTTCGGAATTTTCCCTTTACTATAAAAACCTTTCTTCTTGTATTTAATGGCTATACATATAGGTCTATGGGAAATACCCTGTAAGAAAATATGGCTAAAAATTTTCGTATCTTTGGATTGGGTCTTGACAGACAGACGCATAACAAAGTGATCCTATAAGGGTTCCGTTTTTCCTTTTAAGGTTCGGAACCGGAAAACATTCAAGGCAAAACTGACCAAATGGCTACTAGACGATGAGATAAAGTTTAATCGAAACTCAAAACTAAAAATATTAATTATTATACCATCGCTCCTCATCCTGTCTACGCGATTTGTCGGTCTACATCGTTATTACGTTGATACTAGTGCCATCTATCCGAATCATTGAGTACTAATCTTTTTGGAAAACTAATCTTTGGCGTTATCTTTTTTCCTGGACACTTATATAGGCTGTCCCTGTTATATAAGTTTGTGAGCACTAAATGGGCAGCAATTATTGGCTCATTATTATTAAGCTGACGTCAGGACCGCCGGTCACCTTTAAATGTTATATTGGAAGCAAATCTCTAGTGATAGGCACTAGGCGGCACTTAATGGGCAGCCAATTATTGAGCACCATTTCAACCTAAAATACGCCGATTTTGACGGACACCTTTAGGAATAGGTGTTCCCGTTCAGTACCTATAGACCAACCAACAACAGTTGTCTGAATGCAGTTTTAGAAAGAAGTATTTAATTAAAAACGATATATATATTAGAAATGCTTATCATTTATTTTTTATCAATACAATAATAACATATTTTACTGATAATTAATCTAAAATTTGAAAAAAATACATACATCCAATTACATTTATTTATACGTTAGACTTGTCCCGATTGCACGTCCACTATTTCCGATACTCTTGACTTCCTTGATGGTCCAGCTTCAAATATATGCGTTATCGACATTTCTGAAGGTCGTGACGATAAAATGCTGCCGCGTGATTCCACAGTTCTTGGTTTATATGTAATAGGCATATGATTGCAATCAAATCTATCCTGCATTTAAAATGAAAACTTATTTTTTTATTATGTAAAAAAGAAAACGAAAGAGTGATAGAGGATCGGCCATATAGAGTGTTAGTGACATCGTAATAAATACTGAGGGGGGGTGATTCAGACCATCATTCTGAGTCAATATCAAGTGGAATTTTTCGTCGCATTTCATTTTTTTTAATTATTTTCAATTCTATAAATTATGCGATGAAATTTTCCATTAACTCAGAATAATCAGCTGAATCACCCCCTCAATAATCGTTATGATGTCACTTACACCCCGTACAAGTATGTACAATCATGAGTAATATCATGTACCTACTTACTTTAGAATCCTGTTCCACTATTTGACATTTAATGAGACTTACGTTACGGTTTAAATTGTCAAAAAAAAATATGTAACATGGTTTTAAAGTGAATACATATTAGTACTCGTGACCGTACAGGTGTGTACAGGAGTTAGTGACACCGTTACAAATACTGAGGGGGATGGTTCTGATCATGATTCTGAGTATCAAATGGTCTTTTTTTTCAATTATTTTCAGTTCCATACTTTTGCGGCAGAAAATTCCACTTGATAACTGCTTAGAATAATGGTCTAACTAAATCATCCCTCAAATTTTCGGTACGATGTCACTAACACCCTGTTTATACAGTTAAATAACCCACAGTTACTCCTGATAATCATTTGAACCGTACGGCCATAAATGGGTATCTATTTAAATAAGTACCATTATTTATTTAGAGATTTTCTGAAATCATTTAAGTACCTTAATAAATTATTTTATTTAATTTCATATTCATAACTATTGTTCAAGAAATGTATAGGTATCTAATAAGTTAAAAATAAATACGGACATATTGCTCAGGTAAACTCAGGGTTACTGGATGGCAAAATATGAATTGGTTCTTTACGGGCGTATAGGCTAAAACTATTATTTTTTTAGAGGGCGAACTAATTCTTATAACATTTGTGTAAACACATATTGACAAAGTAAACTAACATCTAAAAGTATACAATTATGTGTACATTGGCGTAAGCTTAGAGCTTCGTCATATTTTCTTCTTCGTTTCCGTTCTTCTGAGTCAGGAGGGCCATATTTGTTACTTGATCTAAATAGTGCTGTTAAGTTCTGGAAAATATAATAGGTCTTTAACTATGAAAGGAGATCATCGGATTTCGGCCCAGAAGTCAAAGTGCCGGCCAAAAAATAATTTTGCTATATTCCGTTAGATATTATCCACCTGAGCATTTATTACTATGGCACCAAAGCTGTAGGGTCAATATCTTCGGTTTTATTCGAATTCAAAAAACTGTATTTTTCATACATTTTTGGTCAAAATGTAAAGTGCCGGCCAAGTAACAATAATGGTATATATCCTTAGAACTTATCCGTCTGAGCATTTATTACTATGGCAACAAAGCTGTAGGGTCAATATTTTCGGTTTTATTCGAATTAAAAAAACATGAATTTTCATACATTTTTGGTGAAAATGTGAAGTGCTGGCCAAGAAACAATATTGGTATAATCCGTTATAACTTATCCGTTTGACCTTTTATTATTAAGGCACCAAACGTCTATGACCATTATTTTGACTTTTGTTGGACTTTACGTTATAGTTTCTGTGTGAAAAGTGCCGGTCAGCAAAAAACACATGTCAAAGCTATCGAGAAGATACCTGTAAACATTATTCACTATGACAAAAATGTGTATGACCATTAGTTTGGCTTTTGTTAGATTAAAAAAAAACTTGATTTTTGATTCATTTTGTAAAAAAATATAATATAACAGGCACGTTATGTAAAGGATCGTCAAAATGTTTATTACTATGGAATTAAACGTCTATGACCACTATTTTGGACTTGATTCGATTTTTCAAAAATCTGGTGTTTTCATAGATACCTACACTTTGGCGAAAAAAGTTTTTATCTGGTGATAATGGAACTATCTTGCTAAAGGCGTAATATAGTCGTCTTTTTGACACATTTTTATAAATTAAAAATAGGTTTGCGTTTACGCTTTAGAAGCTACTTTTTTTTAAGAAAAGTGTGTATACAAGGAAAATACAGTGGGGTGATAGAGGTACTACGTTATCGGCCGAGTAGCACAAGGACATTGTGATCGGCATACATGCAAAGTACAACTGCCCGACTCCTGTCTTCCCTAACAGCTACTTCAGACGTCATGCCAAAATACGAGTTTCGTCACTAGATGGCAAGCTTATCTTTGGAGGGTGGTAACCATCTACGGTCATAATAATTCAACCTAAACTTAGGCCGTAACGTTGAGTGGAATGCAAAAACTACAGCCAACGTCATATCTAAAATCAGATGGTATTAATATAGAAGTTCACCTATCAACACACAAAACAAAAACACAGTATTTATCTGACTAATAACTAGTCATTGGGAAAGCTCTGCTTGTTGTCATTGTTAAAATGTATAAAAAAATAAAGATTTTAAAAAGTTCAATAAAAGCCAAAGTCAAAATAATGGTCAAAAATGATTTGTGCCAGATTATTAAATGTTCAAAGTTGTATTAAGGGTCCTTTGTAATCCGCCGTATCGCAATTTTTGCCCAAAGCACTTTATTTTTAAACAAAATAAATAAGAAATCAATATTTTCAAAATAAAATAAAAGCCAAACTAATGATCGTACACGTTTGGTGCTATAGAAAAAAATGTTAATAGGCATCTACTCGATACTGTCTACATGGTATTTTTGCTGGTCGGCACTTTTCACATTTGAACTAAAACGTAAATTCCAATAAAAGTCAAAATAATGGTCATAGATGTTTGGTGTCATATTAAAAAATACTGAGAAGCAACTATTAGACGGATTCGACGTATTCTTTTCGATTGCCGGCATTTTAACATATTAACCAAAACGGAAAGTCCAATAAACGTCAAAATAATGGTCATAGAAGTTTGGCGCCATACTAATAAATGTTCTAACGGTCCTTTGTAATACGCCTGTATTCCCTTTTTCCAAACGGACATAATATTTTTTTTTTACAAAATGTATGAAAAATCGTGATTTTTAAAATCCAATTAAAGCCAAACTAATGGTCATGATGATGATGATGCTTCACAGTCGATTTCGACTACAGCGACAGCAGTTGGTGGATTCATTGACGGTTGCCATTCAAGAGCTTGGTAAGTCTGCTCTCTGGTGTGCTCTGTGATGGCTCGTATAGCCAATTTTATGTGAAAACGTGCGCCCACATTTTGGACACGTCAGCACACCCCCTACGTAATTATAGGTGATTGCCGCAGGTGGTCGGGCTTTCAGATCATCACGTTTTCTATCCAGATCTGACCTTCTTTCTTTTTCGAAGTCAGACACCTTTTGTTGAACAAGGCGTCTCCACTCCGGGCGCTGGCTTGCTTGCGCCTCCCAGCATGAGGGCTCGATGTGGCACCGTTTCATGTGCCTTTTCAGAACGTCCTTGTAACGCAGGTATTGGCCACCGCATTTTCGTTTGCCCGACTGGAGTTCTGAAAAGAACAAACGTTTCGCCACTCTCTCGTCTGACATTCTCGCCAAGTGCCCACACCATCGTAGCTGACGCCGCATCAAATATGCCTCGATGCCGCAGACATTCGCTTTCCGTAGAACGTCAGTGTTCCTGACTCGGTCTGACCAATGGATGTTTAAAATGTCGCGGAGGCATTTTAGATGGAACCTGTCTAGCATACGAATGTGCTTTCTATAAAGGCACCAGGTTTCCGCAGAGTACAAAAGGTTAGGCAGAACTATCGCCATATATACGCCGATCTTTGTCGCTACCTTTAAATCGTGGGACCGAAAAACCTTTCGTCGCAGTTTGCCAAAAGCAGCCGAAGCTGCCCCTATCCTGCTATTTATCTCAGCGTCAAGATCACATTTGGCTGAGATTGTGCTACCCAAATACCTGAATTTGTCCACACACTTAAGGACGTCATCATCAAGACCGATTTCGAAGGGCAAGGAGCAACGCGACTCCAAGACCATAACCTCAGTCTTTTTGGCACTGATCTTAAGGCCAAACTTGTAGCATGTTTCATTAAGTGACGTCATCATTGCCTGCAAACCTTCACGAGTATCCGCCACAAAACAAAGATCGTCCGCGTACATAATCTCCGTAATGATGTCATAGGAGACCTTTGTACTAGCTCGAAGCCGAGCTAAGTTAAAAATACTGCCTTCCATTCGGAAGCGAATGCGAATGCCCTCTGTAAGATGTTGCAATGTTTCCCTTATTACTACGGCAAAGTACAGAGCAAAAAGAGTCGGTGCGAGCACGCATCCTTGCTTCACGCCGCATGTAACAGAGAAAAACTGAGACTGCTCTCCGTTGACTGTAACACAACACTTCATATCGTCATGCAGAAGGCGTATCAGTCTAACGAACTGGTCCGGGCATCCCAGCTTAGCCAGGAGCATCCATAAAGCTTCCCGAGGGACGCAGTCAAAAGCCTTTTCCAGATCGACAAAGCATAGGAACAGAGGTCGATCTTGTTCTCTGCTTTTCTCCATAAGCTGACGGACGGAAAAAATGGCTTCGCAGGTCCCTCTGTCCGGTCTGAAACCGAACTGGGTTTCTGGCAACAGAGTTTCAGATAGAGGCAACAAGCGGTTGAGAAGGAGTCTAGCGAATACTTTTCCCGGAGTTGACAGAAGCGAGATGCCCCTATACGAGTTACAATCAGAGCGATCCCCTTTGTTTTTATACAGAGAACACACGCGAGAAACTTTAAAACAATCGGGTACTCGCATTTCATTCCACATGCGTGTAAAAAACTTCCACAAGACCTTATGTAGCTTCTCTCCTCCGTACTTAAGTATCTCCCCACAGATATTATCAACACCAACCGCTTTATTGTTTTGTTGTTGTCTGATCGCAGCGACAACTTCCTCCAAAGAAGGTGGTTTGAGAAGTTCAGTAGCTGGCGCGAGGTCCGGGATGGACTTGATGTACTCTAGATCTGCTGATCGATCCACATTAAGTAAGGTGTTAAAGTGCTCAGCCCAACGTTCGAGTACATCTTCTTTGATGGTCAAGAATTTGGAACCATCCGCAGACTTTATAGGCACGCACTTATGGTACGTCGTACCAATTAACTTGCGCACTTCACCATAGAAAGTGCCAAGTTGGTTAGTATCAACCAGCCACTGCATATATTGTATTTTGTCTTGCCACCACTTATCTTTGATATCGCGGGTAAGCTTTCTTAGAGCAGCACCACTCATCCTTACTTGCTCAGATGCGTTACTTTGGCGATTGTTGTTACGTGACTGGCGAAGGAGAGTACGATGCTTACTGACGGCTTCAGTAAGTTCCCTGTCGTTAACATCAAACCAGTCTTCATTTTTCCGCGTTTTAAGACCCAGAACTTGATTGCTGGTGTCAATCACATGTGACGATAAGGCCTGCCAGGTGGTATTCAGATCGCCATTCTCAACATCAAGCAGATCAAGCGGGTCACTTAACGCCTCCACATAAGCCTTCCGAGTCTCAAGTTGGCTAAGATTTTCAATATTTGTACGTGTCTGCTTAACACGGTCTCTTCTGCGGGGAGGCTGTAACTTGAGTCTAAGTTTGGTTATGACGAGTTGGTGGTCCGTCCAACAGTTGGCACCGCGCATGACGCGTGTTATGTTCACCTGCGAAATGTCTCGTCGTCGTACAATGGCATAGTCAATGAGATGCCAGTGCTTAGATCGAGGATGCATCCAAGTTGCCTTATATTTTGCCGGAAGTCTAAAAATGGTGTTAGTGATGGTCAGGTCGAATTGACTACAAAGTCCTAGCAAGAGCTGTCCATTGCTATTCATATTTCCTATACCATGTCTTCCGAGAACACCAGGCCACGCTTCAAAATCACGCCCAACTCTCGCATTAAAATCCCCCAGCAACAGTATCTGTTCGCAGGGACGTATTTTGGTGAGTGTATGCGTTAGTTCCCCATAGAATGCATCCTTGATCTCATCGGTTTTGTCCAACGTTGGTGCATACACGCTAATTACATTTAAGAATTTATTATTTTCCACATGCAGCCGAATGGAAATAACTCGGTCCGAGGTGTAAATTGGACACTCTTGTAATTTTTTGGCTATGTCATTTCTAACTGCGAACCCAACTCCAGAACGCCTTGATTCAGACGCAGCAGTCCCCTTCCAATAGAAAGTGTATCCACCACCACGCTCAACCAGCTCTCCTTCATCAGCCAAACGGGTCTCACTAAGCGCAGCAATAGCCACGTTGTAGCGGCCTAGTTCTCGCGATACAATGGCTGTTTTGCGTTCTGGACATTGATTCTTCTCACGATCCAGGAGAGTGCGTACATTCCACGCAGCAAAAATCAATTCCGATGTTTTTATTTTTCTTTTATTATGTCGACCGCGAGAATAGGTTGCAAAGGCAGCCGCGGTTGCTACCTCCCTGTATAGTATAGTTGGGGTAAACATTTGTTTAGGGCACCTTTTCTAGCCCCTTCCCCGGCTGAGCGGGGGAAGCAGTGCGTCCCTAAATAGGGCTGCTCCGACACTCGGAGCGCTGCCGAGTCCACGCTGTTACCCCGGGTCAGCGTAGAAGCGACCATCGACACCCGAGCCGCCTGTGTGTAGACCTTAGACAAAGCCCAACCTGCAATACAGCCAGACCTCTCTACCTCAGCCCATCGCCACAGGACTTTTAGAAGTTTCAGAATCCATTTTCCAAAAGCCGTCATCTGCGCAGGACATATTTAAGTGCGTAAGCGCGCGCGCATACACAGACGCACTCTCTCGTCCGCCCACTCCTTAATCCGATGGAACGGATAGCCGCTACGACCGGAGGAGTGTTTGGATGCAGTGTCTGGCCGACGGTCTCTCTTGCCCTCTACCGTCGCCCTAGGCCATTCACCTTGCCTTGCTGCTTCACCGGGTCCGCCAAAGCCCGTTGCATATCTGCGGTGGGTTGCCTTCCCCACTGAAGCAGACTTTGTGCACTGTGCGGGAGGGATCCGCGTAAGACCTTACCGCTCAGAAAACAGCAGGTCCCCCTCTGCCAGGTTTAGCCCGCGAGCCGACGCGGTTTGCCGGGATGTGGCCGCTGCATGCATTACAGCTTCTTGGAGCCACTGGCGAGAGATTGCAGAGCACTCACGGTCAGCGAAACACCATCACCCTCAGTGGGTCGACTAATGGCGCTCCTAAAGTTACTACCGACAAATGCTCCACTACATCCTTAATAATGGTCATACACGTTTGGTGTCATAGTAAAAAATGATCAAAGCAGTCTACTCGAAAGGTTCGACACATTTTTTTTCTCTGGCCGGCACTTTCAAATTTGGGCCGGCCAAAGTATGGAGAGCCGATGATCTCCTTTCCATGAAATTAGGTAAGCCCTGGGTTTTGACACTCCTGATCACCGCCTCTCGGATTTTGATCGATACTTAAATAAGGGAAAGTAGGGCTCAGTTGTATGCCGTTATTAAAATGTATATGTGTGGGTGAGAGAGAGAGCTGTGAGGGTGTGTATGTGAACACTTGCGAATTATGTATGTGCGTATTGGGTTATATGCGTGAGCACCACGACATGGTCTTGGGATCTCTGCTAATAGAAGACAGGGCATGTGTGTAAGAGAGAGGGTGTGTGTGTGTCTTACCGCGCGCGAGAGTGTGAGCATGCGCGGGTCTGGATGTACATACATGACAATAGTGGGCCTTTGTGTGCCAGGCAACTAAGATATTATGATCGTTGAAAGGTTTTCAGTTTTGTCATTGGTTCGACCGATCAGCCAGATATTTTTTTACATTTATACCTCGTCATATTAAGAAGGTGATTGACCTTTTTATACAGCTATTTATTTATACCTTAAAACCTGATGAATCTATGCCCAAAGTTTGTCATAGTAAGTACCGCTTCAATTTTGTTTTTTTGGCCAAAAAATGGCATCCGCTATACATATAGTTCATTTCAAATACATGAGTAGAAAGAACTCTCCCAAGGATCAATTTTGAATAATTTACTATTAAAACTCTATGAAGTATTAATAGTAAGTATTCGATTTTTATTTAATCAAAAATTATAATAGGATTCAAAAAGAAATATCGAAAACTTCAGCCAGCCAAGGTAAAAGTTTGGCTTACAGACAACTGAGAGCGAGCAAACCTTTACAAAATGAACCACCGTCAAGAATTATAAAATGTCTAAGTAGTTTAACCCTTTCACGGACAGAGATCATGGGTCATCGATGGTTCATAATATTAGGTAATATGACACCTTGGAATCGGAACGTCATTAGACGTTCTGTCCTTGAAAGTGTTAAAATTTTCTGCTGAAAATGAAGTGATTGATAGAGAGCTATAAAAGATCTGGAAGTAGTAATCTGCTCCCGGCAATACGAGCAAAGCGAAGCGCAAGGGCAAGGGCAACTAACTTCCTTTTCGTGAAACGTTTCGCTGATTTTTTTTAAACTCTCCGTTTTGTTAACATCATGAGCATAAGGTGAACAAACTATTACGCTGTCACCATGGACGTAAGTAAAGTAATAAAGTTATTGACTGTTAATTTCCATTCTGTTACATAGTTCTTGTAGTAACGAAACGGTCGCATATTTGGCCTAACGCGTAGAGTTTGGGAACTTCGTATAGAATTATAAGCTTGGCTCTACATGAGATCTGAAAACTTTTGGACATTATGAACGATATGATCTCGTCTTAACATAATTTTACATGATAATACAAGTAGCTAGACTGTTAGTGACATCGTAACAAATACTGAGAGGGACGATTCAGACCATGATTCTGAGATGATATCAAGTGATTTTTCTGTTGGAAAATTTAGTGCCTGAGTACACTTAGGAACCGTCCATAGTATAATATATGTGGGTACATTACCAAAAAAACTTTAGGAGACACTTTTAAAAATATTGTAAAAATATAATATATAACAACAAAACTATTCAAATTAGTTTTGTTTAAGTTTTTGTTTTGATTTTTCTTAATCTTACATTTAAAAATATAAAAATTACATTCAAAAATAACTTTATGGGGGTTCTACTCATGCATTTGTAATGAACTATTGAATCGAAATATTCAACCTAAAGTGGATATAACATTTTTGGTTCAAAAAACACTGTACGATGGGTAAACTTTGTAGGTATCTTCTTACTTTTTAGAATTTGCTACGTAATTCAAGTAATTTAATTCCCGTTGTTAGGTTTAGATTAAATCTAACGACTGCATTACAAATCGTTAGAGGTGGCCTTAATGAGGCAATTATAAATATGGTCAAAATTAGAAAAAAAACATTTCCCTAAGTTTTTTTAATATCTATTTTAATCAAATTAGTTTTAGACAATAAGGTGAGCTATCTTCCTCTTTAGGATGATCCATAAGGTACTTACGGGACACCATGTATATAAAACTGAATCCCTTTTATTTTTCTGGTCACGCACGACATAACTTGAGAAAAAATATTTTTTTTTTTAAGTTCTCTAAGAGGTATTTTGTAGAAGGTTCTTAGGGAAAAAATAAGAATATTGCTCAGAAAATAGGAAAATATCGGAAAACTGAACGGAAGATTATGCGGACTGAATCGAGGGCGGAAAGCTAGCAGTTAATTCGCGCCTAGCCTTGAAATTGCGAACAAACCTGCGGGCGCCGTATAAAATTACGCGCAGGCGCTTTAATGCACCAATCAGTTCTCAGTTTTCAAACGTTAAAAGATAATGGTGCCCTATGACCATAGAGTTATGAATTAATCAAAGGCGTGATATTGTAATTCAATAGTTAGAATCCATCCATTCATCTTAAACTTCGAAGGAGTTAGAACCCAAACAGGTCGGTCGTACTTTCGGTTCGGTACTTTCGAATAGTAAAGAAAGAAACTTGTGGAGGATACTGTCTGCGGTATCTTGAAGCCGTTTAAAAATCAAGCTTCTTTATCAACGCAATCCGAAGATATGACCGTTTATAGCCTTACTTTCAAACATTTCGCGATTACAAGGTAGTTGACGACTGCGAATATGGGCTTGTTTGTTTTAATGAGCATTCTGACCCTAATTTATTTTCTGATTTACGGCAATTTGGCAATTCGGAACCCTCGGTACGCAAGTCGGACTTGCAATTACCCGTTCACAATCATTCGATAGAGTACAATGTTACTAGATTTATTAAAAACTAGCCATGTAACGGGTAACGGTGAAATGTATAGATATCTAAGTACAGGACAGTCAATGATACATTATTTTAATGTTGCTTGTCGGTATGAGCTAAATTATTGTAAAATTTCATTAAAGTTTATTCAACAGTTTTTGCGTGAAAGATTTATCAAACATGCGTATCCATAAAGTTAAGCTATAATAATAGTAAGACGTAGGACTCTTACATTTATCGCTATGTATTTCACAACAGTCCTTATTTCGGAAATAACGACGAATGACATTAAAAATATCACCCACGCCATCCCTATAAACACCATATCACTATAACGTGCAACGTCTGTAGTCACCAGAGTAGATCTTACGATAAGGAGCCACTAAAAATGAAGAAAGACAGTAAAGTAACTTATAACTTACTTAAACCAGTAATCTAATATCAAAATTACGAGATCCTGATCAAAAAAGTTTTTACTGATAACTTTATTAATTTCTTTTCCAAAATTCCTACCTTTTTATTTATTACGAAAAATGCCTCCTAGTGAAAGGGGAATAAAATGACGCACGGCCACTGCAAAAATTGAAAAATGAAGATAAACCATAGATAAATTACCTCTTTTGTTGCAAATTTGCAACGCACTGAGAATAATAACGAATAAAATTTAGTTAATTAAACAAAATACACTTACGAGCAACACAATTGGAAGAAGCGACCAACAAATTATCCAGTATTTAGTAGGTTTAAAACCAAGCCAGAAATGTATATCAGTTGCGAACTTCTCCGCGCCATAGAAATACATAATTATTGCTGCTTTTAAAATTCCTAGCAGTATCATTGAAGTACTTAATCCGTACAAATAACTGGCATAGTGGTCGATATACTGAAAAAATAATCGTAGCGAATTATAAAAATCTTAAAAAAAGAATAGAGCTCCTAGGTACATAACGAAACAAATGAAACAATTGTGTACTAAATGTACCTATACATAGGATTATTATAACGGTATTCTGTTTCCTATAAATAAAGTTATTTATTATTATATTCACAACAAAAACTATTTAAATTTTAATGTTCAGCTGATGTGATTGTGAAACAGGTAACTTTTAAGATGTCGCTGGACTCACCATGCCAATAGGTACGGAGAGTAAAAACCCAAAGAAGCATATTAAACCAGTTATGTACAATACTTTCACGTTTTTGAATTCGGAGTGTAACATTTTTGAAATAGCACCGGTAATCGCAGCCTAGAACAGCAATATAACAGTTACTGAAACAAGCCTATGTTTTCGAGTTAAAAAGCCGAAGGCAGACTTTTTTAATATGTCCGTATACACAACAGGACCCTTCGTCTGATTCGATCGACAACCAGAGTTTCACTTTCGTAATATTTAGTACCTTCCGAGTAGTGTAAGAAAAATAATAGTACCTTTACAGTTAAACAAAAAACTTGAATTAATTTCCAGCAGGACCCTCCGTGGTTTGAAGGTCTTCAGACCATTGGTGTATATCCCTGTATAGCGGTGCATTAGTACCTTCAGATTATCTTCGTTTTCTTTTAAAACAAATATTAGTTTATAAGAAATAAATCTACAAAATTTTTATACTGCCAGCAGGACCCTTTTTTGTTTTGGTGCTTTCAGTCCAGACATTCATATTTCCTAGCAGCAGTATATTAGTACTTTTCAAAAAAATATCGCTTAATTAAAAAAAAATGTATTAAAAAGTAATAAGACTGATTCTTTATCAGAGAAAATATTCTAACACTTTTATTTATGTGATGCAACCAATGATCTACTATGATCTTTATTAACCCACGCTGAACAACGTTTGATTGATAATTTCTATTGGTAATTGTAATTTTGATTGGTAATTGTAATTTTGATTGATAATTCCTAATGTAAATTTTTGTAAATATAATTTATTTTTTGTTATAATTTTCATTGTGTTTTCCTTTTTGACGATATTAAACTACGTACCTACCTAATATAACATGAAAACTGATTTTTATTTCATTGGTTGCATCACATAAATAAAAGTGTTAGAATATTTTCTCTGATAAAGAATCAGTCTTATTACTTTTTAATACATTTTTTTTTAATTAAGCGATATTTTTTTGAAAAGTACTAATATACTGCTGCTAGGAAATATGAATGTCTGGACTGAAAGCACCAAAACAAAAAAGGGTCCTGCTGGCAGTATAAAAATTTTGTAGATTTATTTCTTATAAACTAATATTTGTTTTAAAAGAAAACGAAGATAATCTGAAGGTACTAATGCACCGCTATACAGGGATATACACCAATGGTCTGAAGACGTTCAAACCACGGAGGGTCCTGCTGGAAATTAATTCAAGTTTTTTGTTTAACTGTAAAGGTACTATTATTTTTCTTACACTACTCGGAAGGTACTAAATATTACGAAAGTGAAACTCTGGTTGTCGATCGAATCAGACGAAGGGTCCTGTTGTGTATACGGACATTTTTTTAATTCGGTTTCAACTCTCGCTTCCTGCCCCCAAATGCGCCCGGCACCTTCTTGGTGTGCATTGAGCTTTAGAGCACTTCCAACAATCAAACTTACTTACATAACTTTACACAAATGCCTATAATAAGTATATTATGCGGTGACTGCAAGTTAGCTGCACTGCACCATTGTCTTAAAATAGATTTGATGCTTCTTAAGTGGGTAACTATATTATTATAGCGTTGGGCTCATGATCCGGAAATTCTGGGTTGGAATGCTGGTGGGAACGTATCACAAAAATCACTTTGTGAGCCCTACTTTGGTTAGGCCATTACAGGCTGATCACCTGATTCTTCGAAAGCAAGATGACCCGAGCTTCGGAAGGCACGTTAAGCCGTAGGTCTCGGTTACTACTTAAACTTACTGATGTAAGTTCGTAGTCGTTACACGAGCCATATTGCTGAGGTTGGTAATCCACGATAGAAATGAGACCAATATTGTTATTGTATTATATTTGTATAAGTTTCTTATGAACCGCAGGGACTTTAGGGATGTTCGTGTAACTCAGTTTGAATTCTGACAGATAGAAATCCAAAAGGAACAACTACTTATAAAACGCTAGCTAATAATAGTCACATAATATATATAGTTAATATAAATAACTTACCAAATGAGCGCATAACGTCATAATTATGTTTATATAAAGATAAATAGTAAACAATCTTTGTGCTTTTAAAAAATCAGAACTCAACGGCATAATTACAAATAGAAAGTAATGGTGACTCAAATATTTTTGTCCAAACTGGCTTTTGACATCTATACAATGTTTTATTATATTGTACAATACTCGTATGAAAATGCCTCTTAAAAATGCCATTAACGTAAAAATTATTGTATACATGACAACTGCGTTATCAACAACAGTGTAGGGTGATAATGTTCCAAAATCATAAACTCCCACGACTCCAATACCGAAAACATATAAAACGTTGGCAGTGGTGATTTCTATTCTCTGAAAAAGAAAGAGATAGCAAAGTCAAACTTGTTAAATATTATTGTACAAAAGAAAAATAGTTATTCCTGCACGTGCAAATCTATTTCCTATTATATGAAGAGTGTCTGTGTGACTAAAGAGAATCTCAAAAATAAAAACCTGAGCTCAACTAGGGTAACCTCAACCACGCTCATATTCAGCAATTATTTACAATTGAAGAAATACTAAAGATGTAAAATTAAAATATATATATGATAGACATAAGTAATAACATAGGAAAAGGAATATTATTGGAGTAAAAACTAAAAACGTTTAATATTTCCTAAGTCGAAAATAATCGCTGATCATACATATAAGGGTGGAGTACTATGTCTGAACTTCGGGTTGATACTATTTTTAGTAGACCCTGCATAATGTAGTTAACACTTACAACTGGATTGTTATTTGCACCAAATTCTAACAAATCCTTTAAGGCAGTCGATAAATGTTGTTTTCCCGATCCTACAACAAATATAGTAGCAGCAAACGTTGAAATGTTTCGGAACATATATGTTAAATTAAAAAGCTGAAAATATAACACAGATTTTGTAGATACATTAAACTGGTTATTAGAATTTTGATTATATTATTATTATTGAATAAAATCACAAGAATAGGTAGGTTTTTGGGGTGAAACAAAGAGGTAGGAAAATACCTTAACTAGCATCTGATCGGAAACAGTCGACAGAAAAAAGTTGCACACCCAAACTACGGCTATAGAAAACAGCCGTCTCGTAAAATTGGTTCTCTCAGTTGTCAAAAATAATTGCCTAAAACAAGAAAGTACATTGTACATGGTATATTAATTTAGTTTAAATTTAATTTAGTTTGTATCCATTTTTATCGGATTCGAATTCGGGGATCATAACTCATTGAATATAAGACACCGCGCTAACATAGAATTTTAGTAAATAGGTCTAATTTTGCAAAAAGACATTGAAATGGGTTATCGAATTGGATGTATTACAACAAATAATTATGCTCTACATCCATCACTGTGGAACAAGAAGGTTCAAGTAATTGAGGCTTCTAATTATGCTTGCAAATCTGAGATTTTGAAAAGAGAGATGAAGACTTGTCTAGTTACACGCAATCGTAAGCTGTGTGAAGACATGGGACCGATTAAACCGATATTCAGAGTTGTCTATCTACCTGTCACAGCTTAGTATTTTAACTACTACTAATATTATCGTCTTCATATTTGGAGTATTTGAAGAATCGTACATGTGTTAAATGTTAATTAGTATAGGTAGACTTAAATTAGTACCTGTAATTGTGATATGCAGAGGTAACATCCACGTTCAATTTTTGCGTCGATAAAGCACAAGTAATCGTTATATTTTTCGTAGGTACACATCCTTGTTTCCCTTGGAGTAAATTTTTACACTCAGACCATGATGGTATAGGGCTTAGAGTATAGAAAAAGTATACGACTGAATCGGCCAAATCGTTTGAATGCTAAAATTTGAAATTAAATGTGTAATTAAATACGGTGGTCTAAAAAGCTGAAACTGAAGTTCAGAAAAATACCCTATGGGTATCTGAATCACCCCATGTATTTTCAGCGATTATTTATGGTTTAGGATCTTCTAAACTGAAATAGTCTAACAACAACATTTACAACCATTTTTTAAGCCAACCATACTTCATTCAGTCGTAGGATACCTTACCCTAGTGATGACCACAGATTATATTAGTTTTATTTATTACACACGGCATTTGGCAACGACAATATGGGTAAACAGTCTACCTTTAGAGGTCATATGAAGGTCAAATCTACTGATTGAGTACACGATTAAGACAAATAAGTACTAAAATAAACACCATCCGGCTATTTTGAGAGCTAAAAATAGAGAAATAACGAAATGCTTTTAGAATTAGCATAACTTTTTTCCCTTACATACCGAATTGGTTGAGTAACAACATTATACTACCTATACTTTAAGCAATTGGTTGCTAATGTCAGTTGTCGTCGCCACGGGAGGGCATTTTAGTAGGAACGTTTTACAATACGTACACATAGATACTCAAATACTTACTAACACCAACCAGAATGTACTTTGAAGTATGATCCCATAATTGACACCTTTAAGAAGTGGATTCAGCGACTCGTTCAAGTCAATTCTTCCTGTATACTGTTTGATGAAGAATTCCATACACATATACGGCATACCCACTACTGTCGCGAATATTATAAATTGGTATACAGGCACTGAAATTTGAAATGAGAATATTCATAGGTATTTTATTATATAATTTAATTTATGAGGCCATTATAGACTAGCATCAAAAAAAACTTGGCAGGTTCAAACACTAGTCCGATTCGCACACCGAGAGTTTCGGAGAGTCTTTGAAAAAATATTGACTCCTTAAATCCAAATAGATCGCGGTTAGTTTACAATTTAGAATGCAAATAAGTTTATAAATGGCAAAAACATATTTTTTGGCGTTGAAAATTAGTTGTCTCCGTTCTTGGACATAGGTCATGAAGTCATGATTAGTTTACCAATAAGTTTGTAATCCCGAAACCATTTTTTTCCTTTATTTTCGGATATTTTCCTTTACTTCTGCTGCAACCTTCCTTCTTGCCAAATTACATGATTCTAGGTCTAGGTATAGATACCCCATAGATTTTGATTCCCTTACGAAATGTATGAAAATAAGGCTTTAGCCTTATTAGGGTTCCTAGTGGTGGTGTCTTTGGATTGCGTTAATTTAGAAACTCGAATTTTAAAGAACTTGCAGACATAAGTATAAGACGTTATGTTTAACTTGATACCTCCACGTGTTTCCTAAAATAAGGATCTTGACTAACATAAACGCGCGAACGGTTGGATAACAAAGTAATCCTAAAAGGGTTCCGTTTTTCCTTTTAAGGTACGGAACACTAAAAATATCGATTTACGTTTACATTGGCCCCGATTCCTGCATCATCATCATCATCAGCGCATTAACGTCCCCACTGCTGGGGCACGGGCCTTCCCTATGGATGGATAGGGAGATCGGGCCTTAAACCATCACGCGGGCCCAGTGCGGATTGATGGTTATTAACGACTGCTAATGCAGCCGGGACCAACGGCTTAACGTGCCTTCCGAAGCACGGAGGAGCTCGAGAAGAAAACGTTTTTTGGTTTTGTTTTTCGTGGTCACCCATCCTATGACCGGCCTTTGCGAAAGTTGCTTAACTTCAACAATCGCAGACCGAGCGCGTTTACCGCTGCGCCATCGAGCATACATCTCCTAATTTTATTTTAAGTTATACCTGTCATTTTCTTATCCGCCGAATTTTAAAATGAATAAATATTCCGGGCGCATAAAATAGATCTGTCAACTTAATTCTGACGGATTATTGGCCAAATAAATTTTGCAGGGTTTTTCAACCTCCGCCTGTACATGTGTTCTATAAAGGAGAATGGGCGAAACTTGTCCAAGACCCTCCACTGATGAGACTTGCATGTAATGATAGATTTCTGAGTGAGTTCTTTAATTGTAAAATTGGTAGGTACTTGTTGACTGATTGCTGACTGATCCATGACTGAAACGTTGAGATGATAAGTAAAACAACTATTGCAAAGAAATAAACATGATGTAAACGAACCTTAAAGTAAGTATTTATTATATTTCTTACCTTGTTACGTTTGTCACTTAAACATCCATCAACCATAAAACAAATTGTAAAAGGGGACGCTGAGTTACATGGGTACGAAATATTTATGGTGTATAGTTGCGCTATCAATTATTTAAATACTTTTTACAATTGCTGCCGAAAAATAACATCGGAGAATCTAGTCTTTTTTAAAACCACAGACTAAAATGTACGAAACTGGAAAAAGCACGAAACTCGAACTTTTCTACCGATAAACAATGGCGCTACAGATGTAAATTGACTATAATTCGCTTACGCAAACCTTTTTATATTTTTTTTTATATTTCGGATTCTGGAAGAGTTGCTCTTTAAAATATAAATGATACATAATTATTTATGTAGACTTAGTTATTCAGCAACAAATCGTGAGTCGATTTCAGTCCCCCACTGTATTTTATCACATTTTTAGCCAGGACAAACATGACCGTAGAAAAAGAACCTCGGGACACAATCTGATAGAACTTTGCCAAAATCATAGGGAACATACTTATAAGTCTCATCAGTGGAGGTTCTTGGACCAAGTTTAATACAAGTGTGCCCATCATTTTATGCCTGTCGATTAGCCGTCCCTTTCCTTTTCGGCTCATAAGAAAATGACAGGTTTGATTTAAAATAAAATTAGTATGGTGTACTGGAATCAGCACCATTGGCAATATATAACAGAACATTGATAGTCCGTATACGTCCTACTGTTGATCACAGGCCTCTTCTCAATCTACCGGAAGAGAGAGTGCTGTGCTTTACGCTGTTCTGCTGCGGGTTCGTGGAGGACTGGAGGTGTTTGGTTTAGAAGCCCGGGACCAATGGCTTATCGTGCTTCTCTAATCATCTCATCGGAATGACAATAAGTACATAGTGTACCTACCTATATACGTATGTGAATGTAATAAGTACACAATAACGCAAAAAGAAAGTACCTTTTACAGTAGATCCTGAAAACAGGTCATAATTCAAATTGCAAGATGTAAATGCTTCTGCTAAGTAAAGAAAACTTCTTATCGCTTCCCATTTAAAATGATTATCTCCAGGTAACTCCTGTCACAACAATAAATTAATAAGAATATATCTAGCAAAAATAAAATAAAAATATATTTCAAACAAAATTTCTTAAAACCACATGAAAAATGCACTCACTTTTTTATCAAGAAAAGACGATGACGTGCTTACGGCACCAAGAATAATATGCTGCGCCATTTCTCAAAAAATGAAGTAAGTATTACCACAGACACAGATGATTAAGAGGACTGACAGTCCAGTAATACCTAGAAATCGTAACCTGTAAAAAAATATATCCCAAGGGGTAAGTCCGGACTGTATTAATGCGGAGGCGTGTGCGGAGAGTTGTTTTAAATAATGTTTATTCGCCAAAGCATAGAATAGGGAACAATACTCAAGGGAAGAAAGTGACCCATATCCAAGGACCATGTATACTGTACACAATATGTAAGCTACAGCTTACAAGTACACCTACTAGGAAAATAGTTAACATTTTTATGGGTACATAATCAGTATTATATTGAAAACATACAACAAGAATACGAGTCGCCGGCGATTATATATATTTTTTAAATTTATTGTTCTATTCTTCATTCTTTCTTTTAGATACCTACGTACCTACAGCAGTAAATTAGTAACTTACTAGTGTGGTGGGGTGGTGTGGTGCAGGTCAGCTACCGATTCGTGGCACAATGCGGATACAATTGCAACCTATACTTACGAGGGGAGGTCAAAAAGTTCGCGGAATGAGGGGGAAGGGGGTCGAAATTAAACACGAAACTATTTTTCCTTTTCAATATATTCTCCCTTAACCTTAACACATTTTCCGGATCTATCAAATAATTTGTTTATTCCATCATAAAAAAAAGATTTCTCTTTGCTGTCAAAATAGGCCGAAATTGCAGACTTGACTTCTTCATCATCGCCAAATTTTCGTCCACGCAGTTCCTTTTTCATTTTTGGGAACAAATAATAATCGCTGGGGGCCAAGTCTGGACTGTAAGGCGGGTGGTTTAATTTTTCGAACCCGCATCGGTGAATGGCAGCCGTCGCAACATGGCACGTGTGGACGGGTGCGTTGTCGTGCAAAAGGAGCACACCTCTTGACAGCTTTCCTCTTCTTTTTTCCTTGATAGCCTCTTTCGATCTATCCAGTAAAGAAGCGTAGTAATGTCCCGTTATAGTAACACCACGATCTTTATAATCAATCAGCAAAATACCTTCTGTATCCCAAAAAATAGTGGCCATGATCTTTCCGGCCGATTGTGACACCTTAAACTTCTTTGGAGGAGGTGAGCCTTTTTTATGCCACTGCATCGACTCTTGCTTCGACTCAGGTTCATAGTGGTGAACCCAGGTTTCATCTCCAGTAACAATCCGGGCCATAACTTCTTCCTTATTCTCTCCACAGAGCTCTAAAAACTGGCGAGAACACTCGACACGCTCGCTTTTTTGAAGTGGCGTGAGCATTCTTGGAACCCATCTTGCGCTGACCTTAGTCATCCCAAGATGTTGATGTAGGATATTTAAAATACTTGTTTCGGATACACCGACCATTGCTGCAAGCTGCTTCTTCTTCAAGCGGGTATCTTCTAATACAAGTTTCTCTACTTTTTCGATGATTTCCGGTGTGGTGGCCTCAATGGGCCGTCCGGAGCGGGGGTCATCTTCAATCGACTCTCTTCCTTGCTTGAAAAGACTATGCCACTTGTAAACCATGGTTTTACCAGGGGCAGAGTCCGCGTAAACTGCTAACAGCTCTTGAAAAATCGTCTGAGCGGATTTTCCTTGCTTGGTGAGGAACTTAATGACGGCGCGGTGTTCAATTTTCTCCATATTCGCTGAGTTCTTCCCGATTCACTTGTTTGCTGGTCGATAGTTCAAACGTTAATGACCCGATTTGCTTCAAACTTGGTACATATACTGTTAATGAGGTGTGCAACTAGCGGCTACCTGTACGAGCAAACCAACCCCCTCCAACCCCTCCATTCCGCGAACTTTTTGACCTCCCCTCGTATAAAATGTACGTCCGAAAATCAATGTACCACATGAAAGTAGCATGCAAAGTTGCTAGCTACCGGCATGTGTATTCTCGCTTTTAAAACAGTTTGTAGTTTTAGAATAGTAAAACGAATTATGATTATCCAATTTAAAAAAATCGTTTTATCGCACGCAGCAAGCAGTCAAACTATCTGATGGTTATTCTATACATTTGAGTAACCTAATTATCTATATTGTTAGATAGAAAAGAATCGATCGACCTAATATCGACTGATACATCACTGTGCTCTTAATCGTCCCGACACTAGCTGACCCAGACCACTGAATAGAAGAATTAGGTTGGAAGGGCTGGAACGCGTAGTTTGTAAGAGAACCGCTGTCGCTGGTAACACCACTTCCGTTTACTACTGCTCCCGCAAACAGATAACTACAACAGCTCCTATACTTTCGAAATTCCATGACCACTATACCGGCAATTTGTATGGTATAGGCTGCAATTTTATCATCACTTTTAGATACGTAAGATACTGTATACAAAAGTATTTTTTGATAAATAGCCGATCATAGTAATAAGGTTTTGCTTTCCTGTGATAAGGAGGGATCTTTGACCTAAGGATCCTTGCATGAATCGATATTTGATTTTATTCCCTATGGATTATAGTGCACAAGACCATGTTATATTCTATTAAATTATAACCGATAAATGTAATAAGTAGAATATGTAAGTACTGATATTAACTATTATATTATTACACTAGCTTTCAGCCCGAAGACATCACGTTACTTAAAGTATTAGTTAGCACCACCTACCAGAGAATTCGTTAGATTTGTGATAAATACTTACAAAAATCCATAATATAATGGCACACGGGAATGTCATGGCGAAAATTATTCTTGTCCAAGGAAATGGATAAACTGTATCGAGTCTACTATTATCTTATACCTTAAGTTATAAAAACGAGATATGCCGATCTAACTTAGCTTTTTTCTTGTCTATCTATAATTAAATAATATGACAATGACATCGTAAAGGATATTTTTTCTTCTATCAAAAAATAAGGTGTTCCAAACACTTAAAAAAGAAGACATAAACAAAAAGAAGAAAAAGCTTGGAAGTAATAAGTACTAACGAGGTCTGTGTTGCTCTATGCTTTCACGACTTTACTCAGTGGAGTGGGAGGAATGAACTGTCAAACCTCCCGACCGATCTTCAAATTCAAAACAAAAAATATATTTTTTACTAGTTAGTAAATTTACGATTATTCATTTATCTGTACACAATAAAACAGACAAAAGGAACATACAAAGAAAACAGACAGTACAGTTAAGCTTATCTGTAACAAAAAGATTTATTTCAATTCAACTAACTGATTATACCTACTTCTGTGACCTTAGAGATAGAGAGTTTAAGGATTACATTTATTAAAATTCGGCGCGGAAGTATCTGTAGACGCCAAAAATCTTCTAGAA
Organism: Pectinophora gossypiella; assembly: GCF_024362695.1. Classification (NCBI taxonomy): domain Eukaryota; kingdom Metazoa; phylum Arthropoda; class Insecta; order Lepidoptera; family Gelechiidae; genus Pectinophora; species Pectinophora gossypiella. The sequence goes on from NC_065433.1 coordinate 13,798,247, forward strand.
TGTTACGAAGACGAACAGGTTGGATGGGGGTGCGCAGGATTTGTCTAACTCAATGTGGGCAGCGACCAAATACCTTCAAGTTAGTGGATGAAGATCTGATCTGATCTGATCAAAGAGTTCTGTCAGGCGAAGTAGCAACTACAGAATCACACAACTGCCAGACATTTTTGTTTTGTTTATTAAAATTATAAACACATGCACACACACTTCACAAAGTTTTTTGTAATGTATAAAACCAGCGAACTGAACACGCCTGCATGGATTTAAGTATTTGCCTGACTTAATTAAGGCGGATTAAAAAACTACAACCTACGACCTACGCTCAGGACCTCCGTCACTTCAGCTGTCAAAATCAATCTGACAGTTATTTTTTAATAAATATTTGACATCTTTAGGTAGGTACCATTTCTGGTTTTTTGGCTTTCCCGAAGGGCAAGGCACAGGCCCACCCCGGACACTTCATGCAAACAACCTCAAACAAGATAATTTAAATGGCAATTTCCTATGAACACCATCAACAGAACCTGGATCCTTCAATCGATCAGTCTAAGAACTATCTCGCAAATACCACCTTTCAAACGAAAAAGTAGCGTATACCTACAAATCGGACTATCAGATCTGAAGACACGATGTATGACAGAGACAAAGGGGTGAAACTTATAACGCCCCTCTCCGCGTAGCATCGGGGTGTATCTCAGAACAATAACTAAAGCATAGAAGGAAGGCTAAAATAAGAATTCAGAAACTATAAACCGGCTCTCTTCTAGCTTACGACACAAACTATGAGTGAGAAAAGGACAAATGATTCGCTCTTTGCTTCATTTTTTCCGAGGTTGTCACAACATGAAATGTCATTTGGACCTATTGGACTCATTTTAACTCGGCCAAATACATAGTAACATACATAAGAAGATTTTACTTATATTTACCGAACTATTTGACACGGTCGCGTCAACTGTGTTTACGAGTGTCTTGTGTTCAGATTGTTTTAAGTGATAATTTAACAATATTTTTCCAAATAAATGGAAAGAAACTTTTATTTATATCAAATAATTGAGTGTCTCGACTGTGTGACATTATGTCTTGTGTGGTATGGGGCTGCAGCTCACATTCAGGAAGAAAAGAAAATAGCCAACAACTTCTGTCGTTTCATCGGTAAGTTTTTTGTAATTTTCTAGTGAAATGTGAACTGCTGAACAATTTTAGGAAAGTAATATGTTTTGCTGAATAGATTTGTAGCATAAAATATTTGAGATATCCATTATATTATACGTTTCATCGATGAATACGGAATTGATTTGAGGTTATGTTGATTGTCCATAGTGATGTACTAAAATTATCGATACTTTTAATTTTTAGATTTCCTGTAGACGATAACAAAGAGAAAGAATGGATAATTCGCATTAATAGACGAAATTGGATTCCAAATAAGTACAGCCGTATTTGCTCGAAACATTTTACTGCGGATTCATTTATGTGTGTTCCTAATTCAAAGTGGAGGCGTCTTCGAGACGATGCTATTCCTACATTGAACATTATAGATCAGACAGATGAAATGGTGTTTAAATTTAAATTTCAGCCTAGCCTGCATCATCTCACTGCTGGATAGATAGGTAAGATATTTGTATCATGTTATCACAACACGTTTATACTATCTATCATTCAACTACATATTATTATGTACTTAATAAACTTAGTATATACTAAGTCTGTAGTTGTTTTATGTCTAAACAATTATGAGTTGTACACGTTTTATATAAGTAAATTATTATTATCTTTGATTTCAGATATTAAATCCAAAAGTGTCGACTGGATTTACATGAAAAGGTATATCAAATAATTTTCTTTTTTTATATTTTTAACATGATATACATATATAGAGTGTATAATTCAACCAGCTGCACAATGCACTTAAATCAGATATATTTTACTTTTATTTTTATAGATTATTTTGTATATACTATTTTAACATTATTATTAAACTTTATTTCAGTCAGTTCAAGAAGACGAGATGAAAAATTTAAAAGAAAAGCTGAACAAGTCCCGCCTCAAGATCAAACGACTTAATGAAAAAAAAAAAACAATGTGACAGGGTGTCACAAAGACAGTTTCTAAGCAAATTGACACTGTTTAGAAATTAATAAATTTGTATTTATTGTAAATATAATGTACATAATTAATAACGTGTGAAATAAATACTTGCTAATGAAAATGAACAGATTTACGATCTAATTTATATTTCATTTTACCTCCTGTTCTTATTTACTCCTACTCCAACACTCCAGGTTGATACGAACTGCGCCCAATAAAGAATGTAATGAATGTTATAGATTTGTGTAAGCGACTTAGATAAATCTTGACTAAACCTTCCTTTACAAATACAAATATACTTTATTGCACACAACATACAATACTTACAAGTTTTACACGAAAGATACAGTACACCACCTACCTACCTTTTACTTTCCCTTTCTGTTCTCTTATGAATACTTGTATGCCGTATTTTTTTAAGTATAATGCTATATCTAGTAGGTACGAGTATGGTAATCCTAGTATTGAAACAGCTTGTAGCCCTAGTAAAGACCGCCATTTTATGTTTACAGAGTGGCACGTTTTTTCTGTAGGTATTTCCAGTCCATACTCTTTTCTATGTCTATGGCGTGACCCCATCGGGCCTCTTACCGTCTGTGCGGCTTAGACCCGGCGGCGGCGGTTCCAATTTGCACGGCACGTCGATCGACACCAGTGCACGGCGGATGACATCATAAATAAATTCGAATATTACAAAATACTTACCGATGAAACGATAACAGTTGGCTATTTTCTTTCCTTCCTGAATGTGAGCTGCAGCTCCAAACTAATATAAACCAGACAATATAATCCAAAAATGGTTAGATACTTACCTATCAGAGACAGAGTCTCCTTTCATCAAGAAGAAGATAATTGCATCCTACAAAAAGAAATCTTGTAAAAAAAATTTATCGACATTAATTGTAAGTAAATTTAATTTTATCGACATATTACTAAAGTGAAACCCAACACTAGGCAATGAAAAACTTGTGACAACCTACGAAATTACGAAACAATTTTTGTATATGCGTCTTTGTCTAACATTACGCCGGTTCCGTAAGATAAAGTAGAGCAGAATTATAGAGTTCTGTTGCTATTTTAGCCTTCCTTCTATGCTTTAGTTATTGTTCTGAGGGGTGTATAGATAAAAACTAAACACGAATTATGTGACGTATGTTGCTTAGTTACAGATCAACAACTGCTGTTTTTTTGAGTGTCATACGTAAATTTTCTCTCTCCGAATTAAATATTGTTTTAGGTTGCACAAACGCCTTTTCATCTGCCACTGACGTGAATTCTCTATGTCTAATGTTGTCAGTTGTCAGGCATCACATTATTTTAAAAGTTGAATAAAGCCAACATTTTGGTAATGTCTTTATTTATTATAATTTATTCAACTTTAACTATTAAACTAGTCAAGAATGGCAGAAAAAGAAAAGAATCGAAATATTTCCATATCACGTTATTTACGTCCCGAAAGGTTCGATGTAGAGCAAAGCGATGTGGCAGCAGACATAAAATGGCTGCATTGGTTTTCTACATTTGAAAATTGTATACAGGAAGAAGCCATAAGTGCATCTAATGAGAGTAAATTGAAACTCCTAACGAACCATCTCTCTCCTACGGTTTTTCTATATATACGGGAGTGTACAACTTATCAGGACGCCATAAACCACCTAAAGGAAATCTATATAAAAACAAAAAACGAAGTCTTCGCTCGCCATGTTCTATCTACTAGAAAACAATTACCAGGGGAATCGATTTCAGAGTATATACTTACTCTCAAACAATTAGCCCATGATTGTTCGTTTAAAGCTGTAAGTGCGGATGAAAACAAGCAAGATTGTATTCGGGACGCTTTTATCGCAGGAATAATGTCACAGAAAATTCGTCAAAGATTGCTAGAGAATACGACCCTCAAACTAAATGATGCCCTCAAGCAAGCTCTCACTCTAGAATCTGCTGAAAAAAATTGTCAAGCCTTTACTAATATTCCTACTCATCTAAATGCCTTACCGTTAGATCAGCCTGGTCAGCCATCTACCCAAGGTCCACCAGAATCTCAGGACATTGCTGCGGCGGGGCAAACATGAAAGAGATGTTTCTTTTGTGGAAGTTTCACACTGCACCAAAGAATCAAATGTAAAGGTGCTTTTTCGCCACCAAATTTCATGACTTTTTAATAAATCGTGACCAATAATAACATCCGCGCATAAATTGTTGACAACAAGTAAAGGATGTTTCTTGTAGAGATGATCGTTGAGCTTTATAGTCGCATAACATAGCCCATTAAAGAAGGATACATGATTCGTAGATGCGAGCGTTATTGTTTGTTTTATTTATTTCCTTCTAAGGTGCATGGAAGCCGCCAATTCTCCGTCGATAAAGCTGACCGAACTTCCAGTATCAATCAAAGCATCAGCAAGAATATCATTGACTGTTATCTTCACTGTGGCCTTGGCCAGGCTTGAAGGAGATGCGGCCGAAATACACGCGGTGTTATAAGTGCTTGGATGGTTCTTGACCTCATTTTCCTCACTCGTAAATAGTGCACTAGCATTAACCTTGCCAGCACGACATACTTTCGCATAGTGGCCTTTTTTATAACATGTTTGACAAATAGCGTTATATACCATGCAAGCGGCTGTGCCTCCTGCGTCCATCTTTGCTAATCTGTCCCCAGAAAGTAGACCGGTTGCTATAAAGTCCAGGGTACACTCTCCTGAAGACGAAGAATTTATTCGCAATGCAGTAGCTAACTTGCTGGCAGATCGGATGATTGAACCTAGTAATTCACCATGGAGAGCACAGGTCCTAGTGACAGGAGGCGGAGTACATCGTAAGCAGATGGTGACAGACTACTCCCGCACTATAAACCGATTTACAGAATTAGATGCCTTTCCATTGCCGAGGATCGACACTATCATTGATAAAGTATCGAAACACAAAAATATTTTAGTCAAATCGATTTAAAATCGGCCTATCATCAGGTTCCTATACTAAAGAAGGAGCGCCCTATGACTGCTTTTGAAGCTTGTGGGAATCTTTATCAATTCACTCGTATACCGTTTGGAGTTACTAATGGAGTACCAGCCTTTCAAAGAACGCTCCAATATATTATTGAAACAGAAATTACGCGGGACCTACGCTTACTTAGACGATGTCACTGTATGCGGGAAAACAAAAGAGGATCATGATGAGAACTTGAAAAGCTTTATGAATGCGATTTCAAAATATAACATTACAATTAATGAACAAAAGAGCGTGTTTAGTACCGATAAAATCAATTTATTAGGGTACACCATTCAAAATAATACTATAAAACCTGACGAGAATAGACTTAAACCGCTTTTAGACTTACCTATACCTAATGATACGGCTTCTCTTAAAAGAGCCCTCGGGCTATTTGCCCATTATTCGAAATGGATTCCTAATTTTTCAACGAAAATACATCCACTCGTCGAATCGAGTTTACCATTTAATGAAATGCTTACCAAATGCTATAATGACTTAAAACCGGAAATTGCGAAATCTGTTCTTGCTACTGTAGATGAAAAGGAACCTTTTACTGTGGAAACAGACGCCTCAGATTTTGCGATCGCTGCGACTTTGACCCAACACGGACGTCCTGTAGCGTTTTTCTCCAGATCTCTAAGCGACTCTGAAAAGAAGCATTCCATAATAGAGAAAGAGGCGTGCGCAATTGTCGAAGCGCTGCGAAAATGGAGGCATTATTTGATCGGAAGGCACTTTCTATTACTAACAGATCAACAATCAGTATCGTTTATGTTGAACCAAAATCATTCTAGTAAAATCAAAAATGATAAAATCGAGAGGTGGCCCCTCGAGCTTTCTTGTTTTAAATATGATATTATTTAGACCCGGAAAAGAAAATATTCCGGCCGATGTCTTGTCTAGAGTCTGCTGTTATATGAACTTAAATAAGCTTAAAGAATTACATGACCTTCTCTGCCACCCGGGAATCACTAGAATGATGCATTGGGTGAGATCCAAAAATTTACCATATTCTTTGGATGGATTAAAACGTATGACCGCAGCATGTAAGATCTGCGCAGAAACAAAACCAAGATTTGTCAAGTCACAAGGAGTACTTATTAAGGCCACAGAGCCCTTTCAGCGTCTTAATATAGATTTTGTTCGAGCCACTTGTGCTGTCTTTTTTATTTCTGTTAATACGCCTAGCTACCCAAGGGAAACACCAAAAAGACTTTATAAATTAAAAACAAATAATTAAAAACTTTTTGCTTGAGTGTGTGAACCCCGACGGTTTAGTGACGTTTTTGTTCTTCTTTTTGTTTTCTGCCTGCTTATATATGTCACCGTAAAATTGTAAATAACGTTAGATTATAATCTATCTCGCGAGATTGTGAACTGTTGAAAAATTGTGAAACGTAATATACTGCTTACAATTTAACGTATTATTATTCGTCAGATTATAATCTATCGAAGTAAAACTGTTAAATCACAATCTTACAATTGTCAAATTGTCAACTGTCCGACGGCTGTCCCTGATTGGTCGGCCTTACAGTAGACCGTTCTGTGTCCATAGAGTTAGGAATAAAACACAGGTGTCAGTCAAATAAAATAAATGCTCTTCAAGATTGTGAAATCAAGTACGTATTTATTAATTATTTAGTAAGTAATCAATAATTCTGACATCACATGGTAAGAAAAAATGTATCAAAATTAAAAAATCTAAAACGTATCATTCAGTATACTTTTCGTGTGTAAGATAAACATGCTGGCGGCATAGGGGTGGCCCAAGGGCCGCCCCAGCCGCACCCTAACCTACTGTTATGCCTTGTAAAAATTATGACAAACACTATTATTCTAAAAAAGAATTATGGATATCTATTTATTAATCCCAAAAATAAGTTATACCTAACAAACCAGTATTCCTAGATGTTATTATGGGAAAGTAAAACTATTATGCTAAAAAACGTTATGCAAAAAGGATTATGATAATTAAAATTATGACAAAAACATTTATGCATTTTAAGAGAATCCCAAATTAACATTATGCTCACTCTAATAGTTTTGTAACTCTATGGTATAGCACGCGAGGTGCGTTTCGCATCACAATTTGACGGTTTAACTTCGATAAATTATAATCTACCGAAAAATAATACGTTAAATTGTAAGCAATATGATACGATTCATAATTATTCGACAGTTCACAATCTCGCGAGATTCAAATCGATAGATTATAATCTAACGTTATTTACAATTTTACGGTGACATATATATTACGTTTTTATTCTTGCAAACATCATTGTGAATAATAATAAATAGACTGCTGTGATTGCGTGTGCTGTCAACAAAAACCAGGCCTGGTTAAAAGAGTGAAGAAGCTGATCACGTAAGTGTTTCCCTTATTCTTTGAGCTGGGCTATTTTCAGGGTATGGAGACGTGGTTAGGATTCTTCCTTTCCACCTTTTTTCTTTTTTTGCATGAATGTGTATCAAACAGATTTCAAAGGACCATTGCCATCCAATAGCAGATACAAATATATATTAACAATAATAGACGAGTACTCAAGATTTCCATTTGCGTACCCCTGCAAGGATTTATCAGCTCAAACTGTAGTAAGTTGTCTAAAAGATATATTTCTGACTTACGGCACACCGGCTTACGTGCATTCTGATAGAGGTACCGCTTTCATGTCAAACGATGTCAAATTATTTTTAACAAGCTATGGAGTGGCGACCAGCAGAACAACGCCAAGTTGAACGATTGAACGGCACTTTATGGATAACGATTCAACTCTGTCTTCGGGGTAATGGCTTGAATACAACCGAGTGGGAGCACGTATTACCCATAGCCTTACATTCTATTCGATCACTACTTTGTACGGCCACAAACGAGACTCCACATGAACGTATGTTTTCTCACCCACGCCGGTCACCGAGCGGTGAATCTGCTCCCTCGTGGCTTTTATTCCCCGGTCCTGTTCTTATGAAAAAGAATGTTCGGCTGTCAAAATACGATCCGGCAGTAGAGGAGGTGGAACTTCTCCATGGAAATCCTCTCTACTCTCACGTCCGCATGCCTGATGGAAGGGAGTCTACCGTTTCGAACAAACATTTAGCTCCCTTACCAGACGAAGATTCGGAAGATGATGACGATGAGGAAACATCACCCTCAAATTCGACCCCCGAGGAAGTACGCCGTTCTACCCGCACTAGACGTGTCCCTGGGCATCTCCAGGATTATGTGTGTGTTCATAGTCGGGCGGGAAGAATGACGTGAATTCTCTATGTCTAATGTTGTCAGTTGTCAGGCATCACATTATTTTAAAAGTTGAATAAAGCCAACGTTTTGGTAATGTCTTTATTTATTACAGCCACATTTCTGGCGACCGTGATAAATTATGGACTCATGGAGGCGTAAACGTACGCAATATAGGAGGGAGTTCACTCTCCTTGCGGACAAGACCCTGCGGGCCGTCGAAACAAACGATAGAGACGCTGGTCAATTTTTTGACCTACTATCGGAGACGACTGCAAATCTGTTCGAAGCTGAAGCAGCAGTAAGGAACTTGTGGTGTGAGGCTGAAGATTTTAATGAAGCTTTATACCAAGCAGACCAAGAAAAAGCCATGGACTACAAAATGAGATGGCATAAGGTAAAATCCATGTTTGCTAAAACAAGTTCGTGCACCAACAGTGCATCCTCACTGCACTCTGCAGAATCTGGCGACAAGCCAAATTCAGGCATCCACAGGCTTCCTTCTTTACCCAAGCTGGAGCTGATTAAATTCGATGGCAACGTAAAGTCGTGGCTATTATTTTGGGGACAATTCAAGAAGATAGACGAAGATGTTAATATTGATGCAAGCGACAAGTATCAGTACCTTTTACAGTCCATGACCCCAAACAGCAGCGCGCGACAGCTGGTCGAAAGCTACCCACCCTGTGCTGAGAACTATAAAAAGGCAGTCGATGCACTAAAGGCAAGATTCGCCAGAGATGACGTTCTCATTGAGACGTACGTTAGAGGATTGCTCTCCTTGATGCAATGCAAAGGAGACCTCACAAACTTGTCAAACCTACATGACAATCTCCAGACACATTTGCAAGCTCTAGAAACACTCGGCGTGACAAACGACAAGTATGCTTCAATGCTATTCCCTATGGTAGAGTCAGCGTTGCCCGAGAACGTACTGCGTGCCCGGCACCGCAGCACACCAGATCACAGGGAGCTAACTAACTTGATGAAGTTCTTACGGCAAGAAGTAGAATCTGAAGAACGTATCCAATTAGCCAATCGGCAGTTCGAGGAAATAACCTTGGTAGAGCCGAAGCCACCCACAGCCTGCTTCGTGACAGAAACCAAGCGCGACAAACAAGTTTCTATCAAACAAGAAGTGTCGACGTGCATATGGTGCAGTAAGAACACGCATTCAGCCGTAGAGTGTTACAAGGCGGCAAAGATGACGGTCAAGGAGCGTGTAGAGTTTATAAAAGGCAAGAAAGCTTGTTTAATTTGCTTAAAAAGCAACCATATTGCAAAAAAATGCAAAAGCCCCCAAGTGTCTTTTTTGCAGAAAGCGGCATTACACAATTATGTGCGAAGACATGGCCACCGCTTCAAAAGATTGCAAACAACAGGAGGAAACTCTGTTGTCATGCCAGCGCAAGTCAAGCACTACTTTGCTGCAGACATTGGTGGTAAAACTCGTACACGGGAAGAAAGAGGTTTGCATCAGAGCGCTTATTGACAGTGGTTCGCAAAGATCTTATTTAAAAAAGGACATAGTACAGAAGCTTGGCTTAAAACCTACAAGAAAGGAGGTATTACGTCAATGTTTGTTCGGCGGGTTCGAGACGAAAAAAGACGAGTGTCAAATTTTTGACATTTGTGTCAAGAACACCGAAAACAACTTTTATATTTTATCTGTTGTAAAACAAACAAATATGTATATGTAACCTTTTACCTAAATTAAGATCATGTACTGTAACTGAGCAACTACGTCGAAAAGGTATTACTTTAAGTGACTCAATGACTGACTCTCCCGACGAGGTAAGTTTACTGATTGGTGCGGACTTCTCTGGGTTACTTTTTACGGGTAACGTTATACAACTGGAGAATAACTTGACCGCAATAAATACGAAATTAGGGTGGACAGTGCAAGGTCCTATAACTGGGATTTACAGCTCTGTGACAAACTCAGCCACGACTCTTCACTGTTTAACAAAGATTGACCTTACAGATTTATGGACTCTGGAGGCGATAGGTATTACCGATCCCGCGATGCAAGCAACCAAGTCTGCTCGCGAGCAGGAGATTCTTCGAACCTTCGAGGAGAACATAAGGGTCAACGAAGAAGGTCGTTACGAGGCGAGTTTGCCTTGGCGTGATGTTCCGCGTCCACAAGCCAACTATGATCTTGCCAAGAAGAGGATAGACAGCACCATGACTCGTCTCAAACAACTTGGTAAGCTCAACGATTACGATAAAGTGTTTCGCGAGTGGTTACAGCTTAACATTATCGAGGAAGCACCTGACCAATCAATCCAAGGCCACTATATGCCACATCATGCGGTTATAAAGGAATCGAGTTTGACCACAAAGATTCGTCCCGTATTTGATGCTTCTGCCAAGGATAGGAATGGCATATCCCTAAACTCGTGCCTGGAAAAAGGTGTAAATCTTCTCGAACAAATTCCTAATCTGTTGATTAATTTCAGGAAAAACAGAATTGGAGTGACATCTGACATAGCGAAGGCATTTCTTCAAATTTCTCTCGTCCCGGATGACCGCGATTATCTTCGTTTCTTATGGTAGTCCCAGATTGATGAAGAAGGCAGAACGATGATCACATATCGTCACAGACGCGTGGTTTTCGGAGTGACATCAAGTCCATTTCTTCTCGTAGCTACGATCAACCACCACCTAGGTAATTGCGCGGAACCCTACAAGGAGACTGCAATGAAGTTGAAGAAATCGTTCTACGTAGATAACTGCGTCACTAGCCTGGAATCAGAGCAGGAGTTGGAAAAGTTCATCAGTGAATTAAATAAAGTAATGCTCGACGGTATGTTTGACCTCAGAGGATGGATCACGAGTCCCGTAATTGTTGATCATAATGTGGAAAATACCTCGATACTAGGGGTGATTTGGAATGTCATAAATGATACCCTGCAATGTAATGCTAATTTGAAAAACATTGACATGAAACTGTCAAAACGATCCTTACTATCGATTAGTTCACTAGATTGGGATGAAATACAACGTTTTTCATCTATTGCCAGAATAAAATGGAACCTTTTGCCTCCGGCTGCGCCTTAGTGGGGAGGGTTCTATGAGCGGATGATCGGATTTTTGGTAGAGACTGAAGGCAAGCGCGTGACGTGGCCATTAGCTTTTATAGAGGAATTGTATCCTGGTGCTGACGGTGTGACGAGAGTGGTCCGGGTACGGATTTCAACAGGAACAAAACTAAGACCAATACAACGTGTTTTTCCTCTTGAAGTTCACGCGACTGACAGTTCTATATTAGATTCTATCTCCAGACAAAGAGAGACTGACTCAACAGACCATAACGACGACGACGCGACAAACCATCCCAACACTGCTGAGGCCAGGAGCACACGGTCAAGGCGAGCCGGGAGGCTGCCGCTGCGCCTGTTCGATTATATCTTAAGACTGAATAGGTGACCTCTCGGTTTTTCCGGCCCAGGCAGTGTGACGTATGTTGCTTAGTTACAGATCAACAACTGCTGTTTTTTTGAGTGTCATACATAAATTTTCTCTCTCCGAATTAAATATTGTTTTACGTTGCACAAACGCCTTTTCATCTGCCACAAATTAGTTAATAAGTAACCATTGTTAAGGTGGAACCTTTTTTACATTTTACGATGTTTAGACTATGGTTTTTGTTTTTTAAATAGAAAAGAAAGAAGTGTCTTGTTTGTCTGTCTTGTCAAAGTTTTTATTCTGGTATTATATTTACGAAGTTATTTCCTGTTTTTTCTTCATTACATTGCGTTACTCTGTTAAAAACATATTACTTCAAGTGGTTATGTACCCTCACACGTTTGAAGAAAGACTGAAATATGGAATTGAGTAAGATCCAAATATCAAAGTTGGATGGAACCAACTGGGTGCAATGGAGGTACAGGATGACTGCACACCTACGCGGGATAGATGGATTGCTTGATATTGTGCAGGGTAAAGTACGCAAGCCTGTGACACCTGCAGTGGTTAAGGGTGATGGCGACGTCACTGACTCAGCAGCAATGGGTTCCTACAGTAAGAATCTGGCTGAATACCTAAAGCTAGAGAGTACTGCACTACTTCTAATCACAAATAATATTGTAGATGAAACTTTGGATTAAGTCATAAGATTCACAAATCCCCGTGAGGTTTGGGACGAGTTGCACAGATTGTACGATGGAGTTAATGATGACCGACTGTACAATACGTGCATGGAACTCTTCCAATTAAAAATGAACACCTCTGATGACATGGCCACTCACATCTCCAAAGCGAAGAATATATGGCACAATCTAAACCAGGAACTTGCAAAGACGAATGAAGGAACTGAATTACCCGAGTTTCTTTTAGTCTGCAAGATACTAGACACGTTGCCTGAAGAATATTTCTCCTTTAAGTCAAGTTGGCTAATAATGTCGAAGAACAACAGGACTGTGGATAATTTGACTAGTCAGCTGTGTGCTCACGAGAGGGCGTTGACGACAACCTCCAAGCGTGTCAAGATCCCCAAGTGAAGCGCTGACGGTTAACAGCAACAAGATAGTCGGTAAGAAGAAAACCAAAGCTTTCAAATGTCACGGCTGCGGAGAAGTTGGACACTTCAAGAAGGACTGTCCAAAGAATAAGGAACGTAATGGAAAATCTGGAACGACTAACATGATGGCTGTGTTAGCAAATGTGACAGATTGCATGACAGATCGAGACGAGTGGTACGTCGATAACGGAGCGACACATCACGTCACGTCACGATGCATGGCGACCTGTTTCAAGATTATAAACGTTTCAAGGAACCACACACGGTAACTACTGCAGATGGGCCGACAATTGAAGCATTAGGGAAAGGTTCAATTCTTATGAAGACGAAGAAAAGAACATTCGTCATGAACGACGTGTGGCATGTTCCGAAAGTCATAAAGAATCTTTTTTCGGTGCTGTCGGCACAAGATAAAAATAAGAACAGCTTGTTTGAGTCACAAGCTACCACGTGTTCATTTAAGATAAATGGAGTACTGTGCGTGACCGGAAGCAGACAGAGACATGGCGGTCTGTACAAACTGAACTGTAAACCTATGAAGCCTAAGGAAAGCGTGATGGTGAATGCAGTTGACTCCTTACAGCTGTATCACGAACGCTTGGGTCACCAGGATAAGCGTCATGTCAAGCGAGTTATCGAACAAGAGCTTAATGTTAAGACCAAGGACAATGGGAATTTATGCGAAGGATGTATTTTCGGGAAGACACACAGACAGAAATTTGGTGTTAGAGAAAAAGCTGTCAGTCCAGGAGAACACATACATTCTGATGTCTGTGGTCCGTTCCCACTAAGTTGCTCGAAGTCTCGCTACTTTGTCCTATTCAAGGATGAATTTTCTCGATATCGTTAAGTTTATATTATGAAAAATAAATCGGAGGTACCTACATTTTTGCGACTGATGTTGGAAGAAGCGAAAACGGCTGGTCACCGAATTAAAGAATTTCTATGTGATAATGGTGGAGAATTCGATAACGAGAAGGTTCGCAAGGAATTGGAGAAGCATGGTATACATCAACGTCTTATTATGCCCTATACTCCTGAACAGAACGGTTGCAGCGAGAGGCATAACCGCACGATTGTCGAAATGGCTAGAGCCATGATGCATGCATAAAGAGCTTCCTCAAGTTTTGTGGGCAGAATTGGTGAAGACTGCTGTCTATATCTTGAATAGAACAGGTCCAACAACTGTTGCACAAAAGTTTCCGTTTGAGATGTGGTTTGGTAAGAAACCGCAAATAAAACATTTGAGGATCATTGGCTCGACTTGTTACGCGCATATTCCTAAACTAAAAAGGAAGAAAATGCAGAAGAAGGCAAAGAAGTGCATATTAATCGGTTATGACGATGATGATGGCTATAGACTATGGCACAAGGAATCGAACTCCTTAGTAAGATCCCGAGATGTCACTTTCAATGAAAAACCGCTTGATTCGAAGTTAGAAAGAGGGGGTTCAGAATCATTGAAAGAAGTGACAGAGATAGAAGTTCCTTTACATGTCCACCAGGAACACCAGGGGATGCCTACTTCAGTCGCCGTAGAAGTGAGCGAGGATAGACCCACTGAAAGGGGCAACGAGCTTGAACTAGATGAACAAGATGATCAAGGCGTTGTTGAAGATCCAGCCACGTGTAGCGATGATGATGAGGCAAAGTTCGAAGATGCGAGGCCAGATGAGATGCCAAGACAAGACGAATCGATTGAATTAGAGGGGGAGAATGAAGAGAACGATGGCGAGATTATTGAACGGCTAGCCACTCATAGCATGCAGTTGCGAGATCGTTCTCTCCTCAAACGTCCTGTAAGATTCAACGATTATGTTACATTTGTTGGCGCGGAATCATACGTGGACCCCAAGACGTATAAAGAAGCCATGACGTGCATAGACAAGGAGTTGTGGGTCAAAGCTATGCAAGCCGAAATCGACTCATTAAAGGCTAATGGTACGTGGGTTTTTGAGAAGCTACCAAAAAACCGGAAGGCCATACCGTGCAAATGGATATACAAGGTCAAGCTTAATCCTGATGGAACAGTTGACAAGTATAAGGCCAGGTTGGTGGTGAAAGGCTTCAAGCAGAAGAAAGGTGAGGACTACGATCAAACTTTTAGCCCTGTAGCCAGATTGGCAACAGTCCGAGCTGTACTGAGTGTTGCAGCTAATGAAGGCTTGAAACTGAGTCAATTTGATGTCTCCACAGCTTTTTTGTATGGGTCTTTATCGGACGAGGAGATTTATATGAAGCAACCTGAGGGTTATGATGACGGCACAGGTCGTGTTTGCTTGTTGAAGAAGTCGCTTTATGGGTTAAAGCAAGCTCCCCGTTGCTGGAATCGTGCAATTTCGGATTTTTTCAAAGAAATTGGACTCGAGGTCAGTGAAGCTGATCCATGCCTATTCAAAAGAGAGAAGGCTAACGGAAAGCTGATCATCGCTCTCTATGTCGATGACGGATTGGTAGCTGGATCAAATCAGGAAGTGATAGACGAGTTTCTTGAGGAGTTAAAAGCATAATTCAAAATTACGACTAAAGAAATTTCGAATTTTCTAGGAATAGAAATTGAAAACAAAGAAGGTGCTGATGTAAGGATACAACTAGCTGATATTTTTACGAAGCCACTTCCAAGCAGCTGGTTGAACAGATAGGTCTACACATCGAGAGAAGGTGTTAAAGTGTAACCTTTTTTACATTTTACGATGTTTAGACTATGGTTTTGTTTTTTAAATAGAAAAGAAAGAAGTGTCTTGTTTGTCTGTCTTGTCAAAGTTTTTATTCTGGTATTATATTTACGAAGTTAATTCCTGTTTTTCTTCATTACATTGCGTTACTCTGTTAAAAACATATTACTTCAAGTACCATAACCGACATAAAAGTTTAGGATAATTTCGGTTATGGTCGGAGTCTAAATGAAACATGTATCTATCCGGCCGACAGCGGGCACCGTGTCGTGTGCATTGTTTATTTTTCATATTGTCTCGTGGTGTTGTTGTCATTGTGTAATCACCAGTGTTTCAATAAGATATCCCTATACCCGACCCCTAAACTTCAAATCCATAACACCTATCATACGTAGAATAAGGAATAATAGAACGGCAACTCTCCGCTCTACACCTGCAGCTGAGCTAGCTAGGTTAACTCACCCTCCGTCGGACTTCGTTTAGTCTTCCGCGTGTACGATAACGTCAATGTGTAGTGTGTGTGTAAAACGAGGTGTTTTGTATGGAGTGTCCGGGGAATGCCTCTGCATTGGACTACACGCGCAAGAGTAGCGAACAGCGTTGATTCAAATTAGACTCAAATAAATTGCAATATATAAATCTATAATTAGGTATCTATCACAACAATCTTTCAACGAGAACAATGTGAACAAAACTACGTTTTTTGTTAATTTCGTGGTATAAAGTCCGCTGTATAATCTTTGGGCCCAGAAATCAGACCTATGACGGGTTCGCCAGAAGGTATAATACCATTACTGCATTCAACTTTATATTTCTGCATCACTCCCACGAAAATTATGAATATGAAGGACTTCGCTAAAGAGTCACCAGGGCAGCGTCGACGACCTTTAAATAAAAAAAGACAATTTTAAAACCGTTACAGGAAAAGGCAGCGGTGCCCACTTACTTCTCCAGGAATTAACTTAGAACCGATGATAAAACTTCGCTTAGATATTTCGGATTCGTTTTAGTTTTAGTGGATCAATGTTAATTAATAGCCATATTCAGGAGTCGATTAGTAAAAGTATAATAAATATTACCTAACAATTAAGTATATTAAAAAATCTTAAAAATTAAATGTAAAAATAAACACAAGTCAAGAAACATTAAAAATCCATTTGCTGGAATGCATCTTACCTAATCCAAAAGGGTACATGTGCTCAGAATTCTTCAATGCGCCAGCTTCGTCGATAAATCTCTCTGGTTTGAATTCATGCGGGAAGTCCCATAACTCCGGATCAAAATGTAAATCGCCAACAGCCATAAGAATAGTTGTATTTTTAGGTATCGAATATCCATCTATACTCGTGACGTCTAGCGCTCTTCTGGGTCCCGCTAAGGGAACGATTGTATAATACCTTTGCACTTCCAAAAGGAACGCATATGTGTAAATGAGCCTGAAAACATTAGACTAAATAACAGAAGTTCTTGAGTAAAAAAAATGTGGAGCCTAAGCTCAACAGTGTAACATACCACAGGATACAAAGAGCCTGTATGTAATCAGGCACTAAGTATATCTTTGCAACTTTCTTAATATGGTATATACATCGAAGACAAGTAAACATCTGGCAGGTAAAATAGGCCTTTATCAACCCTGACACCAGAGTTGATGAGGTTGGTAATCCACCTCGTGACCCTGATAATAAACAAAAAATACCTGCTAGTATCACTCCAACACGGCATATCATCGCCTAAGACTTCATTTATTTCATCGAAAACTTTTTGTTGTATTAATTTATTTCGCAGAACCGTTAGGAAAGCAAATTCCAACACATTACTGGTAGTTTGAGAACCGGCAATAAGTAGATCTAAACACACAGTTTTCAGTTGTTCTTCTGAAACGAAATAAGAAAAAATTTGTACAGTCTAAAACCGCCTTCAAAACACTAAACAGTTACAAATATTATTCAATACAAACAATAACACAAGTATTTACGACAAATGTAAAAAAGCAACCAAATCAAAACTCTCCTCCTTTTTTGAAGTCGGAAAATGGGTTAAACCTCGGAATTCATAATAAAATAATAATATTAAGGTCTTAAGGCTTATTATAATATAACAGGTTTATTTTTTAATCACCGGTTATCTTTGACCTCAAATAGTTGAATTTATATAGCTCTATATTTTTTTATAATAATAGGTAGGGGTAATGACTTACCCGTGAATGTACTTTTGTGTTCATTGATTTCATCCAAAAAATAATACATGAAGTCGTTCCCTTCGACTGCTTTACTTTTATGTTTCTTGATAGCTTCCTTAAATTGTATTATAAAAACTCATTAATTATTTGCAGTTTAAGTTAGTTATTTATACCTAATAATAATGTTAAATAAAGAATTATGAAATTTAAGTACTTCACTGTTGGATTAGAACATAAACTGTATTCCACTGCTTAATACTCACGTCAATAATTTCAGAAATTTGCTCGTTCATTTTAACTATTAATGAGTATCCGCTTAATTTTGGAAAGATAAACCGTGACCATGGGTAGAGATTCAACCATCCTCCGGCCATCGAAAAAGCCTTTGACCGAGCATTCAGTAAATCCAGCAAAAACATTAGTCGATCTTCCTCTATCCTTTCACCTGAAACAGTTTTATATTGTAAATAATGCTGTAAGGTTGTAACAAAAAAAGCAGGTTACCGCTAGAAAATATTGATCAAATGGCTGCTATAGCGTTTTCTATGATTACCTAATTGCCGTGGTTTTACTATAACTACAAAAAGTTTAGAGCTAGTTTAACCGAGAGGAGGTTGTTAGGTTAGGTTTTAAAATAACTTCCATGGTCTCCGCCTCCTGTTCAGTGACGCATGCAGAATGTGAGAAAAAGGAAATCACGGATCCATGGTCCCGTGGTTCTCAGCAAAAAAGCACACATCCAACACGTTACACAGAAAACTAATTTAGGTGGAGCTTACGGAGTTACGGGCGACCGACTGGTCTACCACTGACTACCAAACGGGCAATCCTTAGCTATCCGGAAAACTAATAAAATCGACGAGAAGTGGAAGTGCAAGCTGTAGTTTTTAAATAGAAATGGAATCTGATATTTGCGACAAAATAAATTCAACAAATTGCGCGTGATTTGGGAATCTGCGACACGTCACTTTGTGGTTTTACGAATTGTTGTTATAAAGAAGATTTAAAATATGATAACAAAGATGGTTATTATAATCAATAATAGGACATTATAATTACTATCATAATTTAACGACATACCTTAATATTTACGTATTTTTATAATATTATTTTACCACAGAATACAAGAAAGACGTTGTAAGGGCCACTATGCAAGTATGAGCAAACTGCTCATATTTCAACTTAGCAGTCCAGTCGTCCGCAAACTGTACGTCACACGGAGCTCTGCGAAAATATTTTAAAATGTCGTCTTGTGCATTATAACTTGCAGGGCAAGAAGTCAAATATAGACAAACATGCACGCTAAAAGCGGCTATTTATCAAATAAAATACTTTTATGTATACAGTATTTATATTCTTAGGTACCTACTAACGAATGGTAATGATAAAATTATAACCTATCACCTAAAATATCTGTTTGCACGAGTAGGAGTAAAAAAGAGTCGGGCTGAACCAGCGACAGGGGGATCTCGTATAAAATGCGCGTTACGGCCTTTTCAACGTCTTTCTTCTATTAATATACATAGTATGCACGAAAGCCATGGCTGTATAATAAGTACACTGCTGTTTTGAAATTTCTTTCTACAAACCGGTAAGCACTATCGCTCGGTGATAACACGCGAACAGTCGCTAGGATAGAAACTAATTCTGAATTACACAATGTGCAAGCACTCTGGCATATGACTACTCCATTCCCCCCTGTTTCTCTAAGAGTATGGACTATTATTATCAATGTAAAAAATATTATCCCATATACCTATCATAGTTATTGTACTATTTACCTGCAACATACTTCCACAATACATTCAATACTGCTGCAGCTAAAACTTTTTTGGGACTTAAAGATTTTGTATTGTTCTTAATATACTGTAAAATGTTTAATAATTCAATCTGTATCTCTTTTTCCATTGCAGTTTTACCAAAGCCCACATTCCTCAAATGCTTCACAGTAAAGTGGCGATGTTCCTTCCATATAGCTCCATCGGTGAATGTGATTCCTGCGAAGAGACACTTTTTGTACAATGAACTTTTCAGCAGGAGAAGAGGGATCAATTTGCAAAATGAGAGTGCTGAGTTTTGAAGTTTTATTTTGTGTTTGAGTATTTTTGGAGTATGTTGGCCCGTCCACTGTTTGTGCGATCAAATGGATGCATTTGTCCGGGCCTATGTCAAAAAATCGTGCGAACAGAGAATTGTATCTGTCCTTAAATGTTGGATTTCAGAATGGATATTTTATAAGTGGCAAAGTCAAAATATGCGGCACAATTGGGATTGGGAGTAAATTATCTAATATCATAAGTCTGTGCTACAATTTCTTAAAAGCCTTCAATTTTAAACTTTAAAATTAGGTCTTAAAATAATAATTAGGGAGCGTTAGGCTCACGATCTGGAGGTCCGGGTTCGATTCCCGACGGGGACAATGTCGAAGT
This sequence comes from Pectinophora gossypiella, assembly GCF_024362695.1. NCBI lineage: Eukaryota > Metazoa > Arthropoda > Insecta > Lepidoptera > Gelechiidae > Pectinophora > Pectinophora gossypiella. Next base: position 13,818,375 of record NC_065433.1, read on the forward strand.
CACTTTGTGAGACTGTCCTTTGTTTGGTAAGGACTTTTCAGGCTTGAATTACCTGATTGTCCGAAAAAGTAAGATGATTCCGTGCTTCGGAGGGAACGTTAAGCCGTTGGTCCCGGCTATTAGCCGTAAAAACACCTCCACCAACCCGCAGTGGAGCAGCGTGGTGGAGTATGCTCCATACGCCTTCCGGTTGATTGAGGGGCGGCCTGTGCCCAGCAATGGGACGTATATAGGCAATGCTTTTTGCGCTATAGTTTGTCTTTTAAAACTTCTTTTTCGGAACTTTAGTATTTTAAATAGCCGCTTTTATCCATACGTAAGGTCAATCACAGTGACCGTATAGTCCAATGTCTAGTGTATTTTTGTTAAAGTAAATAATTTCGCAAGCATCTTACCTAATCTTTTTCCCAAGCATCGTAACCTAATAAAAAAACTATTTGGTCGCCCTTCAAATTCCAGACCAGTAAATACTTGTCTCAAATTCTTCTCACCATAAACTACTACAACTAGTTCGGAGCCTAATTTTAAGCCAAGTACTTGCGTTGAATGTTCTTTTGCTAATTGTGATAACCCTTTCCATTGGGAACCATATTTTTGGCTCACATTTTGTACGATGGCACTGCACCCTATAAAAGGATACCAACTTGGACCTGCAACGAAAATTAAGAATACTACAAAAAAACAATTTAGTGTGTTACTTAAAATTTAAGGAATTCTTCTATTATCTTGCTCTAACATTGTACGGCCTAGTTACCGGATATAGATAAGAGCGCTACCTATTGTTACTATAAGCTTCTGGTGTATTCTACTTCCGTGTTAAGTTACCTACTTTGGGAATTAAGCCTGTCCACTTGTCGCAACACATACCTAAACGTTATTCTAAACGAAACACAAGAAATTGGTAGGTGGCTACCGCTTAACGGTTAAATACCTACAATTTCACTAACAGTTTAAAAATGTAAATCGTTAACGATGGTATTAAATAGGTATACCGTACCTACGCGAAATGTAAGTATCAAAATGCCATTATTTGTATATTAAATAATTATTATGTTTTTACTAATAATGTCTTAGGTACCTACTTAATAGACACATAAATACGAGTAAGAAATAAACAGTTAGGTACATAGTTATCGAATATACCTAGTTTCTAATTATTGGAATAACTAATAAGTAGGTACATCACTAAAACATTTAGGCTTTTATCCTGCTTGTTTTCTAAATATTTTGTACGAGTTAGGTAGGTACCTACTAACATATTTTTGAATCCTAAAATATAAATCTTAAACCAGCTCTATATGTTATTATTATGTTAAATAGGATACGGTCTGCTTATATAATTGCCAACGAGCAAATCTTAGAAATATTTAAATAACCAAGTAGGTAAGTATATTAACTTTGCAGTATAATGCATTTGCCTAACGACTTGTCTCCTGTTGACGAATAACATTTTTTCATTCGCATGTCAAATATAGACGGTTAAAATAGCATCAGTCTACTCGGTGTCGACTCTACGTGCTAAGTGCTGGAGAGGTTATGTTACCACCTTAAATTACTTGTGATAAACGATGAATCTAACTTATGCCATGCATTTTGAACCACACATCCCATTATAATAAATAACACACCTCGTTTTCCTCTTTCATTCCAACTATTTATATTTAAAACCATCACTGAATTCATTTCTTAAACTTCCCAAAATTTAGAAAGTTTGAAGCTTTGAGGTACAAAAAATTATCACATACCTGGAGGGAAGTTTTTGGGCTTAGATACAGTGCTAAGGATGTATGTAGCTAAGAGTATAAACACAAGAGTTAAGAGAACAAAAATCATTCTGTAACGCGCGCTTGTTAATCTGTTGTAGAACAACTGATTTCATAGGACACTCGCGCACTAGTCCCGGCAACGAACGAAGCACGACTGAATTGTTTTCGTTCAGTCATATCGGTGTGGCTTTGCCAAACGCAGCAATAAACAGGCAGAATTTCAATTGAAAAAATATTACAATTAACTGATACTAATGTGTGGTGACGATGATGTAACATTAAGCTACAGATGTTCATACCTACTTACATAAAATTATATAAGTAGGTATCTATCTATTATAGTAGACACATTGCTTACACGTATATGTAACGCTGCCAAGTAAGATCATTGTCAATCCATATTTGTTTACAAAACTTGCGCCATACGCCTTCCTGTTCCATGAAGCAAATGAATCGAACGCTCAATCATTTCGCTCAATTAGGGCGAGATTGTAGGCGATTCATGAGTTGTTTGCCACTTGACAACAATATTGAACGATTCAAATGAATTAGTATAATGACCACATGCGTTTCTATAAACATTTTCATTACGCTTCCTACATTTTAGCTCAATAAAATTTCTAAGTAGTAATTTGTAATGTCTATATTATATGTAATTTATTTTCTTTATTATTTTATTTGTCATAGCAGGTCAGTGGAATTCAGTGGTCTCTGCCTACCCCAACGGGAAATGGGCGTGATCTTGTATGTTACGTAGGTATGTATATTATTTCTTATTGCCTAAAATATTTCTGTTTCAGCCTATAATAGCAAATTTACTTAACAATAATTATAATAGTGTGTGTGTGTGTGTGTGTGTGTGTGTGTGTGTGTGTGTGTGTGTGTGTGTGTGTGTGTATGTGTGTGTGTGTGTGTGTGTTGTGCGTGTATGTGTTTTATGTATTATTATTATATTTTAAAGTTACCTATCCACTTTTAAAACTAAAAGTAGGTAAGTAAAAATAATACTAAAGTCCGTCAAATACCTACAATATTTAATTTTTGTGATGTAACGCTATCCAAAGTAAGAATTACTACAGAAGTCCATTATGATTTATGAAAGCTGTCCAATTCATATATGCCTATCTGGGGGCACGGAAGTGCTCCCGCCAAGACGAGCAAAGCGAGGCGCCAAGACAGGGCACTATCTACTTTTTCTCGAAACGTTTCGTTGATTTTTTGAACCCTCATAACTCAGCTTTGGATTGTATCAGATAAACCACATTCTCAGGATATGTTGTAAGCAGAGAACTTATTAATCATATAATGTTGCTGAAAAAACATCAAAATTGCGGAAAAACAAGATGGCCGCCATTAAAAATCTTGCTCAAATTTTATTGCCGGTGAAAAACAATCAAAATGGCTGAAAAACAAGATGGCCGCCATACAAAGTATTAAACATATAATGTTGCTGAAAAAACATCAAAATTGCGGAAAAACAAGATGGCCGCCATTAACAATTTTGTTTTCCAGAAGGAATCTTCGAGGGTAAAAATAATGTATGAGGAGTTTGATCGAAATGTCATGTTGAGTATGCAAATACTTCCCGACCTTCGAAAACTGTTCCACATCAGGGAGACACCCTACGACAAGGCAAAACTATCGCACCTGAACCATTTTTTTTTCACAAACCCTATTTAAATCTTGCTCAAATTTTATTGCCGGTGAAAAACAATCAAAATGGCTGAAAAACAAGATGGCCGCCATACAAAGTGTAATTATATTTGCTCAACAGAGGTACGTGGGTCAGTTTTGAACAAATACAGGACACGCGAAGCTACTTTAGCAGCAAGCGCACCGCGCAACATCTAGTTAAATAATATATAAAGTTGCAATGCGTAGCTATTATACTTTACATTGTATTGATATGTAAATATCCCCAATTTTGACATTCACTCGTTATAAGGTACTTCCGTTTTCTTAGAAGGCTGAACTTTGGGATGTAAGCTAGTATTAATTTAGTATACAAACAACAAGAAAATTATAAAACTTCGAGCCCCCCAAACAGAGACAAAACTAACACGGTCGAGTTGTATAGCAATTGTATTGAACGATGTGGAAAGATAAGTTTGTCGCACCGTAGCTTGGTAACTTGACAGCACTTCGCTACTAGATATCACTGCGTAAAGTTGAACCTTCTTTTGCTAATTTGCAGACTTAAACGTCCAGGACGTTAAGAGGGTTTGCAGTTGAGCAAAATTGCCTGTTGCACGCAGGCATACGCCTTAGGACTTTAGAGGGCAATGCAGTCGAACATTTGCCTTCGTTCATACTTTGACATTAAGTATGACATTAATTATTACAGTAGATAGTACGCTTTGTCTACTGGTCAAAGCCCTTCATATGGTTCGCGCTGCCGCGCGTGGCTCTGGCTGTAGTTACCCATTGATGTATAATATGTTACTAGCTGTATGTTTAAGCATCTGATAAAAAGAAGTGAAATTCCACCAAAAACATTTTCATGAACAATATATCCAAGACAAGATGGTATCGATCGCAATATCAAAAAAAAATATCAGATCTCATGTAGAGCCATGCTTCTAACTCTACACTTCCTAATTACTTATATAAACCCAAGTTCACAAACTCTACGCATTAGGAAAATATATGGCTTAGCCGTTTCGCTACCTACCATGACGTGATAAGTTGAAAAAAAAACTATTTTAAGTCCGTCACTATAGGCATAAGGTAACAAATATATTGATTGTTCATTGCCATTCTGTCATTACAGTTCTTGTTGCAACGAAACGTGCAAGCCCCGTATTTTGCCTAATGAGTCAACAGACAAACCTAGCTCAGCGTTAGCTAGCTAGTCAAACTAAGGTCTAACAAGAGCTAAGTAATATGATTATTATGATTGCCCGCAGGTTTGATAAGTTTTCTAGTTCGACAAAAGTCACCCTTTTCTGTGCTCACTGCACATCAGGAATGGCCTATAATTTACCCACAGACTACATGTGTGGAAACCCATACATGTAATCTGCTCGAAGTGTGCAATATAATAAATGCCTTGTTGATGGTGTTGATGGGGCTGCCCCGATTCTGTACTGCATCAGAGATATTTACAGAAGTGCATGTAGCTTCTACACTACGTATAATGCATGATTGCGAATCATTTTGACTACTGCTAAGTCATCCAATTTTGTATGACCCACGAGCCAAAATATAATATCTATATGTAATGGCTAACAATTTCAATTCCATTCATTTTTTATTGATTTGATGTTATAATTTAATATAGTAAATAGGTATTTGCGACATACCTACCTACTTTAGCGAAAGTTCTTATAGCCTAAAATTAAAGCAGTCGTTGAGAAATTAACGTTTTAATTACATTAGGTCACTAATTATTAGGTACAAAACTTTTCCCCGACGTGTGGCGTGTAATTTCGTATATGTACTGTTTTGTTCACTTCAGAACATAACTACTACAGCGAGCCGGTAAGCAGCGCTCGTGTTGGACGTTCCGTTCGTGTTGGACGTTCCGAAGTGACTTGTCAACCCTAGTTCTACCTTATCTCTCTGAAGACTTAACTTCCGTACGACGATACGGAGTTAATACTGGAATGGTTTGCCTTTTAAAAGCTTCTCAAAGGAAAACTTTTGCGCTGCGTCTCACTTTTTCAGACTAGATTTTTGCGTGTAGGTAAACTTGCGAAACCGGCCCTACATTTTTCATTCGTTAGAACGTCTTTGGCGCATTCTTCAACCCGAACGGCATGCGGCGAAAAAGAAACGTTCCAAATCGCGTGACAAAAGTTATATCATTCTATTAGATAATAACATACCTCGATCTACACATAAGTATTACTTATTAGTTTTAATGTTTCACTCTTGAATATGTCTTTTTTGACCTTTCTGACATGCTTCATTATTGGTGACTTCAATAATGAAGTCTATTAGTATAGGTATACTAATAGAGGCTTAAGAGAGCGTCATCCACTATCTACCAAAACAGCCGTTACCGTTTTAAGGATTGGGAAAGCTTTGTTGAATATATTATTTAGGGAAGGCTGGGCAAAGTGAATACCCCGGGCAAAGCGATTACTCCCCACTACTCCTAAAATATTAGATGTTAATTCAACACACCACTACTGTTACGTTGGGCCACCTTGGTTCAAAACGCGGCAAACATCGAAGCGAGATTCCGCGTCGTGTCCCGTCCGCGGAGTGGAGAATTGTTTTTGTAAGTAAAAGATGATTTTACACGGTAAGTACATTCATCAATCTCCTATATTACTAGTTCTTGATTCTTAGGAATGTCTTAATTCAGTAGCATACCTGTGCAGGTTGCATTTGCCCATTGCGGTCTCTTTTGTCTGTATTTTGTATTTGTCAATAATTTTTTACTTCTTTGTATTTTGTTTTATTTTTAGTTGTCATTATACTTTTACTTATATCAGCCTCTCGTTTCGTTCTCCCAATTTTTCCCTATTTTTATTACTAGCTGTCGAAGGCTTAATCACACCGCTCTCAATACCAAAGTAGGTTTTTATGGTATATTTAACAGAAAGTCAGAATTATTAGTTTTTGCATGAAATGTGTTAACCTCCAAACTTAACTAGTGGGGCAAAGTGATTCAGGCGGCATATAATCGAGACATCACGATGAGTATAGAACAACTTCCAGATCTTCGAAAACTGCTCGCCGACGCCCTACTGCTCGACGAAACTATGATAGCTGGATCACTACTTTTCGCAACATGTATTTCAACGTTGGTCCCATTGTATCACTAGTGAAAAAATTCAAAAACAAGATGGCCGCCATACAAATATTGTTTTTTTCAGAAGGAGCCTCGGGGGTAACAATGGGAATTTTAATCGGGACGTCATGATGAGTATAAAAATAAGCAATACTACGATTTTCGAAAACTTTGCATCAGGGATACACCCAACGGCCTGGCAAAACTATGAAACAACTATGAAACTTGGTTGAATTGTATAGCTTTAAATTATATAAATTATAAATGGACCGTATATGTGTATACAGTGTTATTTTATTGCTCAACTGTTGGAGGTAATTGAATCGAGTTCGAACAAATGTTTCTCGACATGATCTAGAAATGTGACAGCAAAAGCCAAAATGGGCGGAAAAACAAGATGGCCGCCATACAAAGTATTCTATATTTACTCAAGATCAATCCGAATAAAATTTGTTTTTCGGGGTGATATTTCTACATCATACATATTTCTATATGACATAACACACGCGAAGCTGCTTCTTGCAAGCGCTCCGTGGACCATCTAGCCTTAATACGTATATTTCGATCAAATCTCGTGAGCTGAATTAGAACCATTTTTTTGACTGGCGACTTGCGTTATACCTACTTACTTGAATTATGGTACCTACCATAGACCTGGTCTGACGACGGAGTCGGGAGGTTACCAAACGAACTCCTAAACAAGATAAAATCTTCGTGTTTGGATTCATTTGATTCGTCTTGGCAAGCACAGCGATGGAACCGAAAAGTGGCCAAAGGACTCTGTTATAAAACCAGGCAAACTTATCGAGTTTGGGCTCATTTGATTTGTTTCACTTTAGTGCTACTGCATACCCTGGGTCTGAAGATTGAGTCGGATGACGGCTAAAGCATTTGTGTTACAAAAACTTGCAATCTTATCGAGTTTCGGGTCGTTTGATTTGTCGTGCGTAGTGTTTTCTAGGATTTTTGAATAATTACAATTCTTTTTTATTGTCATTGTTAAAGTTTTGTTTTTAAATCGAATAAAAACTATTTTGTATGACCTGTGGGCGATGAATTAGAGACATGACTGTCCGAATTATCGGACGGATGTAGGTCATGTAGATCTTCATCTTATTCCTAAGGGACAATTTACAACACCTGTTTAGGACACAATGAAGCCGACCCATTACAAACGTAGCGCAATCACGTACTCGTTTGATATAGAATAAGAATATGAATAAAATAAATTTATTGCTAGTAACAATTTACATTTGCTATTAGAACTAGGTAATTATGAATATTACGAATACGGGCAAAAGGAAATGACTCAGCCTGTGCTGTGATGAAGCCATCCTCCTCTGGTATGTATTGGATGCGATGACGAGAGCGCTATCGAAAGGTTTTATTTGACTGAAGTTCCCGTATGGTGTTAACGAGGCAGCCTGGTACTCCCAGAAAATAAATCTTGTAGAACAGGCTGTTGTAACAGACTTTATAGAAGACTGGTACCTCATTAGACTGTTCTCAACGATTTCGTCCTTACAACTAACAAGTTAAGTGAATACAACTATAAGCTACTGGCCTAGATAACGTGGTGAGATAAAATATTTTGTCAAAGTCACGTCATTGATGTAAGACACTATACAACTGGCATGATTAGGGCATGATTAGTTATTTCAATACTCATGTGATGCTATTACAGACCCACACTTTGAGTTCATAGTCATCATTATATTACAGTTACATAAATAGCGTAGCAAGTAATAATAATTACCTTATATTAATCTCAATAGAGCAATATAATTTATAACAAATGTTTCCATTAATTGTACCTTTTTATTTTTATTTATTTTGTTTATACATTTATCTATTTAATTAGTGATAATATCCCATAACGCCAAAAAACAAGAAGATTTGATGTATATCTAGTTATGAACAATAATTTACTGGCCACTTATTTTATATTACGGATTTTAAAGCGACAAGCAGGAATAAAGACTTCAATAAGAGTAGAAGAAGCACAAGTAGTTGTCAGGATCGTAGAAAGTTGTGAATGACGTGATCTCTGCCTACCCCAATGCGAAATAAGCATGATCTTCAATAGTATGCTTATACAACATTTCGTGTCTTTGCTATTAACTATTGAGAACTTCATTCTGTGAAGCCAATCCTTTACGGAGAATCATGTTATTCTTACCAGAAAAATGTAATACTAATAAAAATGATTTCTATCAGTGACATAAACATAACATAGATTTTCAAATATTAACAAACTCGAATCTCATTTTTAGACTTTAAGTTGCTTTTTTTTGTTTTGGTGAGAACAGAATATCGAGCGTGCCGATGTGTGACGCACACATCTGCAATACCTATTTCTCGTCCGAGTGAAATGCACAACGGGCTCTTAAAGGAGCATAAATTAAAGAAAATTGAAAAATGGTCAAGGGTATGTGGGACATAGTAACTACATTAAACAAATTATAAGACGTTATATTCCACTAGTTTGATAACCTAGTTACTGGCGTAGGTAATAATATTTTTAGTATTACATAGTCGACATTCAACTAAAACAGTAAAACTAAAGTTTTTAAAAAAAAACAACTTTAAAATAAAAGTAAGAAACAATAGGTATTTTGTTTGCTGAATATAATACTGGAATCTAAATTCTGAAATTGGCGCAAATAAAAAGACATTCGAACTGCACATGAGAAAAGTAAACACAATGCAGCATTTGCAGGGTTTGCAGGTAAAAAAAGTTGCTGGTTGCGCAAACTTCTGAATTTAGATTGTATCAATGTATTCAACAAAATATTATTTATTACTTTTTATTTGACAGATTTTGAAGTTGGTTAATTTTTTCCACATTACTTTTTTTACAGTACTAGGAGCATGCTGGTGACCTTCCTTAAAAAAAATAATCAACTATATCAGTCTTTTCAAGCAGTTATGCAAATGAGGATTAAAAATGGGCAACTTTCTCCTGTAAGCAATGAAAGGCTGAGCAGTGAAAGGGTATACTGCCCAGAGATGACTATAGATGACCTCTTAATAACTTTTATGACAATTTAGACTAAAATTGTGGTGCTATGGAACTTTTTGCCACCAACATAAAACATAATTAATATTCTAATAAGTTTCACAAATAAAAGCAATGTCTAAAAATAGGTCAATTCTATCCAAGTAAACAATATCCTACAAAAATAAAAGTTCATTTCATCCAATAGTATGAAATACACAAGTCTACGACAATGTAGAGAAAATTATGGGGTAGGTATCCACGGTAGGTATCCCTGAGATATCAACGGGTGAAATACGGCAACAAAAGGTAGGGATTACATTCGCAGCGCACCATAATAGGGCCAGAGTAGATACGGGCCGCCTGAACAAGCCGACGAAAATATCAGCCGTGTACGACTGAATACAACTCGTCACAGAAGAGCAACATTACCTCAAATGTATTTTACATTTCATTTACAATTAAATCCAGACTCAAAGCAAAAAGCACTCACGACTAGTGTACAGTTTCAATATTTACACACAGTTCATACGAAAACATTTCAAAATTAAAACTGACAAAGTGAAATTATTTGACTGATGACAGTGACAGATGACAGCAAAGGTGATCGCATTCGCGGTTGCATTCGCGGGAACTGACGGGAAGCAAGACTTGGCCTTTGGCGGGAGGACTTTTTGGCGGGAACGGGAACGGGAACGGTTGCTTTTTTCATTGAATAATCTAAATAATTAATACGAAGTGGTGTTTTGTAGTTAATGATCGCATTAAGTTAGTCGGAAAACATTCGCAATACTGTTATTTTATCGAAATATTCAATAAACAAAGTGTAAGTACCTATCTATTTTCGCTTCGTGGCAAACGGCCACTTTATAACTTGGAAGTTTATGCGTACTTTTGAGTTAATTCGTTTGGGGTTCAAAGTAGTAGTCTGCTCCGAGAGTGGGTGCTAAAAAATACTAAGACATGGCTGTATGGGCGTAGGGAACTAGGCAAAGGGAACTTTGCCTTACCCTTCGGGGAAAACCAAAACAAAAAAAGCATTCGCGGTTGATTCTCGGGAAGCGGCAAACTCAAAGGGCAAACGAGAAACGGCAAACACAAGTTTTTTAAAACTCATCTATGCCCTCGGGGAAAGGCAATGGCAAAGCTGTGCAGCCAAAGCGAAACACTAGCTATATTATTTCTTAAATTCCTTAATGCTATTATACTAGGCTAGCCAAAAATAGGAGAGCTGTCCATTTGGTATATATATTATTTGTTGACATTTAATTTACGTCCTCGACTTGACTTTACTCACACCAGTATTCTAAGATGTCAAACTCGTAAAACTCGGAACTTTCCTCGACTCCGTCCTTAGTTAAGGCGACCTCAAGATCAAGAATGACCTCGACCTTAGCTCAAAATTGGTACCTATTCAAAATCTGACTCTACGCTCTACCACAGTTAATAAAATTTACTCTCATCTAAAAAGGTTTCGGCCTAGGCAACGGGGGCTACGTATAATTATAATTTCTGTATCTTAATACCGCCTTATTTATGTACCTACTATGTTTAATGTGGAATCGATGTCACCTCTATTATTGTACGTCCTCTAGGTGCAAAGGAAACCATAGAGGCTTTTCGGCGGGAAACGGGAACGGGACAGTTGCTTTCTTCATTGAGTAATCTAAATAATTAATACGAAGTGGTGTTTTGTGGTTAATGATCGCATTAAGTTAGTCGGAAGACATTCGCGAGTGTTATTATATTGGAGTATTCAATAAACAAAGTGTATCTGCCTATTTTCGCTTCGTGCTGGGAAGCCGCTTCATAACTCAAAAGTTTATGCGGACTTTTGAGTTAATTCGTTTGGGGTTCGGAGTAGGAGTCTACTCCGAGTGTGGGGGCTTAGGTTTCATCATCATCACCTTTCATCATTTCATTAATCATCAAGAAAAAAAATACGTCAGACATGGCTGTATGGGCATAGTTCCCTTTGCCTTACCCTTCGGGGAAAACCAAAACAAAAAAAAAAAAAAAAAAAGGAAACCATAGAGATAGGAAATTATATGGAGGCGCCCTGTTCTACTATATAAACATCATCTTATACAAATATGAGTAGTTTATGAAACAGGTCGTCAATAATCGTTTTGTCTCTTTTTTACTAGTACAAAATTTCATTTGGTAAAAGAGATAAATATATATTTGTTATTTCTAGTTATGGCAACATTTTGTGATGACGTCACAAAAGCTGTAGGTACGTGCCATTTTTCGCCATTTTAAGCGCTGTGTTTTGTGGTACTTCTGCTGTCAAGTAGCTGTTTATGAGATCGTATTTTGTCTTTTGCGGATAAATTACGAGGATTTGATTTGCTAAATCGAAGTTGAAGTTGAAAAAAGTGTTATTCAACATGTCCGTGTATTGTATTGTACAGTGTGGTGCCAGAAAGGACAGAAATCAACCGTATTTGTCACTTCATAGGTTAGTACCCCGTATTCATTGAATAATACAAACAATCCTATAGATTTTGATGTTACAACGCAACTGAGCCATGAATTTGCATTAAACCTTTATATATTTTGAGTAATTGTCATACTACAAACCGTATTTTTCTTTGTTTTCCAATATCTTTATTCGTCATAGTCAAATTAGTGTTGCGCCAATAATACTGGCTAAGAATACTAGTTATTATTTTTACGTTAACAGGTTTCCAAGAAATAAAAGCTTGAGAAGACGATGGTTAGAGAGAGACTGTTGGTGTTTAAATTTATATTTAAATTTCAGCCTAGCTTGCATCATCTCACTACTGGCTAGATAGATAACATATTTGTATCATGTTATCACAACATGTTTATACTATCTATCATTCAACTACATATTATTATGTACTTAATATACTTAGTCTGTAACTATTATAAAATATGTCGAAACAATAAATTATGAGTTGTACAAATTTTATATAAATAAATGAATGTTATCTTTCATTTCAGGCCATCTTTCAATCCAAAATTGTCGACTGGATTTACTGAAACAGGTGATATTGGAAAACTAATCCACAGCTGCAACGTCGTCTGTGCTGCCATTGCCCGTACGTCTGTCTCATAAGTCAGTACATGAAAAGGTATTTATCAAATAATTTTATATTTTTTAACATGATATAGTATAATTCAACCAGGTACACAATGCACTTAAATCAGATATATTTTAGTACATACACTGTTTTAACATTATTATTAAACTTTATTTCAGTCTGTTCAAGAAGACGCGATGAAAAAATTAAAAGATAGCCAATTTGAAGAATATTATGGAAGATCTGCAGAATAAAAATCAAATAATAAAGGGCAAAGTGTATTGATGGAAGAATTGGCAGGACCGCAAGACTTTTTGAAAAGGCAGGTAAACAAATTTCAAGGTTTACCTTTGCCAAAGAAGTATTCCCAAGAAATAAGAAAGTTTGCTTTAACTTTACATTTTCTTTCTCCGAAAGCGTATAATAATTATATATGCAATGTGACAGGGTGTCACAAAGACAATTTCTAAACAAATTGACACTGTTTAGATTTGTATTTATTGTAAATATAATGTAGTTACATAATAAATAATGTGTGAAATGAATACTTGCTAATAAACAGATTTACGTTATAATTTATGTTTCATTATACACTCCAGGTGGATTCGAATTGTGCGCAATAAAGAATGTAATCAATGTTATAGAGTTGTTAAGGAAACTACTTAGATAAATCTTGACTAAACCCTTTACAAATATGTACAAATATACTTTATTGCACACAACATACCAAAAAGAACAAGTTTTACACAAAACATACACGAAAAATACAGTACACCACCTAATTACCCTTTACCTTCCCTTTCTGTTCTCTTAGCTGGTCAGCAAAAATTTAGTATCGATCGCCATCGACTCGCAAAGAAGAAGATGCTATACCTAGTAGGTACGAGTATGGTAATCCTAGTATTGAAACAGCTTGCAGCCCTAGTAAAGGCCGCCATTTTATGCGACGAAGTGGCACGTTTTTTTTTGTAGGTATTTCCAGTCCATACTATTATATGTCTATGGAGAAAATCGATTTGAAACGGCAAATAATCGACTGCAATCGACGGGAGTTACTTGAATCCATTCAAATTGACTGAAAAAACTAAAATTGTCTGGATGTGACTGAAATCGACTGGATTTGATAACCTACAACTCCGGCTTAAATTAAGGGCTTAAGGTGATGTGTTTCAGTCAGCTAGGTAACGCTGCGTCAGTAGATGGCGTTACTTCTGCAGTTTTCGTATTTTTTTCCATTTATTCGTTTAGTGTTGAGTTCTGACCCAGTGAAATGTTAGGTGGCGAAATCTTACATACATTATCTTTAAGTTAAGCTACAATTTTGAAGTATTTACTGAAGATATCATATTGAAACATTGCATCAAAAGTTGGTGTCATTTCAATTTGTGTACAAACACGAAGCTGTCACACACACATGCGAACTAGGTTAGCTATTAAAAGAGATGCATAATTTGAAGTCTACTTCTAACTTCTAAATGGCGCATTTGGTAAAGCAGTAGCCGCCATTCTTAAGGTTCACGGTTCAAACCCAACTGCATGTTTTAATCGTTTTTACTTTTTGTATTTTTTTTTACAATTGAATTTGGCGAACCCGTCTATTTGTTACGGAATTTTCAAAAAGTATCACTTTTACCAATAATATTATAATTAAGTATACAATAATTTACTTTGCACTAAAGTACCTTCCGTAATTTCCGTATTTTTTATTTTGTAAAATTCTAACAGGCATTAATCGCATCAGTGAACATGCGGCTAACTAAAAAACTACTGAACGGATTTTCATACGGTTTTCACCAATGAGTAGAGTGATTCATGGGCGTGCTTTAGGGTTTATAATTTATACAAGTATTTTTTTTGTATAAAATGGTTCAAAAATGATGATGAATGTCAAACATAATTATCGTTACAAATGTAGCCGACTTGGAGCTTTCGGCGAAAACGCTGCCTGAGCCCATTGAGATATAACAAAACAACGTATGGTTGAATTGTTCCTCTTTTGTAGGTATACCGAAAAGTCCACAATATGTCATAATAATTATATTGTGTATAAAGAATTGTGTATAATGTATTGTATGATTTTACAAATAACGATCACAGTACAGTAATAATAAGGTAGATTTTTCCTAAATTGCGTAGGTTCAAACTTTGTCGCATCGCGTTTGAAAGATGTAATAGCGCTTCAGGACGTCCCGCAAGCACGGCGCTGATGTCGCAGTATCCGCATATAATTATTATGACTTGTCATTTAGTTCCAATAAAATCCGCGGGACTTCATACGTATGTCAGTGACAGCTGGTGATAGCATGCGGGACACTTAGCACCTAATCGAATTCTATGTTGTTTTCGCGCCCAGTCCAGACGACTCACAGCGCATTTCTGGACATATATTTACGCGTGGTGTTTATTGTTAGGTTAGTTAGTTCAGGTTAGGACGTCTTTTTATAACGAGGACGTTAAAAAAAGACGAGGCTGGGACGTATTGAAGTAGTATTTCCATATATACGCGGCCTGAAATGGGCTGTTTCGGGGACCTGAACTGGTTGCTGTCGAACTTATTATCACGTTTTCTTGATTAAAATTCATAAATAAGTCAAATAGAAAAAAGAAAAAAGATTTTATTTAGTTTTAGATCTGTCATGATGTCTGTGATGTTTGTTTATTATACATAAGAATTTCAAAATTTATCTTATTTTTTTTCCCAAAGGGCAAGGCAAAGGGAACTATGAACATACAGCCATGTCTTGTGTTTTTTTTTCTTGATGATGATTAATGAAATGATGAAACCTAAGCCCCCACCCTCGGAGCAGACTCCTACTCCGAACCCCAAACGAAGTAAGCGGCTTGTTGGCGCAAAGCGAAAATAGATAGGTACACTTTGTTTATTGAATATTCCGATTTAATAATACTATCGGGAATGTTTTCCGACTAATGTGATCATTAACCACAAAACACCACTTCGTATTGATTATTTAGATTATTCAATGAAGAAAGCAACCTTCCCGTTCCCGGTCCCACCAAAAAGTCCGCGGCAAAGAGAATATAAATAAATCTGTATGTTGGATGGAAAAACAATTAATTATAAATGACTACTATTTAGGCCGGCAAATGCAACAACTTCTTTTTTGATTTGGTTTTCCCCGAAGGGTAAGGCAAAGGGAACTATGCCCATACAGCCATTTCATTTTATGTATTGATTTTTTATTATAATATATGTCCTCTTTTAAAACACGGTATTTACCCATTATTTAAAAATGTTTAAATAAGATACGTTATTACAAAAATATTTTTCCAATATTCCTTTTCTCAGATTGTAGTATTTTTAGTTTTTTATTTATATTTATTCTCTTCATACAAAATCTCTTTATAAATTGTCACTGACATTCTATTACACTTGTCAAATAGTCAAAGCCTTTAGAAAAAAAAAACTATCACGCACACAAACTAACATTGACACCTCTACACGCTCAGCAAATACACTGTAATCTGCACCACTACAAATGTAGAATTGATCAAAATTGAGGGTCTGAAATATGGTACTTCTCGTATTCGGACCCTAAATTTTTGTTAGTTTGCGAAAATAATACACCAAAATATTACTATTTATCGGTTTTATAACAATATTCCTCTATCCGTTTTCCTGTAGCACTGCATCAACTTTTGTATGGAAAACGAATCACCTTAAACAACTAGACCAGAGTAGTAAAACCCTTTTTTTTTTTTTTTTTGGTTTTCCCCGAAGGGTAAGGCAAAGGGAACTATGCCCATACAGCCATGTCTGACGTATTTTTTTTCTTGATGATTAATGAAGTGATGAAAGGTGATGATGATGAAACCTAAGCCCCCACCCTCGGAGTAGACTCCTACTCCGAACCCCAAACGAATTAACTCAAAAGTCCGCATAAACTTTTGAGTTATGAAGCGGCTTCCTGACACGAAGCGAAAATAGGCAGATACACTTTGTTTATTGAATACTCCAATATAATAACACTCGCGAATGTCTTCCGACTAACTTAATGCGATCATTAACCACAAAACACCACTTCGTATTAATTATTTAGATTATTCAATGAAGAAAGCAACTGTCCCGTTCCCGCCTCCCGCCAAAAAGCCGTAGTAAAACCCTTTGCAAAAAAAAAAAACAATGTTGACTTGACGTTGACAGTTGGTTGACAGTGAGTGAAGTTACTAAATAATAAAGTAACCACTCTGTGATCGCGACAGTGTTCGTGAGGTTTGTTTTTCTTTGGAATTTTTATTGCCCAATAGAGATAATTGTTCAAAGTACACTTAGATAAGGAAAATACGCGTAGTTTTATCGTTTCAGCGTCCTTTGAGCATGTCGGAGTACGGGAAATTTGGTCCGTTAGTGGGTGCTATTGACGAGGGCACCTCGAGTGCTAGGTTTATAATTTTTAAAGCGAATTCTTCTGAAGTGGTTACTTACCACCAAAAAGAGCTAGACCAACATTTTCCTCAGGAGGGATGGGTGGAGCAAGATCCATGTGCTATCTTGGAGGTGGTTACGACATGCATCGAAAAGGCTGTGGAAAAATTGGTGGCTATTGGCGGCAGACCACAGGTAAAAATATGCACATTTCATTGTAGTAAATACCTGAGTCATGGACGAATGATGTAATGTAATAATTTGGATTTTTAGCTTTGGTCAGTCAAACTTAAATTCATAAATACTCTTCTTATCAAAGATCATTGCTTGAGCTGACCAGTCCTGGTGTCAGTTATACTCCCAAAAGCTTATAATTCTTCTGCTTCTAACTACATATTTACTCCAGTATTTCCAATGCATGGAATAATTTCCAAATTAATGACCAAACAATAACTGTAACTTGTTTCACAAAATTGTTATTGATGGTTGCTCCTCCAGGATTTGAATTGAGGATTATATTATTATAATAACTACCATACAGGGTGACCAAAAGGTTCTCATTCAAAATGAAAAATAAATGTACTCATTAGC
The DNA here is from genome assembly GCF_024362695.1 of Pectinophora gossypiella. Taxonomy (NCBI): domain Eukaryota; kingdom Metazoa; phylum Arthropoda; class Insecta; order Lepidoptera; family Gelechiidae; genus Pectinophora; species Pectinophora gossypiella. Next base: position 13,835,905 of record NC_065433.1, read on the forward strand.
TACCAGGAACACCCCCATGTAATTTCAGCAATTATTTACGATTTGAAAGATATTATGATCCATTTTGTACCTTTTTCAAGATTTTCTACATTACTTAAGAAATAATTGTTTTGTCGCTATCTCTACCTTAATAATTCTTTCATTTTACGTCATGCCTATTCCTAAGGAAGTTCACCACTAACTATAAAAATAATAAACAGTCAAACCAAAGATAAAAAAATTATAGGAAATTAAAGTGAGAATTTGACCAAAATTGGGTATGTAAGGTAATTTTGATGGTATTTTACCTATATATTTTGAATTTTTTTCATATAGGTATTTAAAAACTGATTTGATTACTTTTGCCTTTCAGATGGTTCTTATGTTTTAAGTTTTTCATAATTATGTCCTACACGAGGCTGACGAACTTTGCCTTAGTTTAGTTATTTAAATTTAAATTTTAATATTGACATTTTGTTGGGGTAAAGTGCTCAAATTGTGGGCGTTCTCTAACAGTACTCAGGCCCAATAAGATAAATACAATAACATTTTGTTAATTTTTCATTTTTTTGTGTAGTTTATAGTTTTAATAAACATAATGGGGTTAGTGATCCTCATTATTATTGAAGTTATTTCATTAAGTTTGCTAACCACACACACATAGGATACTTTTCCTAGTGATGACTACAGATTACATTTTTTATTATAAATGGCATTTGGCAACAACAATTTGGTTAAACAGACTACATTTAGAGGTCACATGAAGGTCAAATAGGTACACAATTATTGCTAAAATAAACACCATCTGACTGATTTATAAGTCGAAAACTCGAAAATGTTTTAGAGTTAGTGTTTTTCCCTTACATACTGAATTGTTATGGTTGTTAAAACTTCGCCACAGAATAGTAAACAAATAACGTAGTCATTGACCCTGAAGGTATTTTAAAAACTGCTCGAAGCAAAAGCGAAGTAATTGGCCCTCACATTGTAGCTGGTTCTTTCTAACATTTGTTTTAACAACTGTAACACTTTGATATCCAATAACTATTTTTATCTTTGATTACAATGTTTTTATTGTTTCAGTTAGTGGTCCACTTCATTAGGAATAGGCCGGAAGTAAAATTAAAGAATTATTAACAAAGTAGACAGTAACAAAATAATTATTTCTGAAGTAATGTTTTCTACATCTTAATAAAGGTACAAAATGGATCATATCTCCTGAACCATAAACAATTGCTGAACATACATGGGGGAGTCTGGTAGCCAATGAGCCCCCTGTCAAATTTCGAATTTTTGAACGTGAATTTCTGGACTTTTTTATACATTTTTTTATGAATTAATTATACAAGGATAAAACAATTTAAGTTATTAGTTCAGTACATATTATTATAGCCTGTACGCACTCCCACTTGTCACTCTAATGATTGCTAATTTGTAAACTTTCTTATAAATTGCAGGATATCGTAGCTATTGGTGTGACAAATCAACGAGAAACTACAATTGTCTGGGACAGAAACACTGGGAAACCTCTCCACAATGCCATTGTTTGGTTAGATATGCGGACATCTTCTACAATAGACAAGCTTTTGGACATCGTACCAAACAAGACAAGAAATAAAAATTATTTGAAAGTAAGTATGTACTTATTTCATAAAATAATACTACCGTGCAAATTAATTATTGTGATGTTCAAAATCGTTGGCGAGCAAACATCACCTTGCAAGTTAAAATTTGGCAGCTACTTACGATTTTTGTTTGCCACTGGATGAAATACCTACTTTTTTTTTTTTGTGTGTCCTGACTGAAATAGGCTACGGTGACTTTCACGGCGTTGTGTTTTTTTCCTGGACAAACTACGATCTGTCGACAGACTATAAGCAGGTATGTTGACCCGTGATTAGGTGGTGTGACTGGAGCAACGACAACAACGGTAGTTTTCGATATTTTTAGCAACGGTTGGGATCTTTAGATACTCGTGTATTTTAGTTAGAGTATGTTGCTTTTGTTGACCACTCCCCATATTTGTATGCGACATGTCCAGGTGGACTTAAAGAGTGCGTTATAAAGCAGATGTTTGTTGTCGACTTTGAGAACACAATTTCTTCCCATAAGCCAGTGAAGGTTTTTGTATCTGTAGTTAACTTCATCTGAGTCGTCTATCCATGGGAAATCCCAGGTAGGTACTTAACACAATCGTTTTGCGGAAGAGAGACACCACCAAGTTACTGAGGGACAATTGTCTTATGTAAATGTAATGTGGTTGGAGTTGTGCGCACTACCTTTTAACGCCACTTTCTTAGCCAATTCTGAGTAGCATCTAGTACTCTGCAGTTTGATACGGGCTTCGATTGGATCTATGTAACAAAATAGAAAGGCTATATCATCAACATAGGTAGCGACAGACTCGCTTGCAGCAGTAGGGAGGACAGTCGCGAATATGTTATATAAAGCACAGGCCCGAGAACGGATCCTTGTGGTGCTCCAGCTTCGATATTGTGTAGAACAGAACTCGCGTCGGCTTGTTTTACTGGAAAAGACCCGGCAGAGATGTAGGAAGCGATAATCATAGAGAGAGAATGAGGTAATTTCTGCTTGATCTTGCAAAGTATGCCCATTATGCCAAACTCGGTCAACAGCTTCTTGGACATCAAGAAAATGTGCAGGACGATATTGTTTCCGCTCGAAACATTGTCTGACTGCGTGGTGCAATCTGTGCACTTGCTCAGTTGTGCAATGCTGCCAAACTGATGCATTGGAATGACATCACATTCGGTTCTCATCTCTATGACACATGGCGTTGTTTGCTCACAAAAGAAATGTTATTTAATGTTGTTTTTAAGTGATTATATTAGGGAAATAGCCAAAATTCGTTTAACCGAACTTTAGCACATTTAAGTAACAACATTTTATTATTTTTAGCAAAGAAACCATACAAGTAACAGCTTTTATTTCTTATATTGTTATACCCATCTATAATCATTTAATGTCTGTTGTTTTGTACCGACGAATCTTCAGCTGAATTTATTTCTTATAACTTTCGACCTAAATACTATAATGTATTACTACTTCTGGAACTAAATATGTTATACAACAAGAAAATATATAAGCCCACGTCTATATTCCCAATTGTCGTAGTCAGAGGTACAGCAGCAGCGGCAACAATTAAGTACCTTGAGCTTTCACTACCATTACATTACATAAACAGCCTATATACGTCCCACTGCTGGGAACAGGCATCCCCTCAATCAACCGGAGCGGGCTTTCACTACCAATATTATTATTTATCAACATAATAATATGTATCTGACATCAAGAAACAAGAAACAAGAAACATTTATTGAGAAGCTGTGTAGGTACATACATGCAGGTGTCAAACATTATAAAATTGTCTCAACAGCATGTCCATGTCGGACGTACAATATTACAAATAATGTCAGTATTGAGCATCAAGGAATTAAGTAAGTCATCACATGTGTTCTTTGACAGCCTCTTTGCGGTTTGCCACTCTCACCATACTTCAGTGCTGTGAAGCTGAGATGGCTCAGTGATAATGTTGATGCAGTAAAGAAAGCTATGAAAAAAGGCACATGTTGTTTTGGGACAGTCGACACTTGGCTTATATGGAATTTAACAGGTTTGTTTATTATAATTTTTATGTAGCTATATTATGCTCCTGCCTACAATAATGTATGATTTTAGAACTTAACGTGGGATCACGACTTAATTCCCAAATAGTTTAGACCGAGATATATCTACAGGGTGTTAGTGACATCGTAACGAAAACTTTGAGGGATGATTCAGACCATGATTCTGAGTTGATATCAAGTGGAATTTTCCGTCGCAAAAATCATGTATTTTTTTTTTAGTTTTTTAAAATTCTTTTCAATTCCATACATTGGAGTCTTATGGAGATGATGAAAGACAAACAACATAATCATAAAGCATACTCTAAGATATTTCATTCAACCGACCTTAAAATATGGATATCAGGCATGGTCAAAAATGGGCGAACACGTAACTCAACAAAAAAAAAACTTGCCCTAGAAGTATGTTTAAGAGTCGAGAAATACCCATAGGTACCCTGAAATTTGTCTTTCCCGAAACAGTTTCACCAAAAAATTATAAAATTTTAAAATTCAATTTGTTTCAGGTGGTCTTAACGGCGGCAAACATATTACTGACGTTACAAATGCTTCGAGGACTATGCTGATGAATATAGAAAACTTAAATTGGGATCCATTATTGTTAAAGTTCTTTGAAATTCCTAAATCTGTTTTGCCGGACATCAAATCAAGTTCTGAGGTAATTATGAAATATAATTTATTATCAAAAAATAAGTAAAACATATGTATGTGCAACTTTGTATCTAAGTTGTACACGTTCACATATAAACTTACACTTATATAATTGTTTATCTCCATTTAAAGTTGGTTGGGATTAGACTTGCATCTATTATTCTATTTTATCATCAGCTAAGGCAATTTCTATAACATTTCCAGGTTTACGGGCACATAGCTGATGGATGCCTCAAAGGTATTCCTGTATCGGGATGTTTGGGTGACCAACAAGCTGCTTTAGTTGGTCAAATGTGTCTGCAGAAAGGCTTAGCAAAAGCAACATATGGCACAGGATGTTTTGTGCTGTACAACACGGGAGAAATCAGAGTGAATTCTACAAGGGGTTTGCTCACTACTGTAGCTTACCAGCTAGGTAGTGAAAATCCACCACAATATGCTTTAGAAGGTTCGGTATGTATATCCACCTGTAGCCAGATTTCTAGAATTAATACTTAAAACTATAGGGGTTTGGATTTTGAAAAGACTTTAAGCTTTAGACCTATTATTATAATACTTTTTACCCGCCTTCTGTATAGCAAAGGGTTTTATTTGACCGCTATGTATGTATGTATTTGTGTATCTGTATGTATGTCTGTACCATGTACCTGCATAACTTTGTGAACTACCTATCAGAATTTAACAAGTCACTAGAAGTGTCTTTATTGTCCGCTTATTATAAGCTATGCGTCACTAAAGTTAACTCGGCGATTGGTGCCTTTTTTATCACCGCACAGTAAAAACTGAACAGTGCAGTCTTATAATGAGTACTCATATGAACAATACTTACTGACAGTTAAGCCATAAACCTCATACCTCTGTTGAAAGATTACTTTTGCCATGCAAAATAATTTATTTTGTTTTTTTTTTTTCATTTAATTGTACTAACAGGCAAAAGCCATGTGTTATGATGGAAATGTGACTAACAATCATCAAAATATCACAAAGCATCATAATAATAATTCAAGAAAATGTCAGACCTCTTCAATAGTCACTATAATGTAGACGTAACTAGTGCAGTTTTGTAGAGAACATTCATGCGAACAATAGTTACTCTGAGAGCTAAGCTCTAAACCGCATTTGTCTCCATTTATGGTCGGTTAAAGTTGCAACAATCTTATTACCTATGAAAAATCATTCATGTTGCATTTTTTTCTTCGTTTATTCGTAATGACATACGAAAGCTATTTACAGTTGGTGTGCCGCGAACAACACTGTCGTGCGCATTTTTTTGAACCTTCAGTTCATCATGGAAAAATCTGGACCCGACTGAACCGGTGTAGGACCAACCATGGAAAATCAAATCATTACCTACATAAATGGGGCTTAAAGGAGTCGCTATACTGTGAATATGGTCACCCGGATCAAACCCTATCTCACATAGTGAACGAGTGCCCTCTACACCGGTTCCCAGGTGGCATAGCCGAGCTGCATTGTGTGACGGATGCGGCAGAGACTTGGTTAGGGGAGCGCTAGATATATGATCCACGCAGGACATTTTATTTTTGTCTGCCATACGCAATAATAATAATCAAGGATGTCATCTTAAGTTTTGTGCTAATTCCTGTGGACACCTAATTTTATTTTAAGTTATACCTGTCCATTTCTTATCCGCCGAAAAGGAAAGAGACGGATGATTGACAGCTGTTAATTTTAACAAGAATGAATGAATGAATAACCCGAGCGAAACAAATAGGCATCTCGCTGGTATGCAAACCGTTTGGCGTGTGCTGTCAACTTAATTCTGTCGGGTTATTGGCCAATATAAAAAATATAAGGTTGTGATTTGCGTCTAAAATTGACGTGTGACCCGTAAATTTTAAGCTTGTCGATTATCCGTTTCTTTTTCTTATCGGCGGATAAGGAAGAACAGGTGGCCCAAAACGGGTAATTACTCAAATTAGGATAAAAAAATCATAAAATATATTTATTGGGTACAGATATAGTCAGTAACAATAGGTACTAATTACGTAAGAGGTAAAAAAACTACATCTACACTTAGTTTTTTCTGGATGTGGGCTGATTGTTTTCTGGCAAACTACAAACATGTCATTTATTTTCATGATCTAAATAATTTCATGTAGACCATAGACGCGACTCAATAAGGCCAGTAGATAAAATAAATTAAAAAAAAGCAAACAATAAATATCCACTTCATAAAAACATGGGTTAGGCGGCAAGTAGCCTACTGAATACCTGTCCTGCGGGCGAGTTTACTCTTTTTATATTTTTTAACGACTACTCGCCTGACTGGAGTCATGAGACGGGGCTAGTTTACTCCAAATGCAGAATAAAGGGGTAATTTGGTACCTTCCCATATACAAGATATAATAAATATACAACATCTAAGATATTAGGTATTCTTGTTTTTAAATTCAAAAATAAAATAATGTATTTAACTTTTAGGTTGCGATTGCGGGCGCCGCTTTGGGATGGTTGAAAGATAACATTGGATTAATGGAAAGTGCTAAAGAATCCCAAGAGATTGCTGAAAAAGCGACTGAAAATGGCAGTGTGGTTTTCGTTCCTGCATTCAGTGGATTATATGCACCTTACTGGCGACAAGACGCGAGAGGGTTAGTAGATATCAGCAAGTTGTATTTTTTATATTTTATGTTACTTTTACTGTGGAATAATGATGCCGAGCGAAAGAATAATACAAATAGTTTTATAACGTTTAGAAAACTACCTTATAGTACACTCTTAGTGCCTTTTTCCATTTTCCGAGGAAGGAAGAAAGTACGGCATTGCTGTTCTAAAAATAAGTGAGAAGAAAAAGTACCAAAATGAATATTACATTGTTTACCAAGGGAAGAAAGTGCCCGATTACTAACGAGGTCGGTAATACTCTGTTGGTAATCGTACTTTCCCGAGTGATAAATAGTGCTTCATACTACACCTATAAGGGAAATAGCTGACATTTTAGTAAACCTAATTATTTTCGTATTGAAAATTAATTATATCTACAAAACGTACTAGTAGGGTAGGTACTACACTAAGTTCGTCCTTGTAAAGTACCTTGCCCATTTACCCATGGCTGTTGCCATAGGGAAGAAAGAGAGCTGTGATAGTTTCATCGTCATTCTAAAATATTATCTGTCCATTCAAATACTTGGTCCTTGGTCTGACATAATAACGTTGACAGATATTGCATGTCTGTTTCAGTGTTATCTGTGGCATCACCGAGGACACGAATTACTCGCACATTGTGAAAGCAGCTCTGGAGGCTGTTTGTTACCAGGTCAGGGATATTCTGGATGCTATGAATGAAGACTGCGGGATTCCACTTCAACTTCTTAAGGTAAAATAGATTTTATTTCTTAAGATTTAAGTACATTATAAGACCACTCACTTATCGGGCGATTGGATAGAGTTTAGGAGATAAATGTGTCATCTAATTATTATTATGGTTTATCTCATTACAGGTTGATGGGGGAATGACATCCAATGCTCTTGTAATGCAAATGCAGGCTGATTTGACTGGAATCAATGTGACTAGGGCTGGTTTTACTGAGAGCACTGCTCTGGGTGCTGCTCTCGTTGCGTTTTGGGGTGTAGATAATTCAAAACAAGGAATTGCTATACCTATGGCTGCAGGTACGACTTATATTCCTAATATCAGTGACGACGAAAGGGATATGAGGTACCAACAGTGGAAAATGGCTGTCGAAAGATCCTTAGGATGGGATCAAAATTGAGGTTGTACGTATCTGGGGGTACAGAAAAGTGATAAATGTAATAAGAATATCTGTCTCTCGTTCGGTAGATCAGATATAGAAATTATGTTTGCTTATAGATTAGGTAAAAAGCAGTTGGATATTTTTTTTACTTATAATATAATTAATTAATAGACAGATAACAATAATTAGATAAGCATTGTTTTTTCTTATTGTGCTTAAATCGTACTTTAACACGTAATACAGTACGGAGCGGTTGGGTAAAGTTAATACATTATGTGATATTGTTAAAATTTAATACTAAGAATTCTATATAAATACAGTTTAAGCAAAACAAGGCCTCAAGGCCAAAAAGGGGTCAAGGGATCTACAAGCCTAGAGTGAATAGACATTTGCTAGGTAAGCGTGATTCACCCTAGACCACATCGTCACTTACCAGCGGGTGAGATTGTGGTCAAACGCGCGCTATATCATAAAAAAAATGTTGGCGCTGACGTAGAGAAAATAATCTTTTTTTATCGTAAAAGGTGGTCCAATAAGTAGATCGAGTGTTTGTAGGCAGTAATATTATGTGACTGTTGTTCCATTACTATATTAATGATAATGTAATAGTTTTCTTGACTGAACTCATTCTTCCTTCCATCGTGTGAGTTGTGAGGTGGAGTACTAACCTCATCAACCGTGGTGTCAGTGTTACTATTGAGCCGCCAAAGGCCCCTGACATGGCTCATGTAACGACTACTTACTTACATCAGTAAATAGTAACCGGTACCAACGGCTTAACGTGCCTTCCGAAGCACGGATCATCTTACTTTCGGACAATCTCACCAGATTACCTGGCTGATCACCATCAGCCAGTAATGTCCTAACCAAACTAGGGACCACAATGTAATTTTTGTGATATGTCCCCACCGGGAATCGAACCCGGGACCTCCGGATCGTGAGCCCAGCGCTCAACCACTGGACCACAGAGGTCGTTGTAACGATTACTCACTTACATGGGCCATGTCAGGGGCCTTTGGCGGCTCATAATAACCCTGACACCATGGTTGCTGGGGTTGGTACTCCACCTCACAACCCACACGATAGAAGAAGGTATGAGTTACTTTTAGAGCCATGAGGGGCTTTCCAGGCTATGTTCCCTAAAAATAAGAGTTGCTTTCGTTTAACCTTCCAATTTCTTAGATGACAGATATAATGCACCTTTTATATTTGTTTTTGGTTATAAATTATGACATTATTATTCTGATCAAAATAAAGAGAAGCAATATAGGTAACAGCATAATATTATATATATTTGGTCCAAATAGAAATAGAAATGTTTTATTGCGACCATGTGTTCGTAGAAATTGTGGTGTTTTAAAAATACAGAAGTAAGTATGATAGTATCAACATGGACCCGGTAAGGGCACTGCAACTAGAGATCACTCACTAATAATTAAGTACTTAATTATTAGTAAGTGATAAAATTTAAATTTTTACGTACTTACTATATTTTAACAATATTATTGCACTTATATTTTAAGTATTGTATTTATGTGTTTATTATGATTTAATCTCGGGAGGAGCTCGGTGGCGCAGCGGTAAACGCGCTCGGTCTGCGATTGTAGAAGTTAAGCAACTTTCGCAAAGGCCGGTCATAGGATGGGTGACCACAAAAAAAAAGTTTTCATCTCGAGCTCCTCCGTGCTTCGGATGGCACGTTAAGCCGTTGGTCCCGGCTGCATTAGCAGTCGTTAATAACCATCAATCCGCACTGGGCCCGCGTGATGGTTTAAGGCCCGATCTCCCTATCCATCCATAGGGAAGGCCCGTGCCCCAGCAGTGGGGACGTTAATGGGCTGATGATGATGATGATTTAATATGATTTAATTAGTTAAATGTCATTAAAAAATATTCATTTTAATTTATCATTTATATATTCATTAACTGGTTTTAGTGATAAGTAGTAGCTTTAGTTGTTTTATAAACTCAGTCAAGAATTTCCGTCAAGTATTATTTTTATATTTGCCTCTGCCGTTGCATTATATTGTTGAATAATTGTGAAGGTACTCTAGCAATGAGAAAATAGGTAATATCACGTTAAGTCTGTATAGCGCCATCTATATGTTTTTTGGGGAACGTAGCCTGGAAAGTCCCTCATTGAACTCAATGAAACAAAAAATATGTATTTGTATATTGGTGCTAATTCCTGTAAATACCATCTAATTTTATTTTAAGTTATATCTGTCATTTTCTTATCCGCCGAAAAGGAAAGGGACGGGTAATCGACAAGCATAAAATTTATGGAACACACGTCAATTTTAAGCACAAATCTAAACCAACCGTCTAGACATTTTACATCAGTCAATAACCCGACACAGTTAAGTAGACAGCACGTCAAACGGATTGAATACCAGCGACGTACCTTTTGATTCGCCCGGGTTATTCATTCATTTACTCATTCTTCCTAAAATTAAGAGCTGTGAATCATCCGTCCCTTTCCTTTTCGACGGATACAAAAATGACGGATATAACCTAAAATAAAATTAGGCGGTGTCTGCAGGAATCGGGGCCACTATCTATTAAATTTGTCTTACTTCGTATTTTTATATGAATTTTTATTTTGTTCGTTCTACTGTTAATTAGAACTTATATTTTATTAGTTCTACTGTTTCCAATACAAATCTCCAGCCATATATTTATTTTAAATCATCTCATTGCCTTTCTGTATAACGCAGCCTAATCAATTATAAAGTTCAGTCGATTTTATTTTTATTAATGAAAGTATAATATGTTTTAACAGGGAACTGCGAATTTGCTATGTAACCTTTCGTTATAAGTAATATTGGAACTATCCACTTTGAAATAAAATGTATAATTAATTGGCTGTGGTTTGGTATGTTTTCCAAACTAAATTATTTTTGCTATTGCTTGTACAATATGTATGCGTATAATTAATTGACTTATTTTTTTAATCTAATTATTCTGGGTAGTGATAATTTACCCTTGGGCCTCCTTCAGCATTTTAACTTATCCATATTAAACTACGGAAACACCAAGTTGATCGATGTGTACGTTATAACGTTTAGATACCTATTGTTATTAAAGAAACTAGTAGCCATTTTGTAAAATACCTAAGTAATATCAAGTTATGTGGACAAACCAATTCTATGAAAATAAATAATGGGTGATGAAAAGATGTACCTAGCTACTGGCTACTGTAAATAGAATAAGAAATGTTTAACTTAAGCGACACAATTGTTATTTGTGCACGTACACCAGTGGTTGACTAGTTTATAGATTATAAAAGTAATATTATCGTTACTAATGTAGGTACTCTTTATAAATATTAGTGACAGTAACTTATCGTCTGACTATTTGGGGCACTACTACCTTATAGGCGTCATGGGTGTAGGTAGGTATGTATTTATGTACTTTTTTTATAATGAATATATTGAAATTTATTTGCTTAACATTTGTTAAAGCAGTTATTACTTTAAATAAATAGGTAGTTCTCTTAATGTTCTCGTAATTTTCATTTGAACTAAAAATCATTAATAATAGGTACCCAAAGAAAAACGAATAACATTCATAAATGTATGGCCTACAACAGCATTGTTGTAATTTTATCGAAATGTACGTGTTATAAATCTGTAAATACAAGAAATGTTACATAACTACTTATAACATAACATTTTGTTAGATCAACGTGATTGGTGGTGAGCCGTATCGTCGTCTATAGTGGTCGATATTCAACTGTGTTCATAAGAATTCGTTTAGTTCAAAAATACACATTTAATACCTAACTAAACGTATAGGTAATGTTAAATGCGCTACTTTGTTATACTTTAAGACAACGATTTGTTTACATAATGTATTACTAGTAGATGTAAGAAATTTATATATTTTACGTATACAATGTTTTATTTATTTAAGATATAATCAAGCGTAAAATGTACAAATAAATATATTTAATTTTAAACGTGTTTCTATCTATACACATTCTATACAGTTGCACGTAGGTTGGTATGATATGCTACCACTTCGTCGAGTCCAACTTTCTCCCCATCAATCATTACAGTCGTTTAATCAGACTACTTATTAGTATTATGAAGTTTTATATAGTGTGTTGTTCATAAACAATACTATCACTTTTGCAAAAAGTAAAGGAAATGTTACTGTGTGTGTTTAATAATAAGTAGCGCAATTAGGGAGGGCAAAAAGTGAAATAGAATATTATGAAGACTATCCAATTCCATAATTTATGTCTGTAAAAGAAGAAATAAGCTTAAAAACAGTCTGCACAACAGAGATTACGCATTATCTACAGCATTTTTATCCATATCGGTGCTCTCTTTTATGAAATGCCTCGTATACTCATTAATTCCTCGCTTCGCTATGCTTTGATTGATGCCACAATGTCTATTCATTCCCATTTCAAAATAAATATGGTTGTAAAACATTTCATTTCCTTTTGCATGCGCAATAAGCCCCTAAAAATCGAAATGAGCTACCTATTGGTTTGATAACCTATAATTTTTATCTTCATTTTTCAATCTTCTACAATGATTCATTGATCAGGTTTTTGTCATAAAAGCTTAGGACTTAACGGGCCGCTGAAATGCTGTTGGTTTGTTCGTCGCCGCTGGATGTCAGTTTTCTAACAGGTGTATCTAAGAACACTTTGATATAATAAGTACTTCCTGTCAAAAACATTACTAAGTAGGTCGTCCTTATGCTAAAGGCTAAAAGGTACCTAATAAGTAATAAGTGCAGATGCTGGTAATGGACGCGGCGGTCGTCCGTCTCTATGCACACAGTCCCCGTGTTGGTAGGCGTGGGAGAATCCGCACGTCACTGACGTGTAGAGCACCGAAGTGCTCACCAAGCCCGCTCCGTATGGACACCGCCTGGGAGTCGCGAAGTAAACACCCGCTACAGGGTTTTATTAGTGTGTATACCGGGTGTCTTCACCCGGAGAGTTCCACGTAACCACGTCAATTTCTCAACGTTAAAAAATAGAGGTAAAGTAACCGCTCTGAAGCTTTTGCAGGATTTTCAGGCAACGTAGGTCGCTGGTTGTGCCGACTTCACAATTTAGATTTTGACATTGTACCTACTTATTCAACAAAATATGATTTCTTACTTTATATTAGACAGAGATTGAAGTGGGGTTAATTATTGTTTTACTATTTTATGCATGTAGGTTTAAGCAGACGTGTCCTGCCTGCCCTTTTCCACTTCTGAGTATGCGCCAACATCTGGTAATTGCCTTCTAGATCGTTAGTGACGTGTTTCTAATGGGATCTATTTAATAATTTTATTATCAATACGTGTTGATTATTAAATTATTATTACTTTACGTACTGAAATAATTATAGGCCATTCCACAAAGAGTTTTTTTAAATAATATTTACTTATTTTTTATAAGTAAGTACTTAAAAGGAGTGGAAACTAACGTTTACTGAAGCGACGAGTTTAAAATTCGAACTAGCGAAGTAGAATCACGAGCGCAACGAGTCTACTGAGTACAGACATATCTACTGAGGGTAGTGAGAAATTTAAAAGTATGAGACGAGAGTTTTAGGTATGAATAACATTTTTGAACACCAAACATGAAAAATATCACCTTCAGCACGGAAGACGTACTTTCCCCGCGCAAAAACTGTAAAAGTGCGCTTATCCACTAGAGACACAAAGCAGCTTTTTAATTTTCCAGTAAGGGATGGCAAGAGCATACCGAAATTATTAGGTAAAAAGTATTATTTTATTGCTTTTTCCACACGAGGGACAAATTGTCTTTATGTCTCGTGCCACTAAAAATAAGTATTTAGTTTAGTCTGAATTACTTATAATTAATTTTTAGACTACTTCGCTATAGTTCGTGATTTAAAGTCAGCACTTAAGCACACACAACTTTCTCTCTTGTTGAACAAATAACTACAATATATCTAAGTGCTTACTGCAAAAAAGTAATAATAGGGCGAACGTAAATCTAAGATTATGGTGACATCGGAGTCAAATCGCTATCAGTCATAATGAGTCTCATAATTGGGTGTCTGTTGTGATTGTGTGATGGCCACTCGGCCCCTTCATAACAAGTAGCAAGTTGGCCCCTTATCCACGGACACATGTATGGTTGGCGTGAAGTTAAGTGCAGAGCTGTGTAGTGGCGCTCGCACGACAGCCTGACGGATGGCGGCACGCGGCGTGGCTCCCGCCACATCTTGCGCGGCCCTTCTGAGCCCACCACATAGATTTGCGAAAATCTACTCTCTTGAATTTAACGAGGGGGAATTTTATCGGGTGCCGTGCGGGTTAAATATGTTGTACCTACCGACGATGTCAGCAATATTAAATTTTCAATGAGTTTGTTTCTTTCGCTGTTCTTTCGTAGTTTTTATAGGAAAATTAACACGAAGTATTAAAAATAAGGCTAAACGAAACGTATCTTCTACCTAGCTCAAATTATCAGTTGAGTGATAAAAATACTGCATAGGTAATACTATGCTATTTGTAGCTCTGCCGTAATTTTATGCTATTTAAGTAGATAGGTGTGTACGTGTACGTGTGTAATTTTAGTTAAAGGATTTTTCCTATCTAAGAAACATGAGGCATGTCAGGGGCCTTTGGCGGCTCAATAGTAACCCTGACACCAGGGGTGATGAGGTTGGTACTCCATCTCACAACCCACACGATAGAAGAAGATTTAAGAAAAATAACTTCGTTTAAAACAATACATTCTTATGTTTAGGATATAATACCTATTAATTCTCAATCCAGTAAAACAACCGGGTCACTGCTATGATGATGAGTATTTGTTGTGGGGGTTCTACTTAAATCTATTCTAATGAAAAAATACCTAGTTTACTTTAGATCTATGTCGATAACAAACTGGTGGGGTGTTTATCCAGCAATCACTCAGGTTCGTCGCTGACTCGACGTATTGACGGCTCTATCTGAGAGAGTGGCGGCTGCATGCGCGGTCTGCAAACACCTACCTACACCCCAACCCCGACGAGCAAACGCGTGCCAAAATTTGATAAAGTCCTCGGTTCATGTTTAATCATACGACATTAAAGGCGAATGTACACATTCACAGTGCGCTGAGTGTGCGCGATCACTACATTATCATTTTCCATTAGCCTGCCGAGTGACTGTTCAAACGTTTCTATGTTCCCCGTGTGCTTTGTAAATGTTGTTTTAATACCCATTATTAATTCAAAAGGTATTGCGAATTTTAGCGTTACACTCCCTCACAACAGAAAATACTGATCCCGAACAACTCTTTAAATTGTAAAGAGATTGACTATTAAACTATTATACTTTAGGATGTAATACGTGACTCCGTATAAATTTGGCGCCCACCCCTCTCGATCACCCTTTCTGTGTCAAAATTAAAAACTAAAATGTTGTATGGTTATTAGGAATGAGAAGTGTATTGTCGAAGCAATTAGATTCGTATAGAAATATATTAAAAAATCCCCTCACCACCGAAGCCGTTGTTACCACTACAACAGTCGTTCCAATTCCAACCCAGAAGGAAAATGATGTAGCTATGCCTATGGCACTTTTTAACGTGACTTAGATATTGAAGATTTGCCGTAGATGGTATTAATTACTTAAAAGTGTAAGTACTTAGTAGTAAGTTCTCAGTAGATACGTACCTATAACGCGTTACGCGCTATGATATACCTTCTACACATTTCTACGTTATAGGTAAATATTATATTTGATAGGACAAATATTATAATTTTACTTGTTTTATTAATAACGCAACAGATGCATAATGATGAATCGTATGGATAAGTTGGTAAGCCCTTCACGTATTACGTATCTTGTATGTGATGTGTATCTTGTACAGTACAGGTGCCGATTATGCATATGTTGTCCTGTTATACAAGTGCAGTAATTTTAGAGAATATTATCATTACTACTTATTTGTTTTTATGTTGCTTTAAAAAATGATGCCTTCGTGGTCCAGTGGTTGAGCGTTGGACTCACGGTCCGGAGGTCCCGGGTTCGATTCCCGGTGGGGACATATCACAAAAATTACTTTGTGGTTCCTAGTTTGGTTAGGACATTACAGGCTGATCAAAAGTGTTGTTCGAAAGTAAGACGATCCGTGCTTCGGAAGGCACGTTAAGCCGTTGGTCCCGGTTACTACTTACTAATGTAAGTAAGTAGTCGTTACATGACCCATGTCAGGGGCCTTTGGCGGCTCAATAGTAACCCACAATAGACACCAGGGTTGATGAGGTTGGTACTCCACCTCACAACCCACACGATAGAAGAATGGTGCTGATTTCAAAAGACACTACCTACCTATATGAAAGTTTCGCATAAGAGCGGAGTCTAAGAGCGCGGGTCTGGCAAGGGTAGACTACCTAACTTATGCTGGATAACAATTCTACAAAACTCAACTTACAGAGGGTGATGTACAAGTTTATTGAATTACCAAGTATAAGTTGGTCTGACCTGCGCCGGACCCGCGCGTGTTTTGGCGTATCTGTGCTTTCGCAACGACATGTCATATAAAGTATTCTTGGTAAATATATTTTTTTGACATAATTGTGAGCTTAAATAGTTTTTGGGTTCATCCGTTCGGCCCTCAGAGGGTCTCAAATTTTCTACTTTTAGAGGGCTGTACTTTTGATGCACATTAAGAATAATAATATTATAGCGGATATTATTTATAGCCCTGATTATTGTTAATTAAGGTTATTGTAAACGAAATAATCTTTATTATTTTTTTTATTTTCTTTTTTATTATAAGTAATTACGTAATAAAATATCGAGAAACTAGAAAAGCTAAACAAACAGCATTTTTTTACGCTAACGTAAACCAAAAACATGGTCTAATCGCAAACTTCCTTTGTAAGAGTTATTATGACAAAGGTTGTTGTACCTACGTACATTGCGTTAGCCAGTCGTAGCTTCTACTATTTATTTTTACCGACTTCAAAAAAGGAGGAGGTACTCAATTCGACCGAATATTTTTTATAGTCAGTCCCTGAGGTCAGTCCGATTCAAAAGTGGAACAAGAAGTTGCCGATAGGTGGCGCTAGGTGTTTAATAAAATTCTGTAAAGTATAATTCGGTTTGTTAAGCATTTATTTACGTTGTATGAGCCTATGGAATATTGGTATAAGCCATACAATTTTCATTTTAAATACCTATGTATTAGTTGTATTTAAACAAATTCTTCTGTGCTACATGGGAGTAAAAATAAAAATGCTATTTTTCATCCCTTCCACGACGTAAAAGTCGCCTTAGGGATTGTGTCCACTCGAATATGATGAACCTTTACTTATAAGTAGGTAATTATGGGCAATGGGTTTATCATAATTATACATTTTTCAAAAGTGGTAGTAAGTTGTCTTCCAATTACTTTTCTTACTTTTGCCCCATACCATACCATTGCTGATTATTGGCTTTAGGTGAAGTTATGAAATTTGCCTTTCTTGTTTGAAATAATCGTTTAATTTGTGAAACATAAAATAATATTCGTTAAGAAACTCTAAATAGCGTCTCAATTTTCATGGCTATAGACTCTACCTGCATTGGGCCGTGTAAACTGTTGTATACATTTTATACTGAATGAAACCGTTAAAATCCAAGAGGTCGTAACTTAGCAATACTTTTAACACGTTCACGTAAGAAACGTTCACAGACGTCGAAATTCAGTCTAAATATGTCATGTGGAACATCGTGTTATCAGGTCGAAATAAAATGTCAGTTAGAACGCAGATCGTTCAGAAACGTTAAATTTTCATAGCAGATATATGAAACTAAGTCATAGCGCCACAACATATCTAAATCTCAGACCTTCACGGCCACTGGATATTATTTTTTTCACACTTTGGTTACAAGTTACTCGCACATTAACACGCGCAACGTCGACGTTGTTGCATAGGACGCGATGGGATGGAGCGATGTTTCGTAACACAACGTTGTTCTGCAATACAGGGTTCAACTTTAAAGTTGTGGGCACAACGTGTATACACGATTACAACGTGTGTCACGGCGTTAGCATGATGATTATTATTTATTTATTATATGGCGGCAGCGTGTATGATCATCCTCTAATTTGCATGAAGAAACCAAGTGCGTTAACGGATAGTAGGGAAAAATTGGGTTGCTTTCGCGAATGTGTTAAACTACGTGTATAAACGTAATTTCAGTGGAGAGAATCAAAAATATACAAAGCTTTAGCTTTTCTCGTCAATATATTTTGAAACATGAAATGCAAGCATCTCAATGTGGGTCGACCAGCGAAAAGTGAAGTTTTTAATGTTCAACATCAGGATCTGTCTTTGCAGTAGGTACAAATATGTCCTTCCGAATAATTAAAAATAATAGGATTAAGTCAGGTATATGCAACAACATTTTTTGAATACCTACTTTAGTACCTACTACACTAACAAATCAAAGTTTAAACGCAGTGGGGATGCTTATGTAAGTATATATTAGTCATTTACCTAATTCTGATTAGAGGGCGAGTCGTTATTTAATAAGGGGAGGGTGAACGAAGTTCATTAGTAGCCTGGCACCAAGGCAACACTCGTAAAAATGAAAAAGGAAGAAAAGGGATTTCAAAAAGCCGAGCCCAATTTGGATTCAATGAGCCGCGAATTGGTAATGCTAAACGCTTCGAGAGGGCGTAGATATCCCTACTAAATATTGGTGTAAGTTGTATTGGTTTGCTTTGCCCATCGTTTTATTCTAAACCCACTTATTAGGTACTTTCGACACATTACAAAGTTGTCTACTAAATAATTTTAAAATATAACACAATATGCAAATTACGTTATTTACTATTTTCATCATGGTACGCTACAAATAGAGCCCCAAAGCTTAGTCCTGTTTACAGGAGTGTCGGGTTGGAGTGGCAGTAATATAAAGATGATCGGTCGACACGTCGCCTCATGTATAATGTGCATACAAATTTAAGTGGATGAGGAGGCAGGGTGGTAGACGCGACTGGCGACACTGTCGACTCGACTAGCAATCCTTATGATAAGAGCAAGAAGGGTGGAGGAGGAGGCTACATGCTACATGTGTCCGCCCAGTGTCGTGACGCACCCTCTGCTCCCCGCGCCCCGGACACGTGTAAACGAATTCTGACGCTTGCTTGCTACGCTCTTCTACGAGCTCCACTACGAATTCGGCGTCGTTCAGAGTTTGTTCCGCTCTATATTTACATGAAACGAGAGAGATTTTTGTATTCGGTGTTGAGACGAACCCTCGTTTCCGCTTCACGTGGTAACAAGGAAAATTCCATAGATATCCGCGTACTCACATTGAACATTTGTGTTTTCTCCCAGTACTTATGTTACAAGTTAATATTATTCACTTGTAGATGCATTATTTTGTTTGAAGTAGGTATTATCATCTATTAGTATCTACATGTTCATGAAAACCAATTTCTGTAATTACCGATTAAATGGATTTTGAACAGGAATAATTTCTTCCATACTGGTAGTCCAGCGTCCTCTTGGAGTAAACACAAAAACAGGACGCGTTCAGCTGCTTTCTTCCCGAACACATCATAAAAGCCTATTAAGGCCTGTTCACTCCAACATGTTACTATCGAAATGAACCTGCCCTATTTTCTTTGGAAATCTTCCCCCAGCCCCTAAAATTGGGGATGGAAATTTGTGTGAGACTCTCCGCAAAATTAGTACAGGTTTTACAGACGAATAATAAAATAATTTAATAAAAACAAATTAAATGAAACAATATTAAAAAATTAAATCTATCTAACCTTTTGGAAAAAAAAAACAACTTGAACTTAGAAAAGCCGTGCTTCACCCATGGACAATTGTATCGCGTGTGTCCAATGCCCAGAGTCTTCTACATTCTATCACCAATTGGAAAGACATACATATAATATCGACTACAGTACAGAGTTCTCTTCTGTGTTCTGAATCAGGAAATGTGAACCGTTTTACCCCGAATTTAAGGCGATCGAAATCGCAGACAGAAGCTAGTACATAATCACATGCCCATTTCTAATCGGGGTAAGCGGAGACTGTAATTTCATTTGCTTCGATTCTGACATTCTTGTCTTGCTTACATAAACGCGCCAAACCCGTCGGTGCAAAGTAGATTGTACCTACTAAACCTTTTTTAAGGACATTCCCTATTTGGGCCATGTGTCCTTCTATGTCTGCTTCTTTTCCTTGTACACCGCTTTCGTAATGCTATTGTCCTTCATCCACTCCACGTGCCCAAACCGAGACGATGATATCCGTGTTATGCTTCGTAAAGAAAAGTACCTTTACTTATACCTACTTTCTTATAAAAAACTGCATGTTTTGATTTGCCTTACAAATATCAATTACATTTTCTTAGCCTGAATAAAATATATTAAATTTTACATTATACTACGTTTCAAGAAAAAGTGAATTGATTTACGAGTTTTATTTCAATAAACACAATGCGAAAAAACCTATTGTGTTTCAAAATATTTTTAATGAAACACTTTTATACATTTTGAAGTAACACCGACATAATGACGTTATTTTATCACCTGCATTGCCCGAAGTAGGTTTTTATTACACGCATTGTTTGAATAAATAATTCTTATATAAAAATTACATAAGAACCACATAATCAGAAAACAAATTATAGCTAATACCTGTAATCATCCCATATCATGAGTAAATGATGCATCATGTGGGAGTGGACACAGTCTCTCAATCTTCAACCGGAAAAGAAGCTCTATGTTTTACTCAAAAACTTCGAATCCAGTAGAGAAGGAAAATTGCCATTCATTCATGTTGGGGTAGGTAAAACTACAATAAATTTATCAGATAACAAACCTGCAGTTATGAGAACTTTTATAACCCCTACGTCTATAACATACGTTTATCATACACGAAGTGACGAGTTAGTATTGCAGTCACTTTTGATACGAAGTTCTAAGAAGAAGAGCATAGCGAACGTCAGTTTCACATCGGTCTCAGCTATTAATGTTGTCATAATGGAAGTAGACAAAATCACTAATTCAACTTCAGCGACGCATTGGTACTCTCGCGGCGAACAACAGCGGAATTCATTCTGTTTTTCTTTACTTGCTATCCAACAGAGAAATTCTATGTTTACTAAAAGTTTGGTAACTAGGTACTCAAAGAAATATGTTATATACCTAGTTGGTTAAGTAAATGAAAA
This sequence comes from Pectinophora gossypiella, assembly GCF_024362695.1. Lineage (NCBI taxonomy): Eukaryota > Metazoa > Arthropoda > Insecta > Lepidoptera > Gelechiidae > Pectinophora > Pectinophora gossypiella. The sequence goes on from NC_065433.1 coordinate 13,857,053, forward strand.
CACCGTGTGTTCAATACGAAAGTTACCACGGCTCTTGAATCTGGTTCACCAGGGTCTTTGTAATAATATAATGCTTTTAGTATATTGAGTTCGGTGATGTTTGCATTGAAGTCTACATGAGTAATATTAACATACAAAGTTTAGGTGCTCCCTGTTCGAAAGGAACCACCCTTTCGGGGTGGTGTTATTAGTATAAGCAAAAGACATAAACTTCCCCCTCCTAAGGCAAACGTGGTGTGCATACAATGGAGTTGGCATTGATTTTGAGTTAAATATCACCCCTTTGCCTCTGTCGTGCATTGTTGTACATCGGACGTGTACAAACATAGTGACATGAATTATTGTTACTGGTTCTTTTATCTCTTTCATTGTCGTCATTAATCAGTAACAGAATATGCGTTTAATGGGTGCTCCTGATATTAATGCGCCTATGGCATCGGACACTGCGGTTATTAAAAAACATGCGTCATTTTTATAATCCATTTGGGTAGTCTTATAATGAGCTCCTGTTGAGTTTGCTTCTGATGGTTTTATTTTGTAGATAAGTTTGTAGAGAATCATCACTGATTTCGTTTGCATTTTACGTAAGAAATTGTTTAAATGATTACAATTCTAACAATAAACAAATAAAGTACCTAGGTGTTATCTTAGTTGTGTTAAAAAAAATATAGTATTCATAACGCTGTAACACTTTTAGTACAGTGGCCTAATTAATTTATTTTCATTAGAAGTTCCAACTGCAGCATCGACTTGTATTACTACTTATTTTTACGCTGTTGCTTTTCGTAATTGTGTTTTACCTATTGAGACATGTGTAGGTATAACTTTCATGTCGTTTATCGATTATTTGGTATCTTAAGTATTAACTTATGGAAAAATCTCGGTTGAACGATTTCTTAAAAAATAAAACGAGTACATAATTCGCTACGCGCCCGCCAAACTTCCGGTGAGATTTGGCTAAATAGGAGTATTACCTGCTTTGAACTCTGTTTATCAATAGGGTAATCTGTAAACACAAACTGTTAAAATCCGCTCTTTGACGGCGAGATCTAACCGAGTTTGCACAGGTGTACCCTTTCACTATAACCATCTTGGCATTGACTCTTGAATGACATTTTTGTAGCCCACGTCCTTTATACTATAATTATAGTTGACAGCTAAAATATCAATGCAAAATAGATTTTTTGTATGGGTAATTGTATGTCTTTCTTCGCCTTAAGATACTTAGCAGATGGTACGAATTCAAACGTAATAGTTATTTGTTATATTTCAAGTGTAGAAAGTAATGTTTTACACGCGAGTAGACTATGATTGATATAGACTACTGAGCGTAGTAGCTAATTTATAAGTATAAGATGAAAAACAAATTTTCTCTCGTGTGAATAATAGTTAACTTTTTACTTCCACCAGCGATAATTCATAATTAAGTAATAACTAAATACAGCCTTACAAACTAGTTTTCTCAACTCCTTAGACGTTCGGTCATGAATCGTCATGACCATAGCTAATCAGAAAACATTTCTTTGCCTTTTTCTGCACCCTTTACTGTTTCGGAATATACATGTAGCACGCAATGTTTTCTTAAATGTTTATTTTGAGGCTTCTTTCCAAGTCATAACTCATAAGCGGACATGTTCTCTGCAGTAGTGGGTCCAGTTCTGTTCAGAATATACCGCTGTTTTGGTTAATTCTGCCCACAGAAAATCTGGAATATGCATACATCGAGGTTCTGACATCCTCATGTACATACATTAATATTCTGACCATTTCCACTCTAATGCGATTTTCTCTTTCGCTGCAACCATTCAGTTCTAGCGTATACGGCATCACTAGCCGTTACTGTATACCATGTTTCGCCAATTCTGTATGAACTTTCTTTCTGATTGTTGAACTCGCCACTGTTGTCGGTCAGAAGTTCCTTTGTCTGGTGTCCTGCTGTCGTTGCTTTAGTTAGCATCAGATGATGCTTTCGATTTGCTCATGACGTGTGTTAAAGACGAGTGTTTTTTTACCGACTTCAAAAAAGGAGGAGGTTCTCAATTCGACCGTATCTATTTTTTTTTTAAATGGAAATATCCTTTACGTCGCTGGCAGAAAACGGAGCGCAAAAGTGTGTGGGAATTCGTTCTCCAGGATTTGTCGCTTTCTCCCTTATACTAATTAGGATCTTTCTAAATATGCAACATTTGCATAGTCATCTACAATCAACATTCTGACGTACCGTACACACCGGTTTGCTATATACTCGTATACACTTTTTCGTAGCTAGAATGTAAGTTTATAAACACGCGTATACTTTAAGATTATAAATACAGGACAAGACACATTGAAAAAAAAAACACACAGAAAGTTCGGTGAAGTGTGGGTACTTAGTTCATCTTACTATGGATGTACCTCTGACTACCCCAATTAGGATATAGTCGTAAGCTTATGTTATGTTAAAAAACATAAAATGCAAACATTAAACAACGGCTGCTAAGAAAAAAAAAACGCTGTGTCGAAGATGTCGGAGCTACAGAGATTTTAGGTTCCACAGTAGGTACTAAAAAGTATTGATTCAAACACATGTATACTCGATCTCTAGTCTCTTAGTTTCGTCCATAACATTTAAATCGATGTTTCATGCTACATTTCTCACGCTTTAATGAAGCACGAAACATTGAAAGGTTGAATCCCACAAGCTTACTAAGTCAACGTTGCTGAAAAAATGCAATATGTTCCCAGCTCTTTGTCCTTTTATTCATATTTAATCTCCAGAGCGTCTACAAAAAACAATGATTTCACGGTACAGCATTAACGCATGTAGGCATAACAGAGAGGCGAGCCAACCCAAAGTAAACATAAGACCGTATATTAAAATGTTGTCAATCCTATTTACAGACATTTTACTTTGTGTTTATCTTATAAATCTATTGTGTGCACGGCGGTCGAAATTATGGGTTTTTATGTCAATATTGACGCTAGGCGGTATTGTCTGTCGTTGCATTTAACACGTCTCACCGGTCGGGATAAAATGCAACGTGGGGGGTGCTGCCCTATTAAAGAACTAGATGGCGCTGCAAGACGACCTGAAAAGTGTGCTATCGTTCAATTTAGTTTTATAAAGTTACCTAACTTTATTAACTTTCTTACCCCAGTTACAATAAACTTATATTCCGAGAGCTTAAATAACTGTAATATTACGGTGATAGCCAATTCAATATAGGCATTGTTAACAGTACTAACGCCTAGGTAGGTACAAACCTACCTATAATGTTGTTGCTATTTTCATAATCATAAAAGAAAATAAATTTAAATTTATGTCTAGCACGTCTACAACGCCATCTATTAAAATCAAACCTGACAAGTGTTACTAACACTATAAAACTTAAAAGTAATTTCATTACTTTTATGCGATGATGAGGACGTCAGTATTATGTATCGGCGTGAGCACAAATAAAATGGCAACGTTTGCTCTTAGATATTTTTTTTAATAATTCGAAATCCATGTGAGTTCGTTACGTATGTATGAGTCATACAATAAGCAAATTGTCATTTAAGAGTTAAACGACCATAAATCACTCTTTTATAAGTTAAATATTGCGTCAACTGAACAAAGAGTTATTCGGTTCAAATGTGCTATGTCGCCAGAGCAGACATAAGGCGCTTCGGGATGTCATTAGCGAAAGCGCGGCCTTTCTAATGCCTAACTGCGCACCGCCTCCCATTGTCGCGGCAATAATGAGCAACCAACGATTAAGCTTCTGCCCTATGAAAACGTAAAAATACTCTTTTTATACCCGAACTGAGTTTTGTGCTTCATTAAAGTCGGTTTTGCATAGAAAAGCACATAAAATAAGGCCATTACGTCTCTGGAATAAAAAACACTTTTCACAAATCAGTTGGTTACTTATCCAATTAACAAAGAGTTACCACTATAAAATAAGAGTATTTAGGTAATTACATAATCAGTTAACACAAAAAAAATGTGAGCGGCAGCGAGGAGGGCGTAGTGTGCGTTTATTTATCGCCAATAGGTGGCGCTTACTCATTGTACTGTATATTTAATTTTATAAGTATGTGTGTACTCATTGCATTTATTAATTCCGTTAAGCAAAGAAAACCTAAATTGTGATTATGATGGTTAACATCATAACTCTCTCTCTTTCTTTTTTTATTTAAGAGTTGCGCTCTTTTCGGTGGAGTAATCGCCATTTCTCTTCTTACTAGGTACTCTACACGGGCTAACTATAGGTACAAACCTTAAGTTTACAATTTCATTATACTTAACGATATGAAATTGAGCAAGAAAATTAACATCGACATCGACGTAAATGGCACCCTGTCATACCTAACGTCATCCAATGTGTCCTTAAGAAGATTTCACCTTGATTATTTAGAGGTCATCCTAATCCGGACTTTTACCCCTCTTATAATGATATTATTCCAAAAGATCTGGCATCACAAAAGTTATCCTGCAAGTCTTAGTTTTTTTGTATGAATAATATCCTCGTGTGGATCCGGAAGTCCCAGGTTCGAATCCCGGTGGGAAAATTACTTTGTGTTCCCTAGTTTGGTTAGGACATTACAGGATAATCACCTGATTTTCCGAAAGTAAGATAATCCGTGCTTCGGACGGCCGTTGAGCCGTTGGTCCCTGTTACTACTTACTGATGTAAGTAAGTAGTCGTTACATGAGCCATGCCTTGTCAGGGTTATTATTGGCATTTGGCGGCTCAATAATAACCCTGACACCAGGGTTGATGAGGTTGGTAATCCACCTCACAACCCACACGATAGAAGAAGAAGTTAAAGACACTTCTGATATGCATTAACACTGGAGATATAATTTCCTAATACTTTGATGGGATATTAGGGTCTCAGTTAAAGTATGCCATTAATAACTTAGATAGGTACTTTTTTAAAATACTTTTGCTGATTTTCGTATATTTTTCGCTAAAGAATCAAAATAAGTTTAAGTAGACGTATTAAGTGGTGTATTTAAATTGGAACAGGATAGTCGCTCGTGATGCTACCTATCAAGTTTCAAAACCTAGCTTACCTGTTCTTCGCTGGATATTGTTATTTTTATTGTATAGTAGACAAAATATACATTGGCCAAACTATCACGCTTCGTTGACACACATAAGACGAGTGTTGGTTTCTATTTCGGTGTGAGCTTACAGGACAAACGGACCCTTCACTTGTGTTTGTGTTCGTGTGATTTATCTCCTCTTGCGGATCAGCCCTGTCACAAACAAGCGCTAAGGTCATTCCCTAATTAAACAAATAAAACAAACGTACTTTACTCTTGTATTTGAAACACTTTTAACTTAGACTTTGCGTGGTTTGTGCCTTAGACAATGTTTTAATTATCAGAGTTAACTCCGTTTTTATGACAGTCATAGTGATAGATGTTAACTAACTACTTATTATGTATCTACCATGAGTGATTTTCAAAACATAAACATCGTCATATTCTTTACCGTCTGAAATAGTCATCATAATACCTGAATAATTTATAAATTTTACTAGATAAGTAGGTACAATTATCTACAGTTAAAAAGATACCATAAAAAACTTTTGCTTAGGCCGTTTTCAAGAGAGAGTCATACAAATATTGACAACTAACAACTGTGTTTATTTAAAATAATTCATCGTACTTACTTAATTGCAAGTTTTAAAATCGTTGTGGTTGGACATCGTTCGACATGAATGCATTTACCAAAGCGAGTGCTTTGGGTGTGTTTGTGAATCGCTCGGCTTTTGTAACGACTAGCCGCGTTCAAACAGCCGCTTGGAACAAATGCCGGGCAGTACGCGTAACAGTATACATAGAAAGCCCTCGTAATGTTTGCCTTCGTGTGATTTATTGGCTTCGTCGGATTTAGAGGCACGCACTGATGGGGTTCTAGGCCGCTAGGACGCGGTGTTGCGTTACGTGCGCCTATTAGGGACACCCCCTCCTAAGCAATATTGGATCACAATACCATCAAATAAGATTTGTTAATCAAACGCTAATGCATGGTGTAGTTGTTTCGTTATTTTAATTTTCTTCTGAAATTTCTGCGAGATGATAATTAGAGGATCTTAAAAAGTTATGTCTAGGCCTGCAAAAAAATCCATATTAACCTTATTTAATGACAATAAGAACGTATCACACAATAATATAATACTTAGATTCCTAAACCGCCAAGCACATTTATTAATGCACCCAAAATGTCAACAAGCTCCCATTGAAGGTGGTTTTGGTAAGAGATGGCCGACCGCTGACAATGAAGAGGAGGGAACTTGGTGTCATCTGCTTTCAACATAATTAAAATCACTTTAAATAATGCCACTAAGCGCCCAACCCTGCCGAGGTTTTATTTTAAAAAGTGCTATTAGCATTAAATTTAGTTTCGCGGATGATTATGTCGCGTTCAGGCGCTCGAGGACATTAACTGCTCATACTTTTTGTGAATTATTGTTCCGACCCTACTCCCTCGTCTTTTATAACATGGTTATTCCAATTTTTGACTACTCGGAGTGCAAGAGGGGATTACTCGAGCCGAATAAATACGAGTATTTCACTGACAGTGGTTGCCCACTAATGTAAACGTTTAAACTTATAACCGCTCGCATAATATTTCAACCAAATGTTTTTTACTTATCAATATTTAACACTCGAATATTACGCTACTCCTACACTGTTTTAAATTTCACATAAAAAGTGTTTTAACACGTTTTGTTTTAATTAAACGGTAGTTGTTATGTTTTAACTTTAACAGCATAGGTACCGTTGACTTAAGTGTACACGTTCATCACAGCATAAAGTTCGCACAAAACAAGCTTATCTGCGAAATCGGAGGCAAAGAATCGGCGAGAAAAACAATCGCCCTGGGTAGGATTATTTTAATTTATCCGTCGCAGTTTAAATCGGTGTTAAGATTCAGCAGTCGTAACGTTTTCTCAATTATCAGCGACGATCTCTACGCGGCTTTACGATAGCTACCGAGCCTCGAACATGCCAAGACTTGGGTCCCCGTTGAAAAAAGAGAAAAAAGTTTCTAAAACTTACGCTCTGCCTTCCACTCGTACTCGATAAGTACCCCCGGCAGTCAATGAGTCCAATTCCGGTTCAACTTTAGTAAAAATACAGAACGTGGATTTAATTATTGTCGATTCTTGTTGAGTAGAAAATTTAATTGTGACAGACCTTTTATGAATAAGTACAAAATGTTATATTGAATAGTTATTTTAGATCAGTATGGCTCCTTTTTTGTAAATTATTTACACAATAATCAACCTGCTGTGATATTGTCACAAGGAGATCAACTTACCTACTTACTGGTTGTGTAACAATATCAGACTTCTAATAATATGTAACTACATATTATATTCTACTACTGAGATCAAAGAACTCTTATTTCATAGACGCTTGGATATTTTAAATTAACAACGTTCCACGTTTTTCGTACTTAAACTAGAAATCAAATAGCTCTCTAAAGATCACGTCTTTTTTAACGTGATTGACAAGCATTAAGCCCATGGCAATTAGTCGTTAATATTTTTTGCAAATCTTTTTGTCTTATTGAGACTAGTTGAGCCTAATGATACCAAATTGTTCTTACTTTGTTCCAAATTTAATGTACTATAAAGTGTACTTACATTTAGTCTTTTGTCGTATCATAGGTAGTAAAAATATTCCTAGAAAGGACTGAAACATATCTATCCCAAACTATTTTTATCCATTTGCTTCAATAAAATAATCTTCCACGAACTAGTCATAGATTAGTTGTTAGGGTTGACACATTTTTCTTTCACGACCAGCTTACAGAATATCTCCTCTCTGTATATTTTATGTAGTCATTGAAGTTCTTCATTGATTATTCTTTCTTAGTAGTGTTAGGCGAATACAAATTCCGCATTACTTCGATATTTAATTTTCGTGGAGTCGTTTTTTTTTCTATTATTGCCAGCGTCAAGAACTTGTAAACTTATGTGGTGATACATGAAAGTTGACTACCCGAATCCATAAGTGTGCGACCATTCATACTGTCAGATTTGTCCTCGTTTAATACATTAACCACAGCATTTTGTAATACAGTAGTTGAAGTAGGTATTATCATATCAATATACACAAACTTTTGGGCATAAGAATGCTTTGGTTATGTTAATTTTTCCGAAGTGTGTGTAATTTTTCCTTCAGCTGCCCGTCCTTATTTGGTATCCATGAAGAAATCAAGCAGAAATTATTTCATTTTGTTTTTCTTTCCTTAAAAGTTTTCATCGTTTTGCATTGATCTTTATAATGAGACTCAACAAAAAATAAAATGCAGTCTTCTTTTCCCTATCATTCTACAACTTTCTTTCTCATACGAATTTTTAATTATTTTTATGTTTTGAATTATTTTATTATTACTTATTGGAATGACGCTCTTATTAATTTCTTATCTTGATTCTGTTTATTTCTACTTGGTTCTTAATCCTTCTTTAATCACCTGACAGGTTATTTTCCTCTGTACGAACTCTCTGGAATATAACACATTGCCAATCCTTTTTTGGTAGCTAGTTGATTTTCTAATGTTTCTCCGAGTGTAATAATTACAAAATTTCGGCGTTTGTGTAAAATACAGTTACCATAATTTTATTTTATGTAAATAGAATATTTTTTATAAATTTTATTTTATTATAAATTATAAGCTCCCAACTAAAGGTAAGTAATATGCTACATTGATAGCAAAAAATATAAATAGAATGATCTCAGTATCATTAGTAGGAAATAGTTTGAGCGTAACTTAAAGAAAATTGTAAAATGGTCAAAGGTGTGTCGGACATACTGTAAACGAATTATAGGTAAGGCCTGTTATATTCAAGTGTTGTGATAACGTATGTAACTGGCGTAATTATATGTTTAGTGTTACGAGAATAAACTAAAAATTAAAAAAGTCAATTAAAAGGTAAACAGACTATCAAACAGTATTTTTCACCCGTTGTCATCGTTGTCATAGGTGACCACGGTGAAGCATTTGCAGGCAACGAAGGTTGCTGGTTAAACCGACTTCAGAAATTAGATTCTAACATTGTATTCAAAAAAATATTATTTCTCACTATTTTTAGGACAGATTTTTAAGTCGGTTGGTTTATTTAAATTGCTTTTACTACTTAGTAACATTTTGCGATCTTGGATATCCGGCCAAGTAGTTAATGACATTTGCGACAATCTACAATAAGACACGTCGAAAAAAAAAAACCAATTTGGATATTAGAAACGTTTTGTCTTTGTTGCATTTTGTATTTTTAAATTACCTTTCTACTGGTATTGTCAAAAATATTAAAAAAGTGCGAGGTAATGGATCTTCATATTTTTTCTTTCCGCTTATTTGTATTACAGTAGGTAATGCCGTACTTTTTCAAAAAGGAAAAACGCACTTTCCGAGTAGGTGTAGAATAAAATATCAAAATCAAGTAAATTGGAAGTAATTCCTTAATACAAAATATAGAGGTCGTAAAACTGTGTCTATTTAGATAAACATAAATATGAGAGGTAAAATTGGCCACTCACTGCGGCTTTTATAGCAAAGCACTATCTATAATTAAACAATGGGCCTGACCCACGCCCTTCCATTACATCCCAACAGCGACATTTAACACATTCAGATAATCTCACTAAATCGCTATAATCTCAACTCGGGACGAAACTTAATTCAATTCTCCGTTAATTTACTTATTTGAAAACGAGAGCACCCGCGATACAGAGTTATCAGGGCCGGGCCCCCGGGAATTAGGGCCTCGAGGATGATCAGGATAATCTTTTTACGAATAAATCATGACATGACCGCCCCGAGTTGATGCCTTCTCGACGTTAACAACGCATGTTGCATTGGTGATTAGTTGAACACTTAATTAAAATGGTGCTACTTTGTGTATCGCGACGAATGGAAAAAGGGAGTGAAGTCGAGCGAATATTTAAAATTGAAACTACGTATATATTATGTACATAACTCATGCTAGTAATCATTATCGACGTGGGCAGAGCCAAAAGTCGTTAAAAGACAATTTGCTGGCGCTTTGGTATTGCTGCAAGATAAATTATCATTGAATTGAAGACGTGATACTTATAAAAACATAATTTGTTTTTCAGAGGTGGAAGATGAAACAATGTTTGTAGGTACTTGCAAGGCTTCAGTATGTAAAGATTTACTATTATAAAGGAAATCCATACCTAATGGGGTTCGAATTAAAACGACGACAACGCAAGCAGTTCAAATGTTCATAATGGTCCACTAAACTCTAGTTACTTACCTACATTTTTTAAATGGTCGTTTACTTTTCTTTTTCTTCCAAATTTTAAGAAACGTTACCAATTGTAAAATTTATGAAAGTAATTAATAAATTTAATTAATCAATTATAAAATTATTTCACATTCATATAAATACGCTATGCCATATTCGAATAAAAAATGTATATAAGTAATTGTAGCTCTTATTTATAATATACCCTCAAAATGCTTTTGTACTTATACTTAGTTTTTAAGTTCTCAAGTAAGTGAATTTGTATTCTTATTGAGAATAAAGACTTCTTGAAACCTACAACTACGTACCTACCCATAACTTTGTATAAAAAAAGAACACCACTATGAACACGGGCGACTGCGGGGCCTGACGAACCTACTCGTCAGGTACCTACCTGTATACCATAGATGTGAACTGATGCCACTGTTACAAAAAGTTAAATACTTACAATGATGTTACAACGATCATCAGTGTGCGTTGAAAATATCAGCCAAATCGTAACACATTAGAACATTACCTATGTTAATACATAAATGTTTTAGTGTTAAACAATGTTTATAACGTATTAATAATTATGTAACTGCACTGTAGCAACACAATTACATAAACCAGTAGCTACTTACGCGTAAGTACTTATTGTTAGTGGTAGCATTGATAGATAATATTTTGATGTGCTCAGAAATAATAAATCTCGTTATTTAAATGACTACGACTAATAGGTAAGCTGGGACGAGCGGAGAGTATTTTGGGTAGCGTCAGATCGGTGGGTTTACGAACGCAGATACGCGCCGTGTCGCCGGCCGCCGCAAACGCCGCTTGACGTTAACAAATTACATTGGCTGTCAACTTTTTGAAACAATATACCCCTTGGCGTTTAACTTATCTTGGAACTTTTCGTCTCGTGTAGATAAAATGTTGTAATACTAAAATGTCATTACGCTTAGTCGAGAGGCCAGTACTCGTAAGTCACACAGGAGATAATATTTCACTGGGCGCGGTGCGGTCTCCGCTCGGTCGACGCTATCGTTTCAGTTAGTATCGTAGTTACCAAAGCGATTTGTTACGTTATCTCCGTTACTTTGTTTGAGGTTGATAGGTTAACTTCAAGGTATATTTCTGTAAATCAATTTACTTACCAATATTAAATGCTGAGGGCAATACCGTATCAAATGACAAATCTTAAAAGCCATTTTGAGGTTGTTGGCTAGTAAGCTATTAGTTGTAGGTAGGAATAATAGCTAGGTATTAACTGTTTTAACATTCTAATTGTATGCTAAGGTAATTCAAGTTCAATTTTTATTTCGAATTCGGTCCGGTTTTGCTATGATGGGCTTTTAAATCTCACTTAAAATATTATAATCTAGTAGGTATTAACTAAATTAAATTTACAGATATGAAAATCTCTAAGACATAATAATCTTTGATGCTAACATAATTATTAATTATTTTAGTGTAAACACACGCCAATTATGTCGTTAATTAGCAGATACTCGAGTTGTAACTTCTTAATTAAAAGCTCATCTGTTATCGTCGTGCAGTTTGTCACAAAGGAAAATGTGTAGGTATGGCGATCCAGCTAGTCTAATCGATTTTATTAGGTAGATTAGAAACAATAGGTATAAATAACAACCTACCTACAAAGATACCCAAAATAACAGATACTTACTAAAAACATTTTAGCCTCTTCTTTGACGTATACAATTTTGAATAGGATTAATTCCATTAATCTGATAGAAGAGTACGTTAGATAGTATCTACTCTCTCTTCCAGTAACATATTGCCTTTTAGACAAACGGTACAACACAGCCCACGTTCCATGACAATCGGTGGGCCGTCTTAAAAAACTAATCACACGACTTTTTTATTGCTCGTCGCGGGAGTGAGGTTAGAAGTGATTTGTCCAGAGCAATCTATCATTCAAGCACTATGGGAATAATTAGTGTCAGCGAGCGCATCCGGACGGAGTGCGCGCCAACAATGAGCCGTGTGACGCACCATTCAAACAAACCATTAATAATTTTGAACGCTAGTTTTTCTTAGACGGATTCACTCTTGTAAATAAATGGTACAGCGGATTCTTAACTACCTACTTACGAAGACATTTTTTACCGCGTCGGGCCGTTAGACGGTTAATGTCACCGCAGCGGTTGGGAACGGCAATTTGGACGCTCATGACAGCCGCTTCCATGCAATGAATAAAAATATGGAAAGCTTGGTTTTCACATGATGATTTGGGCGGCTGCTAAATAAATATTAAAGTCATTTAAATTATTAATGTTGCAAATCACCTAACGGTTTAAAAATACTTGTTACGTTTTCGTTATTCAAATTGTTTTGGAGCACAAAGAATTCTTAAAAGAACACAAACGGTCACGGCAGAGCTCACCACGATTTGTAGGAACTAATGCAATGTGAACGACCTCAGTTTCGTTCCAAGTAAGTATGTTTTAATACGTACTTTAATAATGTTGGTATTGTTTAGGTTTCTACGGCGGCATATTAAAAGATGCATGTCTTCATAAGCGGCTCCTGTAGAAGCTACCTATACCATTATTTTTTATCTCATTTGAATAAACGCACAAGATCTTTGTCACGTAACGTATAGTATTGTTGTGTACCTAAAGTATACAATCTCTAATAAGTAATAATAATTAAGAATGCTATATTTTAGGATTGTTTCAAACATTTTTTTTTTCATTGTGTTTTCTATAGCACTGTAGCAATAGTAAGTATAGTGGCACGCAGAAGTGTTCTGTCATTGTTGTTTAACTACAATCAGTGATATGTATAAATACTTATGGGACACATTTTAATAATAAATATAGGAAATAACAGGAATTCACTATAATTGACTCGATCAAACAAACAAGACTCCACAATACGCACGTCATTTAACCTACACTAAAAAGTTACATGTCTATTATAAGTACGTTTAGTTTGCATAGTAATTATACTAATTAAAATCAAAATATGAATTCGTTATACTAATTTACTTGTGAGGATTCTGTATAAAATGATGAATAAATATTAGTCTGAGACTGTTTAAAAAAGTAACGTCTTTTTCTTCACATGCTTCTTAACAAGTAGAGATGGGCCAGCCGGATACAAGTTAGGCCGACTAGGCGATTAGTCGCCCCTAGAAAATCGACTAGCCGGCTTGCAGTTATCCAGCTAGTGCCTACTGTGTTAGAAAATACTTTTATATTTATAGGAAATACAAATACAAAACTATGAAGAACATAATACTCACCTACATTAACATAAGCAATTAGTTGGTACGTGGGCAAAACGGTTATCAAAAATTATTTGATTGGTTTACGTCACTCATGTCTTGATTTATGTAAATACTTACTGTTCAATTAATATTCCCTGACATTATATTTTAAGTAATTTATACACTTTGAAGCTAAGTTATTCAACGCCGACTAGTCGCCGACTAACTAGTAGTCACCGACTATGATATTGGTGCCGAGACCGCCAACCACCAATTTAATCTGACAGGACTAAAACTAGTCCTATCCTTTTCTTGTGCATTTTGTAAATTAAGGACGGCATTATTTTAAATTTAGGGTGAGTGTGTGTCCACCCGAATACCATTGGCCGACTCCTCGTCTCCTACCTTTACTACGAGAATCTAAGCGTGACAAATATAAAGAGTTGTGGGGTTTTAACCTAGCAGTTGAGCCATCAAAATACGCGCCACGATCTCTGATGACTGAATGGCGCTGCAAAGCGATGCAGTCAAGGGTGTGGGTAGTCGTATAGGTATGTATAAGCTTATTTTTCTTAGCGGAGCACTTCCCAATATTGAACATTAATTTTGTTCAGTCTACATCGCCAAACTTATCAAATTTTGCTACAGCGATATACAGTCATGAAATTAAAGTTTTATGACTGTATTCCGCTGCCACTTCCATAAAAAATGTCAATAATTAAAAACAGAGGCTGGAGATGAAGGTGTCACCTAATAGAAAGCAATGATAAATGGATGATGGAAATTTATATAAATATGATTTCATACACCGGAGTAGAAATCCGTGGATATCAAAGCCCTTAAAATTACTACAAAGCAAGGACTGGTCAACCTTGTCAAATGCCTTCAAGAAATCCGTATACACAGTATCAACTTGACCAGTCCTGGAAAAGGTAGACTAAATATATATATTTTTGTATTGAAGTAAATTACTGAGAGTAGACCTGCCAGCAACAAAACCAACTTGATTTGTAAAACGAAGCTGTTTAAAGTGAGAAAACAAGATAGTAGAGCACGGATGCAAACACTTTTACAAAACATGACAATAAATACAATGAATCCGTCTATAACTTTTACTTATGTAAGATTTTTTTACCCTTGCTTTGTGCATAGCAATGATATATGCAGTGTCCTAGTAAGTGGGAAATATACCCGATTTTATTAATTAATTAAACAGATTGCAGAAATATGTGCCTTTTAACGCGCTACTTCCCCTACGGGCAAAGCAGTAAATAGCCTAACTATGTGGACGAAGCCGTGTAGGTTCCACTAATATTGATTATTTCTGTTTTTGCACTGTACTTATTACTTCAGTGATAAATAGAGTAATAATAGTATTAATAATAATCTATAGTAACCATTTTAAAATACTTAGATAAATTAAAGTTACTTTTTTAACACTGTTGCTGATTCCCGTACACACCGTCTAATTTTATTTAAGTTATCCCTGTAATTTTCTTATTCGCCGAAAAAGGAAAGAGAAGTGTAATCGACAGGTAAAAATTTATGGAATACACGTCAATTTTAGACCTGAATTTAAACAACTCTCTCAAAATATTACATGACTCATTATCCGACAGAATTAAGTAGACAGCACACATCAAACGGGATCCATACTAGCGAGATGCATTTCAATCGCCTGGGTTATTCATTCATTCACTCATTAATTTTCATATTAACACCTGTCAATAACCCGTCCCTTTCCTTTTCGGTGGATAAAATAATGCAAGTATAATTTAAAATAAAATTAGGAGGTGTCTGCAGGAATCAGGGCTATTATTGGCCCATTTTCATCGCTCTTCTATCGCACTACTCTATTCATCTCTATATTTCGGTATACTAGTCATACCTTTTTAAACCGCCTTAAAAAAGGAGATTATCAATTTAACCCGTATGTATGTAATGTTGTTGCAATTGCACAATATTCGTGGTAGGCATAATAAACGTTAGTCTATGTGGGCTTCTAAACACATGAGGCAAATTTCACAGTGTATCTATATATTATGTATGTGTCCTTTTTGGTTATGCTTTTCTCAGAAACTGTATATCGCATTGCAATAATATTTTTTTATGTATTAAGTAAGTATTATTCAACTTAGAGAATAGTGCAAGTTAGTATCAAAATATATTTAGGAATTTTGATGCTATGATCTCAAAAAACAGTTTAAAAATAGGTGTAATGCTGATATTAAGTATAAGGAATACGCCTATTTAGTAATAATTCTAGTACCGTCAAAACGTAGTATTTCTAATTTCAGCCTTGCCTTTTGTTTTAGCTCTTCAGCTTAGTGGCCATTTAATAGTTAGGTAAGTAATATCATTAGATTAAAGAAAACGGTCAAGTGTCTGTCGGGCATTAATGTAGGTAACATTAAACGAATTGTAATATACGGCGTGTGTTATATATGCATGTAGTATTTAAACAAAAAAGTAATTTAAAAAATTTAACCGCCTTCAAAATCTGTATAACAAAAAAGAATAAATAATATTTTGTTGAATACAGTGTTAGAATCTAAATTCTGAAGTCACATCAGAAGATATTTTTATTCGTTTTTAATAGATAGATTTAAAAGTCCGTTTAAATTTTTAAATTACTTTGTTTTCGTCTGATATACTTTCTCACTGAAAAGTAGCTGCCTACCTCCTACGCCATGAGCATTTCTGGGTTTTGATCTATGCGGAAATTTTCATCCAAATCACTTCAGTTACTTAGGCTTGAGAACAAAATAAACAGACAGAAACGCTCTAACTTTATTAATATGAGTACCTATGGTTGCGTACCTAACCATGCACTTATAATAACATTTACAAATATTTTGTGTGCAAGTCCCCAAACCGCCATAATAAAAAATAACAATGGCGATCAACCTCTTCTCAGATGTTTCTTTAACAAACCTTCTCTCAGTGTAATAAAGAACCCGTCCATAATTAGCGCTGTATATTAAATATAATGTCTTAAACGTGATAATAAGGAAGTAATGTAAGCAAGATCGTTATAATAAAAAAATAGAGATTTCTTTATGTGTACAACTAAGTGAATGAGCGTCTTATTAATTGCTTTACAGCAGTTGTTAAAGTGTATAAAATACAGCTAGCCACGCCGCAGGGGTCGTGTTATAATTTGACTTTTACTAAACAACATCATATTCAGCTTTCGCGTACTTTGAGGTACTAAGGTCTTGAAGACATTTTGTATTATTTTCCCTCCCCAAAATACTATTACAATAAATGACATCAATCTCTACTTATACTATATGTATAGAGAGAATCTTAATAAAATATTATTTCTCCTTTGAAAGCGAATATCAAAGCAGCATTGAAATCCGGGCAGATTTTTCGGTATTATTGGCGCGATTATACAGAAGACGCGGTTCTGTCGAAAGATTTAACGAGTCGGCCAAACAACATCCTCACAGAAATCTTTCACCTGAATATTTAGTTCTTTGAGTAAAAATAAATCTTTCCGTTTCTCGGAATAACAACAGTGTCAAGTCAACTTGCCTTAGAGTAAAGATTATATTTGTCATCAACGATCGCATTAAGCTCGTTTACGGGGTGTCGTGGACGCGGTAAACGATTTAGTTGGAATAACGGCTGAAGGCTCCCACACACTGAACAGATGTTTTGTCATCACACCACCTTTCCGCTACAAATAAGCTTTCTTTTCGTCTCACTGAAATAAAAAAAGACATACTTAGAGGTGCCCGTCTTCTACCTATTTATAGAGGTGTCATCTCGGCTTAAAAACTTAATGAGCCGTTTCTAATTCGTATGGTAGTTCTCATTTCGTTTCCCTGTTTGTTCACGTAATCACTTTCTACATGCTCCTTGCCGTCTTGTCGTCAAACTGTAAATACTTTAAGGAGAAGCTACTTAAAGCTTTGCAAGCACATCATTCTTATACAAACCATAAATGTAGATAAATTATTCAATAAGTATAGTAAACTAAATATAAATGTTAATTATATTCATGTGATTTTGATTAGAGTAGAAAACATAGGTAGTGTTTAATTTATCAATTTAGTCTTATGAAGTTAGGTAACAGGAAATGAGAAATATATCAACAGCAACAAAGCAATACCTGGCGCAGGCGGCGGCGGTGTGGCGGTGGTGGCGCGGCATGGGGATTTGAGAAATATTCCGGCATTAGTCGCCCTAGCCACCTGTCTGTTCACATTCGACCTCCAGAATTTTTCGGTATAGCCGATGCAAAGTTTCTCGTTAATATGCAAATTAAGAGTTATCTGTACAGAGGACGCGGGGATTTAGGATCACTTTCAAATAACGCAAAGTACTTACTCCGCTAAATGAAAATCGGAACTTCACGCCCTGATTCTTTGCGGAACCGTATAATAATTTAGCATACTTAATTATAACATTATATTATTTATTGTTATATATATTTATCGTCGTATACATACATTAACATAATCTTACGCGAGAAATTCGTAGTCCATAATGTAACCAGATTTGAAATTTTAATAATGCTTTTTTTACAGTAGATACCCATTTAATTTCATTCAAATACTTATTAAACACGCAAAGTTATTAATAAGTACTCATGAGATACACGTACAGCTATTTTGTACTGTCAGCTATGGACTGAGCTTTTCATTAAAATGGTGGGTATGTTGTTTAATCACTAATAGCGAATGTGATTTAAAAAAAATACATGCCTGAAAAGGAAGTTACAGAAACCTTTCGCACAATAAACAGGTAAGTACGTATATTTTTCGTTCTCGGTACGTGTGTTCTTTATGCAGCAGCAAGTTAGAAAAAACCGTGTTTGTTGCGTACGATAAGTACGGTAACACGGCTCTGGTTTAGTAATATAATTATTTGACTGAACTAATCGTCGTGAGGAAACTCACTTACTCGAGAAATACTTTATCGTATGTATTTATTGGTCGTATGCGACCTAACCTGTAATGAGCTGATTTTGCCTACGCGGGTTGAAAGACAGGCAGTCGCTTCTAAAAAACCGGACGTGTCAAATATTCAGGTTAAATAAGCCGACCCCGTGAAAAACAGGGATATAACTAAGTGTATTGCGACTTCATCTATTTTATTGCGACATACCTACCTATAAGTATATATGGAATAGAGTGATTGAATCGTGGAAGTGCATCCCTACGTTAGGAAGTAACAGCTGGTGACGACCGTAGGGCTGCAGCAAATTACCGCTTGACCACATAAAGACTCCGCAGCATTGCGATAGAGTGGCACCCACCAATTAATTCCCATGCGTGCTGAAAGAGATTTATCACGAGCCACTTGTAAGGATTCCTCAACAGTATCTTATTGATTGATTGTATTTAATGTTCTCAAATTATGCCTATAGATACAGAAAGTTTATTCATTATTATTTTTTTGCTGAACTTACTTAACCATGTCTAATGGTTTGACTTATTACGAACAAATTAAGCTGTATTTGAAGCGGACAAAACAGTTCCTCGGTTTTAATTCATGAGCGCTCTAAATATGCCAACAGGAGACATCGTCATCGCTGATTGAGTCTCCGAATTAATTATAAATAAATCCTATGAAAAAAAGACAACAATTGTTTATTTGAAATTCCAACAAAATAACATTTAGTCGGTATGACAAAACCAACGCTGGACAGGATTGTTGGCGGAATACTAATATGGCTTAAAGAAGAAATAAAGACTCGCATAATGTTGTGTCGTATTTGTAATATGGACATCGATAAATCATAGGGAACCGAGCACAATCGTTCCGATGACATGGTATGTTTACAAAAAATAATGCAAGCCATCATTCAGATGCGTCGTAGAATTGGGTGGGAGCTTAGCTCAGTCGTAGGGTTGAAACATTCACAACATCCAGGTCAAAATGTGGCAACTAGAATTTGTGGAAACAAACGATACGCCCATAATAATATGGTACTTATTTGTTTTCACGCCTAATATTCTAAAAATAATCAGGGTGGTAAAAGTCTACTACCACAGGTTTTATTTTTTATCAATAACGAAGATCACATATAGAGATTTCAATCACTGTGACTCTATTCCGACTACGGGATTTTACATTGACAATTCCAGAATCCAGTTTCAGGATTTGGAACAGAATCAAAAAACTGTAATGGCAAACAAAAACTATAAATAATATCTAGTTGTTAAAACATGTATCTGTAATGTTTTGTGTTTGTAATGTGTATTTACTTAATTAACATTTTCATGCGGATATAACGGTCGAAAGTTGATCTCAAATGTAAATAACATTTGTATATAATACTTATAATACCTTTCATGTTCTGGCAAATCAATTTGTATTTTGTATTCAATGCACACGTGTTTAGAAGCTCACATAGTCTAAAATAAGTAGGTAACAGATTTTGAGCAATGCGGCTCAAATTGATAATCTCCTTCTTTTTTGAAGACTATTAAGAATATTTTAATATTGCACTCTTACGCTTGAACTAAACTGATTGAAATGTTAAAAAAGATTCACCTTTTTAGATAAATCACAATCACAGTCTTATAAAAGGTAAAAAGATCAAAATATTGGATCAAAATATGTATAAAAGTACTTAATAATTCGTAGTATTGGATAATCCCGAGATTAACGAAAATGAATCTCGTAATTTTCGAAACTGAGTCGCATTTTAGTCCGTGGTAGATTGGTATCACATTTAAAAAAGCCAATGGCTGATGTAAGAGTCTGGGAAATTAAAAATGTCGATCTTCGTCGACGGTGCGTCAATTTTTCTACCAAAAGTGGTTTTGGTCGGTTCCTAATCGGCTAATATTGTTGCGGCCTAGTAATTTTCAGTAAGTAAGTACTAAGATTTAGGATACCTATCTACTATTATCTACTATCGCAACCATTCTTTTTTATTAAATTCATAAATAATAATGTTTAGGTACTCCATTTTTTTACAACGCAGTCTAGATCCTCTGAGGACTTTCAACATTAGCTCACTCCCAACTGTATCTCTTTAGATGTCGTCAGAAGGAACCAAAGTTTTTCGAAGAGTGGTCTATGATATATATAATGAATAAAGTACCTAAATGCTTTTTGAGAAAAAATCATGAATCTATATCACTAATATCAATAGTTGTAAAATAAAATTCATTGCTCTGAGCGGCATTTCCGAATACTCATTTCGATCCATTATAGTTCTACAGGTACAAAAACTTTATACTTTGTGGGCGATGATTCAGCTCATGATTCTGGATAAATATCAATAAGGAATGTTAAGTCGCAAAATTCATTGTGTTTTTGTGTTTTTTTAATTATTTTCAATTCCATAATTTTGCGACGGTAAATTCCACTTGATATCAATTCAAAATCATGGTCTGAATCATCCCTCAAAGTTTTCGTTAAGTGCGATGTCACTAACACTCTGTGTAATAGATACCTTCACCACTTACAAAATGTTCGCAATATTCATGTATATTGACAACATAATTCGTCATAAAACAATTAAATCCAACCGAACATAAAAACAAATACTTCGCCTATAGATATGTCCCACTGCTGGGCACACGTCCTCCCAAAGGAAGGGAGGACGCAGCTCAAAACACGCAGCTCCACTGCGAGTTAGTGGAGGTGTTTGGGCTAGTATTCCGGGACTAACGGGTTAAAGTGACTTCCGAAGCACGGTTTCACCTTTTTAGGACAATACGTGATTCCTGGGCTCTGTCTGTCCTAGCCAAACAATGGACAGTCTCACAAAGTGATTTCGACATTGTCCCCATCGGGAATTGGACCCGGACCTCCAGATCGTGAGCCCAATGCTCTAACCACTAAACTACGGAGGCTATCGAAACGAATACAAAAGTTTTTGTACCTGTTAAGTTGAAATATACTTAATATTAAAGCACATCTTCAACAGTACAAGCCTTTTTGACAACCTTAGTAGAATCACGATTCCAACATAAGCAAAACTGGATGTGTGCCTAATTTATTTATCTATTGTGTTGTAAAAGAAATAAGTAAATTATTGACTTTATATTAAAAAATCGGCTATCCACATAACATCATTATTAATACAATATAGTTTAAATACCCCGTAACTCTAATATGAGTTGATTAAAGTATAAAATATGACGTAACATTTTAAGTTTGATAAACGGACAAACTTGAGTCCATACAACTTGTGACAAAATGAAAAGTATTGTACATCGATAAAACAACTAAACTAAATTATGCCCACGTGGCGGAAAGGATTTACATAGCTATATCAAAGCATGCATACATTCCCTTGACGATCCCGGCTCATTGTTTCTGACCAAAGAAAGAGCAAAACACCAACCAAGATGGAGATGTCCAATATTTTAGATGGCATAGCAGTCGTCGCTACGAAATCGAAATTCCTGCCTCAAGGATTCTCTCAATACGTAGAGCGAAAATACGCCTGTAACTTTATAATTTTAAAGTTGCCATTTCATTGTTCCATCGGTAGTACAATGAGACTGTATCGAAACATTGGAACATCGCTTTAGTAACCAAGTAGGTATGCAATAGATAACCATGTTTTATGCTAATCTTACGAACAGAAACATAACTTACAAATTTTCGAGAGTCTTCGTAAAGTCTAAATGTTGAGTCACAGGAAAGATGATCTTTATTTCGAGTAAACTTTGTATACGGAATTGAGCAATCAACCCGTAGATTGTTGTATTGACTTTTGCCCGTCATCGGCTATTAAGATTTCTTTGTTGTAGGAACATGTTCGACTATTTACACGACACGCTGCTCTCAGATCACCTTTGTAAAAATAAGTCGAGATTTTTTCGTTCGTTATTGTGGGTCAGCATATATCGCTCTCACGATGTTGAATGAAATACTCAAGTCACTTAGTTCTATGCGACGATAGAATTTGCTTTTAATATATGAATCGGTTCGATAGCCTTATTATACTTACGTACTGAGTGACGCTGATAGACCGGTAAAGACATAACAAAAGCAGCATCTCGAGGTGACAATGACGCGTGATTGCCGAGTGAGAGTGTGTAATTGAAATACAAACTTAATACTTCAACGTGATTCACTCAATATAAATGTTGATTGGTCTTGGGAAATTATAATTAACTTACGTAAAATAATTTTAGAGAAGAGAACATTATTTGTAACAATACAAGGGATATCTACTGTTTTTGTAGTTTAAAGTTAATGTCTTACTAATGTCCGATTCAAAATGCGCTATCCGTGACCTACATCGTAGTGTCATAGGTAGGGTCATAGATAAATCGATAACACGTGGTTTCCTAGGATTTGTACCCGGTCAATGTAACTACTTCTTAGGATTTAAACATAGGTGGCGAGGAGTGGGTGTATAAACTTTGCACCTCTGCCTACCCCTTTGGGGATATAGGCGTGTGCTATAAACGATAGAATGATAAGACGTCGCAATGGTCGCTATTATCCCATTGATAAATAATTAATGTGACAGGGTGAGTCACCAAAAAGTCCTGGTTAGCGTAGCGCTTTATGTTAACCGCATTGTTACGAATTTGTATACATACTAATAAGAACTAAACTAGAAATAGCACGTTGTGAGTTTTATTAGGTATAAAGGTACTTAGTAAAGTTTTTCAAATACCTTAAATGACTTGCTGAATCTGGTGGTTTGTATTAGCGTTTATCATACCATTGTGACTGAAGTAGGTATGATGATATACCTACAATATTACAGAGTCTGTGTACAATTCAAAAGCCATCACAGAATGGTGGCCACGGGAAGGAAATAAAAGGAGCCAAGATAAATAAATATCCCTTTTAATTCTATATCCCACAAGTCAGTGGCTGATTTTGTTAATCGCTATTAATTCCGGCCACTTTAGCTGCAGGATCCTACCTTACTAATGACTATATTATTATAACGAAAATATGTTTCTTCTATAACCCGTGCACATTAACGGGACAGATGAAAGTGAGTAGTTCTCATGAATTCCTATATAATTCTATCATATGCGCCCTTTCGTCGTTGTCACAGGCCGTGCTTCACACGATTTGTTTATTTATATTGTGGTCGCCTTTCATCTAGTCTACGTGAGCAAATAATGAATGTACGACATATCACAAGGCGCTGTGCTGACGTCACGCCGGACACGGGCACATCAAAGCCGCTACCTCCATGATTTATGTCTATTTTGTTACTTCGCCCCAATTATGGACTCGTAAGTTTGTATATTTTCATAATAAAGAGTTTACCGGTGAAGTCTTAGTGGACTCTTTGATGTCTAATTAGGCACACAACAAAATGATTTGTGGTTATATCTTGGTTTTGCCTAATTGCTGATGGATTTGATTCAATTTATCGTTAATTTTAATTCATATAATTCATTGCAGGAGAAATACTTAGGTAGGTAGGCGATGGGAGACAATTATAGTTAAGATAAATATAACTTTTTTAAAAATATAAAGGAGCGTATATAATGTGGATAATATATACATGTGGTCTATGCAAATATTATACCTAAGTACTTATATATTTGTAAACAGCATATAATTATATCGCGGGTATGTAGCGAGTCACAGGGACTGTAACCTGGAAACTTACAGAGGGCATCATTAACTGTCAGTACTATTCATAGGCGAAGGAGAGCAGTCCTAGTATGGCTTTGAAATAGACTTCTCTGAGCGCCATCCCACTATCGCGTCAGACAGAGTACTGCGAGACAGAGTACTGCGAGACAGAGTACTGCGAGACAGAGTACTGCGAGACAGAGTACTGCGAGACAGAGTACTGCGAGACAGAGTACTGCGAGACAGAGTACTGCGAGACAGAGTACTGCGAGACAGAGTAAAGCAAGAGGGAAACCACCGCTTTATATTTCCCTAAAAAGTAGCATGAAAGATGCTACACCGACAAGAGCGTGGCTCTTAAATTAGTGATGATGAATATACGTCCCACTGCCGGGCACCGGATTTCTCACAATTAACTGGAGGGGGCATATGCTGCTCCACTACGGGTCGGTAGTGTTGGGGCACTAGCCACCCAGCTACTAAGCCGACCCATTTCTCGGAGATTTCAAGTCGCTCAAAATCCTCGTACTTTGTTTAACGACTTGTATTGGATGTTAATAGCGGAGTCAATTATTTTATGTCCTTTGAAGCACGAAGGATAAAATATATTTATGCTTATAGGCAGATATCTAGAGGTACAAAATTAAAAAGATTTTCATTAATCATGATGCTGGTTGATGGATTTTCCAGGAGTGTAAAATTAAAAAGAAAAAACAATTTATGTATTAAATTTTATTGCATCTATTCACACACCTTTCTGGGTAACGGTTAAAAGACGTTTGTATGTAGTAAAATCATAACTTAATACAAGGTGCTCTTGTTTAACTTCGGTATGTTTTATTTATATTGAATAATCTCAAGCTCTTTAGACCGTAGGTATATAACTTATTACACAAGAAAAGGTAGTTATTCTCAAAAAAGAAAAGGAAAGTAATCACAGTACACAATCATGTAACAATAATAAGTATACTATAGGTACTTCTACACGTTCAGCTATTGATATCTTTATTTTGTCAGTTGAAAGCAATTTAAGTTATAGAATACTTTTTAAATGTTCGTTGTTTACAGAACCACTTGACATGACGTCTTTCATCCGTATATATTTTATTTACATTGAAAGTACTGCTAATACAGAAATTTTATTGCGCCACTTCGCTTAAATATTCATGTTATAATTACAATATATACTTACAACGGTGACATATGTACAAAACTATAGACTCAGTTTTGGACTTTCAGTCTCTACAATATTGAAAAAAATATGTTACAATTAAAACAAATCAAGAATATAACTATACAATCCTTCAACATTATTACAATTATACAAGGCCATTTTAGACTTATTTAATTACTCCAAGAAATACCAATTCATGAATATTTTCAATAACCAAAGCTGAGTGTGTAGGGATGATGATTGTAATACACATCAAGCGAACTTCTCCACAAGTTTCTTGAAAGCAAAACTTGAATGTACATCAACCTAAACCATCGGAGCATTTACTATAAAGTAATTGTCGACTTGATGGTTTCCTGAGAAGCCTTTCGACTTGTATCTCGTACAAAAATTTCGGTATCCTTGGTCCCTCATCTCAACTTTCCTATTAGATTTATAACATTCAGTTTTGCCATTTGCTGCATTTTGGGAAATTAAAGAAATAAAATGATTAGAAGTAACTTATGTGAAGTATCGCGTAGGTTAGTACAGTCAGACATTTTCACTATTCTCTTTTATTTCGGTTGTCAAAATTCAAATGCAGTATTTTTACACGGCAATCCTTGAGTTGAGTATCTTTTTCTATTTTTTTTTATTATTTATGACTACTGCAGCAGTAATTTCTAATTTGTATATAATATAATTTAAGCTACCTAAACAAAATAAATTCAGATACTGTTGATGTTCATGTGGTTTTTAAAAGATAACTCCATGTCAAAAGCAACGAGTTTCCTCACGACGCAATGCAATTCATGCTATATCGAAACAAGGACAATTTAAGTATAGGTATAGTGTCCATAACTTTTTTCCTCGATATAAGTATTTGAACGAGATGTCATACTATAAAATGATAAGGATCATAAGGTTTACTTTTCAGTATAAGTAAAAAAGTGTTACAGTTCTGGGCCTATTTTCGTACATAATAGCGCTACTTCAAGTGCCCATATCTTTTTTCCTCCAAATATTAGAAACGAGCTGTAATACAATAAAATAGTAAAGACCTAAATCTGAATTTCAGCATAAGTAAAAATGTTCATTTTGAAGAATGGTCGTTGTATGAAATGATGAGCTATGACGTTGTCAAAAATTAACAAACATGGAACTTTATGTTACATGTGGCGTATTATTGCCTACCTTACCACACTCTTGTGATATCTGATCGCGTCGTGAGGAAGATCCCGTAGTAGTCATTCATTATTACATCATTAGTTGTACAAACTCACGAAACATCTTTATGTTCTTATAGGAGTTTGCTAACTGTAACCGAACCACAATACTATTAGATGTTCACTGATAAATGTACTTTGAAAAATTAAAATTATTTATTTTAACATAATTTAATTTAATGCTTAACACAGACAATCATAGTCCTCTGACTAGAAATAAGTTATACAGATTTTTCAAAAACCTCAACAAATATTGTATTGGTATTTTGTAAATATAAAAAAAAACTTACTATAAAAGTTATAACTATCACTACTGACCTCGTATCAATAAATATTAGAATTCGATTGTTATGTGTTTTAAGAAACTATTAAACAATAGAAGGTTGGACGTAATTAGGCACTAAATAAGTGTAAAGACAATATTTTGAAAGTAATAATTTACACTCTACAAATAATAGTATAAAACAGAGTCCCTTTATTTAGTAGAAACATAACATAATAATACCTATTTTTCAGTTAAATCACTTTTTTACCACCTCCAATAATAACTACAGCAACATGTCGCAAGGTCCAACTTGATTTAGCACCTAGTATTGTCGGTCGGTCGGCGCGGGTGCGTGCCTCGCGGCCGGCGGCGCGGGCACAGCACCGCGCTGACGTCGTTTGCGAGTTGTCAACCTCACGGGTGGCGGTCGGCGGCTGGCGATCTTCACGCCGCTCGCAAGTGTCCTCTATCACAAATCTAATCTTTTCTACCGGTGCACATTATTTGTATTATCACGTATATATACGTATGTATACATATTCATTTATTCTAAAATCGATATTTACACGTGAGAAGGCCCTTGCGGCACTCTTGGGCGAGATCGCTTTTATTGTCGATGTGCCAGCGACGGGCGAGGAGCTAGCGGTCAAGCTCGGGAAGGGGGAGGTGGATCAGCAAGTGAGGAGGTCGACGATGAGGACGGAGAAGGTGCTGGTGGAGCCGGCGCTGGTGCTGCCAATGCCAGTGAACGTGAATACTCCAACAGAGCTACGTCGGCAGGGTGGGTAGGTGGATACAGGCCACGATATAGGTCTGGCCTTCCGTAAGGATGCGCCAATCTGGCAGCCGCAGCTGCTGCGGATTGGTAGAAAGCTGAGGCCGAAGAAGGCGGCGTAGGCGCGTCACCTTCTTTGCTTGCCATGTCAGCCAGGGACCATATTCTTGGTTTGGCTGATGCTGGAGTACTACCAGGAGGGGCTCGAGACGGTAAATGTTGATAAGCAGGGTGAATAGGCCTTTCGTATGGTTCAGGTGAGTCCGGTCCGCTATCGGCGCGTGACTCGGACCATTCGGACTCAGTTCTTTGACCCAATAAATCTAACCTTTGCTGCGGTCTGTCACCGTCTTCACTTGAACCCGTACCGGAATCTTTTCCATCTATATAATAAAAAAAAGAAAGGAAAATTGTATTCGTTATTTAGTAAATGCACACCGCCATGGGGTTTATGGATGCTTAGTTGTAAATTTAATATGAACTTTAGTAGTCCATCTTGTAGGGCAGCTAATATTCCTGTAAGTACGTGCCAAGTTATGTTTGAAACATGCCTGCATAAAATCTCGCCGAGCGGGCATATCCATAAGACAATTTACTGTCATATTAGATAGGTACGCAGTTCTAAGATTGATAATATGATGAACCGTACGCTGATAGGTGGTCAGCGAGTAGTCCATTGCAACATCATGTTGGACTGAATACAATTCCGCAGTAGACGATATTATGCCCGGGATGATAAGCAGCAGAACGCATTTTATGTGAGAAGTAATATAAAGATATCAAATTATTAATTAAATCAAATATACCCACTTCATTGTACAAAAGCATATAGTAGGTATATTTGATTAGATGAGAGCAACCACTAACGTGAATCAGCCATAAATAAACTTGAATGCGGGAAGGCGCAACAAAAATGGGTTTAAACTGGGTTTAGACTATTTTTAACAGATGTATATCTGTTAAAAACATACACATATGAATACATAGGTACTTAATAAAATTGTTCTCAGAGAATGAAAATAATTTGAAATAAGATATGTTTGCTAGTCTGTAGTGTACACTTAAATCGTTATGGCAGCCAATCTTAGGTAATATAATGACTGCAAATTGTTAAGCTAAACATTGGCCCCGATTCCTGCAGACACCGCCTATTTTATTTTAAGTTATATCCGTCATTTTCATATCCGTCGAAAAGGAAAGGGACGGATGATTCACAGCTCTTAATTTTAGGAAGAATGAGTAAATGAATGAATAACCCGAGCGAATCAAAAAGGTACGTCGCTGGTATGCAATCCGTTTGACGTGCTGTCTACTTAACTATGTCGGGTTATTGACTGATGTAAATTTTTTAGACGGTTGGTTTAGATTTGTGCTTAAAATTGACGTGTGTTCCTTAAATTTTATGCTTGTCGATTACCCGTCCCTTTCCTTTTCGGCGGATAAGAAAATGACAGATATAACTTAAAATAAAATTAGATGGTATTTACAGGAATTAGCACCAGTGTGTCCCTAAAGTTTGAAGTCGTTCAAAATGCGACTGACTACTAATCTGAAAATATCTTATATCAATAAAATCAGTATAGTGTAGGACTATTTTATCGTTAGTGTAATAGTTTTACAAAGATGTAAGTATGTGTGAATTAACTTACCTAAGGCATCTTTTCCGTCATTACTTTTGTGGTCATCATCGTCATTGTTATTGTCATCATCATCAACCCTGTTTCTAGGCTCCCACGTCATTTTGTTTTCCTTTTTAAGACGTCGACGTGCGTTTGCAAACCATGTCGACACTTGCGTTAGCGTCATCTTCGTTATGATTGCGAGCATTATTTTTTCACCCTTTGTTGGATAAGGATTCTTCTTGTGTTCATTCAACCACGCTTTTAATGTACTAGTTGTTTCCCGAGTTGCATTTTTTCTTCTTGCTCCATTTAGATCCATTCCGTACCTGTCAAATTAATGAAAAATAAAATATTATTTAATAAGCAGTAACGTTTAACTTTACAGCTAACAGAAAAAAAATAAAGTGAATAACGGGCGTAGGTACCTATGTTTCAAGACACTTGACGCGTTAACTTAAGAAAGTTAACGCGAAAACTTGAACAGACTCGGCAATAGAACTAAGAAGGAACGTTTAAATTTTAAAGGTACAATCAAGCGTAAATGGTAAAGTCTGATTTGGGCGAGATTTCAGATAACGCGGATTGAGACCGCCCACATCCCTAGCGCTCGCCCTCCCGGCCGATCCCGTGACCGCCGCACCGAGCCAATGAAAGCGCCAGCATAATAATTGAAATCGAGATAAGCCACCGACTGCTGCGCCAGCGTTAAGCTGCAGCTTATCTCAGACACAGCTACGTACGCAATTGTTGGTCCGCAGCGCGTGGTTACTTCAATTGTTATATCTTTATTGAAGCTCATCTTTCTATCACAATCCTATTAAAGTTCTAATCAATATTGGTTCGCTTTGTCTTCCGCCTATCTTAGCTTGCTTCGAAATATTAATAATTTCTCAATAGGTAAATAACATGGTGGAAAATCAGACAATGATGTACGAGTATATAGCGGTGCTCATGCAGAGACTTGGTCCGTTGTAATTATGAATTTGTTATTTCTTCTCTCAATTGTATTCACAAAATCTAAACAAGATCTGCGTAGTTCTATACGTCAATACGTGTCACGGTAAGATTTAATTAAACTTACGAAACTCAAATCAAAAGGATATTCGGAACCCTTAC
This sequence comes from Pectinophora gossypiella, assembly GCF_024362695.1. Classification (NCBI taxonomy): domain Eukaryota; kingdom Metazoa; phylum Arthropoda; class Insecta; order Lepidoptera; family Gelechiidae; genus Pectinophora; species Pectinophora gossypiella. Next base: position 13,887,214 of record NC_065433.1, read on the forward strand.
AGGAACACTTTGTTTTCCGCCCGTCTGTCTGTCAAGACCCTTTTTCTCGGAAACGCGTAGAGTCTATCTAATCTAATACTTATATCACTATCACTTATATATAAATATAACACTTGTAGCTGTAAGAAAGGCAAGATGGAAGGTCGTACAGTACAAATAAAGAAAACCGTTAATTTGTGTTTCTTTCTATAAATAAAAAATATGTTTTAGGGTCACAAACTTATTTGCAGTTACTAAACTTATCATACGCAATAGTTTTTCAGCGGCAAAGGCAGTCTCAAGATGTATTTTTTTAGAAGTAAGATAAATAATCCAGTATAATACGAATTACTTAAAAATGTTTGTATTTTCGTTAATTTAATGAAAGTACAATAACCTACAATAATTAAAAACAATGTTTGCTTACTGTAACCGTTTGACACAACAGATATTTTAAGAGCTATAAATTAATGGAAGATGAACGAAATCAACAATGAATTAACAACAATAGATTTAAAGTGACAATACGAAAGTGGAGCGACGCCAAGCTTAGGCGTATTCCACAAACAAAAACCTTCATTTATCCACGGCGTGCCACTTTCACAGCATCCGAGCTCGCAGGGAATAGCTCAGCGCGGCTTCATTTTTTTATTATTTTGCTTCCCCCGTGATGTGCCCGCGCCCCTGCGGGCGGTTACGGCTATCCACCCCCTCACCCTGCATTGCCTCGCTTTCAATTAAATCCCTATCTCGACCACCGCCTCATGCTTCCTACTTAAACTCATAAAAATGAGATAAACACAAAAATATTGCCGGTACTTAGCTATTCCCGTTATTGTTAAGGGACACATTGATGTTGAATATAAATTCACCAATTAAATAATTTTTAAATCCGCAATCGCTATTTAAGAATGTACAATGCATATTAGAGTGACGGATGTAACAGCGAGTTCCGTGTTCCAATGGTTAAGCGTTGGGTTCATGATCCGAAGGTCCCGGGTTTGAATCCCGGTGGGGACATATCACAAAAGTCACTTTTGTCATTCCTAGTTTGCCTAGGATATAACAGGCTGATCAACCGATTGGCCGAAAGTAAGATGATCCATGCTTCGAAAGGCACGTTAAGCCGCTGGTTCGGTGACTACTTGCTGCTGCAATAATAATTATTATAAATTATGTACGTAGTCGTTACATGAGTTGTGTACTTTAGGCGGGTCAATTATAACCCCGACGCCAGAGTTGCTGTGGTTGGTCAAACACCTCACAACCCACACGATAGAAGAAGAGATATTTTTACTGTGGAAAAACTGAGGCTACTACAATAAAAGCGGGCGGAACAGGGCGGGCGTGAATTGAGTCATAATAATGAAATAAAGGCAAACAAAAAATAATGGGACGCAATGGTCAGCAGCCATTGTTGACAGGTAATATACTGAAATAAATAGACCAACACCTTGAAATATCATGTGTGATTATTTAATTATAATTATGTGAATTTAGTACCCGTTAATATTTTTTTATCTTTGTTTGCAAATCTAAAGTAAGTACCTGAGTATTAATTTATTGAACCTTGCTCGTAGCATTTAAAAAGGTATTTTGTTTCGTCCCAAAGCTCGAAGATTCGAATATTTTCCACTTTTATTTTTAATTTGCTTTCTACTACTAGGTATTGAGATAAAGCTGTGTCAGGCACTCTCTTGGAAAATCTAATTTGCACGAAAGGTTTCTCATTAACCTTTATGTATGATTTCGTGCGAGATAAAATATATCCTAACTGAGTGGTTAACTCTGTCACCGACATAATCGTCTCGTTGTCAAGTAACGACAGTAACTTAAGTATAGTTACTGTCTTGAACCTTAAATATTGATAACGTATAATAAATATAGGAGTTCTATTAACGTAAAAGTACTATAACGATGTGACCTTTTCAAAGAACATCGTACTGTTGGCTGGTTCTTTTATAAGTTGATAAGTTAGTTTTTGAATGACGTCAATAGCGTTCGTTCATTATGTTTGACTAAATAACTATAATATATAATCGGTTCGATCGAGATACACTTCATAGTTTACAAAAATCTTTACTGTAATTCGGAGACCAGTATAAAAATATTATGAAATGCATGCTGTATATTGTAGATTGTATAGTTTCATTGAATTTAGTCGTGATAGATAGGTTAGTCTTGTCTACTAATTGCTTGTTTAGTAATGGTGCCGATTTGGCAGACATTAATTTAATTTGACTGTTTTAAAAATTAGTTCTATCTCTGTATTGCTCTTATCGTAAGAGAATGACGGCGGTATTTATAAGTACTGTCAAAGTAAATTAAAATTAAGTATGTGGCTGCCTGAATCGGCAGCAATACGAGTCTATTATAATACCTCCTCTGACTAGTAGTGCAGATTTTGGTTTTGTTTAAAGTCTCAATCCAATATCCCTGTTACACCGTGCGGGGTTAGCTGGATCAGGTCTCTTTTAGTCATAACCCCCCCTTTTGTTATATCTTTTCTAAGATTTTTTTTTATTAATATGTGTAGGTACAAAAAATAAATTATAAACTGATAGTCACAATACAATATTTCTAAATAAAATAAAAAAAACCACTTGAAACCGTGTTGAATACCTCACAATAGGGTTCCGTAGCTATTATGTAAGGACTAAAAATACATTTTTCTTAAATCTCTTTTATAGTAAGTATTTGCTATTATTTATTTGTCAACAATTTGTTAGATCCAGTAAAATATAGATCGATAAATACGTACCATAACATAACATATAATATACTTTATTGCTCACACAGGAAATATAAAGTTACAGTACAATAAGCCTGTCTGAAGACAAACTTGCATGACATGACAGTTATTATAACCAAAAGAAACTGAAAATTTGTCTTCAGACTGTAGTAGTCACCCTGATAGGGGTTTTTAGGTGTGTTTTCTTTTCTTCTAAAAATATGTCGTTTGACGTTTGCCTATTTTAACTGCTGACTATTTTGTAGTCGATTTCCTAAAGTTATAGTGATAGTTAAAAGACTTCTGATGGGTTATAAGTATTTCCTAAACCGTAAAAATTCGCTGAACATACATTGGGCGATTCGGTTACCCCTAGGGGTAGTCTTTTCTATTATACATATATATACATGTCTAAGTATATGTATAAATATCATATCTACATGATAATGAAGAAAGAAAAGAGGCTTGGTAGATTATGAAGATGAAACACCTTCATTTATATGTAGGCACATATTATTTTAAACACGTTTAATATCATGTCTCCATCTCGGATAATATTTTTTATTTTTTAGATTAAAGAAAGGTTTTATATGACAATAGCTCCCATTTAAAGTTTGTCTCAACGACGATATAATTTGGCACTATTTTAATAAGTACGTTACATAAATGTAAAAAAATATTATTCTACAAATCATTCGTTTGAAGAAATAATTAGTTTCGAACCAAGTTTGACTATTAAGTCTATTCCTTCCTGGATTTTTTTGCGGCGGCTTCTTGAATATTGTCAGGTTAGATGCTTATTAACCTATAGCCGCTTGTTGGTAGAGCGGTAGGAGATTGAATTTTGAACATCTCCGTGACACAGAAAGCACCTAAAATTGTCGGTCCCAGTTATTGTCACATGTCAACCAAATCGGAGGCCTTCGGAAGGGTTAAAAGCAGTGACATAATACCTACAATTTTAAAGATTGTTTGTGTGTTTGTCTTATATTTATGTTTTTGGAAGTATCTGCCCAAATGAATCGGTCTGTTCTGTATATAATACACGTAAGATTAATATTTTATTTTGTTACATATTAAGTTGCATGTTTACATTATAATTATCTAATAATATGTATTATAAGGTTTACGCTTCACGCTTGAAATTAAATATTTCACGCGTGGCAAGGTAGTTTTGAAAGATTAGTTGAGTCACAAATCAGAGCACAGTAATCGATTTGAAATGCATTTTTGCAGAGATTTTAATTGAAACTGAATCTATTTATATTTTTTAACTATTTTTAAATTTATCAAAATATCTTAAGGCAGCGAAACTGTATCTTCACTTTTTATGTGGATGATCGTGCCGCTATTCGAGTTTGACGTCGGTAAAAGACAGTTAAACTGGCTTGAAGGTATAAAGTTTCCTACAGTTCTTTACCAATGACATCGTCGGCACCCATATAATATTACACGGTGCGATATTTCGTCAAGTAATAGATGTACACTTTTTTCTTACACTCCAGCGATCCAGTATAACTCACGGACTATGAAATTTCAAAAGCTTTTAATACTCGGTGACAGTTTCTGTGCTACAAAGGTTCGGTAGAGTGTCTCACACATGCAAGTATCAGGTTTCGTAAGTCAAATAAGCCTGAATGTTTAGAGAAAACGTTTAAAGAATTTTAGCATAGGTACAAAAATGCCTGACTGGTGAAATAAAAGAAATCGACTTGCCTAAAAACTTGTTCAAAACACGAAACAATACAAACATCAGCTTTCATGCTACAAGTAAATTACCATGTTCGTAAATATGGTATCTGATAAAGCTAATTATTCGTCATCGTAATATAAAAACGGCGCACGCAACGGCCAGTCTCGGGTTATGGACGAAGTTTTAAAAGGTACGATACCGTTCCTAAATATTATTGGTGGGTTGATAGGGTGGTCGGGGGCGCGGCACGCCAAAATCACATTATGAGCCGGCAACGCGCTATTACGGCCAACCGCACGCGTCCATGTTAACCGATAGCTGCCACCCGAACATGCTATCCGACGACTAATTGGCCAGCTTCATGCATAAAAACCCCTAATAGGAACAGCTACGGCTACGGGAAGTTCGATTTACACTCCTAAACGTAAATAATTTTAAAGAACAAAGACGATAGCCGGACTAGCGGGAAATATTTTCGGTGGTGGAGGCATGTAAAATAAGGTCCAATCGTTACTTAGTTAGCTATAAAGGGCGTGTTATCTAAAGGTTCGGGCGGCGCATGTCACGTGACAAACGAAGCGTTAACTCGCCAGTCTCGCCACCAGTGGTGCTTCAACGTCATTTTTTTTCTTGCGTCAGGGGGTGAGTGTATAGTACACTACATGTACTTCTTTGTAGGTATAAGTAAAAAAAGAATAATCAATTAAATTAACTTTGATTATTATTTGTTACAAAAATTCAATCAATTTAATAAACAGCAATTTACCTAAATGAAACATTCCCTCACAAGAGAGATGTACTCATAAACTTTAGTTATATCTTAAAACTGAGGGCTATACTTAACGAAAACAAGACATAAATTATGTCCTCTGTTAGTGTATTTAAGTTGTTATCAGTAGCAAATTATTTTTCTGTTATAATGTCTTGACCCCGACGTTCAAGTCTTTGATAACGTAGCGAGGCACACAAAGTACATCTGTAACTAACTAGTTTAAAAATCTTTAAAATTGTGTTTTCATGAGATTATTGAAGTATACCAATTAATTTACAAAAAAAAAACTTGGGTTGTATCAGTTAATTACTTAGATATACATCATAGTTCGTCCATGATACACATTTTCAATAAAACTTTACCTACCCGTTAAATGGAATATTCATCTATACGTTGGATCAGTTTCGCATTGCATGTCTCCTAAGTCGGTGTATGGCACATAAATTAATATTAATCTGCAACAAAATCTTTCTAAAACCTATAAACAATGAATTAACCGGGCCGTTATCTTATTTATTGGGTCTTTGTTTCACATTCACAAGGGTCAAAAAAAGCAGTTTGAATTATATCTATCGGTTCAATGTTACAGGGAGAATAGTAAAGCTTTCCCATTGCATTAGCCTTACCATTGTTATCTAGATCGCAGATAAAGGCAATCAATCAGGCTTTATTAATTTTATCATGTTTTTTTCATGTCACAGTAAGTATGATTATTTCAATTCCAGTTTGCGGTTGAATGCGTTTGTACAATCGGTAATATAACATTTATCGTAATATAGCCATGAAAATTTTACAGCACTGGCTAGCAGGTTTGTATTGTTCCTATAATAAAACATTCGATTTTATATTATATAATATAACAGCGGGTCAAAGTTGGTGGTGCAGTTTTATTGAAATAGGTAGGTACCTACTTGTGAAGTTTCGCCTTCGCTAGTTACGTGATCCGGTATTGTACCGGACCACTTACCGACGACTTGTTATGGGCATGAATTTATGTATGAATAGCTTACTGCTGAAATTGTATTATACAAAGGTAAATGTTTTCGGGCAAAGACATAATTTCAAGAAATTAACAATGAGTGAAAACGGCCAAAGAACATGTTTAAAAAGATTTTTTTCAAGAAATTAGTATTTAGGTACTTTATTCTATTTCGTAGTACACTAGTTTCGACATTTCAGTATCTGATCAAGAAAAAGGAATTTGTTCATGACCTCCCAGAGATTATCAAGGTTCAACTCTCACTAGGAAGATGACGACGATGCTATTTATCAAACGTCAATCAACAATAGAGTTCATCGGTGCGCAATACGAGTATTTTACTCGTTTGTCGCTTGTCGAGTGCGCTGGCGCCACTGCCGAAGCGATAGTCGCCCGGACCCCACAAGTAGTCTTATGTAGAACGTATAAACTAGTGAAAATTAAGTGTCGCGACCACGGTTCACATATTATCTGAGGTCACGTCTCATTTTATTACTGACATATTATTAATATCGATGAGAACATTGAATTTAATGCAACATGCATTGTTTCGCAATGCCATAGAGAATATTACGATGGGTCAATATAATAAAAATATTGTTTTATTTACACACGCTAACGCCATATCTGGGTGGACTTAGAAGTTGGAAACAATTTACAACAACACTTGGTATTGGAGTTCTAGGTTATCAGTCTAGCGCCTGCTCCTCTTAGTCCGTCACGTTAGAGTGTCATTATATATTTTAATTAACAGTCCAGTATCGAAGTTTATAATATAAGTGTATTGTATTAATTATATTTACATTTTACTATTTATTCATAAGTTAAAATCTATATTTACCTACACGTTTACTGGTAAGGCTTCATTGGCGTGTTCTGCTTAAGATAATGTACTGTAGGACAAGTCTTAGTCCGAAGCATGGGTAAAGCTATTGATACTCGCTATACGTACTGTCGTTGTTGTACAACAAGCCTCTGAACAATACAGAAATTGTACGACAATCTGTTGCTCTACATACCTCTAATATAATACATCACGTGTTGGTCAAGTTAATTCGACATTCTTAACACAATATACCTATAAACTACATATTTATACAAACATACTTAAATACACACAAAGTTACATAATCGTCACGCTACTGGGACATGCCTACTCTCAAACGACATTGCTCCGTTGAAGGAAATATTTCACTTTGCAGATTTTTAAAATCTTCACGAGCCTGCAAGTTTCTTTGCGATGTTTTTCTCTACATGTAATATCAATCTATTCCTGTAAGTACTTACATGAACTTGAAAACAGAATCAGAACTTGAATCAGGTGAAAGAGGTTCTAGCACGGGAGTCGAATTTAAACCTTCTAATTTACTCCTCAGGTGTTGGACCCTCAATCTAGCTCACAATTTGGTGTACTGATTGTCACTTCAAGGAGTTAACATAAAATGGTAGGAATAATAATTTTAAAACAAATATGATGATGTCACGTCGTAAAGAATATTATAATAATCACACTACTTATGGCCCAAAATCAAAATTTAGGTAGGTATATAGGATCTAGCCAAGATCTGCTAGTTCGAACGCACGCTTAAATCTACGTGTACATGTAAGAGTACTGTGTCACCGCTGGCGATTCTCTGCCCGTTGTTAGTTGGCTGCCTTCGACTCCGTGGAGCGACGAGCGATAAAGCTCATATGAAAAAAAATATCTCCAAAGCCTAGAACATCGACGATAGTATCTTGTTTATCTGTATTTTATAGATGGGCGGTGAATGTGCGCAGGAATTACAGGAATGAACTCCACCTTCACTATTCCATCTACGGCCGACCTAACGGGTGCGGGTACTTCATTCTTTTCTTTTGGATATATCAGCAATCCACAGAGAAAGGATTCGCCCCCTTCTTTTTAATATGAACAACCTTAGAATAAATTAGATGTTACACCTAATTTTCAGAGTTTCAAGGCTACAGTGAATATGTAGATACTTGATAGGTTAGCGTGTCCCATCTTGTTACCTATTAATAAGTGTATTAAAAATGTAACAAATCCAGCATGGTTCGTTCGTTCGTTACAAAATATTGGGCTGGTATGTCTACTAAAACTACAATTGTATAGATACGTTATGGTCATGGTTGAATACAATTTGCCTCGTGGCCGCCGCTGACCGATAGGAAAAAGGAAAGAGGAAGTGTCCAATGCGCCTAGAATGAAATTAGCCTGTCGGTCAATTACTCCGAACCGGGTGCGGCGTACTAATGGCACGCGCGGCGTTGCCTGCATACGACACCGCTCATTTATATGCCTTCACGCGTACTCTTTATTGTTCCATAGATTGGTAATACACGGGAGGACTGGCACTTGGTGCTGTAAATCGTTGTCTGTACACGTATCCTCGATTAACTGTGTGCTATAGCCATAGGCGAAGCGGGCACCGTGTCAGTACATGCCGCCTGCGCAAGTGTGGACCGATGACATCATGTCCGGAATGAACTGGCCACACAGAAAACGTGAAGGTACGTGTTTGACTAACTCTTATTATTGTTGCACGTTCTCAAACGTGGTGACGCATCATTTCTCGTAGGCTAACTAGACCTTTTGCACTAACGTTCTTCTATGCCACAGATTTGATAAAAGTAATGGGTCGTTGGTTATTAGATATCATGCGATTAATTTTAATTCAGTCTTAATTTAGAGTAAATATACAGTGTGTTAGTGACATGAAAACTTTGAGGGAAGATTCAGACCATGATTCAGAGTTGATATCAAGTGGAATTTTCCGTCACAAAATTCAAGATTTTTTTATGGTTCTTTTTCTCTCACTCAGAATCATGGTCTGAATTAACCCCCGCAGTATTCGTTACGATGTCACTAACACCCTGTAGATGTGAAATGAAATTAAACATATTTTGAATATACGTATACGTGCAATCAGTTTATTTTCAGTATTGCGTATTATGTACCTACACACCATATCTACATAACCTATCAGGAACGAAATTAATGGGAACTATTACCACATAACATCCGATTGTGAACGTGTAATAAAATGCAACCGCGTAAAAAAGAATGCTTGATCTCATTACCGTGTTATTAATACTCATAAGTAAGATATTCTTTAATTTCGCATTTAAGACAAAGGAAAGATTAATCTGTGTGCTTATGAATTATTCAGCGCAGTTAAGAATTAACAAGTAATCTATAACCGGACTACCGCTTGCTATTCAACATGATAAAACTCTACATAATAAGTAGTTACAAAGAAACGACGAATTATGCATTCGTAACGTAAAAATTTAGGTGGTAGAAACATTTTTTAAACCTACTTACAACGCCACATTAGGTTATTAAGTTATTCAAATAAATAAGTGTCAGGTTAGTTCCATAGTTAGGTACACTTTTTTGCAACGACAAAAACCGCAGGCGCCATCATATTGGGAAGTTATAACCATTATAAGAACACAATCGCAATTTCTTCCTGTCGTAAATAAACTTCGGCGGGCATGAGTAATCATTACTTTGTGTGCACAATATCGGATGGGGTCCAAATAGATTGGTACGTGCGTGGCATCCTGATCGCTGCCGGCCCTCTTATATTATCACTCGATTCGACGAAATTCGTCTAAGATTTTTTTATGGTGCAGCCAAATTTTTCGTTTGTAATTACATCGGTGAACAGCGGAAGTATAAGAAGTGGTTGATACACTAGTCACGGCGCATCGGTTGACGACCGTCGTGCGCCGACTAACGGACTAATGCCGCCTATGGGCTTCGACGCGACCATCTCATAAAGGCTTCGATTTGGATCCATCCATGACAAATATAAATGCTACTAGTAGAACCATAAATTCATAAAATATAAAATTATTTTATGGGGTATTTATTGCCAAAGATCTTAGCCGCGTGATGTAGCTAACTATACTAGGTACTTAGTTTGAAATGATTTCTGAATTAAGTATCCACTTGTTTTAACAGTAGGAATATACAGTAGAAGATTTTTAAAGCATATTTTTGCGAGGCTCACAATTCACAAGTATTATACCGGGTGTTAGTGACATCGTAACGAATACTGAGAGGGATGATTCAGACCATGATTCTGAGTTAATATCTAGTGGAATTTTCCGTCGCAAAATTCATGAAATTTTGAGTTTTGTTTTTAATTATTTTCAATTCCATATTGTGTTTTTAGCTGCATAGAACCCAAATTTCAATAAAAAAAACAATAATGACAAATTATCGAAAATTTTCGATGTAATGGAGACAACAGCTGCTCGAACGGGTCAACGGCCACACGCACCGAGCCGCGCGCCCCGCTCCGCACGCCCCGCTCCGCGCGCCCCGCGCCGCACGCCGGCGGCGGCGCGGCGGCGGCGCGGCCTACAAAGTAGGCACTACGAACCGATCCTATTTCTTTCTCTGTCTATCGTAAATTTATAAATTTATTTTATTTTATTCTTATTCTTAAATGGACGGATAATCAACAGGCATAAAATTTATGGAATACACGTCAATTTTAAGCAGAAATCTCCATAAGGTTCATCATATCCATCTTTGGACTTCGTATCAACAGTGGCTGCAAGTTGTCTTTGATTACTTGTGGCTCTGCCCACCCCATTAGGGATTACGGGCGTGAGTTTATGTATGTATGTATGTTTAAGCAGAAATCTAAAACAACCGACAGAATTAAGTTGACAGCACACGTCAAACGGTTTGCATACCAGCGAGATACCTTTTTGATTCGACTGGGTTATTCATTCATTTACTCATAGGAATCGGGGCCATTATCTACCTAAAACAGTTGAAACAGTAAATAATTGTATTCTTTGTTGTCATTAGAATAACTAACAACCAACTAACACAACCACCACAGATTAGGTAATTAGTTACCTACTATGTCAACCATCCACCAACTTAGTATGTAAGTACCTACGCAAAACCTCGCTACACAAAAATCGAGCGAGATCGCGTCTAGAATTGGGCGGACACTCCGCCAGAATGTTGCCTATCGATATTCTATCGATACCTAGTTAAAAAAAACCAATAGTAGGTACCTATCGATAGATCTTTTAGATCAATACCCATTATTATTACAAAGCAAGACCTATCGGTACTATCGCTAGTATCGATCTAAATGTACTATCACTACTTTCGATAGTTTAGACAATTTTCAAGTTCAACAATTGATAATCTACCTATCGATAGTTCGGCAACTCCGCCGCGTAGGCAATGTCGGCATGTTCAAAGAAAAAAATTGTCCGAGAGGAGTGATCTTATTTTTCTTGTTACATGTTGGTACCGAGGTACTAAGTACTAAGTTATTCGTGGTTTTAAATCTCATTGTTAAATCATCAGTAAAGAACTAATTAAACCTATCCTGTTCTGTGTACAATATTCATGTAACGGCTACGTGCTTACATAAGTACCTAGTAGACGGGAGCAACGACTTAACGTACCTTCCGAAGCACGGATCATTTTACTTTCGGACAATCAGGTGATCAGCCTGTAACGTCCCAACCAAAGGCCTTATAAACAGATTTTTGTGATATGTCCCCACCGGAATACGAACCCGGACCCTCCGCATCCCATCGCTCAACCACTGGACCACATAGGCCAAGAAGGTTCTAAGACATAATTAAAGGATCCTGGGACGCAAGACCTCCGAGTCAGGGCTTGTTTGATCTGTCTTGATGGATACTCGGACGTGAATAGCCTCACGGATCAAGGGCAACGCGCGCCAATAAAGTAGGCATTACGAACAGATACTAGGTATTTCTTTGAGTTGATAGGTATCAAGTGAAGTTTCCTGTCGCCAAATTCATAAAAAAATTAGATTTTTTTCAGTCCCATATTGTGTTTTAAGCTGCATAGAACGCACATTTAAAATAAACAAATAAAAATTACTAATTATTAAATTTTATCAATGTCATCAATAATAATAATAACGTATCTACAACTTCAGCTATGCGCAGGTGAATAGCCGGCGCACGGGTCAAGGGCAACGCTCGCCAATAAAGTAGGCATACGAACAGATACTATTTCTTTCTCTGTCACTTGCACCATAAACATACTTCTCTCTCTCTCTCTAGTCGTCGGCTCGACTCAGCCGCGGCCGGTGCGTCGTCGGCGCCCTTAGTCGGCGCCTTTGATGCTTTGCGCTAACGCCGCCGCGCACTTCCGCTCAGTCGAATACTAAGCTTGACCCGAATCGCGTGATGTTTTTCGAGAATATTTTTTTCGTGTTTGTGAGTGTTTGTTTCATTCTGTAAATGAGTAGTGTCGACTATGATGATAGATCATAGACCATTTACTGCGCAAAAGTATGGAAGATTGTTGATGTTTATTAAAGAGCAAGGTGTTGTGTTTGTGAGTGCGTGTGATACCTACCTACCGCGGAGGAAACGCGATGTTGCATACCTACGTGACGTGACATGTTCTAGGGTACCTACCTAGGTACTTCATCCGAAGGAATAACAATTAAGGTAAGGCAAGAGTAGGGTTTTTATTGTTAATAAGTTAGGAACGTTTTAATAACTGGTAGGTAGGTACCGTGCGTGAAAAATCGTGGCAGTAGGTGTTCTACTTCAACAAACAACATTTTTAAACGTTGAACCACTAAGCATCTAAATACAAGAGAATGAAAACTCCTACCTAGATATCAACATCGTATCACGCACGCGTAACGTAGCCGCGCGTAAGTTTAGCGTCTGTGTGGCGCGTTGTTCGACTTACATTGCGGCACAGTAAAAATTGAAAATCTTAATTAAACATTTGCGACAAGAAAAACACCCACCATCATTTTTAGTACAATAAAATAGGCGTTCCATTTTTTTTTTCGTTACGATGTCACTAACACCCTGTATAGCTGTGTGATACTTAGGTATAACTATATAATTTTGATGTGCGTTTAAGTGTTTGTGAGATTATAAAAGTTAATAGAGTTAATTATGGAACGTTTTGTGTTTATTTAGGAAATATCATGATGGGTTGTTGCAGGGTTGAGTGATTAAGGTGTGAGATACCCATCGCACGGGACACCGGTCGCGCACCTGCTGTGTCCGCTCGTATTCAAACCGTCTATTACCTAAATTACGTTGTTATTAGCGTGAAGACGCCCCACGTCATTTATAACAACATATTAATTGTGTTGTTTAACGCCTGGTATTAACTGACACTGATTTATTAACATACAATACACATTTAGTACAACTGCCTTGCTGAAAAAATATGAATTTTGAATATCGCAAATTAAGTATCTCAACTCTTTTGGTTAATGTAAATATATTAATAAGTACCTACTGCATATCGTAAAGTAGATAATAATTTATGTAAATTGGACACTGTAGACATCAGTATTGCTGTACATTGACATAATATTTAATAATACAGTTGTAAAATAGAGTCAACAGTTGTAATTATTAATAATCTATTTCAATTAAGGAGTGAAGTCTGAGGCGAAAGGAGCTACTGCAATTAAAAACGTATAAATCACGTTGACTTTCTGTAGCTAGGTACCTAATACGTACTGTAGTCAAAGCGCAGGCGTGATCTATTCATTAGATACTTAGCATCTTCTATTCTATGTATTTTGGTCGACGGGTAATAAGTACTTTAAATCTGTTCAGTAATTAATAACAAACATACAAGCGACCTCGTTATGACTAGCCGCTGTCGTTAAACCACTAAATAAATATCGTTCGCCGTCACAGTCCGCCTGTCTGACAGAAAAACGATGTTTCCTGTTTAACACTGGCATAAAACTAACTCTAATTATGATTACACCATCGTGGCACGCTGAACACGGAGCAAAAACGAGGCATGAGAACGCTAGTCTTGATTGTCATGACTTTCATATGATCATGTTAGGCCATCAATAGAATAATGCCGACATTTATACTTCACCCACAATATGATACTGCAAAAAATTCTCGTATAAGAAAGCACAAGGCGTGAAGCTAATGAGGTGCTTCAATTAGATACACCGAGGGGAAGTTGTACTTATTTGCTAGGTTTACCTTTTGCTTATTGATCTGTTTTTCTTCTAGATAATTATCAATTACTTACGTCGTTTAGAAGTACCTGTTTTCGGTTCCTACTCCTGTTCATTTTCACAGAATCTACAGATTTCTCTGAAAGCTTTGACAGTGAAAACCTCGAAACTGTTTAATGCAAGTCTCAATAGACTTTTACCTTGCAAAAGGTTGACCAGGAGAGAGATCGTACTTGTATACCCAAAAATAGCAATTATACAATATACCCAAATAAAAAGCAAAAATTCTAACAACAAAAATGGAAATTAAAAATCGAAGTACCATTGACATTATGGTTCTTCACTTAGTTATCATGATTTTTGTTTTCTATAATAATTAATAAGAGATTGTGAATGTGTATTATCTCTTCTACAGATCGATTCCGCGAAAATCGACGGAGGCGACGGTGAACTCGGTGTTTCCGCCGTGTTCGCTATGCCGACAAACACTGATACAGTGTCGATAATCAGATACAACATTCATATCTAATAAACCCATGTTTTGTAACCTTTACAATTTGCCGCTATCAGCTTACATAAACGTGTTGTCTGCATTAAATTCTACCTACATAGCCCTATATTGATAACGACGATAGTATTTTCCTCGCGATTTCGTGCTCAGATTTTTTTGATTGAAATAGCATTTATGTATTTTTTAAACAAACATTTACAAATTATTTTTTTTACATCTTTATAATTTTATTTTCCTTGTAGGTGACTACTCGGGAGAAAGTACGATTATCAATTCGTGCGTATTATGCTCAAACTACCTACACCCTCGTATGTGATCGGTGACTTTCTTCCCTTGGTGCACAATATCATCATTACTACATTTAATTATTTTTTTTCTCCACTTTGCCTAATTAGAGCTTTTTGTACTAAGAGACACCAAGCTAAACCGCGGGCAGACAGAAGGACGGACGGACATGGCGAGACTATAAAGGTTCTTTGTTTATTACGGAACGTCGGAACCCTAAAAAAGATCTCTTATAGGTACTGCGACTATAAAAAGAACAATGTAAGCAAGTAGAGTGACAGTCCTAGAGGGGAGAGTTGGCCATACTAGCATCGAGCGGTTTGCTTTTTTGGAAAAGCCCGACTATTCTGCTACTGTCGATAATTCCGCCTATGTGGAGTCGTCTGTCGAAAAATAATGCCGCTAAAATTGCCCAGTGCTTAGACACTCAAAAGTTAATTAAGAATTCCATTACAAACTCCCCAATGCTGATGGAGTGGGATGACCAGCAACCAAATCTTTTTATGAAGTGGTTGGCTAGCTTTGTCAACTAAATTGAAGGTGATCACTAATAGAGGCATGGATTAATTGGCCATCTGAAATTCTATGAAATAGTAAATAAATAAGTCTTCTAAGTATAATAACAGTATTATTTGCTTACCCATTGAAGGGGTATCCAGCGAAGGCCGCGTCGTAAGGATGATATACTGATGGGTAAGGCCAACTTGCTGCACTAGCTGCCAGGTTCTCCTTTAGTTCTATACCTGCCGCCTGTTAAAGAAGGTATTTGGTCAATTCACGGTCAAGTTCACACAATATGTAAAATAACATTCTCCTCGATTCTCATAAAGCTTTTTAAAGAAATCCCATTGATCCAATGTATTATATTCATCTCAACGGTAGCTTTAACTAATCTATTTTGAGAATGAGCCTCAACGGATTGATTTCTTGATCGATCGCTTAAACATTTCGTCGTAACTATTATTACTTAATGGGTTAAGATACGAGGACAGTGCATCAATCATCTTTCGGCTGACAAATGTATCTTTTTTATGTCATACGAGACTGTTGAACTTTGCTTTCGTAAATGACGTTGAGATAGTAATAAAGTTTGAGTAATTACATTACACTTTTGAACCACTGACTAAAATAACAAAACGCACCCAGGCACTAAATTAAATGCCAAAATAATTTGAAAAATTGCAAAATATTGAGTACTCGTCCCTTCATAATTATTATGATGCATCTGACTTCACTGAATTTTTAGTTGCCTCGATCTAGATCAGAGCAACTCAAAATCAAATAAGCTTAGTGTTTTTTAAACCACGTCTGTAAGTATTGTGATATATTGACATTGGTACACTATGCAAATATATTATAGCATCTTAAAATCGCATCAAATTTCTAATAATTCAAGGTCCCAAAATGTATAATATAGAAGCATTAAAAATAACTCAAAAGCGAATCTTAATGCGGTCAACCAGGATAAATCTATCAAGAGATTTTGTTGTCCAACAACTTCATTGGTGGCCGAATCGAAAATCCGATAATAAATTTTACTCAAGTACGACAGCGTAATCCAGTCGCGCTGTCGCTCTTTGTTGCTTCGACCTCTCTGATATAATTCCTGTTTTCTGTTACTTCAAATAATCGGACTAAGCCTTGACGCGAATCTATAGTTATTTGGATTTATTGTGTGTCATATAGGTATGAGAACCTGGACTAACTATAAGTACCTAATAGTATAAACTCGATTCATATTCAAGTATATATCATTAGTGTTCAGAGGCTGTGTGTAAATATACACTGCTCATTAACCTGAAGTGGCAAGTCGATCGAAAACATGTATTTGAATTTGTACCTGCGCCGTGGTTTGTAAAGGTTCGGCAGAGACTATTATTAATCAGAATAATGATCCCTTAATATATCCGTAAAACGTAAAAAACTCGCTCGTAATCTTTATTGGTATCAGCCTTATAAGTTTAATGGAAGCCAGCTATAATCCCATTAACATCAACATGTTGAACTAGGTATATTTTTAAAGAAGGAATAAGTTTATAATCCGTCAAACGATTCCATAGACACGCAAAGGCACTGGTAGCCTTTTTTAATATGTTATCAAGGGAATTATTGATGTCATGATATGAATACTTACTATTTTTTTAGTGATAAGTTTGCTAAGACTTTCCATGAAATTAAGTATTTTGAGTATAGCTTTGTAAAGTAGGCAGTCCTTATTTTTTGTCATCGTATCTGTCCTAAAATTATACTTAAGGGCGTATCTAGATACAAAGATCCCAGTAGGTAAATTAAATATACAAACATAAAAAACCGTTTGAAATTCACTATTCATTACTTTAATCCGCCTTCCTAATTTAACACCTTACAAAAAATACTATTTTTGTATTTGAATTTACTTTCAACCTAAGTATAGTGCCGAAATAATAAAAAGAAACCGAAAAAAATGCCGTCTAGAAAAAGGATGCGCATGATATTGAAGCGTGTCGTCCGGGCAGTTCAAATTAACACTTTCGCCATCGATGATATATGATCATATCTTTATGAATGATTGAATCATCTACTGAGACACGTTCACGGACCCATCTTGTGCGGTATACGAACCATTTTTTTATACAATCTGGTTTCATTTATTGTTATAAACTTTTTTAACTAAAAGTGGGAAAGTTATAGTTAGTTAGTGTTACGAACATAGCGATTATTCTGCCGAAGTTTTGAATGTCATCATGTGCATCGATATTATAATTTGTTTAATTGTCATAATATCTAGTAATCGAAAAGAAAATAGATAAATTACACTTTGACTTTTTGATTAATTACAATTCTAGATCTAGTCATACGAAGTGAATAAGACTACAACAATAAGTATTCTGATACGATGACCCGCAGGAAGTAACTCTTGTATAGGTTGACGTCCTCCAATGGATTAAATTGAAAGATTGACACACTTGCCCTGCGTTTGATGCACGAACTAGTTCTTCCAATGCTGCAATGTGAGACTGCATTTTACTTACACATTAGCATATTAACGATAACGTTTGTGCTGATTTTGGGTCCAAGCTGTCAATATTATGATTTTGGCTAACTCTCTTTACTTTGGTGGTGGCTAATACTTTATTTGCGCGCTTACTTAAATGTGCTTTAATTCTTAAATCATCGCCAATTGCTGTGTATAAAAGACAGTTTTCTTGTAATTCTCCCTTTCGTGGTAAAGTATAATATATATTCCTTCTATATATAACATACTTAATTAGAAAAAT
The DNA here is from genome assembly GCF_024362695.1 of Pectinophora gossypiella. NCBI lineage: Eukaryota > Metazoa > Arthropoda > Insecta > Lepidoptera > Gelechiidae > Pectinophora > Pectinophora gossypiella. The sequence continues at coordinate 13,905,403 of NC_065433.1, forward strand.
TCAAGCTGCTATAGTCATAATATCCGCTGGAAACACCTTTTCACACCTTCATCCTAAAGTTTTACCACATCGTATATGGGAGTGTTACGTACCATAGCTACTTTTATATTGTTATTATGGTCATTATGATTCAAACCCACACACGTGGCTTTCGGTGAAGCCTTCAATACATAGTTAAGGAAGTTTCTTTTTTATTTGAATCTCTCACTATGGATACTTTTTGGAATAATATCAATATTGTTTGAAGTCTATAAAAAATTGCGTGGTAACTATAAAAAACACGATATAGTAGTATTTTTGCCTACAAATATTGTGTCGTGATGTTAGTCAAAATACGCAAGTATAAATACTTATTTTGACTAACAACACAAAGGTTGACATTGACTTTTGTACTTTCGTTTCGTTTTTCGTTAGGCATAATCAGATCAATAACTAGTATAATGTTTTTGTATCTGTAGGTATTTTGAATACGTCCACATTTTCTTATCTACTTATTTATAACCAAGAGCATTGTCAAACATATTAAGTCGTTAAACGCAGTGAACGTAGGAACAACTTTTTTGGACCAACACAACGTACAAAGGAACGTATACATCATCGGATTACGATTCTAATTTATACATTCTTTATAACATAAACCTTATTGTGATACCTACTTAACACGGTGAAAGATGCTTATAGCTGCCTCTCTAAGGTACTATTTTGACATGAGATACTAATTATTTTAAGGTAATGCCTTTTGTGAAGGATGTCAAGATAAAAAAGTGAATAATAAAATAAAGCTGCTCCGTTGTAGACGGTCATAATCCGTTTGATTCAGATGATATCTCGTCTTCAAGTAGTGATTTGGTTTTAAGCTTTAGTGAACCTAATTAAATTCACTCGTTAAGTAATGCGATTAAAAAGATAGAAATATTTTATTGCATAATGATAGAAATATTTTATTGTAATTGTTGTTTGGGGGCTCTCGATATTTGTACATTTTGATTTCATATTTATGTGTTTACAAACACACACAATGTTTGGATCATAAATTATTATCACGTGCTCAGCTGTGAAGGAAACCATCGTGAAGAAACCCACGTTCCCGAGAAATGCATTTTTGGGAGGTTTGTGACCTAACCCTTCCCCTGCGCGGGTTGGCAGTACAGACAGTCAGTTCTGTAAAAAGCGGACCTGTCAAATCTTCAGGTTAGGTAAGCGGACCCTTTCAGAAACGGGATAATGCTAGAGAGGTGATTGTAATTTCACAACGGCTAAATGCGACTTACTAGGTACCTATAATCGAGTACACTGATATCTAGTCATTTTGCGATATAGTATTTAAAGTAATTAGTCATATTGCTATCTAGACAACCTGAGCCCAACCCATTTGCCAATTTCACGATTGTTTTACGGTTAATAATAAAAAAATAAACAAAATGTACAATACTTATTTTGGTTACCTACTAAAAATATGTATTAAATAATGAGAAGTTACAAGAGAAGACGACGGGACGGGAATACACGCCTGTAGTACTTTGTGTGCATACGTTAACCGGCATGCCTATACCTGGCAAGCTAGTAAATTGCACTACATCTGATTTTTGGGGGTACTGTTATTGCAAGTTTAGCTTGCTAATATACTCGTACATTGGCAAGCTAAACTTGCGAAACAGTGGATACCCACAGTGTGTCGGTTACTTGTATGTGCTAGTAACTGGCATGCAAGATACTGTCCCGCTTTACTGGCATGTGTATTTTCGCATTTATTGACAGCACAGTTTTTTAGGATGAGGCCCTCATACCATTGTAAGTACATCATAATTTTCTGATGTAGCGACTGCAAGAGTGCATACCCTATTACAGTGTTTGGTGACAATCAATTAAGTACTGTGTGATCGAGCCGCTGATTTATTTCAATTTTGTTTAAGAGAAAAAAGGAATTTGATCTATTTACAACTAACGAAAGTGCTGTTTAAAGAAATTAATGTTATGATATGATCTTGCCTTGTCAATATTAATAATAAAATATAATGTTTACTAATTGTTAATATGCCGAAATGATTGTTAGATAAAATAAAGATAGGAAGACTTTGAATGAAAGTCATGAACCTACGTTAAAAATATATTATGTATGTATTTTTGTTTTGATCGTGTTTTAGATTTGAGCATAGACAAAAAAAAGGTAATAAACGAAGGTGAAATAGTGATAATTTAAATTCGTAAGAAACATTCTCAGTACGAAAATATGATAATACTCCGTATACGTGAATAAGCCAATTAACTGAAGTATAGGGATTTTTTTTTTCAGAGAAAGTCTGTTCCTGTTCTCAGTGGACTTTTCGTCCACAAGGTGGTAATGTTTTACGTTAACTACCTACCTAATATTTTTCCAGTTGCCCATAGAGGGATAAGTCGGAGAAATAAATTGTTGTTTCTCCAATTTATTCATTTATTAAATTACTTATGATGCTTAATCTGTGAGTACGATCATAATGAACTATAGATAAAAATAAATATATACAATAAACTTAAAAGTAGACAAACCATTCCCTTAAAAATATATACTAACAGCATTGGTGTAAAAGGGTGGCTGATCAGCAGCCAGTGCCGGGAAGTAAGCAGCCATCCCGGCTGCGGTGGCTGCGGCTGCGTCCGAGTAGGGTGCACTGTACATGGACAGTGGCACGCCGGACGCAAGCCTTTGGTAGTTGAGGAACTCGTACTGGCAAGAGCAGACAGTCTGGCCAGTAATAGGATCTTGGAATATAGGGCGGCCGGTGTCGCAGCAGCGTGGTGCGGCGGCCGCTGGCGAGCTCGGACGGGCCGGGCCGCTGGCGCCGCTCGCACCCCCGCTCATCCCCGCCTGCGCCGGCGGTGGACTGTTGGAGGCTGTCGATATGGTGCTCTGTAAGTTGTAAATTTTGAAATGCCTTTATGGCGCGTTTCATCATTCGCTGTGGCAGACATTAAACGATACATGGAGGCCTCCGTGCGCACAGCTAACATATTCGCATAGCAATATATTATTTGACAAAATTATACATGGTATGCTAACGTGGTTCTGACAAAAATTGAATAAATCGATTGAAATATTGAAGCGAAAAAAGTTGTGACTGTTAAAATAAAATATATGAATAATGAGTCTTTAAACACAGTGATGGATAATAAATGAGCGTTTAATGAATTTAGGAAGGGGATACGTGTCAAAAATAACCGTAGGCGTGTCCCTTGACTCATCAACCCATGAAGAAGCAAGGGCGACGCTACGCAAATTTGAAAAGCTTTATAAGACCCTTTTGATCGAAAGGTTTATGTGAAAAAATGATATTATTACTTATGTCATCATAACATAAAACTAATAAGATGCGACTGAATAATTTCGAATAAAATTACAATGGGTCCGGGCATATTGTTGTCGTAATAGATTTATTCGCCGGACTACCTGAATCGATATCGCGGTTGCAGAATAAACATCCGCCCGTTGTCCGGGCATAAAGCGGGAGACGCGAGTTGAGCTCGTTTGGCCTTTTTAATTGAGCCCTGTGCAGTTTCGTATGCGGACAAATAACTTTCTAAATATTTGTCATACGAATGAAAAATGGTCGGTCCCCAGCCGTCGAATATTCATTGTACTTTCAATGGGATTAAAAACCGAGAAATGCCACCCGACTGCTTATGTAGCACAACTGTCAGTCAGTTACTTGGAGAAAAAATATAATTAATACTTCTTTTGTGACTTTTTTTAATTAAAAAGGACTTTTGAAATATGCAGTGAAGATTTACATCAAAATAGAAAAGTTCTGTAACTCTGTATGTATATGTGACTTAACCTTTAATTATGTAAAGAGGTAGTGTTGCTGCCGCGTAAGCCTGCTAAAGTCACGCCGCGGTTGACAATGGACTAAGCTGGAGCTGTGACCCGTCTGCAGAGGTATGGCTTCAGTCGCACCCTACACCCGCGGCTCACCACCGATCGCCGTGCTTTCGTAGCTAGCCAGCTGACCTGTAGCCACCACTACGCTTCCAATACATATGTATCTATCCGTATCGGGCGTCAGGCTAAAAACATTTGTTGTGTTGAAGGTATTATTGAGGTAATCCCGAAGCCGTTAAACGTCGAATACCTGAATTGCCTACATTACATACCCTGTATAGTTTGTTATTTAATCCCTGCTCGCTTGCGTGTATATATCTTTACTTGTACTGTATTGGTATAGACAGTTCAACAGCCGAAATGTTGTCATTCGACCTAATGACAATAGTAATAAGTACTACATCAAACGGTTGGAGGGTCCTGTGTGGCTGAAATCGACGCCGGGGCTTAAAGGGGATTCAATCCATTCAAACGATACGAGTGTGCTGGATGAAACGACATAATTTCTGTAATACAGCGTACTCTGTTTATCCAACCAGTCGGCCATTGTGAATGGTTGTGTTGTTGTACTACACGAAATTTTCATTATATTGGCAAGTTCATACACCAGTGCAGAGTTCGGAGCTGGGGTAAATGCGTGTAACTGAGTAGGTAATCATAAAAAAGACGTAACCTCTTTAGTTTTATATTCGCTATAATCGTGTAAAATTTAAGTAGATGGCCGTTTATATATACACCTACTTATTACACCAACACGAATTTAAACAAGTAAAGTACTTATTACATAGATTACTCTAATTTCACACTGTAACGACTGACACATTGTAATATGGACTATATTCCGATTGGAATTGGTCGACGTCCTTCATCAACAAAATGAAAATTCTGGCTGATTACAACTTGGAGTTCATTCTGTAGTTTACTACTACTTGCCAAATAAATGATTGTACTTTTATGGTAACGTAAATAATGGATAAAACTTAAGTGGAAGATAGTACACCTAATCACCTAAAATTGATTAGAATCAATAAAAAATCCTTAGGATTTAGTTTGTTAGTCCGGTTGATTGAGGGGAGGTCTTGTCCAGAGCGGGACGTAAATAGGCTGATTATTTTTCTTTTTAGTATTATCAACTGGGCCTTACTGAATACTTACATAAATGTGCATCTTTAAGTATCAGTTACGCACTTATTAGATAATGAACAAAAAAGTTGTCATCATATCCTTTTCAAATATCGGACGGTTGGAGGATTAAAGTGCCGCTGCATCTTATCTCCAGCAGACATCTTTTAAAAAACAAACACGAGAAGTATTCTTTTTGTAGTCTTTTTTATCGTAACCCGCAGGATGTGTTAGAGTCGTTAAGCCCTTTTAAGTGTTAAAGCATGTAACTGAATATTTGAGTGTATAAGGGTCCGGTCTATTTGTTAAATAATGTAAAAAAGTTAATCTTAGAGAAATCGGACCCAATGACATGAATTTCGTTAAAGACATCAGTGCGGCAAAAAATATCGATGACATGTCTCTCGCTTAACTAACTGTGGGTGATGACGACGAGAAACGGCATTTATTCAGGTACCAGGTTTTTATTGACGTTTTTTGATGTGACTATATTAAAAAATAATGGGCATTTTGGTAGGTGTTGCTTTCAAGTTCCAACGTACTCTGTTCATTATATAATCTCAACACAATTATTTGCCTACCTAACTTCTGTATACAACTATGGTTACCTACAATTGCTAAAAGATTATAATGAGTAGGTACTTCAATGACATCTTGCTTCCTAAAATCCCTTACTTTCCTTTGCCAGTGCGTAAAATATTTCTTTTTTTTCTAGCTTTAAAGGTTTTATGGTGTAGCTACCGATCTAAGGTTCAGGTTAGTATATTTTATTTTTGTTATCTAATTTCTGTTAGTAAGGTTTTATAATAATGACATGTGTGCTGTATAATTATATTTGACTATTTCTACGCTGAGTGTTATTGAGTACATGGCGTGTGCAGCTTAAGCTACTGTTAAGTCAAAAGCAATATTCGTGCTCTCAGAATTGTTGGAGTGCCACCATTCCCCTCTAATCCTTTTCGCACATAGGCAGCCCAAGAAAAAGCATCACAATTTGATAGATCTGCTGATAAGGCGGCGTGGTGCGAGCGTCACGCCACGCTGCGCTCGCGTTACATTCCTTGTCTTGAGAAAAGCGTGTGCGAATTATTGCTATCTGGCACATTTTTTGTGGAACAAACATCAAGTTAATTGCAACAGATTAGAATCTATAAGTACCTAATAGAATAATTTGTATTACAACCAGTACCTAGCTCTGGTACTTTCCACTTAACCCTTCAGTGACACTTACGTTGCGAAGTAATTTATTTTTGAGTACATTGAAATGATAACATCATAGTTTTCACAAGAAACTGTTAAGTTTGAATACGTTTGATATTATATTAAGTATGTAGGAATGGCTAAACAAAGTTTTTATGCATTTAGCTTACTGGGCGTACTAAGACTAAGAAAGAACCTGAAGAAATCAATTTTACTTATTTATAATGTCCAGATTTTTTATAATATTTAACAAGTTATTAAAGTTAGGTTTCTAATACAATTGAACATCCGGTACAATGTTTTCAAAACGTAACGAATGATTAATCATAATAGTCTGATTTCCCTTCGTCTGTCCGTATTGGCCCCAGCGTACTGAATTTTTAATCTTTAACTTGACATTTGGCATAGTTAACGTATCTAGCAATTAGTTCAAATACATGTTTATTATATTTTTAAGGTAACGATTACGAGCTCGTAAAGCTGTGGTCATAAAAATCACCAAAGCGCAAACAGAATTAAAAAAAAATACAGGTTTATGTGAAGCATAATCATCACTAGGTGTTCGTATAATTTTGACGTTTATACAAGTAATATTATTTTTTCTTTTTCTGATTCGCGATGAACTAACCGGAAACTATTTTTAGTTAGCTGGAGAAAGCGCTGACCAAGATTAACATGTATGTTATTAACATGTTACTTATTATGTACTTATTAAAAATTTACAGTGTCAGTGATAATCTGTACCTACCTATACGAAAACTACTATTTAAGAAAAGGTTTTAAGTTACAGTTTCGCTTTATTAACTGTTTCCCGCTAATTGATAGTTACAATGACTAAGAATGATGGATTATCAATGATCTGGTAGAGAATGAATCGTTAACATATCGTGTGATCCGGTCTTAATTACTAACGTGCCGCCTCGGCTCGCGTGAATAGGAAAACGCTAATTAATAAACCCATTCGTTGTTTTTTTAGCCGACTTTTCAACGATCTAAGATACGTAAGTGCGATTTCAGAATCCACCTAGAAATAGTGTTGCGCATGAGTTTCTATGTCCGACATTATGACTTTCTCCATAGATAATTCTATCGAGGACTTTTTTATGCAGGTCAATCGCTTCAAGTGTAAGGTACAAACACCTTTTTCCACAGACTAAAATGTTTTAATGCATCTGTTATCCTTTCGTAAATTTATTTACATATAATTGTGACTTTAATTGGACAATTACATGGTGGGTCACCGGTTGAAGCAAGTGTCTATTTCGACCGCATCCTGTGTCAAGATATACGTGTAGATAAGAATTTAAACAGGCCCACCCTCAAAACGCATGATACCTTTAAAGAAATTCACACCTTCCCTAATTAACGTGGAATTAGAAAATAATAAATATTGGTAAGGGGACGGCTGGTTATTATATGGGTAAAATAGAAATTTTAAAATAAATATGTAGTAATGAAGTATAATTAATTAATATTAATAAATGCGGTAAAATATACCGATAAGGCTTTTCATGGATGAAGGAATATAATAACAGAAATATCCGCCCCAGAATGATGTAGAGGAAAATAATTTATCCAGCGCAGATGTGATCAGCTTATCTATTGATACTTAAGTATTTTATAGAGTCGAATCCAAAATTTAATATTTATTACAAGAATTATTACTCACAGTAATATCAGACTTTAACAAATGTAAAACAATGTGTAGATAATATTAAATATATACGTAACCTGCATTCCGTACTTTTTTTTACGGCGGTATCCAAAACGTTGACTGCGTTTTAGGAACGATCACAAAAAAAGTACACGACTGTGTCGGCAATTTATAATGGGGCTATTATCAGCTGTTAATCAGATAGTAATATGGGTGCTAGAGGTTTTTTAGTAATCTGATTACAAAATTATTGAGAATGCATTATAAAAGATCCAGGGACATGCTTAAGGTCGAAGGTTCAAAATCCACACACTCGATTGGGGTCTGTTTTACTTTGGTACCTACTTAATTTATCCGAAACCGTCGTAAAATTGCATACAATGTCACTTTAGATGTTTTCTGATGACTTCTTGCTACGTTTCTTGCTATAAGTTTAGAATAGAGGTAGGTAAGTAATGTATATTTAATATATATATATAGGTATGTTAAGAAGTCAGTGACCCATATATAATAATATATTATCTTATAAAACTAATACCATTGTTCTGTTTAGTAAATTAACAGCTGAAAACTGATTCCGTGTTCATCTTGAAAATGAGTTCTCGAGGCAAGTCTTGAAACTCGGAGAACCCGCTGACAATCGTTTAACACAAATCGTTCAATCGTTTAATCACATGTTTCTAAGAAGCTTAATCTAATAAAGAATCTACTACCGTCGATTATTGGATGCAATTTTTTATATCTCGTGTCAAAATATTTCTTAAGCTTAATATAACTTAATCATCTATTCTATCTTTTGGACTCTATTACGTGCATCGTCATTATGTATTGTGATCCTCCTGTTTTTTGGCATAAACAAAAATTATACAGGGTCAATTAAAAGAGCTCACGCAAAGAGTTTATCTTCGAAGAGACAACATTTATCTTTTAAGTAATATTTTGAGATAAGACAGGCCCTTAAAGCAGCAAACAAAATCTGAAGACTGAAGAATGACTAGTGTAGCATCAATAATTTTGATCTAATTATTTTGGTTAACTTGACCTTGTTATTTGAATTTTATTAGTTTAAGCTGCTTAGTTTGATTTTTTACACCTATTTACGTAACTCCAGCAGGGCTGAAGACTCAATTACAGGTGTTTAAGAAAATGAGGATACACTCCTGTCTGTTGAAATTTTATTACACGCCACTCAATAATCACAAAAGCTGACTCACAATCAAAATACGTTAAACAGTAAACTTTCTGCGTCGGTTCGCGACCGAAACCATATTATTATTGTGTTTCATTCAAACAACTCATTCATAAAATTGCAACTCTTTCGAAAGCAACCGGAGAGCCTGTCGACACACTTCATCGAACCCACAAATCTGGCCAAAGGATATTTAAATGTTTATTTTGTTTGCCACATTGCATTTTGTATTTTGTCAAAAGTTAGATTTTGTTCATTGTCTCGAAATTGTGCACTTCCGTATCATCTTCAATTATTCAATAGAGGGTAAACATAACGTTGAATTCACTAATGAAGTTGTTTCAGACTGTTCGACAAGATTTATTGGTTTCTGTTAGGGAATAAACATGTGCCTAGCGCTTTGGGTAGCGGCCTAATAATAACCTGACCATTATACTGCATAATGCTCTAGAGAAGCGGACCGTAACATTCCGACATAGGTTAATGCCCAAATTAGATCAACTTTGATGTTCGCAATTATTAAAAAAAAGAAAGAATAGCAATCCCACGAAACGTAAGCTAACGTTTTAATTAATTTAAGAACTTTTGAAGAGGCGCATTACTTATATTTCAAGAAATTTGGTTTTCGTATAAATATATTAATGTTCTAATGAAATACCTAATCGAATCTGTTTTTAAAAACTCTACGTCAATTTATCTTCTAACTCTAGGTATTTATTATGTCGCCTATAGATACAAGAACTACCTATCTAAAATGCTGTATCAGCTGCTTTTAGTGCCGTACTGCGGTATCGAAATTGAATTATCGGTTAATACAGCCGCCATTAAAGCGGTGGCGATTCAAAACATCCCGTGCAGTTCCCACTCCAACCTTTATTGCTGGCTCCCTGTCGTTACCCACTAATCGACGACTGTATTACCAAAATAACTTGGTGTTATTGTACTCACAAAATGCTTTTGCTATTTTTATGACAAAAACAAAACTAGTTTTTCTTCTTTAGATTATTTATATGTTATTAGTTTCAATGGAGATCTGTAGCCAAGGGAAATACCTATTCTCACTGATATTATGAGTGCAGCATCTGCGGCTTTTAAAAAGGTGCCGCCAGATCGAGGAGACGCCGACGCAACGAGAACATTTGGAGGCGACGAGGTGTGAATTAATGGTATGTGAACACCTCATCCGTCGCACAGACGTCAGTAGGCGTACCACAGCCAGTAATTGTCATACATGTGTATTTTAAGTTCACATGTAATAAAGTTTCACGGAGCTATAGCGTGTCTGATTAGGACCACTAATGAAAGATCTGTCGACGCGCCGGAACTAAATAGCTGTTTATTCGTGTATTACAGCGAGCTGGTGCTGATTTTGTTATGCGCTTGGGTAGGTTCGAATTATACAGTTCTCAGGTTGATAATGATTCCACTTTATAGGTACATTAAGCTTTCACGAATAGTATGAAAATTTATGTAGGTAAGTAATTAACTAATTTTGTAATGCCTAAAATTTGCATATGCATTTAAGACCTATGTGGTCTTAATCAAAATACAAAACTATAGATAGGTACATAGTAAACTATTTTTATTATGCTGCAAATATGTTTATATTATAGGTAGGATCATTCATTTGAGTTCCAATTCTCGATATGGTTCGAGTTGTTCTTTTCGCAAAGCATACTCGGTATACCATACTCACACATGCACACAAAATCCGGTTACGACTCAAGCGCTTGTAGTTGTATGAGAACACTATCACAATTCGTCGCGTCGTAACGAGAGACAACAAATATTATCCATCCAGAAACCGCGTGAACGCGAACTAAAGGTTCTTTATTTCGGAGAAATTAATTGAAGTTTCTTAGAAGCGAGCGACTCATTCACCTATCTGATTAGGGGAAGTCAAACGACTCGACATTCAACTTGATCGTACCTTTAGAACCGGTGCGATCTGAGGTGTCGGGTTTAAAACACGGCATAAAAGTTGTTCTTGTAGGTATGTAACTTAATTTGAGATTAATTAGAACTGTTTAACATTTAAAAAGCTTGCTCGGCATATGTTTTTGTTTTCTTTTTAATTTTAAAGGCAACTTATGTATAATACTTTCTATACTAACAGGTACCTACACCTAATAATTACCTGTCTAAACAATAAGATATTTTCAATTCGACTTTGATGTGAATATTAATGTATAGGTACGTAGGTTTTTAGCTTCCAACTTAAAGCATTGTGAATGCTGGAATCCAAAATATGTAAGTAGGTATATTTTTGTTTAATATAATTCAGACCTTACCTTCATCGTAAATTCTTAAAGCGTAACAATTGAGAAAGGAATTTTTAAATTAAAAATGACCATTTTCGTTTTTCAGACTATTTAGTATTTAACTTCAACGAGTGTCATGTTGCAGACTTGCATAACATTTGACTCATTATCAAGAACAATAGCTTACCAGACGAATATTTACTTAATCATGGCTCTTTATTATGCTTTATTAAAGGCGACAAAAGGTAAAAGTATCAATCGTTAAATTACGAATCCAAACAAAAAGGGGTCAGTTGCGAAGCAACGGTCGAATGCAAACTGCAAAAATGACGAAGATTGTTCATGGCTCATTATGAAGTTAAATGAATGGAGTTGGTTTTGTTTTACCATTTACGTGTTCCGAGGTCGTGCACGCGTGTTCGCCAATATGGTCTCCGGCAACCGCTGATGGAATATGGTAAAGTCTCTCTTTAGCGTCGCACGTCGCACCTCGCTCACAGCCCTTGCACCGTCAATTACCTTAGGGTGTAACGCCACGCTTGTGACTCCACGGCGCTCACAAAATATTAATCTGAAACTCAACACTTGGAACGTAAGTTGACGAGACCCGTATGACCTAAATAAAAACAACTTTGTCGCCTTTTGTTCCATCTTGTTTGTGAAATGAAAATATACCTTTATATTTACGTAGGTATGTCAAGTCAGTATAACACGAAATAAATTAGTTATGGTTTTGGCTCCTAAGGTGTTTACCAGTTACTCATTATGGGTACCTATTACTAATTTTCAAAATTTATTATTTAAGCATCTAATCGCGTTATTATGGTTTCGAACCGAAGTAGTAGACAGGGACACATATGACCTCCTCCTCCTCCTCCTCCTCGTCTGTCCATTTTTTACAGTTTAGTATCTCAACTACAAGTACAAGTAATATTGACTAATTTGGAATATTTTATGGTAAAGGTTAAACTTTTTTTATTGAAAATAGAAATGTTAATAATAAATAAATTTAAAATTATAAAGTGGGTTTACTTATTTATTCAAGTAAGTACACATTTTTATAGTTCTACAAGACGGCAAATATAAGTTTTATGCGAGTGCCGATTTAAATCACGAACTGCTGAAGTAGTCTAGAAGTAAATCACGAGCATAACGAGCGTTAAAATGACAAAATAATTACACAATAACACTTAAATTTTAATAATATCATTCAACATCCGCCTGCTAAGCGCCAGGTATACACTGCAGGTGAGACTATATTGTTTTATTTCTTTCTCGCATGGGAAGATCACAAGAGAATAAAACGCGCTTTTCCTCACTGCTTACCCAAGAAAAGCACTCTTTTCTTGTTGGAGAGGTGAAAATAATTTTTTTTTTATTTTCATCTGCATACTGTTTGATTTGAGATCAACACTGCGTTCCCTTTAAGAGCCAAATTAAATACCTATTTCATTAAACAGTTTATGAAAATGAATCAACTGTTTAGGTATTATGATTATTTATTATTTTTATTGCATTGATTATTTTATCGAATCATGAGACCGTGATCTTTATTATGTATTTGACATTGATTCCAATTTTATCCTTAATACTCCTCCTTTGAACTTATAAGGGTCCTTGTGTACCCAAATGATTAATGGTAAATATCTAGCTACATGTTAAATTAATTAAGTAAGTACATTTACTTTACACAAGTACCGCGCTGCAACCTTTTTGATAACAAATTGAACGTAAAATATATAAAAATGGAAAAACTAATGGTGCCAATTATAATTCTTCCGCATCGTAGGCGCGTCAGAATTTTCAGTTTTATATAGGTATAAGTAGATTAAAAATTCTTATCACAAAACGGAAAATGACGATATTTGTTTTGTTATTTTGAAAAATTCGTCTATACCACTGTATAATTCATTTTCATTTTCTTCTATCGTGTGGGTTATGAGGAAATAAATATATTTTTTTCAGATTTATATTTAGGTATGAATTTACTGAATAAGTCATAAGAATATTATATATTACATAACGTTTTTAAGTTTTCTAACCAGACTATTTCTAAACTACTTAGTTGCGATTGTTTGGAACCACGTTACTCTTTATATCGTTTTCAATTCTGCAGGGTCTTTTGTTTGACACTCTACATTAAGGGAGTTGTTGTACCTATATTAAGGGGATTGACAAAAAATAAAAGTTTGAAAACTAAAACCTGACTACGGAAAAATCACGCTCTAGAAAGTATTAAACAAGAAAAGTATGCTGTGATAAGCAAACTTTTAGGAAAGATTGGCATCCGACCACGTCTATCTTCTAAACATCACTATCTATTATCTATCTACTTAGCCTGTATCCACTCACTGCTGGGTATGGGCCTCCTCTCTTTCACGCCATCCTTTCCGGTCCTGTGCAAGTCTCATCTATTGCTTTCCGGCGTACCTCACAATGTCATCCGACCACCGGGCTGGTGGTCTGCCTCGATATCGCATACCATCTCTTGGCCACCATTCAGTAACAGCCTTAGTCCATCTGTTGTCTTCCCGTCTAGCCAAGTGACCTGCCCATCTCCACTTAAGCCTAGCAATTCGTATACCTACATATTCGACTTTGGTGCGTTGCCGCATTTCGACGTTTGGTATACAATCTACCAGGTCGATGCCTAACATGGCGCACTCCATAGCCTGTTGTGCCAGTCTAATTTTATAAATGTGCTCTTTCGTGAGCGGCAATGTTTCGGCGCCATAAGCGAGTATGGGCAGTTTTCAGGCATTGCGGAATTTTTGAGGAGAAAACATCCTGCAGTTTCCCAAATGCGCTCCATCCTAGTTGGATTCGCCTAGCGATCTCTTTCAGCTATGAGCCTCGGTCAAAAGATAAACATAATTATCAACTGCCTCTATGGGACAATCTGCCACGGTTATGCTCGATCTTCGTGACAGATGGTTCGCCATAACCTTCCTCTTGGACATGTTCATCTTCAGCCCGACGCCTCTTTATGCCCCGTGTAACTCGGTAAGCATGTGCTGGAGATCGCGGCAGTCTCAGCTACTAGAATGAGGTCATCGGCAAACCGCAGGTGTGACAGATGCCAGCCGTTAATGTTGATTCCTCTGTCGCTCCAGTCCATGGTCTTTAATATGTCTTCTAAGACGCAAGTAAACAACTTTGGTGAGAGAGTGCCCCCTTGTCGTACTCCTCTTCCGATAGGTATGAAGTCGCATAACTTAAGCATACGCACCTGCAGTGTGGCGGATCTATATAGGTCGCGGAGGATGTCCACATAATGAAACACAGCTCAGTGTCCGAAGCTGTCTAAAGAAGTAGAAGTGTGCAGAAAATTGGTTTCGAAGTAAATACTAATACAAAACATAGTGGCAAGATTTATTCAAGGATACATACAGGTTAAGTAAAAAAAAATCGTTAAGACATTTGTATTTTTTTGTGATTTGCCGTGAAAAATCGAGAGAAAAGTTTAAGTACGAAAATCTCCTCTAATTGTACTCGCTAGAATTGCCTGTGCCTTACTGCATTATGAATGGAGCCTTAGAGCTTTTCATAGTGAGCAAATACATTGTTACCGGAGAAAAATAAATAAACATAGAAAGTGGTTTTTTTTATAATCATGTATGTGAGAGTACATACAAAAACTTTTTATTGGGAAAGTAAAATGATGCCACTCGAGGTTTAGCGAAACTGAGCTCTTAAAACGTACGATACAACGCAGCATTAACGTTTACAGCCCATTCTTGTATTTAATTGCTATTTAAATAAAACCGTACCATGAATGCCATGACTGTTTGTCGGTATAGGAAAAAAAGTATCCTATTAGGTAAGTACTGGTAATATTTATGGCCTTTTTAAAATACGTAATTAGATATTAAAAGCCATAATGATACTCGTATAAGAATGTGAAATTCAGTAGGTAAACCTAGGTCCTAGAGCTATCGAAATAGCACCTAGTAGAACATCAAAGTATTTTTCCCCAATGTTTTAGAAACCTACGTGTAGACCTCGATTATCTGAGCCGTCTGCTGTGCGGAGGGTTCATTTTCCCGCTGAGACAAAAAAAAACACATTATGGTAGGTGTTTACATTTTCTATGCAAGACAGAAATGGTGTTATGCATAGTGTCCAGAAATTAGAACTCTATTAACTTCACTTCATAAACTGACAATGCCGTAAGCGTGGCCAATTATTGGTCAGCAAAAATTTAGCTTCGATCGCCATCGACCCGCAAAGAAGAAGATAAACTTGACATGAATATATGACTAATTTATTTAAGCACGATTGGTAAATGTGGAAAACGTTCCGAAATTAAAGCATAATAAGAATAATTCCATTTTTGAGGGAGTGAGTGGTCCCTCCCCAAAGCGGAGGAGTCTTATCAGGGAGATAGTGAAAGTAGATCGCACTCGGCACGCACTCGTTCGCTGACCTAATCATGCCATAATATTATCTTTATTAACATCGGACGTATAGGACTACTTACTTTAGGAATCACCATTTTAATTAAACTTTACTTAACTACCTAAATTGATAAACGTAGACAGGTTCGCCCAATAATACCTGCGTACAACAGCCATGAAATTTAATAAACCTTTATCACAGAACAAATATTTGGACAATAATCTTAGTGATTTCATGAACCACATGTACTCAAAGATAATAATAATGTACCTATATTATAGTTTTGTATAATAAAAGAGTATTTTGGTAAAATAAGTATTTTATCGTAGTAGGTCGATAATTAATTTAGAATAAGGAGCGTTGATCATTATCCAAATGATAAGTGGAGCACCAATTGGGGTGATACGTGTTCTTAGCAGGAGCAGTGGTAGAGGCTTGTAGGAGAGAATAATATCTAGGACCTCTCTTACTATCTAGGACCATGAAGGCCATCGTACGCCGTGCACCACCTCTTATTGTTTAGCATTTACCATGGCTCAGTGGTAAATCCTAAGATTAACCACGCCTCTACCAGTAGAAGGCCAAAATGAACGGCCATTGAAGATCAATTCGGCTTTTACCACCATCACTTAGTAAATCTTAGATTTGTTACAGATTTCTTTTTTACAATACATGTTAGAACGATCTTGATTTACGATTTTTTATTATCATGTTTTGTAATACGTTATACACAATATTTTATTTTTTTCAAACAGAATCATGTGCGATATACTCTAGAGTGCTGATTTAACTGTCTCATAGATCATAGACAATTACCTAATTATAACTAAGAATTTGTTTTTGTATTAGTAGGTATTGTCAAAATACACATTTTCGCTATCACGGTTGGCTTGACCATTATATACGGCGATACGGCTCATCACCTATCACATTCGTTTAACAGACAGTAGGGTGAGGTGTTGGTTCATCGTGCGATGAATGTACCGCTGACTACCCCTATTAGAAATAAAGTCGTGAGCTTATGTTATGTTGTGTTTGTAAAGTGACGATGCGGGATGTTATGTCTTTGAAAGTCCTGATAAAAACAGTATTTGGATATTTGGGCGCTTATTTTCCTAAACTTCATAAAAGCTATGAAAGTATTGAAGCGGCTTCTAAAACAATTTATTATGAATATAAAAATCCCGAGACCGAATAATCCGTTACGATGGTTTAAATTTTGTAGGTTTCGTTAAAATTTATATTAATTTATGGCATCGCTTTTTGTCGATTCCGGTTTCGCAGGATTTTTTCAATACAAAATGCTGCCTGTCCATATTATTCAACCAGCGCAACTTTAGGGAAATAAGCGCCACAATATCAGATAACTGATGATAAGTTAAGCAGAACGGATTTTTTTTAGCTTGCGAGATCCTACTGCTGGGAATGACTCCTATTGTTTTTTTAGTTAAAATCATATAATAATAAAGAACAGGACACAAAATTCGATCCAATATTTTTTACACAAGTTGTCCACTCTGGTTACGATTTTAAAAATATTATATTCAAGTAAGTATGCGTTTGTCAGAATTGTTTTATCAAACGTATCCTGGCTTACGGAAAAATGGGACAAACGGATATTGTGACCAAAGTGGACTAACTCCAATAAAAATCTTCCAAAGCACTTTATGTGATTCCTTCAGTTTCGCTTTTCAAGTTCTTCATTATTGATATTTTGGCCCGTATGTAATATTGTTGGAATTGCACTATATTCGTATATGATAGTCTATGTGGGCTTAAACTCGTGTGCCAAATTTCACAGGGTATGTATGTGTATGTTTATACATGTATTTCTCAGAAACTGGAAACGGCATTGAAATAATAATTCTTTGTTATAAACAAGCGGCAAAGAAAGAGGGTAGACAGATATGTCTGCCCGTAGAAAATTATGGATCTACCTACTCCACTCCAATCTCATCAGTCATCCCGTGATCATGGCACTTGCAACAGTGTCGAAATATCGGGAGTCTCATATCCCCATTTAAACGCGGTAAGAACCCGTTATTATGTGCTTTAATTATGATAATAACCGCGTAAACTTAAAACAATGTATAATTCTTTGTTATTGAATTGAGTATCATTCAACTTATGGAATAGTGCATGTTTCATCGGAATCGGTTTAGTGACTTTAAGTTATGGTCAAAAAGCAGTTATAAAAATAAGACGTACTTATTGTTCGGAAAATATCACAGGAATCTTGCGTCTCGGCTATACATTTAATAGAGGTTTAGAGGTCATTTAATAGTATAGTACGTATCATTAAAAATGGTTTCAGCATAATTAAGGAAAATTTAAAGACGGTGTCGGACATATGTATATTATAATATAAGTAAGTATAATATAAAATGATGTTCAAAGAATAATAAGGCCTGTTATATTCGAGTGATTTGATAACTTTGGTGGTTACTGACGAAATAATCATGTTATTGTTAGGTACCTACTTCAATTTTAAATAAAAATAGCCGTTTATAAAATTAAACCGTATTCAAAATCTGTCTAATAACATGTAAATAAAATTTTGTTAAAATTATGAAATCAATATTAATAGCGAAAGTAACCACGGTTTGGCCTTTACAAGTTTTGCAGGTTGCTGGTTGTGCCGACTTTTAAGAAGTCTGTTTATTTTTTAATTGGGTAAGTACTTTTTCTAACCTATGTTGTAGTAATAACTATTTATGACATATTTATCCTAAAGTACTAACCTTCGTGTTTCTGTATGAACCTACCGGCCGATTGTGACGGTTTTTCGTTATTTTGACAGTGTCTAAAATCTTGCTAAAAATAAACGCATGTTTTATTTTATATTCCAGAGTATTTTTTTATTCTTATTTCAGAAAGTTAATATTTTCGTTGCTTTTGTCCTATCCACAATGATCTATTGGGTCAAACTGGTCAAAGTCTGATAACTTGTCACCATATGACAAATTTGGGATATAAAAAAGGTCTTGAGATAAATCAAGGAACCTGCAACTGAGAGTTAGTTTATTGATTACTTTTTGACTCCACTCATTCTGATGGGAATATGGGTTCAAATACATGCATATAAGTATGTTTGTATAATTATGTGTTTTCATGTACGTGTAATTTTAATTATAAGTAATAACAACTGTAACTGTTATCTTATCTCGAAGGAAACGATACTTTGCCTGTTGGTGGTACTTTATTGTCTTCTTGCTACTAATATTGGTATTGCTCGATATAGGTACCTAGATATAGTACAATAAAGAGAACATACATTGGCGGAAAACATAATTTATTTTTCATAACAAGACATTAAGTAAGTATATGAAGTAGTAAGGGTTAGGTACCACCATGACAAATGGAATATGATAGCACTGGATTATAAAAGTCATAATAACAAAGTAATAATCCAATACACTTTACTAAAATGAGATCGTTCGATCTCTCTCTTTTGAATGGTGCTGTAGATTCCGTGATACTTTTTTTTAATATAGTTTAAATTCGAATTCAGTTTAATCTAAATTTAAAAAAAGACATCAGTTAGTTTACTAGTCTCTAGTAGAGATCTCTTTTAAACAACCTTGATTGGTCAGAAAGAAAGTTACCTACGTATTGGACGGAAATGTGATATAATATATAAACGCACCGAATAAGCTAATATGCTATATCATGATAACAGGCAGAGGGATTATGTCCTGTCAAAAAGGGCTAGAAGTTGTCTTCTCTTTACTCGTAGCCCACCCCAGTGAATTTATGTATGTAAACAAATGTTATAACTTCTTCTCTCTTGTTTCTAGTGAGGTCAATGGCCAACCTCATGAACTCTTCAGGATTAATGTTGAACATTCAAATGCCCTTGACATGTGTTCTGTATGTTTCATCTGTACATTAAAGTATA
Organism: Pectinophora gossypiella; assembly: GCF_024362695.1. NCBI lineage: Eukaryota > Metazoa > Arthropoda > Insecta > Lepidoptera > Gelechiidae > Pectinophora > Pectinophora gossypiella. The sequence goes on from NC_065433.1 coordinate 13,924,984, forward strand.
AAGTTTTACAAAATAATCACAAACATTTAGATGTCATAATACTTGGCGAACCCCTGGACGCCCATGTCAAAACGATCCAAGTTTAGGCTAAACTAATTGAGATGTAGTAGATGTGTTTGGATTATCGTAATTTGGTAATGCTACCATGGTCTTAGCAAATCAAATTAAATCAGTTCATCGGTACAATTAGGTGACTAAGTTAGAATTTACATAACATACCTACCTACATTATATAGACCTACTACCTACAATATTTGTTAATGCTTTGAGTTTATTTATGTTTGACTTGACTTCTTGAAACTGGACATGAAATATATTAAAATATACTATGTGGTAAAAAGTCATCTATATATTCCATAAAAATACACAGGTACCTAGTTTGGTTTTCCTTGTAACGAGTAGATTTGCGTTTGACCTTTTTTTGGCTAGACTTATTGTGATTGTTTGTGTCGAATGGCATTAACTAATTGGCTGAACAAATCTACATTTGACCTCAAACTCCCGATGTAGCTTAAAGTGGTATATTCTTACTTAGTGTGTAAATGCCAATTCATTCTAGTTTTGAAGATTCCTAAGTAATGAGACTAGACGTACTGCTTGATTGGCTTCCTTTTTTATAACCTACTGAGATATCTGTGGTCCTTGTCGCTAGATTTATGCGGTTCTATCTTCACACAACACCCGTCCCGACGAGCTCTGACCTGGTGTGCGCGTGGAAAATGCAAAAGGAGCGGCCCAAAGAGACCTGACGACGTTCGGTTGACCGAGAGTTAAAAACTCTTGGCATATCATGGGAGCAAGCTACAGAGGCTGCAAAAGATCGCGAGCAGTGGAAATCTGTTATTCGAGCCCTACACGGGATAAAAGGATTAGAAGAAGAAGATCTTAAGACATAGTAAGCTGGTTAGGTCGTAATGTCTCGACTGTTTTTATAAATTATCAGAAGGCAATAGTATTCGATATAAATAATAATAGGCATACGTACAAAGAACCATCTTACCCTATTTCGGATCTAATGAAACGTTTTTGGAATCAGGAATACTTACTCAGTAATATTTTTTTCTTAATTAAAACTTGTTTTCATATCAAGTTATAAATATCTACACGTTCAATATGTTGGACGAACCTTCTGAAGAGTCGTACAGATTGGACAGAATATTAAACCTAGCTAGGTAGGTAGTATGAAAGTCAATAGGTAGCTTAAATATGCTTACATTTTATATGGGCTTATTACAACTTTCATAGATATATAAATTAATTGAAATGTGTTTATCACAAAGTATTTTGTTTTGATTGCTATTTCAATTTTGTTTCTTTTTTCCTGTTTTAAGAAATTGATGTAAGTATAAAACATGCATTAGCAGATGAATAACTAATGCCAGTTGCGCTATCTCAATAATCTGCTTTTGTTTAACAGGTATTGCATATTTGATAAGGTAAGGTTAAGTAAGACAGTCATTTTTTATGATAGTCATAATAATAATAATCGATTCTGTCGCAATGGGTACTCATAACAACATCTGGTGGGCCCTGGTGAATCTATTCTAGAATAAGTCACTTTGTTCATAATTATTGCTACATTAATTTGGATTGAACTGAGTTATAGTCGATTCATTTCATGTTGTATGTTGTAAGTATAGTTAGGTGCATGTTGTACCTAAATGGTAAAGATTGCTGTGTACCAGATACAAAATTCAAAACCTACCTTGGTTACTTTTTAAACGATTCGGTAGCTAGGTACACTTTATGTAGAGAAGATAGAGTTTATGTAGGGTTTAATTTATATGTACTTAATAATGATCTCTCATCTTGTTTAACTTAGAATTTTTAATTGCATAGTTTTGTAACTTCTTTGATAAGTATAAATCCCACATAATTATTAAAACAAATATATAGTGTATATAGTGTTTCTGTCAAATATTTCAACTATTCTTATTATTAAAACAATATCACTGCTTGATATATATACGAAGTCGAGCTAAATAAATCTGTTGAAAAGACTAATAACCTACCTACCTATATTAAATTTGCGCAAGCAGACTTAACACTACACGTGCTTACAATTTTGTCCGGCGCGTTTATAAATTGGACACAAGTTAGGTAGGTAGGTACCTACATTACGAATGTATTTCTTCATCCATGACTTCATAATAAAAACGAGTTGCTAATTAGGTATACAAATGAAAATACAATTCACTTCTTTATAGCATTGTCTTGTCTACAAAAACTACCGTGCCCCCAAAAAAATGAAATACTTGGGTATCTATTTATTTAATTATTATATTAATCAAGGTAACTATGAATAGACGAACTACGAACAAAATTGAGAAAATCTTAATTAGGTTGTCATTTGTGGAAACTCTTGGAAAAACTTTTAACCACGTGAACATACCAAAACATATAATAAATAGAATATACTTTAGACAACTTTATTCAATGAATTGTGAACAATAATATCGCACGGCAAATAATGTTAGAAGAATATATTAAAAATAACATTGGTATCAAAACTTTTGAAAAATAAGGCTTACCTGATTTGGAGGAGACCCTCGGAAGGCGAATTGGGACGTCATGTTGCACTGTTGAACTCTGGTAAATTTGTAAACAATCACGTCTTTAAAGTTTGTGTCACTGTCCGCACACACTTCACAGTTGCATGATGATGATCGCTGGCACTGTCCTGACAGCAAGCTAGTGGCGGTGCATCCCGGACACGGACACCGGACGGCGGAGGCTGTGAGCGGTTAGTCGGGGTTGCACTCGCGACGGGTGCCGGTGCCGGCCGCTCGTGCGAATATCGATTGCGGTGCAGAGCCGGGTGGTAGCGGAGCGTCACAGAAGCGGAGCGGGCCGCGAGGAGCAGCGGGCGCGTGGTCGCGCGCGCGGCGTCAGTGGGTAATGCGGTAGCTGCCCGCCAGGTGATAGTAATTGGCGCCGCCGTCCTGCTCTAGCGTCGACCGTCCTTCTCGTCGCGCACACGCACACTCCTGGTTGTGTGCGTGACGCTCGCACACCGCTCCTTCTTTTCACGCTCGCGTCGCCGTTTGACCCCGCGTCGCCGCCGACGCTCTCGATTTTTGCGGTACGGTGGGTGGCGCCCGCTACAGGGGCGGCCCGACGCGGTGGGGGCGATTGGAGGTGGGGGTAGATGCACTCCTTTCTTTTTTAAAGCTTCTCTTTCTTTTCTCGATTTTTTTGTTAGTATTGGTATGAAGCGGTCTCTTTTATTTTATTTTATACATAATATATATCGTGATAATTAACAGTGACGATGCGCACGACGAGCGAGTTTGCCGAAGCGTTGACTTAATGATAGCTTTGCATTTGATTAAAGGTAACCACGACATTTGTAATTTTTATTTTCTTACATTGCAGAAAGTTAGTATAACTATAGAAGTTTGTAGAGACGACGCGACGGCTTCTCTGTTGTGTATTCGATAGCTTATATTACTGGGGTCGGTCGCTTTAGCGGTGGAAACATGTTGGCGGTGACAGTATTAAACGGTCTTTGAATGTGTTTCTGTCAACTCGAGTGTGTTGTGTCTCTGATGCATATACCTACCTACCTACCTGGTAAAACTTTTGCGGAGTACAAGTTGAGTTCGTAGTTATCATGTTGATACTGGTACTCAAGTAGATACCTAACTTTATTGCAAAAGTAATCACATTAATTATGGTAATCACGTTAATAAGTGTTTTAAAATTGTAGTACATACCTGGGTTTAGCTTTCTTTTCATGGTTAGAGAGTTTATATGAATTAATAAGTTCTAAATATTTATAACTATACTATCTACAACTGGTTACGAATTAAATCACAACAGGTGTTACCTATGTTCTTATGTTGCTTACTTACTTAGGTAGGTAGGTATATCCATTTAAGGAATTCTTCTCATTTTCTACCAGTATACTACCTAGGTACCTAGTTAATGAAATCTTAGACAAAGTAGGTCGTTAGACCGGTACAATATCTTTTACGTAGGTAATACCTAATTTGAGTTCATTTGAAATTCCTTGATCAGTAAAATAAATGGGATTACACTATCTATTAGGTAATCATATATAAAAAAGTAATTGATTGCTTGATTCGACAATCAATACGTTATTTCTAAGAATTTAGAATTTAATTGCAAAACATACAATTAAACTAACTACAACAATATCGTCATTGAATGTCGAATAAAAAGCGCAACGTCGCCGATCGATCTGTTCCCCTCTTCTTTCTTATCGCGCAAATATTTCACACTGAACGCATACCGACCGAAAAAACTCACACAGATATAAAATATTCAAACGGTATAACATAAAATAAATTATCTTAGGTGAGTTTGCGCGTGTGTGAGTTGCCCCCTCCCCTGGGCGGGCCGCAGCAACCGACCAATTGGGGAGAGCGGCGCGCGGCGACGCCGCGGCAAAGTTACTTGACTCAGCACACTCTTGGTGTCTACACGCTTCGCCTGTGCGTCTACTCCGCCACCGGCCATTACTATGACCTGACCTTAATCCTTTGACTTATAATAACATAACACCTTACCTACACCGAAACCACCTCCATATGTGCTCTCTTAAACTTACAATGATTTAATTATCCAAATTTACCTGAAATAAAATAAAAATATTGCATAACATTAATGATTAAATTAGAAACTCGTCTTTGTAAACATTTGTGACTTACTACCCATGTTTTCCTCTTGTTAATAATATTTTTAAAGATATATTTTTTTTTTCAATTGAGTTCTTTGATTTTGTAGATACTTATCAAAAAATAATTATTAGATTCGTTGTCACCGCATGTTCATTACACAAACCTTTAATTTATAAAAATAGTTAATACTATCATAATTAAAACAGGAATTCGCTATTGAAGCGGAAACTTCTCAATGAATTAAAAAATATACCTAAGTGCATTTTAATGAAAAAACGTCGCGCTACTGCAGAGGTCTTCCTCACTGTTGAGTAAGTCCAGCACTGTTGAGCAAGTGGTAAATATTCGAGATTTCTGTTGCTGGCTATGGATATTAAACAAATAACAAGTTACAACTCTGATAAGTGCAGTCGATGCTGGTACCTCAAGGCACTGCTATTAACTTCGAACGCTTGATCAAACTACCTATTGTTTGTAATTTTATGCGCGCTCAAAACCAAATCAACTGTAAAGTTTATTTATTCTGCTTTACTAGCTGTTTCCTTTAACAATCATGTTGTATTAGTATAGTTGAATAATGACTACTATTAGTCTAATATTCAAGAACGTGGCAGACGGAACTCTACTTTCTTGAAATTACTGTTGCGGTTTCTTGTCAATTCGGAAATGATTTTCAACGTCTGACCTTTGATGTTATATTTTTGATAATTTGGTTGTGTTCGCTCCGGCACATTATACCTATTCATTGTTTATTATAGCTATAGTCAACATCCTTTCATAATCTAAACGACAGATTGAAATAAAAAAAGAAGACGTAGGTATCGGCACCTTTTAAGACGTATGCGTAAGAAAATAAAAGGAAAGTGAGGGTTATTTGTTTTAGTCAAATGAGTTTCTGAAGTCGGCCGCTCATACATATCGAGTTCGTGGAAGGCTGGCTTTATTAGCACGTCTGCACCTACCGGCTCAAAGGCGCATCACATTTAAATATCACACTAAAAGCGTCAATCTACATACGTCCTATCGCACAAATCCTAAAAGTGATTTATACCGAGACCCTATTCGATTGAAGTAGATTACAAATAATGAATAAAATTGCATACGAAATGAGTAGAGCGAGAGTCCGTGGGTATATAGTTGTTTGAGCGGGGCGGGAGGGGGGTGCAAGCGAGCTTATTGCCGGTAAATACTTAGCTATGGGTACGAAGATGTTACCTATACGGTATGGCCTCGTGTGGATACGTCAAACTTCAGCTTTGATGTCTCTCCAAAGGAATGATTAAGTTTATTCTCTTGCACATTATTGAATCCTGCAGTTTCCTATTGTCTTTATGTTACTGTACCAATCTTATGTTGCTGGAGCAAAATAATAAAGGGACATTCGACGCAAGGTATAGATGCACGTAAACACACAATTTAGAGGCTAATAGGTGTGCGTCCTGTAAGAAAAACAGGAAAATCATTGCATTATTATCCACAATAAAATTGTTTTAGAAAACTTTAAGTACCTAACATTTGTAATGAAACATTAGTCACAGTAATAACTATAATATTCAGTAAATATTTATTTTAATCGATTTTAACATGGTCTGTCTTAATAACCATTCCGTCTGATTGATTACTTTAAAAAGTAAGAAATTCATTTTAGTTAGGTATACAATATTAATAATTTTATTGATATAATATTAAATAACAACCGTTTCATTTTACGCTGAGTGAAATACGTTGATTCGGTGAATTTAATAAGCTAACAGTTCTTCGAAGAGGGAGAGGACAAGTTGCAAACAGTTTAAGACAAAAGAGTAGCGAAAACCAGAAATGAATCTGGGCGGGCGGCGCAGAGTGCTTCCGCCGCGCGGCCCCTGCGGGCGAGGGCGCGGAAATAACACGGGAGGCTACTCCCATAGACCGACCAATTCTGAGAACAACCAACAAAATTCACTTGATCTTTTTTATATTACCTTAGCACAAGGGTACAGTAGTTTGTCAAATATTTACTCACAGTGATACTGACAGTTCTAATAATGTAATATTTTCAGATAAAAGGCTATGTACTATAATACTTATACCAAACAGCTAATAATCTATAAACTACTTAAATATCAGTGACGTTGATCCACAAAAAGATATTGAATACGTTATCCACTATTAATGAACGTCGAATTAATGAGTTTGAGTTACCGAAGTATCAAGACGGCTCAAGTTTAATTATCACTTGATCTACAAATACTCAGCTGATCTACTAAAAAAAAATACTCAAATTACTTCTAATTAAAAATTGACATGTTTCTAAATTTTGCTCAACAAATATTTAATATTTTTCCCGATAAACCCACGAAACATAAACTTGCGAAGTGTTTCGAGTTTATTGATGAGAAGTGTACCTTTGTATAATCCACGAGATAAGGATATTCAAATTATTCAACTATTACTGCGTACAGAAATATTATGTTCGTTAAAATTTTTAAGGCAGGTCAATTGTACCAACCCATGAACAGGCCGATCGATACACTTGTCTGGTATTGGATGGAAATTATTGACTAGGTAATGAAATATATATACAAGAAGACCCCTAAAAAATTCATCTTTGAGGTCGAGTACTAGTCCGACTCGCGCACCGAGGGTTCCGTATAAACTTCCGGTGACTTTGATGTTGAAATTTATTGTTTCCATATCATCGACATGGTCGCGATTAGTTTACCATCCGGCCAAGTAGTTAATGCCATCTGCGGCAAATCTACAACAAGTCACGTCAAAAAAAAAAAAAGATTAGTTTACCAACGGCAATTTTTCATAATTTTATAATCGCAATATCTTTTTTGTGTTGAAACAATTAATTTACGATTTTATTCTGTTGTAAAACCTTCCATCATGCCAAATTTCATGATTATAATCTGGACTTGGATTATGGGATGTACCTCATAGGTTTTGATCTTTGGATTGCCTTGATTTAGAGACCACACACATACGCATTAGATGTTAATTCAACTTGATACCTTCACGCGTTTCCGAAAAAAAGGGTGTAGACAGATAGATAGACGGACGCACAACACAGTGATGCTATAATGGCTGTTTTCCCTTTCCAGGTTCGAAAAATTAAATAAAAAGCGGCCAAGTGCGAGCCAAACTCGCCCATGAAGGGTTCCGTAACAGCAAGTAACATAATATAAAAGTTTTTTTTTTAGTTCGTAGTAACTTTTGATGTTTTAACTATGTAAGTAAATTACCTACGGTTTACGATTTATGATGTATTAAAAAAATAATTCTAGATCTGGTTCAAACCAATTTTCGTTGGTAGTTTGCATGCTAATCTACATCATATATTTTTTTTAGTTTTATCCTCCTCTTATTTTAGAAGTTACAGGGGAGGGGGGGCACACATTTTACCACTTTGGAATTAAGTGTCTCTCGCGCAAACTATTATATTATAGTTTAGAAAAAAATGATATTAGAAACCTCAATACCATTTTGGAAGACCTATCCATAGATACTCCACACGTATGGGGTTGATGAAAAAAATTTTTTTGAGTTTCAGTTCTATGTATGGAGACCCCCAAAAATTGTTATTTTCTATCATTGCGCAAAAATCTTAATGCGGTTCACAGAATACCTACACATATTTGTTTCAACAGTATAGCTATTATAGTTTCGGAGAAAAGTGGCTGTGACATACGGACGGACGGACGGACAGACATGACGAATCTATAAGGGTTCCGTTTTTTGCCATAAGGCTACGGAACCCTAAAAAGAGATACATACGTAAACTCACCCTTATTTCCCACCGGGGTAAGCAGAGACTGGAATTCCATCAAAAAAGAGATTTAATAACAAATTGATTGTTTTAATAACATATTCCACTTTAATTTACCCAGAAGACTTAATAAAATCATTCCCCGTACGTTCCTGAATTTAGTTCTTAAATTCTCGTAAAACAAAATAGCATTATATGTATGTCTAGTCCAAAGTACTTAAGGTGGCTAATTACACGAATAAAATACATTGTATATTTATTTACAAGATAACATATAAATTAACTGAATTTACTTTTTATTTACAACGGAATGTCTAGTAGAGTGTATGGTGTTGTTGTTTGCCGCACTTACCGAGTATACTGTTTGTGGATACGGTGGCTCGGGTTAACAGAGTAGAGGGATGGTCATTTAGTGGAAGGTACCCCCTCCCCATGTCTGCTGCACAGACTGATTAAACGATCTGCTCTGTCTCTTTGCTTGTTTGTTTTACCTCTCGATATTGCTACTCAACTGGTTCAACTAATGTTTCTTTTTTAATTATTTCTCGTCGTCATAGTTTTCTTCTGAGTATTGACTCTACCAGCCATTAGATGTCGTGTAATAAAGGTTATAGAAGAAAGTATAATATGGATAAAAGTATGTATTACAGTGAATCCTGGATAACTGAGATTTTAAGGAATATTGTCTTACGTAAAGAGGTTAGGTCTTACTTACCCAGCGTCTCAGATATCCAGGTTAAATACCTGGTCTCACTTACAGACGATCCCATTAGCAGAAGCGTGAATAGTAGTAATTTCATTTACACTCCTGTAACTTAATTATTTTAACTTTTAAATAAAACCGTTATATTTTAAGGCATCATAAGAACCTACAGTATCCCAATTATATAGAGTTTAGCGTCAAGAACTACCCCCTGCACGAGTTTTACTAAGTATCCTAAAATAAGAATCTCAGGAAAAAAGGTAATTTAGACTTTCTATCCCAATGAGGGACTTTCCAGGCTACAATCTCCTAAACAAATATAGATGGCGCTATACAGAGTTGCCTTCGTTTAACCTTCTAATTTCATGGAAAGCAGACATATACATATTTTATCTTTGTTTGTGGGTATAAAAGATGATCCTTGTTATTAAACCCAGCCACAATACATCTTCCAATCATCAACAATGAGAAATAAGTATTTATCACGTTAAATCTGTACAGTGCCATCTATTTTTTTTTTGGGAACGTAGCCTAGAAGTTATTATCAACCAATCCCAAATAAATAGGTTTCTAATGTCCCACTAGCAGAGGTAATTCAATGCAAATTTTTCGGGACCGTAGCAGGAGTCCCAGCTACAAAGGTTTCTCACTTACCCAGGTTCCACTTACCCAGGTTCCATTTATCCAAGTTTCACTGTATAATCTGTCCTGGGCGATTATATCTAATGGGAAATTGAATCGGAAATTGAATTGAATCGTTTCCAGGAATACACTAGATTTACTCCTTAATCGTTTTTTATTCCTTTAAGTAGAAATGGGGATTTGAAAATGACACCATCGAATAAATATACCGTCGTGTATTTATGAGAACATGGACGCTACAACTAACCTTCATTAGGAACAGTATTCAATTCAAATCAAGTTTAAAATTCGACTTTTAATTTACAGCCATGCTGTAAAAACAAATCAGTTCACTAGCTAATAGCAAAGCGACCGAATCTACATGTCGTACTGGAGAATGCAAATGGATATTTTGTTAGTTTTTAACCTTGTTTAACCCAAGTCGACGTAACGTAATACATAGTTGTTAGGCTAGCAATAATTACGTCAATAAGTAAAGTACCTACCTACCTCCCTTGACGAAATCATTAAATCACTGGAAAAACTTATACATAAAACGTGAAGACGTAACCTGACTTTGTATAAAGATTTTTGTTCTAAATTATAAATAAACAGAAATAAGTTTCTTATCACTGTGGACTTGCATATTATTTATATATTATTTATATAAATATATTAGGTCTCTTGTGATTAAAAACTTGTGTCTATTAATATATAAAAGGAGGAACTGACATATCAACGTACAGCCTAAACGGCTAAACGTAGGCACTTGAAATTTGGAAGGGACGTAGCTTAGGTACCGTAGAGGTGCACTAAGAAAGGAATTCCCGGAATCCCCACGGGAACGGGAATTAGCGGGAAAATCCTTTTGTATGAAAAATCTAAACCGCTTAAGTTAGACGCTTGAAATTTGGCATGCAGATACCTTAGTTAACTTAAAGCTTAGTTGCAACAGGATATTGTAAAATTCCCAAGGAAACGGGGGTTAACGGGACAAAACATTTGTATGAAAAAATCGAAACCGCGTAAGATAGATGTTTTCAATCTAGCATGCATACATACCTTGGTAAGTAAATATAAAGTTTAGTTATGGCTGTATTTTGAAAAATGGGAGTTAGTGGGAAAAAAATTGGATGAAAAAATCTAAACTGCATAAGTTACATGCTTGAAATTTGATATGCACTCCCACACACAAAGATCTCTCTTTTATAACACGCCACGCGGACGAAGTCGCGGGCAAAAGCTAGTAATTTCTAAAATTCCACTTGGTATCAGTTCATAATCATGGTCTGAATCATCCCCCAAAGTTTTCGTTACGGTGTCACTGACACTCATACGTACCCTTACGTACTTGTACGGAGTGTAACTGGTGTACGTGACACCGTACCGAATATTGAAGAGGATAATTCAACTCATGATTCTGAGTTAGCATCGATTGGAATTTTCCATCACAAAAGTATAAAAAATAAAAATAAATTAGAAAAGACATGAATTTTGCGACAGAAAAATAATAAAATATTAACTCTAACTAACTTATATTATTATTATTTATTTAATATTAACTCTCACTGGATCATCCCACTCAGTTGTTGGTACTTATTGGGCACGGCGTCACTAATAGGTACGGTCACGAGTACTAATATGTATACACTTTGAAACCATGTCACATTAACTTTTTTTCTCATTCAATGTCATATATGATAGTGCGACAGGGTTCTAAAGTGGGTACATGATATTGCTCATGACTGTACCCTGTATAAAGAGCCATAGAACAAGAGCGCGAAGAGCGATCTCTTGAGTGAGGTGTAGGTACTTCATCATGCGATGCATATACTTTTAACTACTCCAGTTGAGAATATAGTCACAAGCTTATTTTATTTTGAAAGAAAAGTTTATTTAATCTGATATCATAATCAACCAATCCGCAATATATAAGTGGTAATTGAATTGCATTCTCCGTGCTATTTGAAATAAAATGGAAAAGATTTAAATTACAATTATCGTTTCATGCATGGTCAAGGAACAGTGTTATGGGAACAAACGAGTCTGATCTATTAAGATACTGATTTGTTACGTTGGTCTCACAAGAAGCGGCAGGTAGTCGTAATTTTATGTTATATTGTTGTTAAGTACATTTTTGTTTGAGTAGCAGATATAGATAGTCTACCCCAGTCTATTAATTCAAGACTAATAATGTTCTATTTCTGCACCAACCCGCATTGGAGCAGTGTGGTGGAGTATGCTCCATACCCCCTTCTGTTGATTGAGGGGAGGCTTGTGCCCAGCAGTGGGACGGATATAGGCTGTTTATGTTAATGTTCTATTTCTTGAAAAGCTAATTCAATGCCATGTCGACATTAGTCTGTCTTTCTAAAAAAAAGCAATTAAAGTGATTGATAAAAAATAGTAGGTATGTGTATGAGGAGCTCGGTGGCGCAGCGGTAAACGCGCTCGGTCTGCGATTGTTGAAGTTAAGCAACTTTCGCAAATTCCGGTCATAGGATGGGTGACCACAAAAAAAAAAGTTTTCATCTCGAGCTCCTCCGTGCTTCGGAAGGCACGTTAAGCCGTTGGTCCCGGCTGCATTAGCAGTCGTTAATAACCACCAATCCGCACTGGGCCCGCGTGATGGTTTAAGGCCCGATCGCCCTATCCATCCATAGGGAAGGCCCGTGCCCCAGCAGTGGGGACGTTAATGGGCTGATGATGATGATGATGAGTAGGTATGTATTTCACAATCTTAAGGGTCAATTCACACCGAGAAGCGACGCGACCTGACGATACTCGAAGAGGCCAATAATTTCCCGCTGCGCCTCGCTGCGCCACACTGCGCTGCGATCCGCCGCGAGACGTCGCTAGATCGTAGACTCGCCGCGGGTGTAGTCTGCCATTTGCAAGCGCATGCGGCGGGTGCGTACTTATGGAGATCGAGGAGAACAACAACACATTATGTTTTCACTCAAGAACTCTACCGAACTGCACCAATTCTAAACGAAGTCTGAACGGAAATAGTAGACATGTCGCTACAGCGTCCTCAGGCTGCGCCTCCCGACGTCGCGCGGCGTCACGAGGCGCAGCACGACCTCAACACGCCGCGTGTGCTGGCGATGCACCGCCGCGCCGCGATACGTCGCGCTACGCTGCGAGGCATCGCGAGGCGCAGCGCTGCGTCGTGTCACGTATTATGAATTCTCAAAATAAAATGTGTATCGTTTTATGTTGTAAATAAAGTATATTTTGAGTTGCTCTATTCAAATGTAAGTACGCGGATCATCGCGTCGCGTCGTGTCTCGGTGTGAGTTGACGCTAAAGGGTAGTGTTGCCGTATAATATTTCAATTTTGAGGTACCCTAACAAAAATAACATGAGATAACTGTGCCACTTGTCTATTTTTTATGGCGTGAAGTATTGGAGGGAACACACTTTACGTAGGTATCAGGTAAATAAATAATTCTTATTCGATTAATTTATAAGCTATTTTGCTTGCACATCCGACATTAATGGGCACATCTGAATAAACCAACTCACCTCGTTATGTTCCACTACAAGTCACGGATGCTCCTACAGCTATATATAATCTTCGGATTACTTGTGGCTCTGCCCACCTCATTATGGATAACGAGCGTGAGTTTATGTATGTATGTATGATAATGTAAAATTGCAAATCACTTGTATTGAAAGCTTTCGATGTCGGGCCTAAACGAAATAACTTACATGAAATGTGGCAAATATTGAATGTACTACTTAATAATACTTATTACTTGCTAGCGAAACCGGCGATGTAGCCAACATGGTCGTTTCTTAACTTTTTTCTCTTTCTGGAAACAGTGTTTGCAATTTTTAATGCATCACGTGTTTTCTAGTCTCGTTTTTACTAAGTATACGGATTGCGATTATTTGCGATCCCTGCGCTCGGCGATCGTTATAGCGTTAGCGTCAATTAAATGTTGCGGCACTTGTGGCCCGTTCGCACAGATCACATTCATCCGTTTCGAATCGCATTGCACTTGTTTGAATAAATGGATTAATTAAGCAATAGTAAAACGTAACCGAATACGATTAATTTAATAGACCTGATGGCTTTGTTTTGTACTTACTTACCTAATGGATATAGCCTTACTGCTTTTACCAGTTAGTAAACATGGCAGTTTTATTAAATGATGGTAAATTCAGATAAAAATACAAGCACCTATCTGTCGTCATAAACCTGAGTTAAGTACCTACATATTTTTTCTGTATTTTAGTGCAGTACCAGAAACGAGTTTATCAAGCTTTAAATTTATGCTATGCATACTTAGTCACAGGTTACTGAATACTTTGATGTGCTGAGTTGTAATAATCAGCACTGTTTAAAGTCAATACGATGTCAGAAGTATCAGAACCCTTTACATACTAGTTTATTAAATACTTTTGCAAACAAATTGGGACTAGATTATTTTCCATTTATGTTAATGAATTTAAGGTAAGAAAGCAGTTTTATTAACTTAGCGATGTAATTTAGCATGTTAGCTTGAATGATTCTGACATGATAGCTTACATAGCCAAAAAAAAAAAATAAGGAAAAGATAATATGTAATTTTACTGGCCCTTATCCACTATCAGTCATATCAGAAAGTGTTATTTGATGTAAAATGAAAGATTAAATTAATGAATAGCGTAAATTATCCAAAATGTTTTAAACGTTTAGTAATCAATAGGTAACATGATCAAAGATTCGCGCCATCAATAAAGCAAGTTTTTGATACTAATCCTTACTTTTTCTTTATTTACTACTCTACTCTTTATTTAAAAGGAATATATACTTAAAGCTATCATGCCAGAATCCTTCAAACTAACATACCTAATTATATCACCAAGTTAATAAAACTTTTGTAAAATAAAATTCATTTAAATAGAAAAAATCTTATATGCTCGTTTTTTTTGCAAAAGTGTGTAATTTATTCGATTAGCCTTTTTGTGAAGCAATAGCGCGTAGGTCATTTTCATAATGGCTTCTAGCAATTTACAACGTGTAATATTTGCTCCAATGCATGTTTAATTAAGTAGGTAATATAGGTATTTAAATAGTCAAACGAATATTAAGAAGGTATTACTTTTTTTTTACTTACACATATAAGATATTAAAGTACAAGGACATGAAATGTACAATATCTGTTAGATGAAAACAAAAATAACATCACACTGTGACACTATTACTTAAACGCCTCTCACTTTCACTTCTCCTTTTTGCAACATCTCTTGCGTCTCTCTTGCAGAGTATCAACTTGCCTATAGTCTTGATACTAAGTCTTTTTCACAAAATCTTCCCAATGTTCCTTTGATCATCCCCCAGGCCTCTTAATGGGCTTAATTTCAGTCGCTGGATATCTCGAACAGCACTGATGTTCTTCTTTTCTCACAAGATTACTGCTTTAGCCAGGTTAATTGCGTATGAGAGTTTACAAATTGAGATCCATCTTTAAATGATTGGCGACATCATCTAGTCCCATCTCGTGACAAAAATCTTGCTAAATATTAATATTCCGAAGACTGTTAGCTTCGTGCTTATTATTTCATAGAAAGCTGCAATAATGGACACCTGCAGGTTACTCAGCAAGTTCTTGCAAGCTCAACGTGTAGCCCCGATGCTTGTCACTACTCAAACTTTCCTACACCCTAACACACAATCAGTCACAAAACCAGCCATTCAGCTTTACATCCACTCTCTAAATACTACTACGTCTTCTTCTTCTGTCGTAGGGTTGTGAGGTGAATTACCGACCCCATCAACCCCGGTGACAGGGCTACAGAGCCGGCAAAGGCCCTTGACATGGCTCATGGACTACTAAGTGAATTTTCGATTTTCACGTTATGTGTTTATTACCCTTATTTGTAAACAAACGACATTACCTTTCAGTTATTTATATTGATATCAAGTTTGTTGCTTGTGTCCACATAACAAGATGGAAAATCATCGATCCATAGTCTAATATACGAGATTTCGAGCGAATCGAAGTCGCGGTTACCGATGTGCTGTAGTCAACTGGGTCCCAATTTTTGAAGTGGTTGTTAGGTACCTATAAGGTTCCTCAGTCTCTTATCGAAACCGCAGCAGGCATGAGTCATATTTATAGCGAAATCAAAACTAATAGTCGATTGTTTTGCTCAGAAGCACATCTTCTGCCTGATTTTGGTCTTGAAATGACGGAGTCTGTGTCTGGATGCCATAATACATCCTGACGACTGCTTAATGGTTAATATGCAATGTCACAGTGTCTAGCCTTTGGTAACGTTCTTCTTGGAATAAGGCAATACCTTGAGCGGCCTCATGCGAAGTGGTGTCCATTATTACTTGTTGTTTTGTTATAACTCGGTAATTGGATAGGATGAGTAAAAGACAAGGATGGAAAATGAAAAAAAAAACGTGTAGCACTTCTTTGGAAAGGATAACTTTATAAAAATCATAATCATCATTGTAGACCTAGTTGTTTTCTCAAATGTCGAGTAACAAAACTTGAGTCGATTTTTTGGTTCAGCAGTACAGTTAGAATTAATTTTAAATGGGATTTTTTTAAGCAGCAGCCTGTTCTACTTGTAATAAAGTCTATTAATGAAAACTACTAAATTTTAACCCGATGAAACGAGTTTTAGCTTAAAAGGTGATTTTAAGTGTAGCTAACTTTTAGTATATTGACTTGATTATGTACATAGCAGTGAAAAGTTTTCTAAAATGAAGAGTTTAACTGAAATTACTTAGGAAAAAGGTTTCAAAATTTGCTTTAATATACTGAATACAGTTACCTATTTCATATAATTAGTATTTTTGAAGTATCCACACGTCACTGTCGTCATTTAGACTTGGTAATTTCTAAAATCGGGCTATACAACAATGCCCTTATTGTTTCCAATGCGGGAAGTCGGTTGAACTCTACATCCTCGTTTTCAATTTAGGTGAAACCATTTACATGGGTAACCTACCTAATTCGATTAAACATGACATAAATAATCCGGAGGCATGGAGTTGTGGATATATACTTACTCCAACACACGTTTTCTTTGTACCTATCTGGTACCAATAACGTTAATTCTCGATCGTGATTCTTATTAGGGTAGATGAGCATTTTACTAAAACCAATGTCACTACCTTCCATAGTATTTAGTCCATCCTGTCTCTTCAGCCTCTTCACCTTATTGCTGGTTTCCCACAGCAGCATAGTTGCCAAGGGGTTTCGATGGTTGGTCAACCGTCATTTTTATTGCAATGGTGGGCATTTCTAAGTATTTGTAGATTTCTGAGTTGCGCATAAACCAGGGAGCGTGTGTAGACACTTTTTCTTTTTTTTTGACGTGACTTATTGTAGATTTGCCGCAGATGGCATTAACTACTTGGCCGGACTGTGTAGACACTGAATGTATGTAACACTGTCTTTTAGTATTAAGCTTCTTGATGTTTCATATTGAAATCAATATTTTTTGAGTAATGTCAAGTCTCTTACAAAAACATTTTTTTTTTATTAATTTTGGCATTTTCTTTGTTGTTATTTCCTTCGTCGTGTCTCCATCTTTTTTCTTATAGATATGATCTCATCTTTTCCAACGTGACCATTCCACTTGCTGCTTTGATTTCTCTTCGCTCCTCATGAAACTACACTTTTTTGTCCTTGCACTTATTACATTTAGTCTTCATGCATATGTAGGTATTTGTGTCGCATATTACTCGGCTTAAAATATCTTGGATACTACCAGTGATCAAACCATGTTTTACTATTGCAGCATAGAAAAAAACTCCTTCTTTTGACGTGGCTTATTGTCGATTTATCGCATACCTAATGCCATTAATTACGCCCTACATATTCAATATCACAATGCCTTCCGGTTTCTATAGGGTCTTCCGAGATTTTGAAGTGCATATTTACCGATGTACACACAGATAACTTTCACGCAATTGTGCAGAAGAGATAATTACCTTAATAATTAAGTATTCGCCCTAAAGCCCCGATCTGGTTGTCCAATCTGGGCCCACTGGATGGACTTCCATAATTATTATACCAGCTAAGCCGGAATATGGTGTCCGCCGGTAAAGTTCGGTCTTTTTATATTTTTGTTTTGTGAATTAGGTGTTGGGGGATTTATCTGTCCCCTTTCCAAACATCACCAGCAGTATCATAGAAATACCGAAATACATTTAAAGCACTGCACAAAAAATATTTCCTTAAAGTTTCAAATTTGATAAATATTAGTCACTTCAGAACATACGATAACTTCCGTCGTCATCTATTTTTTGTCCCTTTGCCAGTTTTTAGCTCACTATTGGCCTTTTTGGAAGTCAGCTTATCTTTACGTTGTAGGATGAGAAATCGTAAATTAAGATTTAAATAAACGATGTCTTGTAAACAACAAACCTTTTGCTAAAAGCTGTAATAAATTTTAGGAAAGATATTTTTTAGGGACCTTTATCGTTAGTGAAATGAATTTTCTGTTTAGTTTTATTTAATGAATCCTTACAATAAAAACAAAATTATCATGTTTAATCTAGGTACTTTTTATTGTTTTACTTAACGAATTATATAAACTAATTAAAAACGAGATTAAGCCTGTTTGGGAATATAATAATGATTATTCTATTATGTGGCATTTGTTATTTGATACTGAACAACAAAATTCAGCAACGATGAATGGTCAAAGGGCTTGGAAACTCTCACTAGTGGGTTGGCCACTATCAGCCCATGTACCTCCAACAACCCGGATTGAAGCAGTGTTATGGAATAGGTTCATACCTCTACTGTGCCTAGATGTCGGTGTTGTTAATGTACCTACCACCTCCCATACCAATAAAAATTATGACCATCAAGGATATTAGGGATATAATATTTTCGGCTTACTGCAGTAGGTCACTTCATCAGACGTTTATTTGTACTAGGTTAAAATAAACAATATTGCAAAAGTTTAAAAACCTTCTGTGAATATTTCATTATAATTAAACAATGTAATTCACTTTAATTAGTTTTGTTAATGTTTGTGAAGAACATCCACACTTACAATATCGACGACACGTTGATGAATATTTATTTTGTATTGGAATTACTAATTTCTCACGCTACAATATAAAGGGTCAATAGAATCAACCTTTGTTTACACCGTATCAAATTGCTTTACCGTGCAAAATGATCGCCTTGGTGAAGTGAGACCGGATTAAATACATAAATAAGTAGGTAATAAAACACCGAAATAAAAGTTATTTTAAAAATCTCAAGTCTCTGTTGTTTCATTCACGAATGTTTATATAATTTTGAAATACTTATAGTTAGCTTATAACCTACTTATACATTGTATTCATGGATCAGTGGGTACCCGTATCCTGTTCCTGTGTACTACCTTAATCCTGAACGTAATTAGCGTTATTCTAAATCTAGGTGTCGCGAACTCTTTAGTTGGGCAACTGGCTGGTCTCCGGTCAGTCATGGCATGACATTTTTGTTTTATTTTTTGGTACGCTTTTTGTCCTGTTGTTGACTTTCTGCGGTGCTCCCTTGCTGTTATATTTTACATTATATTTTGGATTTTCTCTTTTATTACCTATTATCACGAGCCGCCGAGCAATAAGTCCGTTATACTAGGTATTAACACAAGTGTTGGAAAGGTAGAGTATTTTAGAGTATACGTAATATATCGTAAACAGCCTATATACATCCCACTGCTGGGCATAGACCTCCCCTCATTCAACCGGAGGCTCCATAGAGCATAGTCTACTACGCTGCTCCACTGCCGGTTGATGGAAGTGTTTTTTTACAGCTAATAGCCGGGACCAACGGCATAACGTGCCCTTCGAAGCAAATTATGTGATTCAAGCCTGCAACTTCATACGAGGGACAGTCTCACAAAGAGATTTCGACAATCCCCATCGGGAATCGAAACCAAACCTCCAGATCGTGAGATCGCTCTAACCACTAAACCACAGAGGCTGTTTAAACTCTCTGAATTAGAATTACGTATGTTATTCTATTCAGAATGATACTACTCGTACCAGTCGTACCGTACGCATTATCGAACTTCAACCGAAGCAGGCTACTATTAAACGTCATTCAAGCACACAATCTTATCTTGAGGAACAGTCGGTTGTATTCGACCTCCGTTTTATTGGTCGTCGTTTATTATCAAGATAAGTTATCTTTGAGGAGCCAATTAAATTTGAAAACAAAGGTAACGTAATAAGGCGCCACAGTAAACTTAGACCGCTGCTGAGTACGCGGGGTGGTGAGTCGCGGGGAGCGGTGCGGCGGGGGCGGCGCGGAGTGAGGGGGTCACTGGCACTGCTGAGCTGCGTTGCGTAGGCGCTGCTCCTTTGTCGCTCAAAGGGTTAATAAGGCACCATTTTATGGAACCGGCTATAGTATTTTTAAATAATACCTATCGTGTCGTGTCCAAGGTTGTTTTGTTGCAGATTTAAACGTGTTTATAGGTTCGTATCGTTTATGTTTCAGCCATCGAGAAATTAGTAGGGAATTTTTGCATGGACTATTTATATTTAACGCCGGTTACACTAATACAATAATACTTTACCATACAGAAACTACCTACCTATTTTAAGCCATTTTTGTCTGCATTTTTCATTTATTTCAACGTTTAGTTGTTTAGTGTCCAATTACAAACCGAGTTGGACTTAATTAATAAGCAGAAAGAAGAAAACGTTATTCTTTAAAAAAAGGGAAGCTGCATTGAATTATCTAATCTGAAAAGCTACTCATTTTACGTTTAGAAGCCACCTCCATGGTTCGTCCAAATCGGCTCAGTACCTCAATCTTCCCACTTTATTGCCCTTATTTCTTCCAAAGGCAGACACAAAGAACTGTGTTTATAGCTAATGATACTTAGGTGTGTATTTTAACACAAAACCCAAGCCTCCAAAAGTGCACGTAAAAAATACTCTACATGATATTATAGGGATCCCGACTGCTGTACATCGACTCGAGATTCTTCTTGGTGGCGCCTATTTTTTGTCATCCTTTTTTATCCACATATTAAACTGAGCTGGCAGTGTAATAAAATGGCAATAGTCAAAAAAAGAGACACTTTCGGAGAGGATCTTCGATCGTATAATACCGACCAACATACGAAGAAGGATTTGGCTGAGAACAGAATTGAAACTGTAGTTTTTATCTAAAAATGTTTATTAAGCATAAATAATTGACATATGTGAAGAAAATATAAGTAGCTATTTCAAAAAATAATATATCGAGATCAAATCTATTTATCCAAATCCATCTGAAATTAAAAGCACAAGAACCGGGGAATAGACATAAACAGGTTTGACGAGAGGTACATCATTATATCTGAATTTCAATATCCCGTAAACAATTCGTACCTATATTTTATAATTTCCAGAAGGACACTTGTACTGCGTAGAGTTACTTCGCTTTACGATTAGTCTTTTTGCTAGATACCTCAAGCTCATATTTTAATTATTGTGAAGTAACATTTTAGGGATTTTTTTTTGTCAGTCATATTAAAACACTATATTAGGTTCTTTCAAAACTTGATCACGTATGCAGAGCATCAAATTGCGTGCTGCATGTTTGCTTTCATATTGCATGCTCACTTACATGCTGCATAATTGCTTGCATGCAGTGTTGCTTGCTTGCAGTTGCATGGTTGCATGATGCCGGGAGTGCAGGAATAAATATCCACGTACCCTTAAAAAATAGAGCATCAAATTGCATGCTGCTACATACATTTTGCATGATTGCTTGCACGTTGCAGGATTACTTGCATGTTTCATGCTGGCTTGCATGTTGCATGCTTACTTAGCATATTGCTTGATTAGTTGCATGTTGCTTGCTGGCATGGTTGCATGATCTCGGGGGTGCAGGGAGTGCGCCCTCTAATCAGAGGGGAGTGGGGGAGGGGAGGCAAAAAGCCGCCGCATAGTAAAACAACAACATACTCTTCAAAAAGTATATGTTAGGTTAGTACCGTTAGTACTGTGACCACAGTATTATTGACCATACGCAATAATAATAATACTGTGACCACTTAAAACGAAGCCAGTGGAGCATCAAATTGCTTGCTGCCTGTCTGATTGCACGTTTACTCGAAAAATTTAAAATGGAGAAATTAAACTTGGCCTTGTAATATTATGGTCAATTGATCTATAGGGCATAAGATAATAGTTAATGTTATGACGAGGTTCAGGTAGTTTCACGGAAATTTTAAACAACGGCGAACAAGTATAGAAGTATACGCGCGAATCTAATACAAAACGAAATATAATTTCTGAAAAAATATCGGATATGCACAGGTAACCAAAAGGTCCAAGCAATGAGCAGTGTGGCTACCAACGTCGGGTACCCTTGTATGGCAATTCACGAGCTGTGGCTGTAAGAGATTTAGGGTTAGAGCAAAAACGGAACTGCACATAAAGGGAACAACAAATTTTGGGCATTAAAGTTTCCCAGAAGAACAAATTGCTTTGAAGGACAAAACCGCTGCTGTGCCATCTCCGCTGAGTCACTGAGTCGCTGAGGTAATTGAATATAATATAACTGTGCGATCGATTGATATAGGCATAGATGATTTGATGTAGCCCAGCATCCACCAGAACCCACAGAAATCTTCGATTTATTTTCAAAAATAAAAACCCATACGGATTGGTTTGGATTGAATATCCTGAGACACGGTTCATGTCAAATATTCGAGTGAACACTGAAGATTGGATGCACTTTTATAACTTACAATATAATCTTGAGCTGTACTTGAATGACGATGTATATGACATTTGGCATGTCAACAAATACTCCAAACAATAGGAGGCTGTTCGGGAAGTGACGGGAACACAAAATTCGAAAGGTGTGAACGTGTGTTCTGGGGGCTAACAACAGTTAGCAAGGCAACCAGCCAGGACGGACGACTGGGCCAGGAGCGATACTGGATAGCTGGCTAGACAGATTAACATCATTTCACTATGATTCCTTGAGGCGACTGATGACATGTATGATTTAAACTTGTTTTCTAGGATATATCCGGGATAGTGCTGCGTCAGTATCTGACTTGCGTCTCCGAGAGGAACAGCAGCAGCATGGTGGAGTATGCTCCATACCCCCTCCGGTTGATGGAAGTGTGGCCTGTGCCCAACAGTGGCACGTTTATAGGCTGTTCATATTATGTTATGAGTATCAGTGGATGCTAAAAAGATTATTTTTAACTTTCTATATAGCAACGTTACTTTACACTTAAATAATTTATTGCAAATAATATTCAAATATGCTACGGCAATTAGATTTTTCATATCCGTTAATCAAATAATAAGAAGTTACTCCGTTTTTCGGTTGCTATTTAATTTAGTCTATAAAACTTACAGTAATTTGTATGGCAAGGTAATTGGAGTCGAAAATTATATTACATACACTTATTTTGCCGCTTAGATTTACGATTAAAAGATAACTACTAACCTATGAGTCGTACGGCTGATGATGATAATTAAAGTTATTTTTTTCGAACATTCTAACGTGACTTGTTTAAGTTCAACGTTTAACCCTTTCATCTGCAAAATAAGTTAAGTACGATTTTTCTGATTTTGGGTGCCTGAGAAATTCTTACAACATAATGAAAAAAAGTTCATAAAAAAAATGTCTAGCAAAGCTGTCCAGTAGTAAAAATATGTTCTTAATAAGACAATATTATTTACTCACGCCTATGATGACTTACCTGGTATGTAGAGAGCCAAGTAACCAGAAGACAACTATCATCTACTTTTTGTAATATGTCCCCACCGGGATTCGAACCCGGGGCCTCCGAATCGTGAGCCAAACGCTTAACCACTTGACCACAGAGGCCGCTTTGTGATCCCTAGTTTGGTTAGGACACTACAAGCTGATCTTCTGATTGTCCGAAAGTAAGACGATCCGTGATTCGGAAGGCACGTTAAGCCGTTGGTCCCGGTTACTACTTACTGATGTAATAATCGTTCGACTTAGTAATCGTTACATGAGCCATGTCAGGGGCCTTTGGCAGCTCAATAATAACCCTGACACCGGAGTTGATGAGGTTGGTAATTCACTTTACAACACACATCATAGAAGAAGACCTACTTTTTTAATTAATAATATATATTTAGAGGTCCTTGATGTGCATTGGAAAAAGTAAAAAAGTATTAATTTTGATCGTGGTTTACCTAGTTAAGTTTTGTGTATCGCAACGTAACCTTACCGATGTGAAAAAAGTGCTGAAATTAAAAGAAATAAACTAAAACAATTTCCATAAAAACAAACTAAAAGTCAGGTAAAATGAAATTGGGGCAACAACTGAAACTTTTGGTTTGACTTACTTTTCCCCGTCACGCGAAGCGAATGACATCGAAACATTATGTCCCAAGGAAAAAATAGAGTATCTACTATGTTAATAAAACTTCTTTTTCAGGTTTTGAATAGATACCTACTTAAGAAGTCGTTCTTAAAGGTAAAAGTTTTAGACAGAGAAAGCAAATTGATTTACATATAGGTACTTATATAATATATATATATTTTTATATATTTGTGACGCAACATTTATTTATTGAAGTAAGTATCTAATAATGTTCTTAAGTAGGTAGGCACGTACTATATTAAACACTTAGAAGTTAATTAATTTGTTATTTGAATTGTTTTTGTTAGTTACAAAAACAGAAACTACCGATTCGAATACACGAAATAGCTTTCTCTGTCTTTTATCTCTACCTCCAACAAAGGTCGATGCATCTAGCGACAAACGACAAAGCATCGTTTTAAGATTAACTCCATCAATTTAAGATAAAACCTTGCTCCTACTGTTGTGTCTGTAGTCGTTCTAAATAATAAAAAAATACGAACAGTTACTAGATAATTCGTTGCGTTATCCACTTAAGCTCCAGGGTGCTTCCAGTATGAGTTCAAAAAAATCGTTAAGCGCATGGCAAGTAAAGTCATAAAACGTAATCAAGAAAGGTCAACATGAACAAATGTGCGAATAAAAGAGAGTTTCAATCAGCTTTGCAGTTTAAAGGCATTTCAGTAACTGATTTATGTGTGTACGTATGACCAGTAAAAAGGTTGGATCAACTAACGAACGATCTTGATTAGAGTATACAATACTAAGTTAGCGTCGGAGCTCCATTAGCGAAAGAGTAGGTGTCACGACTCGCGGCTCGCACGGCTTTTATTATTTATTCCCATTTTCGACATCGCATCACACCATTCGACTTAAACACAAACAAATAAATGAACGTTTATTCACAATAAGTCTTAATATGTATGATCGAAAGTAAAGAATTATTCAAAATAGAAAGCGGATTCAGTTATTGTTATTGATATGATAACCTATGAAAGGCACCTTCTTTCGTATACCATTCGTTTTTAGGGTACCGTACCTAAGTTACCTACCATAACGGGAGGGACCCCATTACTAAGTCTATACTGTCTGTCGATCCTTACTTACAAGGGCTGTATCTATTGAACCGTAATATGTAAGTAACTAGTTAAAATTTTTCTATGCGTTATTATGGCGAATTTATCAACAAAATAATAAAAAGTGTAAAGGGAAGTTTTTAGTTTTCGTTAACTATAGAACAAATTGAACTGAGAAGCAGGTCGTGTCGTATCGGGATGTGAAGGTTTTGGCGGGAAGAGGAGAGGAATGGCGATTACTCCACTGACAAGAGCGCAGCTCTTAAATAAAGAGAGAGGACAAAATTGTAAGTTTAGAAAGTACCCCGTAAATAGTGAATTAAATGGAAGTAGAAAATATCTCACGTAATTATTTAAAATTAATTAGATTAGAATTTTAAAAATATCCTTTGGGTTGCCAAGTTATTTCACTTCTTTTTATCTATTCAGTGTTTTTAACGTTGTAGCTACAATAACATATTTTTTGCATTGGTATCTTGATAATTATTCTATAATAGTGTACGTGTTCAATATAGGTAGTATATATACACACATACAGCTTACAAAACTTAAGTTCAAATATAAAATTCACTTTTAACACTTACGTCTAGTCCTTATCGTAAGTATAATGATGTTTTCAAATAAACCATGTACTAAATGTATGAAAATATCGAATCTTCGAACTGATATAATGGCTCCAAATGATACTACTATCAATTTTGTACCATATTAAATATTACTCAAAAGGCTAGATTTAACCAATTTATTGTTAACTTTTACCTTTAGAAAATGCTTAAAGTTTAAAGTGTGACGTCCTCTATCATTTTCTTAAGAAAAATCGGCGCCTACGCTATTTCAATAACAAACATCTTAGTAACTATAAGAAGTAGACGTAAGTAGTTATGCCATTTTAGAAACTCATTAATATACATAATACAGGGTTTTATTTACAGTTCACAGTCACCATAATTTTGGTAGGACAGCTTATTAAAGTATCACAAAAAGTGACTTTCATTTATTAATTCTTAAAAACGAATGCAAAGATGACATCATTCATCAAAAAACTGAAATCTATCAACCCCAAGGATTTTTTAAATTATAATCAAATGAGTTTTAAAAAAATAGATGTGCTATCTTCCACTTAAGGCATAGAATAAGGCATATTACGTACTTCAGAGGTGCTAAGTGGACCGTAGGTACATCGAAGTGCTAAGGGACCTCTACCAAAATGCCACTATGTCAGTTCGAGTACAGAACCAGAGCTCTAATCCGATCCAACTGCAGCGAGGAGTGAGACAGGGAGATGTCATCTCTCCGAAACTGTTCACTGCTGCATTGGAGGATATTTTTAAGCTTCTGGTCTGGAAAGGATTTGGCATCAACATCAACGGCGAGTACCTGACGCACCTTCGATTTGCCGATGATATAGTCCTTAATGGCTCAGTAACGCATCCCAACGAGTGGGTCTTAGCATGAACATGGCAAAGACAAAAATTATGTCCAACGACCATGTCGCACCCACTCCAGTCCAGGTTGGGAATGTTACACTCGAAGTTGTAGACCAGTACATTTACCTAGGACAAATAATCCAGTTAGGTAAGTCCAACTTCGAGAAAGAGATCTCTCGTCGGATCCAACTCGGATGGGCAGCGTTCGGGAAGCTGCGGAATATCTTCTCGTCCAAAATACCTTAGTGTCTCAAGACGAAAGTCTTTGACCAGTGCGTGTTGCCAGTGATGACCTACGGCAGTAAGACGTGGCCGCTTACTATGGGTCCCGTGAGGAGGCTCGGTGTCGCTCAGCGGGCAATGGAGAGAGCTATGCTCGGTATTTCACTGCTCGATCGAATCAGAAATGAGGAGATTCGCAGGAGAACTAAAGTCACCGATATAGCTCGGAGAATTGCAAAGCTGAAGTGGCAGTGGGCAGGACACATAGCGAGGAGAACCGATGGCCGATGGGGCGGTGAGGTTCTAGAATGGCGACCACGTGTCGGACGACGCTCAGTGGGTAGGCCCGCTACAAGGTGGACCGACGATCTGGTGAAGGTCGCGGGAAGCCGCTGGATGCGGGCAGCGCAGGACCGATCGTCGTGGAGATCCTTGGGGGAGGCCTATGCCCAACAGTACCCGTTTATATTAATTAAAGTATATATTCATTATTATTTCTTCATTGTATTTTCGGCAATGAGCTGACCAAACTAGAGACAGTAGATGGTTATAGTTCAAACTAAATATAAAGTTAACATATAATAAAAAACCGGAAAAACGTGTCATACTAAAGCGAAGAAGATAAGTTTCGATTTTTACTAGGGTTATGACCATTTCAAGTCGGATCATGATCATGACTACTCTGGTATCGCTCGAGTTAATGATAAATTTCACACTCGAAAAAGTGCACAAAATAATGAATGGTGCTAATTCCTGTAGACACCATCTAATTTTAAGTTATCCTGACATTTTCCTATCCGCCGAAAAGGGAAGAGACGGAATCGACAGCTATAAAAATTATGAAACACACGTTATTTTTAGGGAGAAATCTAAGACGAGCCTTAAAATATTTTACATTGGTCAATATGCCGACAGAATTAAATGACAGCACAAGTCAAACGCGTTGCATACCAGCAAGATACCTATTTGATTCGCCCTAAATAATGTCAATTCGAATTCGAATTCCGAGAAATTGTAATCGAAATATTTATTTGGTTTATCTGATAGTTACACTAAACTTTACCAACACTGGTAATTTTTTCTTCTTCTTTCACGACTACGCAACAATAGATAATGCGAAGAAGAAGAAATCTTCTTCAAAATCATATTAGCATTAATGTTTAACAAGAGCAAGAACACGTGTGATCTTCGATACTATTTGAATAACTACTACACACTTCACGTACAACTGGGCGATGACGCTGTCACCACTGGGCGACAACGTCGTCGATCGAGTGTCGTTGATCTGTACGCGCCCTACTAAAGCACAGGGCATCCGAAAACTGAACGGACGTCCATTGCTTGAGCATCCAATCAACATATTGGGTAACAAAATGCAACCGGCTTATGATATTAGGTTTGTAGAAAATTTGAGCCTGCAGCAGCTCTCTGGGCCGTGGTTTTCTTTTTCGTCAAACTTGTTCTAGCATTTGAGACGCTCACTATTGTTCTGCGGGTGGGGGCGGGTGGTGTGGTGATATCCGATTTTACAAAGACATCGATCCTACGAAACGGTCGACTTTTTCGAAGATCTTTTTTTTTCCTTCCTCGTCAGATACTAGCCTCCTGCAATAACTGACCTCATCAACCCAGGTGCTTATAGCCGGTGAAAAGCCTTTAGCATTAACTTATTGTAATCGAGATCAATAGTTCAACATCCTTTCCGTAGCTTCCGTGCTTCAGAAAGCAGATCAAGACCACGGATGCCTAGTGGTTAAACCGTTCGGTTAGGTTTTGATGCCGAGCAACATCACACGTCCCTGTCCACAACATCTGCTAAAGTAACCTTTAGGAAGGTAGTTTTACGATTATGACAGGTACCCGTTTGAAACGTTGTGAATTTTGTGACCGTCAAAATGGTCGGTCACTCGTTGGCGTATTTTTAGTTGAAATGATTGCTCAATAAGCTTAGTGCCTATAACCAGATATTTGCTACCAACGTATTTTAGAAATAAAACAACATTTAAGACACCTTTAAATGTGGCGGATGATAAATGATAAAGGACAGCCGCCATCCGATGCATGGTGACATTTCGTTGCCTCAAAGGCATAAGAGTCGTCACAGCTTCCTTAAAGAGGTAGCTCCATTAGATTCCGAACCTAGCCAAGCCCGCTTTAATCTTTGGCGGCAGAAGTGTTCTCCCATCCCTTTTATCGCCCCATAGGAAAGCCTCTCGCCTGAAAGCAATCTAGCGTGGTCGACATGGAAGTTCTTAAATAGGCTCCGGATACAGGTTGGCCGCAGCAAGCATAATCTCTGCAGGTGGGGGTTGATGGTTGCGATGAGTGCGAGCGTGGAGTATCACCACAAACTACGGCTCACCTTTTGTGCTGTCCTAAGTGCCCTAACACCTGCACTATTAAAGACCTTCAAGAAGCCACTGATACCACTAACCTAACCAATTATTGGTCAGCAAAAATTTAATATCGATCGCCATCGACTCGCAAAGAAGAAGACTGTGTCGGATCATAATTAAACAATTTAATTTAAGATAATCCTGAAAAGTAACTAGGTAAAGTAATAAATTAAATCTGTGTGTTCAGCAGGCTCTGTACGGGTTTCGACCAATAGACTCAGCGAATGCTATCCACATGGGTAGATGGCGCACGGCTATCGGCCAAGCCCTCGATATACTTAGCGGCGCGCGCGGCGGGATTGCTTTGCCGCGAGAGCTGGCATGTGCAACATGCACTTGGCAATTTTTTTTAACAGCTGTTAATTGTTAAAGTTAGGCATTTTTTGGCATTCTTCTATGCTCAACTACTATTAACGCAAAATGCGTTCAAATGCTTATCATTTCGGTTAAATCGACTAGGTAAATGTCTTCAGGTAGGTACCTATCTATAGGGGCGGGTCTGATAACTGTAACTATACCTGTCACCATAGATACAGTTTGTCATATCCATCTTAGGACTTTAACGCCAAGAGTGGTTTTTAGTCATCTTCTGATATTTTGTAATATCGATATAAACGTGAATTGTATAATGATAAATAAATAACGACCTTAACCATTATTATGTTTATCATTAATGCCTTGATTTTCTTAAATGTATAATCGCTGAGCTCCAAACGATAACATATCTACTTAAGTAAGTATACCTATGGACAGTTTGAATTTACTGCCTAAGGATCCAAACTTATAGACTCCACGAGATCAGACATCCTTCACTGTCAGTCAACTTGCATACAATGTGAGTAAACTTTAAGGTCCATGTTTATTACTAGGTACCTACTAAGTAATTGCAATTTATATTAAACTTAAAATTGTAATGTTATAAAAACCATTTGTGTATACTATATGTAATCAAAATTCACGCAATTCTCGCCTTTTTTGGAAACAATGCCACCTAAGCTGTATAAATTACATTCAAACAGCGAAACAAAAAAGTTAAAGTAGTGATATGCGCCGACACACCAAAAGCCTAGAGTTGTCCCGAAAGTCCAGCCGCCGCGCCGACGCAAAAAGAACGAATCATTAGGAGGCGCCACACGAGATCCCATTTAAAAGTATGAGAATATTTTCACAAAAAGCTTCACATTCAACTCCCTGCACATTCATTTTATGAGAACAATGAGTGATTTTTGTATTTTTCTTTAATTCTATGTCGATTTTATCCGCGGCAGCGTAGAGGCGAGCCTCAGTGGTTGTCGCCTCGTTCCGTCTTCGACTTTTTGCTACTGAGGAAGCGCGGGCGTTGGTTGCAAACGGTGGTTTTATTCCAGCGGAGGCGCTTCTCGTTCCAAACTACGGTCGAAGCCTTTGACGTCTGTCGCACAGGCGCGGCAGCGGCGCCTCCATTTTACACTTGGAATGCCTTCGTTAACTTCTGTAGGTACGAGTATTTGCTCTGGCACACTAATGTGGAGCTCTTGATAATTTTAAGAGGTCAGGTCTGATGAAATTGGAACTTGAACTGAACCTAAGCATGTGATCCTAGAAATTAATTATGAAAACTTTGTAAAAATAGATACGTTTAAAGAGAAGGATGGAGAGGGCTTGATTACAATATGTTGTAAATATAGACCAATTGTAATCATGTCTGCGCTACGTGATCAAATGTTTATTAGTGTGTCACAAGTGGGTGGCTGTTTCTTGTGTGATGAAATGTCTTCTTTCAATTTGACCTTTATTCAAGTATGTCCGATTCAAAGTGTGTGATTTATTTAAACTTCTAAAATAATGACTCACAATCAAAACTAACACTCCAGGCAAGATTTTTATTATTTATTTTTAAGCATTGGTTACTTCTAACAGATCTATGACGGTTCCGTGTGACATGTCGAAGTGACGGCATAATGGTGCCGAGACAATGGACTTCAAGACTTGTTTATTGAACCGATGGAGTTATTTTGAAGCTGAGTGTGCGCTAGAGTGGAGGCGGCGTCTGCCCGGCAAGAGCCAATGATAGGCGCTCGGCTCGGTGGGAGGAACGAGTAATCATGCATTACGACAACCACGAGCGATGTCGTGTTTCAACGGATGCTGCATTTTCATTATATAAAAATATATAACCATGCCCAATTATCCCTTAAATTATAATTCTTTCTCAATAAATGACTTACTTTCTTAATTAACTACTTGACTCTCAGCAATTGTCTTGCAATCATTAAACGGGCTGAAATAGATATTTGTTATAAGAGTGTAAAAGTATGTTTAACGCGAGTGCCGCGTACTAGTGAAGCAGTCTAGAATTGAATCACGAGTGTAGCGAGACCCTTGTCTTCTCTTACTTGAAAGTCCAAATATAAGTAAAATTAAAAAAGCAACTTTGTCTCTCTATTGAATAAAACGCACTTTCCTCGCTGTTTTTATGCGGGAAAAGCACCGTCTTCGATCTGGAGAGGTGAAAAGTACTATATATAGTTCGTCTAATCTTAAATAAAGTATTTACGGTTATTAATATTATTATGTTATTCTACATATGAAATGTTCTTATAAGCACATCAGTAAGTAAGTACTGATTCAAAAATAAAATAGGTGACTTAAATATTATAATCTACTTACTTTAGTCTAATTCTATTCAATTTAATTTAATTTAATTCTATTTAATTTTATTCTATTTGGGATGCTTTCTATTAAAATCAGACGAAATCGCGGGGGTCTGGTTGTACTAATTCTGTATGAATTATAACGGACAGTGTAGCAATGAAAACTGTCTGCGATATCGGTAAGGCATAAATAAAAGTTGTCGAGTAGCGCTCCGGTACACGGTCGATCGCTGATTAGGAGCACGTCGCGTGACAAACCCCTATTAGTACGATTATTGTCTTAGCCTGAATCCTCGCACCATCAAAACAAACGGGAACACACACAAACCAACAGACGGTTGTGCACTTTGCTGGTATAGTACAAGTAGGTTCCTAAGTACAGTCACATTGCCCGATACTAGAGCTAAAATACTTATTAAGAGTCTGACGAAACTCCGATTCATTTTTTAATATTATTTTTATGTAGAGCACATACCTAAAGTGTTACATATTAAAATTAATGATAATTATGGTGAAATGTTTTTTTTTATTACTAAACCGAATCGACCTTTATTTTTATGGAGTAATTTACATACTTTCATCTCAAGTGTTAATTATACCTACACAACATTAAAATCACAGATAAGTGAATATAATATGAGTAAGATGCGTACTTAGTTACGATAATTAGATAACGTATTCAAACATTACCGCTGGAGGGCTCGTGAAATATGAAAAATAATTCCCTGGCCAACGCCTCGTTACCGAGTTCCGCTCATGCGCTCAGTTAATGAGCCAAGACATGGCTCTGGCAAAGGTGTAACAATTTCTAATTTATTTTATATTGAATTTTTATTTAAGTTATTCAGTGGGAGAGAAGTGAGCAGGTTTCCGATGCTTGTTACGATACGATAATCTCGGCTTACAGGATGTTTCTGGCGGTTTAATTGGCACTTGGGATGCTTCGACATTCATGGAGACACCGTTTATTAGATCATCCTGAAGTGAATAAAGGAATACTTAGCAGGTAGGTACAATTAGTGTTTACGGCGATTGACCATATCAAGTAGGTACTTACCTAAACATTAATAGAGCGACGTGAAATGCATTACCTACTTATAAAAAAAAACCCATTTTAGGGCGATACGCCTCACCACCTATCACGTAGGTCTAACAGAAAGTTCGGTGAGGTGCGGGTGGGTACTTTGTTCATCTTGCGATGGATATACATCTGACTACCCCAATTAGCATATAGTCGTGAGCTTATTATGGTATGTTAATTAAACAAACTTGCTCTTTTTGATCTTAGATTATGAACATAAATTGTTACTGGGGATAAATCACAAAAAACACTTTGTGATCTCTAGTTTGGTTAGGACATTATAGGCTGATCACCTGATTGTCCAAAAATTAAGATGATCCGTGTTTCGGAAGGCACGTTAAGCCGTTGGTCCCGGTTACTACTTACTAATGTAAGTACGTAGTCGTTACATGAGTCAGGTCAGGGGCCTATGGCGGCTCAATGATAACTCTGACACCAGGCTTGATGGGGTTGGTAATCCACCTCACAACCCACACGATAGAAGAAGTTTTAAGTATTATAAAGATAGTGTTATAATTATGTGTTAGAAGGTATATTAAAAAAGAACACTCAGTTCAATTGAATGACACAATTTTGTATCTGTAGTAGACTCAACTGTTAGACAATACCAACGAACCTAAGTAGGTTACCCGAATCATAATGTAGGTAAGCATAAGTTTAGTAGGTACTATACTTATAAGACTGTACAATGTAAAGTCACATTAAACAATCTTAATACGTCGAATCATTTGAGTCGAGTGTAGTTCACGAGTAAGGATGAATAAAATCGTTTGTTGACGGAGTGACGATGTCGATGACAGCACGGGTGCCCGACGCTGCGTGAGAACACGGTACTTTAGTGGGAACTTCATAATACTTAAATACACTCATAAAATTCCACATAACATAAATTCTTAACTTTTGACGAATTTTTACTTCAATTTTAATTATATTTACTAGCTTAGCGCAATCACGGTTTCGTAATAAATAAAGAAATGGTAGGTACTTACAGCACCATGAATTAGTTGACGCAATAGAAACACATACTTAATTACGGTTCCAAATACAATCAGATTATTGGAAAAATAAACTACACTGACCCTGCTTTAAGAAGTGAAATAAAAAAAATATAGCCCTAACTACCCCTGCACATAATTCAAGACTGATCCTCCTCGTCCATATTCGGCGATTCTCGTACAATGGATCGGACAACACACAGTTAAACGCCACAAATGCCGTAAGCGGCTATAAATCATTGACATAGCGGAAGTGCGTGGCCTGCCGGTGTGAGAGACCCCGGCAATAACGGTTGCGCGTCTCCCAGCATTTTCAGCGTTATAGATAAATTAAATGCCAACACATCCCGCCGGGGCAAGCGCAGCCGAGGCGCGTTAGGAATGTCCAAATAAATTTTTTGATAAACGTACCGGAAGCTGAACCTATTACGCGACACTGCCCCCGTTCCGTCTTTTGCCTTCTCGGTTATTGTTTTTCTCGGCCGGCATTTCGGGAATTTTAAGCTTTTATTCACTCCGGCATATGGGAAGCGCGGCTCTTTGAATCGATTAGATTGTAATAGATAACTTGTGCCTAATAGGTCAGTTTTGTGTCGGAATTAATCAAGCGTCAAAGGGCTGGCCATAATTGGGCGCCAAACGCTTTGGGAGTGTCGTATATCTTACTAATTAATGGATTCGCTAGAAATGTTTTTGTCACAAAGGATACCGCTTCACTAAAAAGTTATCTCGTCTTTTTTACCTATATTATAAAATAACCCGTTTCCCAGCGAGCATGTGTCGTTTGCGTAACTTACAATAATAGAATCTCGTGTACTGTCTCGTGTTGGGGTAGAATTGTTGCGTGCGTGTTTAATATAAAGAAATATTAATATTCCCGTGATCATAAACAAGCAGTTGACGATGATAATTCGAACGTATAAAACAAAGCTTTATCTACGATCGGCAGGCGGCCCCTAGAGAGTTTAGTGTGAAATGTGTTCTCAAAGACACCGTTTAGTAGCGTAATGCGCGTGACTGCTGTACAAATTATGTATTTTAGTGACAAGTCGATTTTATTGCTACGGAAGTGACGTCAATAAACTACTGTGTAAAGAAGTTAATGCTCGAATGGAATTATTTCCGATCAGATCGGTGCATGATACCTATGCACTACTATCTATCACGGAATTTAACCACCTGTCTTCAGTAACTTAAGAACCCAATACGTAGGTAAGTAATTATAGCTAGAAAAATGTTAAATAATAAACGTGTCTAGTAGTAGAAACGTGTGTTTAACATTTTCTTCTAGCTGTAGAAGTAAGGACGTAGCGAACAGAACTTAATTCATGTCACGCATATCGTACAAACAGAAAATAATGCTTATGCTAACAGAGAGCTCTAATGTAACATTCTTGTTTATAATGATATTACAAAGTCACTTCACAAAAACTAAACGCCCCAAATATAAATGATGTGTGACGCCCAAGCATTTCGAACTCCCTATGAGATTTCATACTGACTCAAAAAATGATATACTTCGAACCTTATATTGAACGGGAAATAAATCGTATACTTCCTTTAAGTGCCAATAAAAGTTGGAGTAAATCATAAAAGTATCACTCGTGGAGAAACGTCTATAACAAGTGTGTTATTGCAGAATAATTCAGTAGCGAGGAGGGTGGTTTGAAGGATGGCTCCCTCAAGATCCTCGCGGGCGAGGTTCGACCTGGAATTCCCGGTGCTCTATCAAAGCCTTCAATTATTTATCGGACCCGTGTCTACTTTTCATTTTACTCCTTTTCTCGCAAAGGCTTTCAAGAGCGGAAAATAAACTTGTCACCCCACCGGGAATACGGTTTACATGAGTAGTGGTATTGTGGCTAAACTGTATTGGTGTTTACATTTTAGATATTTATAAATGATTATCCATTTATATTCATTACATTTAAAAAGTAAAACCTCTTC
The DNA here is from genome assembly GCF_024362695.1 of Pectinophora gossypiella. Lineage (NCBI taxonomy): Eukaryota > Metazoa > Arthropoda > Insecta > Lepidoptera > Gelechiidae > Pectinophora > Pectinophora gossypiella. The sequence continues at coordinate 13,960,795 of NC_065433.1, forward strand.
AATTTTCAGTATAAAATTATTTAAATTATCGCGATGAAATATTTTCCTGCTCATACAAATTTGAGTATTCACACTTCCTTCCGGAGGTTCGTTTACATTGATGAAGTATTATTATATTAATAAAATTGATAATTATCCGCAAGTACCTAAATCAAAAGTATGATTTATATTTACTGTTTGCTATAAAAATAGTATAATAACCATACCAGTAGAGGAAACATAAAAATTATATTATCTTTTCACGTGTATGCTCGATTCATTGTTTATTGCCTAGTAAATATTGTGAATGTGTGGCTACCGAAATAGACCAACGCTTTAAAAACCGGGTATCCAGGTAGCGTACATCTACAGTAATTGTTTCTTCCTTTGCTATGTTGGCTTGTAAGTAGAAGCTTCAAATTAATTCACTTCAAATTAACACACACACACACACACAATTCACAACATTTGCAATTTTGAGGCCCTCGTCGTCTTTGCCTACTGTCCACAACCTAAATGGTTATCTTCCTTACGTTAGCGCATAACAGAGGAAAGTAGTATAGCCGGGACGCAATACGATATCTCTCGAGGTTGTGGCCAGTTATGTGAGGCAAAAAGCGATGATAATGACAAAGACCATCGGCGCAAAGGGCGCGGGAAGAGCCCCGCCGACGTACGCGTGGCGAATAATGATCCTTCGCTAGCAGATTGTGGAAACTGACAGACCAGACACTATCTACTTTTATTAAATATTCTGTACATAAAAAGAAAATTTCTGTTTTGGATACTCAATCTTTCAAGTTTACAGTCTTGTTATTATTGTTTCAGAATAGAATCTGACAATTCATCCAATTTTGCTGAGTATTTTATGCAATGTCATTATTTAATAATACAAGATTTTTCGTTTTAAACATCTTTGTATTGTGTTTTTAGAAAGCTATTCTATACTCTTGCTGGTTACATATTGTGATTTCTGTCGGCTCCAATATCTGTGTGATATAAAATCCTAGTGATACTTCCTCAGTAGCATGGTGAAGAGGGTGGCCTAAGGCAATAGTAGAAACACGTCGCGAACATCGTTTGGGGGTCACGTAACGTACGATACTGAGCCACCCGCTTTCACAAACTGATCCTTATTGTGCCCAGGGAAATATGCGTGCGTAAGGAAGTTAAAATGAATCCACCAAAAATAAAATTTTATTTCGTAGGCTACGTAGAGAAATGAACTGTTCGTTGTGATCATAGGATCCACATAGTTTTATTTTCAAGTTCGTTTAAATAGAGCGTTCAGCATTGGAAGCATTTCAAGTTCAAGTCAGTTTCAAGTAGTTTTAGACAAATACGAAAGTAGGTAAGTATACCAACTGATAAAGATATTTAAATAAAAATCCTAGGGGAAATGGAAAAAAAAGCAATGTGATCCGGTCAGTACTAAATAATATTTACTTATTCCAGCATCCATTTCTATAATACTTACGTCATATACAATTTTCGTAAACAAAATAGCATTATAGTATAGTCACGTAGGTGTATGCCATCCATACTTTATAGGAAAGTATTTTAATTATATACTTACCTACGAACGAGATTACAATTCAATTCATCAATAATGGTCCGAATTTTCCCCAATCTTGCCTAAACAAAGACCTCATCGTTTTCCTTCAAATCTTTTTATAAGCTTGGGCTTTTTAAAATCTTATTCAAACTTTATAAAATAAAGTGGCGCTCCCCTCGGAAGGGGTCTTAGGGCTGATATTATTGTGTAGCCATCTGTGACGAGGCTCGGGACGCCATCGAAAAGACATATTTTTAGATTTAACTCGTAAATTACAACGATCCAATTGGTTTACGCTCGTGTGAGAATTAGGAGAGAAGTTTTATTTGCCAGTGCGGTTGTTTATTGCGACAATACGGGAGAAGGGAGACACGTAAGCTGAAGTAGATACATGTACCAAATGTATTAAAATAAACTTGAAAATAAAAAACTTTTTACAGTATCCAAAGAAGCGTCGACTTGTCTCTATTGCTCAATAATTTGTTTGACTAGATTCTCTGGTTGCTAACGCTGAAGCTATTAATGATCAAATATTGGTACCTATAACAGAAATGATCTGATCTGCTTGAATTGCCAAATAAAAAATCTTTTCATGATTTATAGCTCACTACAAAAAAGGTTACTCTCTTTCTAGTTTTATTTTATTTTATTGTGTTTAAGATCATCTACTTTCAATCTTAATTCGTTAACAGACTATTTACTTAGACTATTTTCAGTAGCGCAAGTTACAATACGAATAGAAAATAAGGTCGCTTTATTGTCCCTCTACAAGTCCTCATTGTACCAATATCGTAACGTAGGCAGTTTAAAAATTATGTCCTTCTTTATTATCGTGGTCGTAAATTAATTTACTTTCATAATATAATAATACGGTGCCGCTATAAAAAGTGTCTGTCACTGTAATTTTGAACACAGATTGTTGCACTAATGCGTCCGCTTTAAAGGAAGGGTTGACGAACCCTTTTGCTCGCTTTTCATTCGTCACACACACGCCGTAAAATGCAAGTTTAATTTTTTAAAATTGGATTTTTATTGCCCTTTGAAACGGAATGAAATGTGGTAACTATATACAAAAGTATGCGTCGGTAAAACTCACTAAATGGTATTTAAGTAAGTAGGTCCGCTTAATGAAGGTTTGACTCAAAATTTAAAGTAAGTATAATATTAATATCTAACATTTCTATTAGGTACTTATCGATCAAGGATAGAATGCGGACATTTTGAAACACCAAGTCGATTTTGAAAAGTGTGTGATTGCTCAAGATATTGTGTGGGGTGCTCACAAAATTATATTAGAATTGATCATTTCATGATGTGTTCGACTATTTCATAAAATGGACTTATTTCATTCATTAAATAGCCAACTTAAGTTGACCATATCGTTGAAACGTCAGTGTTGGACATATCATTAAATTAGGCGGTGTTTATGCTGTGTGGTGTACTAAAAAAATGCGGATAATTTCATAGGTTAGTAAGTCGATTAATTTCATAGGTTAAAAATTATTTACCTAATTAATACTATCGATATGGAATATTTAACAATTAAGTACATTGATTCATCGATTATAATATGAATCAAGTTTTACAATAATCGACACTAGCGCCACTAGCGATGGATAATGTTACTAATTTAGGACATGATTGCCTACGTTTGGCCATATCATAAAGTATTCATGCATTTAGTTGCTCATGTCGTTAAACGTATTGTATTCATTGATCTGACCAAACTACATCACTCGTTGGCCACATCATGATGTAGTTTGGCCAGATTTATGAATCTGATCTGATCTGGCCACGACACGTACATGTATCTCTGACTACCCCAATTGGGAATTTAGTATGTTTTATTTGTGATTCCCTGTGTTAAATACTGGTTAATTGTACGTGATACCTTGCAAGGGGAAGAAATGCTAAACTGTGATTAATTACATGCAACCCCTAATCAACATGCATCTAGTAGATTGGCGGTTGCAGCTCCGATCCTAAAATTTGCGCCGTGGAGTAATAGCATAATTGCTGGCGGGGCATGATACAGTGCTCAGTCCTTAAATAATTTAGTACTAAACCTCGTTTACAGTATGATCGCATAATAACCTGGAAAATTCTGTATACATTAGGCTGTCTATGACGTGTAGCGAAGAAGTGATGTACCTAGTACAAGCATTTATGGGGAAGAATATTTAGTAAGTTGCTATTAAATATCAGTTATAAAGTTATCAAATATGTACTTACAAGAAGATGCATATAATGAGCTTATGAGTAACACATTCCGTAGCTCACTGTATAATAATATTATTATAAATTGACACTAATTAGTACTTGTCTGCGTATTTTAAACAAAGAAACTCTGTTTTAATTCAAGTCTACAGTTTGAATAGCGATTTAATTAACATTTTGAAATATAACATTTTAATAGTGCCTAGCAAATGAAGACTGAAATAGTGTAACGAAAGACAGTCTAAGGTTTTACGCACCTAATCTCGGAAGCGGTTCACGCGATAGTAGAGTTTTACCCATACAGCGGTCAAACTCATAACCCTCCATTTTCATTCACCGTAGTCAGATAAAAATAGTACGATACCTCTAACTAATCTACCTTTTAAGATTCAAGTGACTTATTGTGGATTTTCCTCAGATGGCATTAACTACCTACTTGCCCTGGCAAATGAGGAGCGCTGAGGGCTCTCACCCCGTACAGGCTTGAGGGTGTTCACGACACCATTGTCGTTTGAGAGAACTGTGTTTAAAATGGGCAAAACGTCGACCACGCCAGCGGGGTCCTGAAGTGTTTGCTCTCGCGAGCTGATTGGCACCCCCTAGAGCCGATTAGCCCGATATATGGAAGCTGCAACTAACAGGAGATTTAGATGGTCCGGAACAAAATCGAAGAAACGTTTTGAGCTATTGGGCAATGATAGGGGGGCCTAAGTCAATGTGCAGATTTTCATTGTGATGGAGTAGATTTTGACCTAAACCTTAAGGCATAAATTTATTACAGTTGTTTAGGAGACAGTGCAGGTGACACACGTTTGATACGAGCACGAAACGTTAGACCTCTAACAAAGAAAACGTGAAGACATTATGACTTGCTTCTCCCAGGGGATCGGACTTTGAGTGGACAGCGTGACTGTGGCTGCCCTTTTAGATGTACAATGCTGCACTTCTCTCCTACCTCTTTCCCAAGGCATTGTCCATTAGTGTGCATTGTACATTAGAGCATATCTGTGGAAAACCGCAGTTGCTCATGGCGACTTTGAGTACTGCCGTTAGTAAACAGATGACGGGAGCACCGAAGATTTTAAAAACCCAATTTGTGATTGCGTTTGAGACAAGGATATGAAATCATTTGATCTTGTATCACTTCTTGAGTCATCGGTGGTAGGTTCAGAGGCTCTACGTTGAAATTCAGAGTTCACCGTCGAGATGTGCCTGCCTACTATCGAAAGAGAGAGTGCTGGGCGAGCATTAGGCCTCGTAACTACCTGTCTACCTACTTACTTGCTGGTAAGAAGAAAAAACATCTTTCCAAATTATAAGCTCACTCAGGATTTTTACTTTGCTGTACAATTTAAAACAAAAAAGAAGGGTAAAGTGTAATAAGAATAAGTATGGGCTCATATTGCAGGACTGGCGAACAATCGGGAAGTTTCGAGACAACAGACACCGTGGCGCGTCTACAAACCCCAAGTTAATCGCGAGTGCTACACGTTGTAGTGGGACTTCTGTAAAACGGCTCCCGGAATAGTTATTTATCTCAATGAAGACAGACTACGTACAGCACTAGATTAATTTGTGGCGATGATGCGATTTCTTCTGGGAATTAACTAATTACCTAGTGCCCCAAAAACAATAATATTACACTTGATTGTAGAATACAGTAGTAAGTGGGCTATAGGATAAACAGTTTTAAAATTTGTGATTAATGTTGCAATAAAAACTTCATAGTTTTTATCGAAATACCCATGGATATTTTAATGTAATTATTTTTTAATTTCCCTAACCTACTTGTCCTGTACATTGAAACTTAGAAGAGTAGAGACCGTACTAAACGTACCGTACTTATTCATAATCTGATAATTTGGTACTTTTATGCCTGGAAAGCTGTCCAAGAATTCTCAAAATTGCTATTTTTTTATATAGGTATTCACATGCTCTTTCCTTCTCGTCATTACGATCCACCTCGAATCATTACTATCGCTGAAGAGTCGCAGCTCAACCGAATGTACAATTCAGCAGTAAAATAAGTACTTTATCTGTACCTACTCGAACAAATTTTGCCATTTTATGACTAATCTTTTATTATCCAATTTCTCATCCAACAGTACACCATGTCAATTTCACGAAAGCTGACTATAGTAGGTAAGGCAACTACCTTACTCGGTTCGCGTTAAACTTAATACTTACTTGAAACTTTCCCGGCCCGTGATGGCCGTGATTGAGAATCTGAAAAGTTCTCGTCGCGCAACTACCGCACATGTGCTACCACAATCTATTTTCCACTCTAAGTAAATACAGATAGGTTTTATTTTGTACGCTTAGTAATTTTTTTTCTTCAATCATACCTAGATAAGCTTTCGGTTTCAGGGTTCCGTTTTCTGTTACTACCAAATACAGCTGTTGTCTGTTTCAACTAATTTGCTTTTATCGTAACGAATACTAAGGGGGTGAATCAGACTATGATTCTGAGCTAATATCAAGTGAAATTTTCCGTCGCAAAATTCATGTTTTTTTTTTAGATTTTTAAAAATATTTTCAATTCTATACTTATGCGATCGAAAATTCCACTTGATATTAACTCAGAATAATGAGCTGAATCAACCCCCTCAGTATTTGTTATTATAGTGTCGCTCACACCCATACCTACTTGTATACCTGTATGTACTGGTTCGGGGTGTAAGTGACATTGTAGACCATGATTCTAGTTGATATCAAGTGGAATTTCCTGCAGAAATATTCATGAAAAATTTTTGTTTATTTAAACTATTTTCCGTTCCATACTTTTGCGATGAAAAATTATCAGCTCAGAGTCATGGCCTGAATCATCCCTCAAAGTTTACGTCACTAACACCCTGAATACCTACCTGCCTTTGTATGTCAACTTTGAACTTCATTGATTTAAACAAGATTAATTATTGTTTAGTCCTACAACTTAAGCATGTGTTTTTAATATGAGTACGTAAGTTCAGTTAATTATTCAATTACTTATCCCGAATTGTGGAACTTAGCTACGCATTCGCCGCAAGTAGGTGCCACAATAAAACAATGTTGAATATAAAAGTATGTAACTATTAGTAGTTAATTAATACTGCTTTGACTTGTTTTGAGTATGTAACGTTACATTTAACAAAGGATTAATCTAAAAATCTAAATTAATTCTGTTACTAGACGATAATTTGCCATACTGCAAAAAGAACTTGCAAAAGTGAGTTAAGTATTCAAATTACTTACGTTAACATTTCGTCGACACATTATATTTGGCGTCATTTGTGTAAGTAACTTATTTTAATTAGCTTTATTGTTATAAATGGTAATGTTGAATGTTTCGTTTTATTTTGCTTTTATAAGTATCTTGCTTTTGTACGTTAGGTATTTAGTTTTACAATAATGATTTGTATTGAAGTTTATTGGTAAATTCTGGAATTTTTATACCTTACCTATTTGAAGAAATCAATCAGAATTGATTGATACTGAATAAGTGATAACAGAAAATTTATATAAATTAGGCAAACGTTTGAAGTAGGTAATTTAGTTACCCTTACTCCCAATCGCTGCAAGATGACTTCTAGATTTGCATACTACTTATAAGAATATATATATACAAGAACACTTCTCATCGAAAACAACGAAACACCTCGCAAGTTTATGTATGGTAAGGATTATCAGAAAAGTATGAAATATGAGTATTAGGGATAAAAATAAATGTCATTTCCTTTTCTTTTCTTTTCATTATACAGTGGGTATTACAACTATGGTTTTTAATTCTTAATACAAGTACATCTAATGTTTCTTCTTGGGGCACTTCTCTTCATATTTTCTTCACAGCTTATAGAAATACTCAAAATACTTAAAATCCGGGCCCAAACTGGATGTCGATTCTGCAAACTCCAAGCCGGACAATACATTAAATACCTACACGAACCTGACAACCCGTTTACTCTAGACACTTAGTATATCCAGGCGGACAACTAGCTTGCGACAAAAAACATTTCAGGACCCCGATAACGACCTCGCCAGCGTGGTTGATGTTTACCCTCTTTCAGCGCTTATCACTCGATCGGCCTGCTAGGGGCCTATCCTCTCAAATATAATCACCCCAGACGACTTGAGCCGAGGTTCGCGCCTTAATGTTTTAAATTTGAGCCCTCAGCGTTCCCCATTTGTCCAGCCAAGTAGTTAATCCTTTGTAACAAGCTGGACCTTAGCTGTCAAATCTCGGCATCAGGGTAGGTAAGCGGACCCTGTGAAACGGAATAACACTAGGTAATTATCTATTGATAAACATATTTGAAAATATGTTTACCCGGACATGTGACAAAAAAAAATTGATTTAGGTAGGTAACTTTCCTACATCATTCGTTATAATCATTCTAGGAGATATAATTTATTGGTTATGGATAATTCACAGCTTTATTAGTCCACCTACATTAGTTATACCGCTACCGCTATTTTAGAAGAATGACTTTAGGTATTGAATAGGTAACCATTAATTTGATGATTCATTTAAGGAATTCAAACTAAAATGCGGAAACTACGAAAGTATATTGAGTTGTGATTTAATTCTGGGTTGGGTTAATTTGCGCTAACAATTTTAATATGAGAAACAATTTGCATTTGCTCGTTTACCAAGTGCTTTTAATAAAACTGTGGAACAAACAGCACAGCCCGCTGGTATGAACTCTTGCAAATTGCGCTAAGCTGCAGAGCGCGGGCGTTTAACAAGAACCTGCGCGGATGCAGTTCCGCTCAGTTATTAAGGCGAACTTATTGCTTTCACTACGTGAAGGAAAGATATAAATATTCTAATCACTATTCGCGCTCCACTTTTATCGATCTAATTAAATGAAGTATACTTACATGCAATCATTATTGGTTTAATTATAAAACAATCAAACAAAGGAATTCATCTTTTCATATGATCAGTTTTTGCAGTGTTGTTTTCTTTCTTTTTTTTATTACAAATATAAGATTAAATAAGTATACCTAAGTAGTACCTACGTATATATTGATAAACACTATCTATATATAAACACTATATATATTGGTACTATGTGTTCATAGTGACGGATTTTGTCAGCACAACACAAAACATTAATTTATTAATACAAGCAGGTGTTATAACGCAAAATGATGCAAGTTTACCTACCTACAGGGTGGCCCAGAGGTTCACGTTTAAAAATGAAAAGTTAGATACAGGGCTCATTGGCTACTAAGTGTGTATATGTTCAGCGATTATTTACGGTTTAAAAGATATCACCCATTTCGTACCTTTTTCAAGATTTTCTACCTTACTAATTGTTCATTTTGAACGTGATCCTTTAGGCCACCCTGTATACCTAGAAGATGGCGACGAAATATGTATTCTTGATAAGTTATCAAACTAATGAATATCATAGTTGATGGCTTTAGTCTGTTTAAAATTCAACTTCAAAAGATGGTTTAACATAAAAGCGATTCAATTGTGTAGATTAAGTATTGTGTAGACCTAAGAGTGTAGACCTAAGTATTTTATTTTTCGAGAAAAGCCAACACACTTTTTTATCCATTTTAGTCCTTTGATCATTCGCCTGTTGGTTCATTAAGATCTGTCGCTTTGAATCATACCTCAGCAGGTAGATAATAAAATGAAATGATTATTTAAATTAAGAAACTGTTACTACATAAATCCAATCAATCGGTGGTTTTATGAGGTACCTACCTAAGTACAAAATAACTAGGTACTTATTTTTTTAACTTGTATTTGGAGACTGAAACTAAAATAATAATTCTAATTATGAATAAAATACAACATTTTCTGAATAATAATTGATCCTTAAATAATTAATCCACAAATAAATATTGAAAACACTTGTATTCATGTATTTAACAAGGAACTTTTGTGGACTACCCTACCATCCTCTTTAACAAGCACGTTACCCATTGTCAATATTGCTACTCGGTTTCAAACACTCGAAAATGTCCAATTAGTGAAGGCAGGGCCTTAAATAGTACGCTAGAGGCCCGATGAGAGCTTGCGAACAAAACTGTGTGGTGGCGAGGAATAGCGGAGCAAGCAGTGCACCTCCCCTCCCACCACCCGGCGACACCACCTCCCCCTCCCTACAGAGGTGAACAGCAATCTCATCTGCACAATAGGTACTCTCCACTCCTACAACACAATAGTTTCTTCGAATCTCGTGACCTCACTTCGGATACATCCGATTGTGAAACACTTGCGAAATCCTTCTGCGAAATTCTGCATTATGTAAGTAAGATAAAGCTGAATTAGTAAATCTACCAATAACAACATCCAGGTTTTAGTGAAAATGATAATATTTTTAAGCTTTGTTTAAAATAACGACTTAAACAATACGCATTTCAATTATTGATAGGCGACGTCGAGATAAGGTTTTTGTGTGTGCTACTTAAATCTATCTCCGTGTTTCAATGCGTTCGCTAGTGTGTGATCCGATCACAGTTTTGTTGTAAAGATTATGTCCTAAAGAAACCTCCATCCGGTCTTTGGGTACGACCGCTATACATGAGATACGTGTTGGTTGTCTCGATCTTAACATAATTCTCTTCTTATAAGTATGTACAATTTTGACTACTGATAAATGAATCGAAAATAACATATTTTCCTTCATTTTAACTGAGAAATCGGAGGACTTACCCCTTGTCATGACGGGTATGATGAACCTCATGATGATAAGGTTCATCATATCCATCATATTACTATGACTTTGTATTAACAGTCTCTCTGCACCTCGTTATATTAGGTATTTGGGGCTCCGAGTTTATGTATGTGTGTACGATTAACTGAGACATAGGTAGGTAATATTTAAAATCTATTTTCTTTTCGTTAATCAACTTTATCTTTGACATTAAAATAAATTACCTAATACAAGTTATCGGAAAGAAATTATTAGAGATTCTTTAAACAGGAACAATTACTTACTTACATATCTTGTTTAGCTATACTTATTAAATAAATAGAATAATGCTTATCAAGAGGAATAGAGCAAGCACGCATTACATCAAAATGTAGATTTAAATCGCAAACTAGCACTTCTAAAATAGTAATTAGTAATGAGTTTCTGTTTTAGAAGAAGAAGAAGTATAAATATGAACAACCAGTATCAATGTAAGTAGTTTAATTTAACGACAACGAGCAGGTTCTGCCAAGAGCGATATGCCTACGCGTATTATAAAATACCTATCTGTATTTGAAGTCCAGCATTTAGGTAGGTAAAGCAAAACTTAAGCCTTATTTAAAGAAGTTTGGTGCACATCCATAAATAGTTCATTTAATGTCCAATTATAGCAGCCATATCTCATTTTATAGGTACTTAAATCTGCAGTTCTAAAACAGTCGGCAAAAACTTTGGAGGTAGCTTACTGCTAATTAATTATAATAATATATGTTCGGATTGCTTATTAGCTTATTTACAAAAGAAATATCTCGTGTTGTGTCTATGATCAGTAATTCCATGTGTGTATGGTCGATAGTGGTCAACATCGGTCCTCCAATGTCGGACATGTCGCTCCTATCTGTTTCGATGCATTTGTCGTTTAAACACCAACCTGTAATAAATCAGACGCTGTATTAGTCATATCCATTCGACGTATCGCAACTATACTAGTCAAATGAATCTGAACCTAATAGTGATCATAATACGATACATTACGATATCGCAAGTATACCGGTCCTTACGACGTACTGTTACATGTTAATTTAAGCCTATCTCGAGTCCACTACGGACACTCTTCATTCAATACTTTAAATGAGATTCTTATCGTCCATCCTTAAATAGATTAGTAGATTAATGATGTCTATAATAATTAATAATGGATCGTGAATTTTACAACAACAATAAAAGCGGTTCGGTCGCTATCATAAACTGTACCTTGCAGTTTGTTGTTTTGAATCCTTTAGCTTTACGATCCGTCAATACGTTCCATATATTTACCTCGTCTTAATTACGCCGGCGTTATCGTCCCGAGTTTTATTACACTTCATTTTTTCGTATGATCAAAGTCCTGTTCACTGGTGGTACGTTAATTTAATGTGTGCATTGTATAGTCGTATAAATTTTAATGCAGTAAATGTTCTTGGTTGGCTAAGAACCTTTCTGTACGTAATACTTACTTGAGACATTAAAATATACCTACTTATTTACGAATTTATCAAAGTGGCTGTAGTTAACATATATATTATATCTTTATTAAAGACAAGTACGTAATAATAACTCTCTAGAGGGTTTTTGAACATTAAGAAATAATCGGAATAGCTAATGTTTGCACTTATCTCATTATCAGCTTAATTGAATCCCATACAAGAGTCATTCAGATCGATCTAATCAAATAAGTCAGTAAAAAATAACGAACAGGCTGGGCGCAACTTGGTCAACGTACAAGCTTTAAAAAGTTAAGCCCTTTTTCAAAAGACAAAAAAAGACGAGTGCCCCTAATTGATGCGTCGTCTTTGTTTAGTTTAATTCTAACATGCTTTTCCCATTAAAGTGGTCAGGAATCGGGTCTGTGTAGCAGATAACGCCGACTCTTTTACTCCTTACGTTATAATATTATGAAGTTAGGGCCGAGAGCCCCTTGCATTTAACCCTAGTTTGTCTGGTTGGCGACGTCGCAGGCTCGCCCGTCGCACTGAGGAGGACAAATAGTGAATCACGCGGTGTTCAGCTCCATCGCGTTTTTATATTGTCAGCGTCCCCGGGGTGCTCGCGTCGCTTATTGAGAATCGATATGTTTGCGTTAAGTGTTTGAGTGCTTCGGGGGATTGGATTTCACTGACGAATAAGCAATGCAAATTATTAACACTCGCATTTATGCGGATATTTTAACTATATTACAATGCAAGTTGCGGACTTGTGGCCCCTTCTTCAACAAAATTACTTATCTAAAATAAAAACCGAATATCAGCTCTTAGTTCCATTCAGTCCTATCTAAACACCAAATCGTCTGTTTAATGCTATAGTGCAACCGGGCGTTTCGTCAAGACAACTCGGCACCTTTTGTACAATTTTATGGATAATATTCTATACTCACGTGTTATAACGTGCGGCCCTATGTCCGGTCGAACGTTCGATTCCCAATTCTCGTCCACTCTCTGTTATCAGTCCTCGGTCATTGCTCGATAATTTTATTACAGAAGTTTTGTCAAATTACCTGTGTTTTCAATGTAAATTAAACGATACTTGTCTTGAATTGATATAAAACACTTTACTGTAAAACGTCGCGTCGCGTCGTTTAAAGCTGTCTTTATTTATAAATGAAGTACCTTGATTATTAGATTTCAATTTTAATTTTGACGTGACTAATTATAGATTTGCCGCAGGTGGCATTAACTACTTACTTAGCTGGACAAATGGGGAGCATTGAGGGCTTTCACCCGGTACAAAATTTAAGACAACCAGCATGACAGTGCCAAGTGTTAATCTTGACAGATAATTTTGTGGTTGTAGTGATTCCGAATTCATTTATTAATATCTCTGGATTGGCAGTAAATATTTAGCATAAAATGGATTCAGTTGCTGATCAGGCGCATTATGTGCTTTCGAACATGATGGCTTGTATTGTACATTTTAGCGTCACGCTGGTAATATGACGCCACATGATTCAATTTTTTGCAAGGTTGCAAGTTACAATCTGGTAAATTGTGATTCTATCCATCCCATTGGACGTTACGACAACGCTGTCTATGTATCTGTGGTATTACCGTGCGTCCGTAAATATAATACATTTATCTACAATCGTAACATAATATAAAACATAAATAGCATACCTGGATTATCCCCACTGCTGGGCACAAGCCTCCTCTAAATCAAGTGGACGGGGTATGGAGTATACTCCAAATCCAAGCATGCTGGTGTACTGCCACTGTCAATATATAATTTATTTATTTTATAGGTACTTACGTACTAAATATTTTGTGTAACTTTTGCTACACAGTTTAACAAAATAACACAATAGATCCCACTTACATAAATGGTGCCACGTTGCCTACCAAACAAGCTTCAAAGCCCCCTGCGTTTCAGGAATGACACTGTAAACAAAAGTATCATATAAGTTTATTAATTACACGACCCCTCGGGCAAGAGTAGGGTTCCCATCCATTTTCGTAGATTTGGATAGTATTGGGATTTACTAAGCTACCTGTATAGTTCTAAGCGCACAGTTTATAATCCTGTCCAACTATTTTAAGAGTAGGTAAATGGTGATTATCATTTATATGTACCTACTTATTTAATATTTATAATGTCTAGTACATTATTACTTCCTGTAAACTTGTTCGGCTATCAAAGGTGTCAGATGACATTATATTGGTATGTTTTCGTATAAAGATAATAAAAGGTATCGTTAAAAATCTTCGGAAACGAAGGGGGACACAAACAGGATAACTTTTATTTTTTATCTCATATCATAACATTCCACTCATAGAAATAACATTCTTGATTATTTATTTACTAAAACTTAAGCACCTTAATTTCAGGGTAATATCCTGGCCAAGCCAAACAGGTGGAGAACCCACGCACAAGCCTCCATGAATATTAATTACTGGATACCGAAAAGCTTTAGAACGCTCAAGGAGGGAAAGTTTTACAAAGAGCTTTTATTATTTAAGAAGTATCGTCTATGTGGTGAAACGAATTATGTTCACAAGTTTTTGTCGTAGTAATATGCACGTTATTAGCTGTTAATAAGGTTGAGGTTATATTGTTTTGCAGACCATTTATCATAACTCGATTAGCAAGTGGCGGAAGAAAGTCAATAGAGTAGGTGCTTGAGGGAAGGCTGTTCCTATGTACAGGCAGTAGGCACTGGCCCCGCCTCAACAAACAAATAGCGATGCGAGACAGACGCCATTCATTTATTCAATAACATCCTTACTGTTATAATCTTTTTTAACATGTAATATAGTTATCTAGGTGTATTATACCTATTAAGTCACACCATATGCTATTTTATTAGTTATTAAGGTTTTCTGGCCTATAGTTTATATATACATATTTTTTAAATTAGGTTACGATTTTGTCAAAAAGTTATTTTTCATGCACAAAATAAAATGTTTCTGAAGCAGGACCTGAGTACTCATGTTGAAAATGCGGAAAACCAATTTAAACAAATAATAAAAAATGCTTATAAGGTTATGAAAAGCATTTAACATTTTCCTGAACACTCACTTCTTTTTAAAGAAACGATTGCTATCCCGCCAGTTGTCCCTTTAAATTGTCACCGTTACAAAGAAATAAATGGAACAAATTATAACTTTTCGGGCTTAACTTCAAATATAAAATATCCACAGCGTGTTTACTTACTGATCCTTATAAGGTTATTCGTAACGTGTAGAAATATGTATATATATAAAAAAAAAAACATTTATGTAATGGACATATCGCCGTGGGCGATGAGTGAAAACATTTCTTAAGTTGTAAGAGTCACTTGAAATACGCCCACGGCCTTTTGTGTGAACGTAGATGTTGTTACAGGCAACTTCAGGGTGAAGGTATCCATTAATTTTACTTTGAAACCAACTTCATGGCTGCGTTGCCTTTTGTTAGGGGCATTTGTTGTTTCATGTTTACTCATTTCCTTGTAGGTTGATGGACTTGGCAGAAACTTTAGATACCCACTATTAAATAACTATGGAGCATTAAGCACGTCTCTTTATTATCTTAAATTATAAAATATACTTATGTGTTTAGATAATACCAAACCTGTCTATGTTTGCCCAACCTTATTTATCATTGGCGTAATAGATTTTAATTATTTCGGTTTTTCCCTACATCGGAAAACAGTACACATCACGTGAAGATTTGATGAATGGAAGGCTCTATCAACACTATTTGGATATCTATGAAAGTACATAGGAATGTAACTAAGGTGAGTTGTACATAATTATACAAGTACCTATCGAGATAAGTTGTTGTTTTTATATTTTTTATACTTCTTATGGCGTCAAAAGAATGAGAAACCATTTTCTAGTACATAATAATAAACACGAGTGCGAGCGTTGAGAACTTATTTAGCATAAATAAACCGTGTGCGCCGTACGAAATCATAAAATAGGTTACACACGGTTAGCGCAGGCGAAGCGACGAGGTGTAACGCTCACTAGTACACGAGCCTCGAGGTCGAGGAGTTATTATTTAAAGTAATTATTTAATTAACACGGTGTCACGGAGTCTTACCCTCTTAAGCGAGTTGGGGCAACAAGGAATTAAGTACAGAGCTAATGTTAACACGCGCATACGTGGCGGTTATTGTTCCCGACGCCCGGAGGCCCCCCGTGGCGGTATTTATGGCCTCTATACCCAACTTTTGGCACACACACCCGAACTATGACTGTTAACAATGTTACTCTTACCCCTCGCTTTTAACGTCATTAGTTGTACGAGATTTCGTACGCAAGCATAATGTGTATTTGTTTTCATAACTCACTCAACTACAAGGTTTCTGCTGCCCTTTATAACGCGCGGCCGTTTAATCACTGTGGGAAATAATATTTTGACTGCTCTTTTTTTAACTCATCGATATTATTTATCATAAATTTCAGTTTATGACGTGAGCAGATGTGATAAGAAGCGGCGCATAGTTTTATATTCTGTTAATTGACTCCTAAACGTATAATTAAGTATTTTCGTTGGAAAGCACCTCTCTCTTAACGCCAGAGTTGGGTAAAGTACCTAATTATTTTAAGCATTATAATAATGGACTATGGTTAATGATAAGCGGAAGAACACGAATAATTCTTATATATTTTATTAGCTCATTAACAGTAAATAATGTTACTTAAACTTTCATTTAAATAATAAAAATAAATTCATCACATTTAAATACGTGCCTTAGTCAGACGGCGAACGTCAAAGCGTACTAAAGCTGTGCGCCTTTAAATTCATAACTTTTAATTAACTGGAATGCTAACACAATTACAGGCTTTATAGTCGTATCAAATTTTCCGAAACGGACCGTTCGCCGTCGTAAAATGTGAGAATGATTACAAATTTTAAAACAAAGCATTGTAACGTGGAATTTAGTGCTCGGAGCAGCTGGCGTTGCGCTTAAGGGAAGCTTTAGGGCTCGTTCAAAGCTGGAAATGGCTCGTTGCAGCCTCCGTTTACTCGACTCGGTGTTAATTTGTCGCGACAAAAGGAACAGATGTTTGGAACGCCCGACACCACGGCCGCGGCCCTCTCCGCTCCGTGCTCCGTCTTGCTCCTCTTTCTACATATTACTTACTTGCACTTGATCATCACGAAAAAAGTCAAAACAACCAAATATTACCTACCACATACTACGTATAAAAATACTTTATTGCGGTACAAATTCTAACATTAGAATATACCGAGCTGATAATATTCAAACGCCACGTAGTTACAATAATACCAGGAGATTCTTACGGCAAATCTCCGCAATCACATTTTGTCCTCTCTTTATCCGAGCGCCGCACGCCGCCCGCCGCCGCGCCTCCGCCGCCGTCTTGGTGACAACAAAGCGCGAATCACCGAAACTGCGTCGGGGACCAAATTTCCGACATTAATCCCCAGATCCTAAGGTTTGTTCAATCAAATAAGTTCTCGCTTTCTAATTTAAGCGTTCCCATTTACATTCGAACTAGATTCATCTCGGTGCCGTCGGCGACCAAAAATTTTAATAACAAAATAACTTGGCAACTTCGTCTCGTCAAAATATAATAGCAAAGTTGGAAGTAATAAGACAAAATTTTATGCATAACAAGGGGAGCCCTACAAGAGGGGGCGAGGTATCGGCGAGAAGGGGGAAACAAAGGAGGGTTAGCACTTGTCAGCCTGCCTAGACAGAAATGAAACGTCAAGCCTTATGAAGACGAACAACTTCGCCTTAACAAATATAAATCTCTTTTTATCCCGCAAAGATTTTTAAAGCAGTTAAGGGTAATGCTAATTTATGGTTTGTAATTGTTAAATGTTTGGATGAAAGAATGTGACTTGCACATGTTTAGGTTAGTTAGTTCTCAAGTAAATAATCCATAATCAACATTATAGACACACTACATTACATACATACACACCTTACATTATTATAGGTTACATTAATCTGAAGGTACATCAGGATTCTTCCGAATCGCGTACTGCTGTCCGATTTGTAATTTTGTATCGAATTATAATCACTATTACAGAACTGACAAGGTTGATTTTAGAAAAAATTGGATGTCACTCAGTGTGCGGTGCGGTGAATGACATTATGCGCTGATTATTACGAAGTAAACAAAACACGATTCGACCTTATCTTTTCTGCAATAGTGATTATAATTCCATACAAAACTGATTATAATGACCTCTAACGTGCGTACGACTTGGTGCTTAGATGTGCTCTCAGCATTACGGAATATATTACATTATTGGCTGTTTAATGTAACTAGGTACTTAGTAGGTAAATTCATATTTTACTGATAAAGATCGGATACAGACTATATCTATAACTAGGAAGGGCCATGCCTGCACCATGACTGATAAGAACGCCTGTGTCTGTGCTGTGACGTGTAACGTTCCTGTATCTTTGCCTCATTTGTCCACCACCAGCAACCTTTCTGAGTTCGTCTTTTGTCGTCACAGTTTGGCATCAGACTACTACCCGAGCAAAGTACAGCAAAGCATACCTAGTAGATATACCTGATGCAGTTGGGGTCCAATGTTCAGTTTCCAAGTTCTGTTCCATATCTCAGAAATTGACTATTAATTGACATCATATCAAGGTAAGTACCTATACTTATGTTAAAATTCCAATAGCTAAAATAATATTTATAATTAGATTAGACTTAATTTAAAAACAAAGTGTCGCATTGTTCATAGCAAAACCGATAGACAGATTACCATTAATATTTATATATTGTTGGCAGTTGTTGGCAGGCAAATTTGGCACTTGATTTTCAATCATATGCCATCTGCATCACGATTTACATATAACAACAAAATATATTAAAATCCTGTCATCGCGATCCAAGACACAGTTGCGAGCCGTCACAGGCACCGGGCGCGGGTGATTAGCGAGGAGGCCGGGAGACGCCCTGGCGACAAGGAAAAAGGGCTACCCAGTAATAATTACTTTATGTACCCCTGTGAATAATTACCCCGGCCAGAGATCAATTAGACGCAAACCCCAAATTAAAACCCCCGTTAGTGAACCAGCAAATTTTTATTTGAGCTATGTCGTCGAGTCTAGAAAATTGGATCCTAAGTATTGATCAAATATATTCTAAGTCTATGGTGTTAATACATCTAAGATATATGACAGAGGTCGTCTTGAAAGATACAATGAGGTGCTTAAATACTTCAGTGTATTTTTAAGCCTATGCACGTGTTAATAGAATGATGAAAGGCAAATAACATCTTTCTCGAAAACAATAATTATATATAGTATTCGTATAATTTAACGCAAATGATTTTGATGCCACGATCATTTAGTACAGGCATTGCTCAATATTTTTTGCCTATAAATGAAAAAGAACTGTATATTTCTAGTCGTGATGATACATAGAAAAAATGGCTGGTTTGTCACTATGTCTCTCACAAGTCGTAAAATATTTTTTTCCACTTCCTACTCAGGAGTTTGTAACGACTTAACATATGGTGAACTAAATTATGTTACCTACGTCTAAACGACAGCAAAATAAAAATGTCCAAACATTTGTATACATTAAATAAATTTATCATCCCGTTTCATTTATAAGAGAGCAACAGTGAAAAGGAAGCTGCCGTGCACACATGGGGAGCCGTCAAATCCCAAATGTATTATTTTTTCAATATTACCTCCACGAGCTCGCTAATACAAGATAACGAAATTCACGACAATCGGATGAATGTTCGCGCCGCGTGAAATCAGGACTTTTGTGAGGAAAAAAGGCTGACATCAAACGTTAAGTCAGACGAGAGTTCGCGTGGGACGTACGAACACGTGTATGTGGGCAGACAAGGGTACGGACATGTGACGATACCTGTCAAAATATGACGACTGTTATTCAGCTACAGATGTCGCTATTGTCATCGCGTTAATCTAATTCGGAATCGTAGAGCGTGAAAGTGTTCGGCGTGCGATTAACACATTTTCGTAACGAATTATTGGGAGGCTGTCAGTCGGTTTGCGTAAGCTGTGACAGGAGAGTGGCAGGAGCAGTGGGGTGCAAGCTTAGGGCAGGCGACCTTACTGCCTGTCCTGCCGCGACCACGCATGGCTTACGCAGATAGTGCTATCAAATCACTAACACTATTCCCGCTGCCGGTACTCTTGATAGTCTTGTTAATCCGGAATTAAGTATTCGTCTATGCTATCCCAATATTGTCCGCTATTTCGGTCAGTATGTTTGAATTAAGTATGTAAATCGTTTCGTTTTGTATTTTTAATTATATTTCACTAATACTTAAAATAATAATGACTGTAAGTCAGTTATTAGTTTATAAGGAACCGCAAATCAAAGCTTGAAACATCACACCAATTGAAGTCAAACAAAAAATCTATTCTACACATTTGGTTTGAATGTTTCCTCCCCGATGCATTTGTAAAGATACGGCTACTTAGTAAAATTAGAGGGTGGGGGAGAAATGTCACACAAAAGTTATTTAGATGTTTACGTGTGCATCGTTGCATTAAATAAGCAACGAATCTTTATAGGGGTAGAAATCGAACTTGGGACAATGAATCCTCGCCAGCCGGCCCACCCTGGTGCAAAACAAGATTATAGATATGGAATCTGTACGTAATTGTTTATTTCAATTTTTAATCATAGTATAGGTTTACAATGCACCAATGTAGTTAATAAAGCTTGAAATAACTATATGTTAACTACATTAGGTACCTATAGTGAATGTACTTAGCAGCATTACATGCGTTAATGAAATTCACTCCACTTTTATAACACAAATTCTGTGTGATTTGTGATCCATGCAATTTACAGAAAATATGATTCATGTGTACCTTGAGTAGGTACGTGTGTCGTGTGGTGTAAGACGATACAGATGTCGTGCACAGAGGCGCCTGTTACCGCGACGACAATCTAATGCCAAGATAATGCTCCTACAGAGGAGTTAATTGCAAGCAGTGCACCACACTCTGCCGTCAGGGCCCTCACGCTCCCCTGGGACGGAGCCCCCGAGGCAAGCAACCCCCCCTCCGCCTCGTCTCGACAGCCGACCTCTTAATCATTCACTCCTAATGGAAACCCATCTGCGACAATCGCATCTAGCTAAAATCCGCATGAAATTTAAATGACCTACTCGAAGAAAAGAAAGCAAAAAATCGCACCAGAATGTTTGCCGAATTGTGTGTACATGAGATAATAGCGAAGCCACCAACGCTGATACCCTGCTTCCCGCAGCGCGACTTATGAATAGAATAATGCGAGACTACACAAAACCCGTGCTACGGGAGTATCATCAATCAATGTATTTCGAAACGTTTCATTAGTAAACATTAAGATGTTTGCTTACATGTCCGAATGTTGTCTACCTTAATATGGTCAGATTCCGTGAAATAAGGGTGGGTGTATAAAATATTGTCAGTTAAGATGTACGAGGGACAATAGTGGAAGGTAAATATATCGCACGTCGAGGAGTGCGTCGTTTGTGTGCCTCTCGGTGGGAGTCTGGCCACTGCTGCGTGAGAAAGCATCATTGCAAATGTAGTTGATACACGAGTATCTACTTTACTGCGTGCATTCCATTATGTCACCAAAATAACCATTGTGCTCTACGTGACAATAAAAATGTGATTTCAATTTGCAGTTACGAACCCAAAGGTTAGGCATTTTACAAAAAAAAATCTTTGTTCATATGCTCTAATGTTTATCACTTACATACGTACCAACGTATACTACGTATTTATACTACTTATTGTACAGAACTTATCTAGTACTGTGAATTTTATTAAGTACTATCTCAAACACAGTCAACTTTTAAAAATAATTATAACACCCTATTTAACTTGTTTCAATTAAAATTTTGATGCGTGTACGTTGCGCTTTTACTGCCAATATAAATACCATTTATATGAATAATATTAAAACCGATAAATGATTTTATTCGCATGGAAGATAAAGATGCAAGTCCATATTAACTTTTTTATTATTTAACATATTCTAATGAGTTTGGCCACGCTGACTGCTATAAAAATAAAACAGTCGAATACAGTTCTCTTCCCACTCAGAATACTGCGCGTGCGCAAAGCGCCTACTATAAAGGAGAAAGTGAATACGATGTTCGTTGGGCTTTGCTGTAAATTTATACTCAGGCGTTTAACTTAGCGGTCTTATTTAACTCTCTTGGAGGTCTCTGTATATTTTGGAGGTTTCCAAAAGAGTTATAACTAGGTTAAACTTCTAATTTAGAAAATCCTAAAGTCCCACCTTAATTTTCATTAATTTCTTTAAGTAATTTTCTTTAAGTAAGGTTGAATATGCTAGGTGAATTTTAAACGTACTTAAGTACAATTTAAATGGAAATCAAATCATATTTACCTTAAAGTAATGGATATCATTACGTGGTATGTTATAATAAGTATTGATAGCTAACACAGCTTGGTGATCGATGACTGACTCGCCCAAGGACACCCACATGAATCCCTTCGTAGATCCAGTATTCACTGGAACTGCCTAAACAAAAAATTGCAATTATAGGTAATTGTTAAGTACCTGCTATGTACCTAACTGTAACTCACAAAATCATGAAAATGACGGATATATTCAGTGCAGAACGTTTCGATGTTATCGGAAGAGGAAAACAAACCTGGATACTTTTTTTGTAT
The DNA here is from genome assembly GCF_024362695.1 of Pectinophora gossypiella. Lineage (NCBI taxonomy): Eukaryota > Metazoa > Arthropoda > Insecta > Lepidoptera > Gelechiidae > Pectinophora > Pectinophora gossypiella. The sequence goes on from NC_065433.1 coordinate 13,983,317, forward strand.
AAACGGACAAGATGTTTTTTTTTTTATGTAAGTAAGGAATGTTTATTTTTTCTTACTTCCGAAAATGAACCAAAAAAACAATTTAAAAGTCAATTTATAATAAAAACAACTGTGTATTTCATGTATCCGCGCTCCGCAGTTTACCAGGTGAGAGCATTTGTCTGGCCAAGTAGTTAATACCATCTGCGGCAAATCTACAATAAGTCACGTCAAAAAGGAGCTTCGCAGTTTTTGCTGTGTTGCTGGCTCTTCCATTTGGAATGTTTCTATCGTACGTGCTTAATGAAACACACATCTCGATACATCATTGATCGTGGCGCGATAGTCGGCGCGTCATGTTTACTAGATTCGACATGAACGGCTTATGTTGTTCCAACTCTCATTACTCGAATTAATCATGACGGCCAATTCTTTATTTCGTTAAAATTTTCACCACAAACAAATTAAAGAATTATAATCGCCTTTTCATGTTTAGGTATACGTATTTAAAATTTTATATCAAATTGTTTTTAATTCAGGTTCCGTATTTATCCTTTTATATGTACCTATAAGTCATGCTAATAATAGCTTAATTTTAAAGTGAACAAACGTTTGCCGATATAAATGCAATTTAAAATTAATAAACGCTTTTATTGCCGGCGCAACATTCAATCATTGGGCGATTAAAGCCGGCAAACACACATTCTGTTGAACATCCATTTTCATATACTGCTCGGAATGAGCTTTAATAATACCTTTAAAAAATAGCCCAGCCCTTTCACTGTAATGCTGTTACAGTTATTGCTCCCGGTGATGATAATCATAAACACGCCATTCTATCTAAATGTTTGCGCATTAGGTAGGTACCTATAACGCAAGATGCAAATAATACTACTTACCTACTTACCATAATATGTAAATAATATACACATATTAAGTTGAGTTTTGAAGTAAATAATGAGACAGTTTATTATTATTATTTATTTAACATTAATAGAAAAAATAATTACGAAAAGTAGCTTGTATTGCACTAATTTTAGGTGCATAGAGCACCCTATTAGAACACCCGTGCTGTTATGTAACATTAGCGCACTAGTGCTTTTTATTTTAGTTTTTCTTAATTTCAACATAGAGTTCTCTCTTCCAGGCAACCTTTAAGTACTTATAGGAATTAACTAGCTGGTACCCGCGACTTCGTCTGCGTACTTTTAATTTGAATATTAAGGATTATATAAAAGGAACGGTATAGCATGTGATTAAAAGAGAGTAAGTAGGTATATTTAAAAAAATAAAAACTATCTGTTTACAGTCGTTATAAAGTACCTATGTATTCCATTGAGTGGCAGAAATTACCTAGGAATATTTATCGGTCCCTTATGTCCAAGACACTTACAGGGGTCAGCGTCACGTTGTGTACAAAAATATTTTAAAATGACCTAATTTAAAACTTTTTTGTACACAACGTTTGCTATTTTGTTATTATTTGTTAAAATGTAGAAATTGTTTGGACTCGACACTCGCGAGCAGGCCACGTATACACCACGTGCGCTCCCCCACCACAAGACAGCGCCGTTGACTGCCGCCACACTTCGGCGAATGTGCGCGACGACGAACGACGACCGACGGCAGTGGCGGCGATGCAGAGTATTCGTTAAAAGGAACTTTATCTACAAAAGCCAAATTTTTTTAACTTGATACACCCAAAACTACTAAATATCATGTTCCTAGGTTCAGTGGTTAATATTTTGTATACAAAAAGTTTGGCTTCGTAGTTCCCGTTCCGAATCCGTTCCGTTCCGTTCGAATTTCGGAAAATCCGTTTGTTGAAAAACTCTGCACATCCTAAGAGACCTACGTACCAAGTTTCATGGTTTTATCTTCAAAAATGACGAATACCCATACAAACATTCAACCCGTATTTCACCCCCATACTGGTAAAAATTTCAAAATGCTTGAACAAACGATTTTTTGTTTGTTATTTAGTGCCTAAACACAAAATTTAATATTTTTATCTTGAAAAATGACGAACCTCATAAAAATTTCAACACCTATTTCATCCCCTCAAAGATCGAATTTTCAAAAACGCTTTAACAAATTGTTTTTTTATTTCTTATCAAGTTCCTAAATATAAAGTTTCGTGGTTTTATCCCCAAAAATGACGAACTCCCATACAAACTTTCAACCCTCATTTCACCCCCTCACTGGTCGAAATTTCAGCAACGCTAGAACAAATGTTTAATTATTTTTTATCAAGTGCTTAAATATAAAGTTTCATGGATTTATATTTTAAAATTAAAATATCCCATACAAACTTTCAACCCCTATTTCAATCTCTTCGTCCCTTCTTTTCGCAATAAAAGGTATCCTATTTTCTTTCTCAGGGTCTAAAGATTGTCTGTGCCAAATTTAATCAAAATCGGTTGAGAGGTTTAAGCGGGAAAGCGTAACAGACAGACAGACAGACAGAGTTACTTTCGCATTTATAATATTAGTAAGGATTATTTTCCCTCGTTAAATAGTAAACAAACTAAGTGTAGGTGTTATAATTTCGTTGACGAACTGATTACCTATCCGTTTCTTTGTCTAAAATGAGTATTACCTTATTACTATGATTGATTACTGGGCTTAAAGTTCGTATAAATGTCTATCGAATTACCTCCTCAAGTTTAAAGCGTTAGCTACGCTTGTAGTATACGTTGTCATGTAGTACTATATTAATTATGTGGTGTAAGTAATTAGATTTTATCTGTATGTAATGTAACAGTCAGTTGAATAAAAAAACTTATACAAATCAGATCAATTAATTGGCGTAATGTGATTCTAGAAAGAGTTTTAATGTTAATAGATAGCTAGCTATAGCTATGTGTAGGTTCCTGTAGGAATGAGATATAACTGTTTAATAAAGACAGTTGCATCAAAATTTTATCATAAATTCCCTAAATTATGGCGCCTACCTACCCTCTAAGTTAGAAAAGTGATCAAATACTAACTTGAGGTCACTCAGTTTAAAAAAAAAACATCGAAATCATTCCAGTAGCTATGGCGTCATGCGCTTCTTGACACGATCACGAAATCTAGATTTCCGCGGGAATGAGGTATTTTCCCGCCATAAAAAGTAGCCTGTGTCCGTGCCTAAGATCCTATCTTTAAATTAACCAAGTCTTATAAAATTCCGTTCAGACGTTAAGGCGTGAATGAGGCAAACTTTTAAAACAAACAATTAAAAATCACTAACCTAGTTTTCTGTCTACTGCCTACGCCTTAAGTACGATAGCATAAATATTAATAGGCCATATCCTTTTCTAGATTACTATCTATCAGCTAACTAAATTTCATCAAAATCCGTTGAGCCGTTTAGGCATGATAGACAAAACTCCCAGCAAAAACCATAAAAAAATCACTAACTCAATTCAGTTTTCTGCCTACTTCCTACCCCCTAAGTACGATGACGTGATCAATTTGATCGTACAACCGTTTTTAGATAACCAACTATTACCTTACTAAATTTCATTAAAATCCGTTCAGCCGTTTAGACGTGAAAGAGCAAAAGTCCCAACAAAAACGACTACAAATCACTAAATCAATTTAGTTATCTGCCAACTGCCTACCCCCTAAGAACGATGGCGTGATTATTTATAGCCTATGACCATTTCTAGGTTATCATCTATCACCATACCAAATTTTATCAAAATCCGTTGAGCCGTTTAGGCGTGAAAGAGTAACAGACAGACAGACAGACAGACAGACAGACAGACAGAGTTACTTTCGCATTTATAATATTAGTATGGATTTAATAAAAAGCGTAGCGGGATAGACAGTGTAAAATAAAAACATGTCTCTGAATAAATAAACTGATGATAAAAACATTTAATTTAGCGAAATTATTATTTTTGTTAACAAATTACCATTTATTTACATTTTTAATATACAATTGTATTCAGTTTCGTGTATTTGTAATACTCGCTTAGCGTTCGGTACCATTACATACTTCTCCTTCTATCTGCGCGCGCACTGCTAATTCAACCAGAGATAGGTATAAAAAGATATTCTCCTGTCGTTGCCGTATTTTTCACAAATACATCAAACATTTACAATAGCGTTTTAAATGTTGTATAGACGTTTTCATGGCAAATGTGTTGAAAAACGTGCAAGAAACGGGTGAGCATTGGTTATATTACCTACACTCTCGACGCCGTTACGCCCTTGCCTGAAATAACCAACATAGCTCACTTGTATTAAGTAAAAGACATAATAAAAGACATAAGAAAATCTACGTTTACATAATTTTATAACACATCTGAATTTATTAATCTCAGCACAAGATAAATTATAAATTTATAAAAGCTTACGACCGCACATTAATAAAAACGAGTGTATTGAAAAGTCGAAAGTTATTATAAAAAAATTACTACACGATATCGAAGAAGACAAACAAACAAACACAGGTCACCTCCCGGAGATCAGCGCGCGTGCCACGGATTAGTCGTATTTTCATATCAAAGGGAGTGCTCAGTTTTATGAATTACTTCTATTATGGGTTCCGAAGTTTGGCTGACGGCTTGCGTGGGAGAATTTAATTTGTTGCACATTTCTTTTAATCGCATTAGAACGAAAGTCATATTTACAGTCAGTCGTGACATGCAGCATTCTTATCATTGCAATTCAGAGATCATTTTTAATCTATTATACTTAATATTAAAAATAACAATTTGATGAAATAATCTTTGAAAATTACTACCCAATTAAGAAGCAAGGAATTAAAGAAGTCGTCATAGGATCTCAAGACGTATTCAATGAAAATAATTTACTTAAGTATATCCGAATTCGAAACGTTTGGACAAGCAGTATCCTGTTCACGTTATTGCAAAAGATAGTTCTGATTCAAAGCTATAAGAGCAAAACTATTTTCGAGAAGTTATAGCAATTGAGATTACATTTATCTAACGTCTGCCCTCAGGCGGGTTTCGATAAAACGGTGTCATTATTCCGGGATTCGCAAATGGATCACGCGGGTATCCGCGGACCACCGGTACCGTGCATTGTCAGATTTGTCCCCATTTCCATGAATTTTGTTTATTCAACATTGGTCCGTTTCTGGGTTGTTTTCATGTTTTTTTTAGGTATACACTTGATTTATCCCCACCCATTAGGTCACGGTGAGTAATGCAGCCACGCCGGCCCGCGCCCCGGGGCGTCCGATCCATACACGTAGATAGCGACTACACGTGTTGTCAACTTGTATGTTTTCATCCAAATACCGTATATTTGATAAATTTTACATTTTACATTAGTATAATATCTCGATAATGACACCATTTTATTTAAAGGTGTCAGTTAATAAAGTTCTCTGATTCCGATACTGTTTTGTCGCTTACCGGTTCAAAACTCGTTTGCACTGTCATTGTGAAATAATCAGAGGGCCTCATGTTTTTGTCTGAACTGTTGTCGGCGTTATTCGTGCAATTTTTTTTTTATATGGTTCGATTCAAATCACTTTTTACTTCTATTTATCTTATTGTACCTAAGGATTCGATTTCGTTTCGAAAACATTATCAGTGTAAAGACATTGAACGTGAATTAAGCTTATAAATTAATCCTTGTAGGTATCTATTAGACTGTATTCTTGCAAATATTCTCAATAAACACTTTTACACCGGCTAGTTTTATTCTATATTAAGCGAGATACGATTAACCTAGGTCAGTACGTATCATGAACATTCATAAGCGACTGAAGATATCAACAAATATTATAAACAAAGGCCACTTGTCACCCAACGTAAACGTTTTTGTTAGTCGTGCATTTTATAACAAGAGTTTTTGTAGTGCGACGATGTAGGAAGGAAGCCGCGGCGGGGGGCCGAGCCCTCCTGGGGCATGCGTACACAAAACATTTCGTGATCCATAAAGACAAAAGAAAAATTTAATTCTGTAAACTCTCTGGATGAGCTGTTTGCCTTCGCTCGCTCCGGCCTACGTGAATGGGGTCGAGCGATCCTTAAGCTAGAGATGTAAACAGAATTCAGTTCTATATGCATCTGACCAGTGCGAAATAACTGTCAAAAATACAGAAATCATAAATTACACTTCTATTAGCATCCCGTTTATCAATAAAATGTCCTATTGAAAATTGTGATCGGAACAGATTTATTTTTACAAAAAATTAGAGTGCTTAGGTACTTATGCTTCACATTCCGCCTCCGTGGTCTAGAGATTAGAGCATTGGGTTCACGATATGGAGGTCCCGGTTCGATTCCCAATGGGGACACTGTCGACAATAACTTTGTGAGACTGTCCTTTGTTTGGCGAGGACATTTCAGGCTAAATCACCTGATTGTCCGAAAAAGAAAGACGATTCCGTGCTTCGGAAGGCACGTTAAGGTATTGGTCCCGGGCTACTAGCCCAAATGCCTCAACCAACCCGCAGTGGAGCAGCGTAGTTGAGTATGCTCCATACGTTTGTACAAACTTTCTTATTGTCTTATTGATTTATTATCGTCATATACCATACTAGCTTTTGCCCGCGACTTCGTCCGCGTGGCGTGTTATATAAGAGAGAGATCTTTGTGTGTGTGGGAGTGCATATCAAATTTCAAGCATCTAACTTATGCAGTTTAGATTTTTTCATACAATTTTTTTCCCAATAACTCCCATTTTTCAAAATACAGCCAAAAATAAACTTTATATTTACTAAGGTATGCATGCATGCAAATTGAATCAATTGATTGAATTGATTTTTTTTTAATTGATTGTTCATTGAGTTTTAATTTTAATACACACTTCCTCTCTTCCCTTCAACGTTGCTGTGCCCTACAGGGTCCATGTTTTAGTTCCTATGCCTATGTAACACCCCATTGTACTACATGGAATGCAATAAATAATTTAATTGAATTGAATTGAAAACATCTATCTTACGCGGTTTCGATTTTTTCATACAAATGTTTTTTTCCCGCTAACTCCCGTTTCCGTGGGAATTTTGCAATATCCTGTTGCAACTAAGGTTTAAGTTAACTAAGGTACCTGCATGCCAAATTTCAAGCGTCTAACTTAAGCGGTTTAGATTTTTCATACAAAAGGATTTTCCCGCTAATTTCCGTTCCCGTGGGAATTCCGGGAATTCCTTTCTTAGTGCACCTCTACGGTACCTAAGCTATGTCCCTTCCAAATTTCAAATGCCTACATTTAGCCGTTCAGGCTATGCGTTGATATGTCAGTCACTGAGTCAGTCAGTTTCTCCTTTTATTTAGATTTGATTTTTTCATACAAATGTTTTTTCCCGCTAACTACCGTTCCCGTGGGAATTTTGTAATATCCTGTTGCAACTAAGCTTTAAGTTTACTAAAGTACCTGCATGCCAAATTTCAAACGTCTAACTTGAGTGGTTTAGATTTTTCATAAAAAAGGATTTTCCCGCTAATTCTCGTTCCCGTGGGAATTTCGGGAATTCATTTCTTAGTACACCTCTACGGTGTCTAAGGTACCTGCGTGCCAAATTTTAAACATCTTACTTGAATGGTTTAGATTTTTCATACAAAAGGATTTTCCCGTTAATTCCCGTTCCCGTGGGAATTTCGGGAATTCCTTTCTTAGTGCACCTCCACGGTACCTAAGGTACCTGCATGACAAATTTCAAACGTCTAACTTGAATGGTTTAGTTTTTCATACAAAAGGATTTTCCCGCTAATTCCCGTTCTCGTGAGAATTTCGGGAATTCCTTTCTTAGTGCACCTCCACGGTACCTAAGGTATCTGCATGCTAAATTTCAAATGTCTAACTTGAGTGGTTTAGATTTTTCATACAAAAGGTATTTCCCGCTAATTCCCGTTCCCGTGAGAATTTTGGGAATTCCTTTCTTAGTGCACCTCTACGGTACCTATGGTACCTGCATGCCAAATTTCAAACGTCTAACTTGAGTGGTTTAGATTTTTCATACAAAAGGATTTTCCCGCTAATTCCCGTTCCCGTGGGAATTTCGGGAATTCCTTTCTTAGTACACCTCTACGGTATCTAAGGTACCTGCATGACAAATTTCAAACATCTAACTTGAATGGTTTAGATTTTTCATACAAAAATATTTTTCCGCTAATTCCCGTTCCCGTGGGAATTTCGGGAATTCCTTTCTTAGTGCACCTCTACGTTATCTAAGGTACCTGCATGCCAAATTTCAAAAGTCTAACTTGAGTGGTTTAGATTTTTCATACAAAAGGATTTTCCCGCTAATTCCCGTTCCCGTGGGAATTTCGGGAATTCCTTTCTTAATGCACCTCTACGTTATCTAAGGTACCTGCATGCCAAATTTCAAAAGTCTAACTTGAGTGGTTTAGGTTTTTCATACAAAAAGATTTCCCTTCACTACTCTGCTCCTATTGATTGTAGCGTGATGAAAAGTATACTATGACCTGTCCAGGAGTGTGAAGAATAATTGTACCAAGTTTCATTAAAATCCGTCCAGTAGTTTTTGTTTCTATAAGGAACATACAGACAGACAGACAGACAGACAGACAGACAGACAGACAGACAGACAAAAATTTTACTGATTGCATTTTTGGCATCAGTATCGATCACTTATCACCCCCTGATAGTTATTTTGAAAAAATATTTAATGTACAGAATTGACCTCTCTACAGATTTATTATAAGTATAGATGTGGTGTAAGTAATTAGATTTTATCTGTATGTAATGTAACAGTCAGTTGAATAAAAAAACTTATACAAATCAGATCAATTAATTGGCGTAATGTGATTCTAGAAAGAGTTTTAATGTTAATAGATAGCTAGCTATAGCTATGTGTAGGTTCCTGTAGGAATGAGATATAACTGTTTAATAAAGACAGTTGCATCAAAATTTTATCATAAATTCCCTAAATTATGGCGCCTACCTACCCTCTAAGTTAGAAAAGTGATCAAATACTAACTTGAAGTCACTCAGTTTAAAAAAAAACATCGAAATCATTCCAGTAGCTATGGCGTCATGCGCTTCTTGACACGATCACGAAATCTAGATTTCCGCGGGAATGAGGTATTTTCCCGCCATAAAAAGTAGCCTGTGTCCGTGCCTAAGATCCTATCTTTAAATTAACCAAGTCTTATAAAATTCCGTTCAGACGTTAAGGCGTGAATGAGGCAAACTTTTAAAACAAACAATTAAAAATCACTAATCTAATTAGTTTTCTGTCTACTGCCTACGCCTTAAGTACGATAGCATAAATATTAATAGGCCATATCCTTTTCTAGATTACTATCTATCAGCTAACTAAATTTCATCAAAATCCGTTGAGCCGTTTAGGCATGATAGACAAAACTCCCAGCAAAAACCATAAAAAAATCACTAACTCAATTCAGTTTTCTGCCTACTTCCTACCCCCTAAGTACGATGACGTGATCAATTTGATCGTACAACCGTTTTTAGATAACCAACTATTACCTTACTAAATTTCATTAAAATCCGTTCAGCCGTTTAGACGTGAAAGAGCAAAAGTCCCAACAAAAACGACTACAAATCACTAAATCAATTTAGTTATCTGCCAACTGCCTACCCCCTAAGAACGATGGCGTGATTATTTATAGCCTATGACCATTTCTAGGTTATCATCTATCACCATACCAAATTTCATCAAAATCCGTTGAGCCGTTTAGGCGTGAAAGAGTAACAGACAGACAGACAGACAGACAGACAGACAGACAGAGTTACTTTCGCATTTATAATATTAGTATGGATATGATGTAAGGCATATTATAAAGTATGCCTTACATCAAAATAAGCAACTTTAAAATTTCTCGTGTGGTGTTTTGTTTTGTTTTAATTTTTTGGTCATCTCACCAGAAAGAAGCGGAAAGATTTCCAGCTGCTGTCAAATATGTAAAGGCTAAGAAGTGATATCCCATTATAAATTTACAAAAAAGTGTCACACTGTCGCGGTTGTGGGGAAAATCACAACAAAACATTTCTCGTGAAATGTTGGCTTCAATGAGTGCCAGTTTTGGGTACTTACACGAAAAGTGCACTGAATTTGACGATCAAATGTGTACAACATTTTAGAAATTGATATTTTTTTGTGTGTAATATCGAGAAATAAATTGATTATATAAGTAGTTCAAATACTTACAAATAAATATTTTTTATAGTAACGTGTCTAAATGGCCAACTTTTTCGGACTTGCTTTTTCTAATTGACGATTTGAATATACGTATAGGGTGAATAACAACCTAGGTACCATTTACGAAACGTTAAAGTCTGGCTTTAGAATTTGTATGAAAATATGACTTATGACGTCACCAGAAAGTGTACAAACGTCAAAATTAAATACTGTGTTGGATAAGCTGTGGAATGCGGCGGTTCAATTTGACAAATTACTGGTTTGAATTTCAAAAATAATCAAATTTACTTTATTGCACATAATGTTAACATACAGACATAATATTGCTAATTCCTGTTGACACCATCTAAATGTATTTTAAAATATACCTGTCATTTTCTTATCCGCCGAAAAGGAAAGGGACGGATGATTGACAGCTGTTAATTTTAAAATGAATGAGATAATGAAAGAAAACCCGGGCGAATCAAATAGGTTTCTCCTTAGTATGCAACCCGTTTGACGTGTGCTGTCAACTTAATTCTGTCGGGTTATTGGCCAATATAAACTTTTCAGAGGGTTGTTTTAGATTTCTGCCTAAAATTGACGTGTGTTCCATAAATTTCATGGCACCAATACATGCATAAGTACATAAAAATATTGTATTAAAACCGCATAAAGTTGTGCATAAGCAATGATTTAGGTACTTTTATTTACTGTCTTAATTGAAAAATCACACGCTACTCAACGAATAAACAAGGCAAACAATCCTGAGAGTGCTCCACGCTTGTATAAGTACCCACCTGTGATAAAGTATTTACATATTATTTTTATGAAAACAAATGCCTCTTGAATGGTTTTTGGATTTGTTGACTTAATACAAAGTACCCTTGCGAAAGGTGGCTATTCTGTCGACGACATGGTATAATGGATGGCCCGCTGCTCACATTTTGTGCAAATGTATCTTTTATTTTGACTTCTTGGGAGAATGGTTTTATGTTTTTGGTAGATATTCATTATAATACTTCGTGAAATTGCATTTTGCGGTGGTATGCTAATACTTGCGAGTTAAGTTCAAGGCTTGGTGTCCGGAAATCATTGGTAAGTACATATAATCTTCAGCCGCGCGAGAAAGCGGCCGCATGCTGTGTGATAGATGCCCACTGCCGAGCGACAAAAAAATAACAAAATCGACTTAGCAAACATGTTTAATAAAATGAATGACTCGCTCGTAAATCTTCACCTGCTTAGTATGACATAAATTATAATAACATTATGTTGTACACGTTCAAGAAGTCCCAACAAATTCTTTTTCATTAGAAAATAAGACATTTCAAAAAAATATTGTCCGAGTTATTAAGATGAATAAAAATAGAATACAATTTCAAATTCCTCCCATATCGCCCTGCTGTTGAGCAACGCATAGAGATCTTTTGTGTGTGTTTATATGAGTAATGTCCCAAACTTGGGGATAAGAGCAAAGAAATAACTTACTTGGTTGTCAATGGCATTCTAAACTTTTCTTACATCTTTTATGTGGCGACATTAGTAACGAACGCGCCTTATTTGTTGCTAGTATACTGTTTCATTACTTACTCTTTTCCTACATATTCTTCATCTTTTATTCGCTTACGTACCTATTTCGCGGTGATTCATCTTTTCTTCCAGTTAAATTTAAGCAATGTAGCCACATGCCTATCAAGGGTGATACTGCACCCTTGCAATAGATACGATGATTATTATTATTGTATAAGCGGCCTGCAAATAATTAGCGCTTAACAACATTCAGCGCTGATGAACCCCATAAAATACATTAAATTATACGGGCTATAAAAATCAATTAGAGCGTCCAGTGAAGTGATGTAACCGCACGCTTCCGAATTCCTCCTTTTATTATCAATTAGATGGGTTTATGTGTGGAGTAGGTGAGGATTAGGCAGGAGCAGGACGGCGTGCGTGTCTCCGCCGATGGACGAGGGCTTAGCCTCGGGGGACTCGGTGACCCTTCAGTACACGATGACAGCAGCTGCCTTCGTCATGTCCGAAGAGGAATTTTATACCGCGAAATTGACAGTTACGTAGCACCGCAATTCATCGGTCTAGCACCGTGTTTTCGAGCGTGTTGCGATGCGCGCAATAAAATATTTCGTACATGTTCGCAGCGCATGAGTGAGGCACTGAGCTCACGCGGCGGGGTTCGATTTATACGTCGTGTCTGCCTTTGTTAATACTAAGATTAAATCAGACTCAGTGGCTCTTTTATTAATAAACAATACAGGTAAATTGACAGATAAGTTAGTGTTTATTGCTTAATTCTCGCGTTGAAAACTTTACAAGACACAGTTCTGCTATTGAACAATTCAGTATTCTGAAATAAAATAAGTAATAAGACTAACTAAATTTAATTTAATTGCGTGTTGTAGACTTATCGATAAAAATCTGTTTCATCAGAGTGATTTCGGTTTCTATTAAAAATATGTGAGGAAGCGGTAAAGGGGGACTTCATTTGAAAACCTTAAAGTTTCACGTAATCCTGGCTTCCGACGTGTTGGAATGCCTCATTGATTCCCCAGATTAAGCGACGTCTGTGCCGTGAAAGTATTTCTGACTTGAGAATTGGACTCCATCGGAAATATTAATGAGATCAATCATAGCTCCCTTTGGGAGATTGTTGTTTCGGATTTGGTATCGTAATAACTAATCCAGTACTCTAATCACGATATTCAAATCATGATAGGTTATTGTTCTGACCTGTGAAACTGTTTGAATTGATTGCAGCTTAAAAAGCCCTCCTGATCATTTACATTGAAGTGAAAATTCAGACTATTTAGATATAATACGTACGTTATGTTTGAATCAACAATTCTTCACATAAAACTGAAGTAAGTAGATATTTACTATGATTCACCGAGTTCAGTTTTATTTGGTCAATCAAAATTTGCAACAGTGTGTAAGTATCATCGTCATAGCTCATAACTCAGGATCGCTAGCGGCTTTAGTGGAAGCTCTCGCAGACGAATTGCTGTAGATAAATTATTGCTGGTAATGTTTTCAGTTATCTCGATGTCTCGTGGCAGGAATGTGGCCGATCATCTCACGGGCCGCGATCGATGCACAGATACGGCCGGCACACATCTGGTAGCCACCAGTTTGTTATCGGCGTGAACCGCCAGCCAAACCTATTTATCGAAGTCATAGAGATTTATCGGCGGCTATTTCACTTAATAACATGACGTCTAACACATTATGTCACAATAAATAATTACATCTTGGTCCCCAAACAACAATTATTTATTAACGTTGCTTTTATGCTAAGTACATATTCTGTTCAGTCAACATCTTTATGTTGACTGAACAGAATATGTACTTTTTTTATATGTACTTTTTGAATATGTTTTTTGACTTTTCAAAAAGTTTATTACTTAGGACTTCGATGATGGTTGCTATCCTAGTTGTGAAACGATTTTGGACGACTGGTAAATACTTCGTGGTTCCAGTTGCCTGATAACTGGAGTGTCTTAACCGAGTATTTTAGGCAAGTGGTAATCACGCTTTTTTCTCACCATAGTCCTTTGATGGTCAATTTCTAGGTATTAGGTAATGTTACTGATCTTTAACGATTAACATAGTCTAATTGCTAGAGCTTACGATTTTTAAGGTTCCGAACCTGAAACCGAAACACGAAATCCTTATAGGACTGCTCTGTTGTCTGTCCATCTGTCTACCAAGATCCTTTTTCTTGGAAACGCGTAGAGGTCATCAAGTTGAAATTAATATCTAATACGTATGTCGACGGTCCCTTGAAACTGTAAAAAAACAAGTTCCTAAATAAGCACAATCCAAAGCTACAGCCATTTTTAGCCTTATTTTCATACTTAGATTTCGTAGGGTAATCAAAAACTATGGGGTACCATTCATAGGCCTAGAATTATTGATGTAGCTAAGAACTTATAGGTAACTAGCTTTTGCCCGCGACTTCGTCCGCGTGGCGTGTTATATAAGAGAGAGATCTTTGTGTGTGTGGGAGTGCATACTTATGCAGTTTAGATTTTTTCATACAATTTTTTTCCTAATAACTCCCATTTTTCAAAATATTACAGCCAAAAATAAACTTTATATTTACTAAGGTATGCATGCATGCTAGATTGAATTAATTGATTGAATTGATTTTTTTTTTAATTGATTGTTCATTGAGTTTTAATTTTAATACACACTTCCTCTCTTCCCTTCAACTATGCTGTGCCCTACAGGGTCCATGTTTTAGTTCCTATGCCTATGTAACACCCCATTGTACTACATGGAATGCAATAAATAATTTAATTGAATTGAAAACATCTATCTTACGCGGTTTCGATTTTTTCATACAAATGTTTTTTTCCCGTTAACTCCCGTTTCCGTGGGAATTTTGCAATAACCTGTTGCAACTAAGCTTTAAGTTAACTAAGGTACCTGCATGCCAAATTTCAAGCGTCTAACTTAAGCGGTTTAGATTTTTCATACAAAAGGATTTTCCCGCTAATTTCCGTTCCCGTGGGAATTCCGGGAATTCCTTTCTTAGTGTACCTCTACGGTACCTAAGCTATGTCCCTTCCAAATTTCAAATGCCTACGTTTAGCCGTTCAGGCTGTGCGTTGATATGTCAGTCACTGAGTCAGTCAGTTTCTCCTTTTATTTAGATTTGATTTTTTTCATACAAATGTTTTTTCCCGCTAACTACCGTTCCCGTGGGAATTTTGTAATATCCTGTTGCAACTAAGCTTTAAGTTTACTAAAGTACCTGCATGCCAAATTTCAAACGTCTAACTTGAGTGGTTTAGATTTTTCATACAAAAGGATTTTCCCGCTAATTCCCGTTCCCATGAGAATTTCGGGAATTCCTTTCTTAGTGCACCTCTACGGTATCTAAGGTACCTGCGAGCCAAATTTCAAACATGTAACTTGAATGGTTTAGATTTTTCATACAAAAGGATTTTCCCGTTAATTCCCGTTCCCGTGGGAATTTCGGGAATGCCTTTCTTAGTGCACCTCCACGGTACCTAAGGTACCTGCATGACAAATTTCAAACGTCTAACTTGAGTGGCTTAGATTTTTCATACAAAAGGATTTTCCCGCTAATTCCCGTTCTCGTGGGAATTTCGGGAATTCCTGTCTTAATGCACCTCCTCGGTACCTAAGGTACCTGCATGACAAATTTCAAACGTCTAACTTGAGTGGTTTACATTTTTCATACAAAAGTATTTTCCCGCTAATTCCCGTTCCCGTGGGAATTTCGGGAATTCCTTTCTTAGTGTACCTCTACGGTATCTAAGGTACCTGCATGCCAAATTTCAAACGTCTAACTTGAGTGGTTTAGATTTTTCATACAAAAGGATTTCCCTTCACTACTCTGCTCCTATTGATTGTAGCGTGATGAAAAGTATACTATAACCTGTCCAAGAGTGTGAAGAATAATTGTACCAAGTTTCATTAAAATCCGTCCAGTAGTTTTTGTTTCTATAAGGAACATACAGACAGACAGACAGACAGACAGACAGACAGACAGACAAAAATTTTACTGATTGCATTTTTGGCATCAGTATCGACCACTTATCATCCCCTGATAGTTATTTTGAAAAAATATTTAATGTACAGAATTGACCTCTCTACAGATTTATTATAAGTATAGATTATATAAAAGGAACGGTATAGCATGTGATTAAAAGAGAGTAAGTAGGTATATTTAAAAAAAATAAAAAATATCTGTTTACAGTCGTTATAAAGTACCTATGTATTCCATTGAGTGGCAGAAATTACCTAGGAATATTTATCGGTCCCTTATGTCCAAGACACTTACAGGGGTCAGCGTCACGTTGTGTGCAAAAATATTTTAAAATGACCTAATTTAAAACTTTTTTGTACACAACGTTTGCTATTTTGTTATTATTTGTTAAAATGTAGAAATTGTTTGGACTCGACACTCGCGAGCAGGCCACGTATACACCACGTGCGCTCCCCCACCACAAGACAGCGCCGTTGACTGCCGCCACACTTCGGCGAATGTGCGCGACGACGAACGACGACCGACGGCAGTGGTGGCGATGCAGAGTATTCGTTAAAAGGAACTTTATCTACAAAAGCCAAATTTTTTTAACTTGATACACCCAAAACTACTAAATATCATGTTCCTAGGTTCAGTGGTTAATATTTTGTATACAAAAAGTTTGGCTTCGTAGTTCCCGTTCCGAATCCGTTCCGTTCCGTTCGAATTTCGGAAAATCCGTTTGTTGAAAAACTCTGCACATCCTAAGAGACCTACGTACCAAGTTTCATGGTTTTATCTTCAAAAATGACGAATACCCATACAAACATTCAACCCGTATTTCACCCCCATACTGGTAAAAATTTCAAAATGCTTGAACAAACGATTTTTTGTTTGTTATTTAGTGCCTAAACACAAAATTTAATATTTTTATCTTGAAAAATGACGAACCTCATAAAAAATTTCAACACCTATTTCATCCCCTCAAAGATCGAATTTTCAAAAACGCTTTAACAAATTGTTTTTTTATTTCTTATCAAGTTCCTAAATATAAAGTTTCGTGGTTTTATCCCCAAAAATGACGAACTCCCATACAAACTTTCAACCCTCATTTCACCCCCTCACTGGTCGAAATTTCAGCAACGCTAGAACAAATGTTTAATTATTTTTTATCAAGTGCTTAAATATAAAGTTTCATGGATTTATATTTTAAAATTAAAATATCCCATACAAACTTTCAACCCCTATTTCAATCTCTTCGTCCCTTCTTTTCGCAATAAAAGGTATCCTATTTTCTTTCTCAGGGTCTAAAGATTGTCTGTGCCAAATTTAATCAAAATCGGTTGAGAGGTTTAAGCGGGAAAGCGTAACAGACAGACAGACAGACAGAGTTACTTTCGCATTTATAATATTAGTAAGGATTATTTTCCCTCGTTAAATAGTAAACAAACTAAGTGTAGGTGTTATAATTTCGTTGACGAACTGATTACCTATCCGTTTCTTTGTCTAAAATGAGTATTACCTTATTACTATGATTGATTACTGGGCTTAAGGTTCGTATAAATGTCTATCGAATTACCTCCTCAAGTTTAAAGCGTAGCTAGTCATGTAGTACTATATTAATTATGTGGTGTAAGTAATTAGATTTTATCTGTATGTAATGTAACAGTCAGTTGAATAAAAAAACTTATACAAATCAGATCAATTAATTGGCGTAATGTGATTCTAGAAAGAGTTTTAATGTTAATAGATAGCTAGCTATAGCTATGTGTAGGTTCCTGTAGGAATGAGATATAACTGTTTAATAAAGACAGTTGCATCAAAATTTTATCATAAATTCCCTAAATTATGGCGCCTACCTACCCTCTAAGTTAGAAAAGTGATCAAATACTAACTTGAGGTCACTCAGTTTAAAAAAAAACATCGAAATCATTCCAGTAGCTATGGCGTCATGCGCTTGTTGACACGATTACGAAATCTAGATTTCCGCGGGAATGAGGTATTTTCCCGCCATAAAAAGTAGCCTGTGTCCGTGCCTAAGATCCTATCTTTAAATTAACCAAGTCTTATAAAATTCCGTTCAGACGTTAAGGCGTGAATGAGGCAAACTTTTAAAACAAACAATTAAAAATTACTAACCTAGTTTTGTCTACTGCCTACGCCTTAAGTACGATAGCATAAATATTAATAGGCCATATCCTTTTCTAGATTACTATCTATCAGCTAACTAAATTTCATCAAAATCCGTTGAGCCGTTTAGGCATGATAGACAAAACTCCCAGCAAAAACCATAAAAAAATCACTAACTCAATTCAGTTTTCTGCCTACTTCCTACCCCCTAAGTACGATGACGTGATCAATTTGATCGTACAACCGTTTTTAGATAACCAACTATTACCTTACTAAATTTCATTAAAATCCGTTCAGCCGTTTAGACGTGAAAGAGCAAAAGTCCCAACAAAAACGACTACAAATCACTAAATCAATTTAGTTATCTGCCAACTGCCTACCCCCTAAGAACGATGGCGTGATTATTTATAGCCTATGACCATTTCTAGGTTATCATCTATCACCATACCAAATTTCATCAAAATCCGTTGAGCCGTTTAGGCGTGAAAGAGTAACAGACAGACAGACAGACAGACAGACAGACAGACAGACAGACAGACAGACAGAGTTACTTTCGCATTTATAATATTAGTATGGATATTGAATGAACTCAACGGTTTTTTTTTTTATTTCATGATGATGGTTCTTTGTAAGTACTACCGGTTTATAAATTCTAATAATAATTGTGAAGTATGTTGTGTTTTTTTAAAGTGTTTACAGTTGTATCAAAATAAAAAAAAACAACAACATAATATAGCATCACATTTACATCACTGAAGGGGTAGACAGAGAAGTGTAATAGTACTCTCACACCTCGCGAGCTACTTTTGTAGTCCTGTGTAATAGGAGGCGAGCCTTTTGCCATTAACCGTGCAAAAAATCTAGAAACCATGCGATATATATGATCCAAACATGACTTCACACTCATAAAGTCGAATTCAGTGGTTTAGAGCCCGCGCCTGGATTCGAACTCGTGATACTACAATGTAAGTCACGCGTTCTCCGAACAGGGCTATCACGGAGTCAGGATGATTTTTTTGTGATGAAACAATAAATTAACGAACACTAGTCGGACTCGCACTTGACCGCCTTTTTTATTTTATAACATCCCGCTGCTGGGCGCAGGCCTCCCCTACGTCAACTGAAAATGCCCTCGTATGGAAAAAAAGTCTTACAGCTAAGTAAGAACAAGTGTGTGTAAGTAAATCAACACTCTGATTGCCTTGGGCTATCGTATATTCTAATATGTCAGGAAGTAGGTATTAAATAATAATATAAAAATCAAAATAATCTCAACCGATTTATAACCCAT
Organism: Pectinophora gossypiella; assembly: GCF_024362695.1. Taxonomy (NCBI): domain Eukaryota; kingdom Metazoa; phylum Arthropoda; class Insecta; order Lepidoptera; family Gelechiidae; genus Pectinophora; species Pectinophora gossypiella. Next base: position 14,002,304 of record NC_065433.1, read on the forward strand.
AAATCGTATTCCAAAATCTCTTAAGAATTATAATAAATAAAACAGTGGATCCGGGGCGATCTCTATGCATGTAGAGCCAATATTAGGTAATAATTTGATTTATTGGTTTGGGCAAGGTGCGCGAGTCTAACGGCTCGCACGCGCCGGCGGCAACCCTCTGTAGGCTGCGCGTGATAGAATTCTGCCTTGGCAATTTTCTTATGCATGTGGAAAACTACTCGGGAGGCCCACGGTGATAAATGTGAAGGTATGAATAAATTTGCCCGTCCGAACCAAAATCTGAAGTGATTAGGTTCGACACCCAGGGCGAGTAGCAGGTGTACTTGACTTATTATTATAAATACTGCACCTGTGGCCATTTAGAATAATATATAAATTAGATTATTATTATAAAAAGCGTGTTAAAAAACAACTGTAATGTTTGTAAAGTACCTACTTAAATAAATAGTAACCGGGACCGACTGCTTAACGTGCCCTCCGAAGCACGGAATCATTTTATTTTTCGGACAATCGAGTGATCGCAGCCTAGAATGTTCTCATCAAATCGGGGACAGTTTCTCAATTTTGTTAGACGAGTCCACGCTGGGAATTGAACCCAAGTTCTCCAGATCGTAAATCCAACGTTGAACCACTAGGCCACTGAAGCCATTAGTAGCTTTTTTATGACGTGACAACTTACTTTTGAATTTAATATTTAGTTAGGATTATCCATATCGTTTGTTAGATCTGTAAAGTTGTTCTTGCCCATGAAAGCATAGTGCCTCGTATCTAGTGTAGAGCCTACTCGAGCCATCTGGTGTTCCTTCGTGGAACCGACAAACACTCCCGTGTGCGATGCAATTCACGTCGAACGAACGGAATACCACTCTAATAGGAACTGGACTTTTTCTTGATAATGCGTTTTTGCCTTTTTTTCAAAACCTGGATAGGTTTTGATCATTATCAAAAGATGGCTAACATATCTAGAATATACATAAGTATACTTACTTACTCAAATTTGTTCCGGGTCAGCATACAACACCGGGAGACAATGTCATCTTAACAGGTTAAATTAATTAAAAGCTGTGATTTACAAAGAAGTTATCGCAGCAATCATCAGTATGATCTCATCACACAAACGTTGCTAATAATTCGCAAAACGCGCGGCGTTTGATTGGTTCTGTGGATTATTGGCTTCTATTTGTATTGTCAATGTTTACGGCAATTTTATGAGCACTGGCGATTTTATTGCAGATCCAATTGCTATAGTTACGGATTTGATTAAGTAAAGCGAGCGTTATGTTCTGTTTGTCACTAAATTAGTGCATTTTATTACTCCTATAATATCTGAGAATATGGATCATTTCTACCAACTAAATATCTACTCGTATCCTCACGTTTCGACTGTTGTGGTGAGTTTGTTTTGCTCAAACTTTTAAAAAGTTACTTAATAAACATATTTACCTAAATATCTGGATATCTATTCCTGATTCATCTACAATCCTGATTTATAGAGTTATGAAGTAAGCCCATTGAATTGAAAAATACTTACTAGGTATGTAGGTACATGCCTATTTTACGTAAAACATTATATTTTTCTTATTGTTACAATACCAGAGGGTGCGAGACAATATTTAAGTATAGGTATCGATGGTAGGTATAGAGAATGCTAAACCCCTTCTCTATTTAATTATAAACTAAACTTAAAAATTAACGGCCACCGTGGTCTAGTAGTGGTTGAGCGTTGGGCTCACGAACCAGGGGTCCCGGGTTCGAATCCTAGTGGGGATATATCACAAAAATCACCTTGTGTTCCCTAGTTTGGTTATGACATTACAGGCTGATCACCTAATTGTCCGAAAGTAAAATGATCCGTGCTTCGGATGGCACGTTAAGCCGTTGGTCCCGGTTACTAGTTATTGATATAAGTACGTGGTCGTTAGTCGTTACACGAGGCATGTCAGGGGGCTTTGGCGGTTCGATAATAACCATGACACCAGGGTTGCTGAAGTTGGTAATCCATCTCTTAACCCACACGATAGAAGAAGATTTAATTATTTGGGTCGTTCTTCTTTTTTATCGACAATGATCTGTCTTACGTTCTGCTTTTGATAAGTTGTTTTAGAATTTTTTTTCATGTTTCCATTGTCCAAAAATATAGTTATCTTATTATACTCAAAATACAAGCAAAATACTAATCGGTTCCTCAATTAGTTATTAACGTAGCTTCATTGTTTTTCACAAAATTTTGTGACAGAGTGGTATATTGAAATGCTGTCTCCGATGAAAAGGGCCACTCTGTCACAATATTTTTTGGAATACGCCTGCAAAGAAAAGTATGTTACCAAGATAAAGAGAACCACTAAATAGTCCTTTACGGACAGATCTTTATATGATGTTTTAAAATATTTATTGCCGTTATAATTTTTAAGATGTTAAGTCCGATTAATTGGGAAATTGTCTTTTTATTGTCGATAAAAAAGAAGAACGACCCATTTATTATTTTGTGTTGTGATGTGAGTAGTAGGTTTGCTGTGATTGGCAACTTATGGCTTTCACTACTTGGCCGAATTCCATTCATAACTGAACCTGAACATGCACACAAACGAAGAATTTGCCTCGCTTTGTATACTGTTAATAATAAACAAATGATTAAAAAGTTTAAAGTCTCGAAAAGTAAGACGCGAGCAAAGTACCTACTAGAAGTATCTTTTTAGGGTTCATTAGGGTTTATTTTACTCCAGCATTTCATCAACCTTTATTAATAAAAACCTGTTATAATTAATTGGAATCGTTAAACAGAACGAAGGGTGAATCCCTTACTTACCCACTCGAAAACTCGAAAAAAGTGGTTCTTTTATTTGCCTTTAAGCATTGTTTAAGAGTTAGGGGAAACCCTCCCACAGTTATAGGAGAATTTTACTGACTCATTATCAGCTCTTTGCACTTTGTTTGCACATTCATTCTCAGTTAAATTGTACCTATTGTAAATATAATAAAAGAAGGTTGTATGATTATAGAGTTAAACATTATTTTTTTCTATTACGTGCTTAAGTATAGCTTTTATTATTTGACTAAGATAATTTTAAAAGTTCGTCATCTATTTTAGTGTGTCAATGAAGGTCGATGAAAGTTTATCTTACCAACACATGCCGTATGCTGGAGTCAAACGAAATCATTATATATTATGGTCGTGACATCGTGGTTGTGCATACTTATTTACACCAATAATACCTGGTACCTCCCATTTATTTGACTGTAATAAAAAAAATAAACAAGTTTCGTTGAAATAAAGATTTAATTACATTCGTTACATAATTATAATCATAATAATAAGAATTAATAGGTATAATTCTATAAATATCTATATAGAACATTTATTTAATATTAAGCGAATGTATTCGATTTGGTCACATTATTTTTAACTGTGATGTATGTCATTCTCTCTTAGGTACTTAATACGAGCCTCCTAACTATTGCTTCAAATGAATCCAGATCAGTGACCTAAAAGTACATTTTACAGGCTAAGTAAAAATCTAAGAAATTCATTGCTTGTTAGGTACTGTGGGAAATAAAGTTAGTATTATTGCTATGAAGAATGCTTAATACATAATATAAATAAACTTATGAAGCACTATTTTTCAATCGATGTGTCAGTTGCTTGGAAAACTGTCGATGCTCGAACTAGTAAGTCACAGATGCGGCTATGAAGCCAGCTGTAAATTATTTCACAAATAACTATTGTTAACAATCTATATAAGTACCAATTTTACTTCATCACTTACATAAATCCCTTTTCTCCATGGTCTGATAACTGCAGAAGAATATAAGTATACTTTGTAGCATTTTCTGTTTTACCGTTACCTAATATTATCCACATGACTAAAATCCAACATCAAACAAATGTCTACCCTTTAAAATATTATACGGGATCCCACGTTCGAAAGTGACTGATTTAAAAAATAAAATATTATTGAGAATATATTTATGTACATGTATTCTAATAATACTTTTAAACAATATTTATAAAGTTCGTATCGAAGTGTCCGTCAACAACATCGAATGTGGCGAAACCATACTAATTACTTTGTACAATCCTCGACAAATTAAAATAGAAAATCTACAAAACATTTTATGTACAAGGACAACAACAATAACCAAATCGACGTTTGTTAATCGATTATCCCTCAGTGTTTAACAAAAATAAACAAGATGGGCGCAGGTCACCGCGGACACGCGGGGCGCGGGCGCGGGAGGTCAGCAGAGGCCGGAGGGCCGAGTGCCGGAGCCCACGAGTGAGGCGAGCGCGGACCCTGGCCACTGGACACTTGCCGCTTACAACTATACAAAGCAAAATCTGGCACCTCAACTAGTCAATAATTTATTGCTGAAAGAAACCTATATATTCAAATTATAACGGAAGAACGAAGGAAATAAATTATTATTTTTCATACCTAAATACGAGTAGGTAATTAAGATTTTTATAGCAAACATATTTCAAGTTAGACATTCAACTTATAATAATAATTAGCTAAAACCAATTGTCATTGGATTCATTTTACACATAATTGCGCTTTTTTCTATTTAATAAATAATTTGGATCTCCAATTCCACAATATTCTTAATCTATAAAAATACTGAGCAATGTTGATTTCTTACAATGATTCGTTTTATTGCATAAGTACTAACTAATTAAGGACCAATGGATGTAAGTGGGTATATGTTCTTAATTACTTTTCATATTACAATTTTCCAATGTGTGCACGTTACCACGTTCTTTACTATGTGTTATGCGGATAAATTATATACTTATAAAGTACAGAACTGATTGTATTGCAATAGTCTATAAACAAATTCATTAATTTAATCAGCCAAAGTCCTATTTTCCTAGATTTGTTTTATTTTTAGAAGATCATAGAATGGAAACACTGTGCCACTGTGTGAATTTGACAGTCTCTAGAGGTTGATGGGCAGTGCAGCGACCCAGGTTTCCCGAGCTTTACCTGAAACAAGAAATACGAGAATAAGTAAATTTGTAAGTGGTAACTTATGTAAACCTATTCAATAAAACAGATTCTTCTATCTGTTGGATATCGTGCAGCATTTTAAGTCAATTCTATAACTATAAAAGGCACCTTTTAAAAAACAATAGCGGTATTTAAATTAACAAAAAAGAAGGCCCAGGCTTGATAGGAGTTTCGATTCTATCGCGGCGTCGCCGGTGCGAGCCCTCCACCGCGTTCACACATATTATCAACCAAAAAATAAAAAACAATCGAGATGAGGTGACGAAACGCTCAGTCTCATTATCTGAGAATTTATTAACGAATCGTCCGGACCGGAAAACCAAAACGTGAAAGAAATAAAAATTCGACCTCAGCCGCGGTCATCTAAGATTTGTACGGCGGCGTCAATGAAAAAAGAAGTCAAACAGGTTATTCGAGCGACCTGCGACTGAATGAAACAGAGGACCCAAGTGAGGATCAACGGATAAGAGGAAAGATTAGGGCCTTAAAAAAAGCAAAGCTGTAATGTAGAGGAGGTTGTTGTGAATGAAGAGGATCCATTGAAGTCTGCGCCCACGCACGCTCGCTTGCGTTATCGGGGCGACCGACACCGAGCCCGCTCCCGGCACTCGCCACTAATAAAATCAATATTAAACTTTACTTACTCTATAAAAAACTATTTATTTGTGTTAAATGTACAACGACTTAGAATGATAACATTATTATCTTAATTTAGCGGTGATTTTGTATAGTTTTTTTTAATTAATATAAAAAAGCATTAAAGTAAATACACAAGTGAATATCTTTTTGTGCACTGCGTTTGTGTTTAGTAGGTATGTAATACTAATTTGAATACTTAAAATGATATAAGTAATGTAATTTAAGAGGAAAGTCTGCTAACTCTTTCGGTTATTGTAGCGTTAAATTACAAAAGAATAAAGGCATGCTATAAGTAGAAAACAAAACTGTCGATGTTAATTTGTTCTTTTTGGGGCTACTTTAAAGAATGTCACGATAAGGAGTTATTTTTGCGTCGAAGAATTCGAGGGACAAAAAGGCGTGAAAACCAAAATAATACAAAAGGTTATAGAAGTGAATTTGTGAGCGTTTGACTAAAACAAAATTCTTTGCGAAACCGTCCTGTGCGGCGGTGTCGGCTCAACGATTTATTGTAATGAGCCGTAGATGCCGCTCCGTCTTCTAAGGAAACCATTGATTACTGCCAGAAGTATGCGGCCCCTGGTCATAGGAAAATCGCCACATCTTCACACGGTGCTAAGTTGCTTTAAAACTTGATCAAAAATGTTGTTAAAGACGCTCGTAAAATTAACAATAAGCAAAATAAGTACCATGTTTGTCGTGACTAAAATTATATTATTGTAAGGCAGTAGTTATGCAGATAGTTTAAAACCTATAAGTAAATGAACACACTGGGAATATACTTATGATATTATTTATAAGTACTTATATCGATTTTTGTCGTGAGATAATAGCTGGTGAAGTGTTTGTTCATGCACGCATAATTTGACGGTCATAGAAAAGAAGCTTTTTGTTGGCTAGGGTAACTTGATTTCTAACGTGAAATGCTAAGGTGTCCAGAAGACACATCATTTCCAATATTTGACTGCTTTTACGTTTTTACAAGCTGTGCATAGTGGTAGGTGTTAATTTGGGCAGGTCAGCTACACGCGAGCGTGTAGGCGTACGGTACGCGTCTCGGTGACACTGACAAATGACGCAAGATTGCAATCTCGCCCTCGCGCCGCCATCTCCCTCCGCCTCGAGTCGACTCCATTGTTTTCAATTACCGACATGACACCCCGGCGCGAGCCTCCGCAACTAAACCGCAACTCTGTTTATGGCTTTCTCTATATCTCTACTACGATCATCCATTTACGAGCGCGTTTCTCATTTACATGTGCATTTCGCGAGTGTTGGCTCCTTAATTTGAATCAATCAATAACTCACCGCTAGTGGTGCGCGGTCCGCTTTCAGACGGCCGACACGAAACCGTTGGGGTGTTGTAGTGAGCTGGAATAGGAAACATTCACTCTTTTCACGTGGTGAAGTCAAGATCTCAATAGACTTGTATTTTATCTAACCGACTGAATTTTAATACTGAGTTTGGTGTATTTTGCTACCTATATTGTATAGAATGTAAGCCTACGAATGTTACTAACTACCTAAAGTAACCCAGTCTATGTAATATGGATAAATGAGTAAAAAATATAATATTAACCTTTTATAAAATGGCTTGAAAGCAGCCGATCCTTCGTGGTGTGGCTGGTTGGGCTGATGGTTGTTTGCAGCGTGGTGGGGATTGTGGTAGGGGTCCCGCTGTGGCGACTGCTGGTGCCTCGGGAAACAATAGCCGGAGCCGCCGCCGCTGCCGAGCGGGTTGGCCACGCTCGGCACCTTCATGTTGGGTGGCGTCTGAGGCGGCGTGTCTGTCTGCACGTCGGGGAAGGCGGCGGGGTGCACGCACGGGTGCTGCCCGCTGTACTGGCCGCCAGGGAAGCCTCCGTAGCGGCCATAGGCGCCGCCTGCGGGGCTGGCAGCCGCAGTGGCGGGCAGTGCGAACCCGTTGGAGCTGCCGTCCGCTGCCGGCGCACGCTCCGGGCCCTGCCCGTACGAGTGCTGCGGCCACGGCTGCGCCGCCGGCGGTGGAGTCTTGCACGCCGCGGTGTCCGCCAGCGACCATATTTTAGGTTTTGAAGCTGGGATTGGCACTCCGCAATCCGAAGAGGCTCGTTTCGATTCTTCCTTTATCCCGTAGCCGAGTAGTTGATGATGCATGCCTTGCAGCAATTCGTCGCTCTTCCGCTCCTCATCTGTAAAGATAATCGTAGTCATCGATCATATTTACGTCCGACCCGCGTGAACACGCGTGAGCACACATTATTGCAATCAGATTAATCGGCACAACCCACACTATAACTAATGTAACAGCAATAAAATAAGCTTATTTTTTCCCTGTTAAACCAATACTAAGCAGATTGAATCAGTGTGACCATTACAACCGGGACGTAAGTTTCAACTCATAAGATGCGGAATGGTCGGCTCCCTCCAGAAAAGTCGTGTGAAAATACGTTAGGCGTGCAGTGACCCATTCGTTAAGTGGTTATCCGATTAGCGAAGTGAAAATACCACTTTGGGGCGCGACTCCCCTGCCGCGGGCGCTGCGTTGTCGATCCCTTTCGTATTTAAGCCGAGCATTTATTTCGCATTTCCTGGCGCGCCCTGCGGCACCGCACTCCGCGGAATGCTCGCTGCGACACAATTAATGGTCAACCTCGCTTCTCGTTCGGTCTTAGGTACATTTTGACCGTGCCGACTACATCTTATTTTATTTCAACTTTATCGTAATACAATGAGTAGTCCTTAATATACGACTACTACTACAAGATTTTAAAGATCAAACAAACACAGCAGATGATTTCGTTGCATAAAGAATTAAAAGATCGTTTTAAATTTTAATAACGATAGAGTAACTTAATCTCACGTTTAATTTTTTTTATGGTGTTGTACAATTACACAAAAATGTTTATTCAGCAAAATTTTATAAAGCCCTCAGTATTATCATAATGCCATTTTCCGTTGTAAAGTGGGTTTCGGCGGGCGCAGGGCGGGTTCGGTCAGGGCAACTAATGAAATTCAGAGGCCCGCGAGACGAGGCGGCGCGGCGCGGGAAGGGGCGACCGCTCGACTTCATTCTCTTTATTCCATTTAATACTGACTGCTCCTAGCTTTTAAGAGGGGTTATCCGCGTTGCCCTTCACAGGATAAATAGGGATGCCACTGATACTTTGCGCGAAGATATTTATCCGGCAAATTGTTTTAATTTTCATTGTATTAATCTAATAAGCACCCACAATGGTTCAAGATAAGAGACATTGGATAATTTTGTAATGTTTTATGCCGGAAACATGTTTACTCCCTCGTTGAGGCAATTTGTGATGAGTTACTTCAGTCTTAGCAAATTCCTGATTAGATTTAAGTATAAACATATAGAAATAACGTAAATTCGATTGTTATTATTTTTATTGTCTAAAGTATCTACCTAAATTAACAAACAGATAAGTAGATAGATCACTCAAATCTACATAATCTACTTATTTCTAAAGATTTGTTTCTTACCGCAGAATAGGTTATTTCTTCAAACCATTTCCTCTTATCTTTAAGGAATAATTTGATTTTCGATTACTTACAGAGATGATAAAAGAACTAAACCCACATAGATTGAAATAAATGTATGTGTGTAACAATGGTTAGTTTAGGAAATCCTCTATAAATATTTATCAAACAAACCAAGGGCAAGCCCATGTCCGGATATGCAAACTATAGATTTTTCTCGAGTGCAGGCGACAAGGCCGCAGGGCGTTCGCACATCCATTACGAGGTGTACAGTCGCTCATCGATGTAGTAAAACCACGCTTCTAGTCGCTACCGCTCTTGCATAATGGCGAAAATAGCACACATCTGATGTGTGTTAGAGTGATAGACTGTATAAGTGTGGAAAAAATGGTACTTCGTTTGATACTGTTGAGTGGTTTCCCCTTCAGCCAGCGCGCCGGGGGCGAGTGAGATATAATGAAGAGCGTCTCGGCGAGGGTAGCAGGGTGCATGCGGCTGCATCTCGCCTCGTGCCGCGTGCCGCACTCCTGCACTCTAGTGCAGCGTCACTCAGCTGAGCCTCTGCGATTTATTACTCCTTCGCCCCGTTGCTCACTTGTTTGTATTACTTCTGTACTCGTTTTCCATTAACGCGCGCAGGATTAATATTTTGTTTGCGATGCGTGCGCTTACGACAAAAATTAACATTTATTGGTGGGGTCCGAAAATGAAGCTTTTATTCATGAGTGGCTTAACGCGGGATAGTTCTGGATGTTTGTTTACCGACGCCGGTCTAGGGATCGCGTGTGAAAGCTTTTATATTGGCCGTGTTTACTGTGACTTAAAATGATATATTACACGTCGCGAACATTGACATTTCTGTAAAAGAATGGTTATGTATGTAGATTGAGAATTGTTATGGTTTATTTGTTCAGATTTGGTATTGTTTGCAGGCTTAGCGAATTCACGTAGGATTTTGGTGTTTTTAACTATGAAAATTGGAATTTATGAAAATATATTTAGGAAAGAATTAACTAAAATATTTTTTACTTATAAAAGTTGTATTATTGACGTACCGTTAGGCGGTAAGATACCTATTTATACAAAGAAATATCCTCAGTGCAATGGGACTTACAATGGAGATAAATAGTGTCGGTATAAAATCCATTCTTTGTTCAGTTTGAAGCTAAATGAAGTATATTACAGATTAAAATTTTGATTGTTATATTCATATCTATCATGTAGAAATATTGCATGCGGTTACATAAACCAGAAAGTGGATATAAAAGTTCCAAAGTTTTTAAATAACTTTTTTTTTAAATAACTTGTTAGATTATGTTTTGCTAAACATTAAGTACAAACCTACGTATGTACAAATTATTTTCAACATTAGTTTCCGAAAAATCTTAAGGCAAAATATGTTGTCATACACCCAATGTCGCATTTTTTATTTAAGTAGGTAATGTAAAATAAGCTTGAAGTCCTCTCGACGGCTTGGTTCCCATAAAACATCTCAACACTTGGTTAATTATCGACATTTTGTGCCCCCAAGTGGTGTTGTTGTGGCAGCCGAGACGGCATTGAAACCACGAATTAAGTACACTTCTGTCCTAACAATAGCGGGCTTCATTAGTCGACGTATGCCGCGCGTTACCCGTGGCGCGCGTGACGCCCTCGCGCGCCACTTCCATTAGCCCCATGAAGTTTGCAATGAAAACACTTCACTCCTAAAATCATCTTTATTACAATAATGTCCGTTTATATTTTATGTGTTCTCGACAACCGAGACTAACAGCTGCACTCGCAGTTGTTCGATTCTAAAACTAAGTACCTACTCATATCTGGCTTTTATTAGTTTCGGGTGTATAATGGTGTCCTTCAAACATAATAAAACTTCCTAGTAAAAATGTTTTGCATCCTGTAAAAAGCCTGTGAATCTCCTGTAAAAAACAATATATAACAAACACGACGACAAAGGCCGCAGTGAAAAAAGGTTCCACATTCAATTGGAACACATTATAAATCCCCGAAAGAGTACCTACTTACTTACGTTCCAGCGGAATATCCTCATAAAAGAAACGATCCACGAACTCGACAAATCCTTTGGCAAGAACATGAAGTAGGGCAGATCGTCAGACAAGCCGAACGCGACCTCTACGCGTCGCCCCGTTGTACCGACGAACGGAAGAAGCTTTATATGAAATTTGGGCGCTGGCGCCGCCCACTTTACTACGAATAGGAAATCCGGGAGCGAGGAGCGGTTACGCACAGTTACACGCCTGAGACCTCTTCCCCCGCCGCCCCGCGCCCTTCCTCTGTACGCACACCCTCCGGCCCTCATCCACGTTATGCCAATTCAGTCAACGATTTATAAACCGACAAAATTAAAGCATAGGTATTTGAGAACCGAAGCAATTTAAACACGAAAACACATGTAAACTGTATTGGTAGAAAATTAGTGTGCATGGATAATTTACTGTCAGTCGCATTAGCTGTAGGTACGTATATCAATCAGACAACATGACATTACACTCGCAATGCAAGGGAACTAAAACGAACAGTGTTATGATACAGGCGCTATAAATAGGCAACATTCGACTGCCAATCTTCTAGTTTCTTTTACAGAAAAAGAGTATTCTTACAGAAAATACTCATGATTGCCAGTCGAGTGTTACACAACAAGGAGAAAACTTAACGCACCTTTGTGAGTTTTATTTTTTTCTTCCTGGTCGTCTTTATCCTTTTCTTCGTCGGAGAGCATAGTATCATCGTCATCGTCTGTCTTATTCTTGGGTTCCCACGTCATCTTGTTCTCCTTCTTGAGGCGGCGGCGCGCGTTGGCGAACCACGTGGACACCTGCGTTAACGTCATCTTGGTGATGATCGCGAGCATTATCTTTTCCCCCTTTGTTGGGTAAGGATTTTTCTTGTGTTCGTTCAGCCACGCTTTTAAGGTTGCGGTAGATTCTCGAGTTGCATTTTTTCGCCTGGCAGCTAAATCGTACCCAGCTCCGTATCTGTTAACAAACACAGGTTTATACATATACCTAATTGATAAGTGCACATTGCGCTTCCGGCCTCATACCATTCGCCTCGCAACGTGTTTTGGAAATGAAACAGAGCTACATTGTAAATCTTGCTTGAATATTTTCGTTACTTACACCATTACTTAATTTATAGGAACCGGTGACAATTGGTATTTTTAACAGTTACTAACAACAATACAAAAGCATAAAATCATTACCGAGTAGTTTCAGCAAGAATGTAAGTATTATTTAAATTATGTTACCCATTTTTACAATAGGCAAATTGTTGAAGAGAATTATCCTATCACCAGCAACAAAAATAAAGCTATCGCTGTGCTGAGCGGTATTCGATACACTTTTTAGGGCTTTCTGTCCCATTTGCATCCGCATTCTAAAGGTAATTGTGGCGAAACGTTCCATTCCCCCCAGCGGCATTCATACCTGACTTCGATTTTCTCGTCGACATGACAAAGGCGCGGTCTGAGGGGCCCAATAAATAGGCTTCGAGCGTGAAAATAGTTAAAAAATGGCCCCGAACCGTTTGATGTTCAGGCAAATTGCAACGCTGAGGGCGCTGTTTAGAGTTTACTGTTGGAATAACACGTTGAGATTTTCACCGCTGCGATATTCGTGACGGGAATGTGATTTGCCAAAGTGACGCTATTTGTTACAAACTGTAAACTAAACCTCGTCCCGATTGAATGAGTGGTCTGTTGTAAACGAAAAAGGGTAAGAAATTGGCAGTATTATTTTTAATATTTGCAAATGCCGTTGAGAAAGAGACCGACCGAATAATGCAGTAAAATAAAAGATTGTGTCGTTTATTTAATGGTTTTTTGCGTCTTATTTATATGTTTGGCAAAGACAATAGCAGAGTATTGGATGAATATAGGGCGGTCCGTTGCACCTCGGTTGCAAGTGCAGGGCGGTGCAGCGCAGGCGTGGGCAGTGAGCGTGGGCGTGCTCGGCGCCAATCGATCGCGGCGCCATCTTGCGCGCCGGCCACCACCGTCGCCGGTAATCGCTCCAACACCGTCACCCGACCAGTCAGTTCGCGCACGTTCGTCAGACCAACTTACGAGTTTAATAGAAGCGTGATAAAAAAAACGTCTCGAACGAGGTTTGCGTATAAAACGAAAGCAGAATCGGTTCGACTTTACAACAACAAAAGACCGTAAAAACTAAACTTCTCGATAAAATGAATAAAAGAGAATTCGTTATTACAAACTTTTTCGCGTTAATGAAAAACTTGAATAAAATTTTAAAAAGTAAGTAAATATGTTAAAACTCTTGTCGAGAATGCACGCAAACAAAGCCTCTGAAACCAAACCACATTAGTTTGAACATGAATAAGCTCTTCAGAAATCTGTGGCGGTTAGCGACGACACGACAGCGTTGCGGGTTGAGAAAATATAGCGCTTAATATGCTGAAATGTTTATATTATGTAGAATTATCGACGGTTGGGCTGTGCTCAGCGCCACCACCGCTGCAAGGCTCGTTGGTAAGCTTTCTAATTAATTTAGACAGTCCACTTACTCGTCGCGTCGCCCTGTGTGAACACATGCACTCGGTTTGAAGAACGATACACTTTCATGGGCGGAAATACTTTGTGTCTTTATTAATTTCTGGAACGATGGGTTATATTTGTAGCTTTCTACGTCCTTTAAATAAAACGTTTCGTTTAAAGAGTATACTTAGAAATACCTAATTCACAACGATTGTTCCGTTGAATTCCTTAAATAATGATATTTCCTATTGTACGTATGGGTAGATAGTAGGTCCTAATCATTCTAACAAATGCATAGAAAATAATACTTCTTCATTATTATTTGTAAGTAAAAAAAATAAGTTTGTAGTTGCGTTTCTTCAACAAATACTGTTTGCAAGATTTTACTAAAAAATATATATTTATGCAATCATGTTAATTTCTAACTCCACCTGCTCATATGCCTACTATTTATGTAGGAAAGAAGGTTTTTAGTATTTACGGTTTTTGAAAGTTGTATGGAAGCATTCCGAGCGAGAACAAGCAGTGCTACATATAATTTGCGCAACGCATTCAATTCGCGGTATCGAAGGTTTACGATCTGCCCGCTTGGGGGAATTGCGGCCTCTACGTGCCCTCCCCGTAAACCATACCGCTATGTACGAATACACATACATAAGTAATGCACCCCATCCCCCTGAGGGAGGCTCGGGTCGTATTAGAATTAGGATTCGTAACAGACGTGCCAGTGGAGTAGGCGTTCTAAGTGCGGGATTGTTGCGTTTGTTTTGTCATTGTAACGCTTTACACAACAATATTGCTTACATAAGTAACTCCAGTCCTTGTATCTTTGTCATTAAATGCGTTTGATTGAATGGTGATTGAAGTGTGACGTATGTTAGTCGTTAGACTCATCAATTACACAGATTACTGAACGCTTCACGACTCCGGTTAATGCTGTGGCGCCTCAATGCGATTAATTATTACACACTAACAGATTTATTACGTAACACTTGATTGGACTCATGCAATATATGTATATAGCTTGTTAAAGTGACCGTTATCTGTAATATCTATTCGTAAATATAGGTCTAATCTAACTAAGTAATTATAACCAGTAAGTATAAAATATAAGTACTTTTCAAAAGTAGTATTTGATTTAGGTAACATTATTACAATACTAAGCTAACAATCATAAAACTACTGTCACTTTATATAGTTAAAAGAAAGCGTACTTAAGTGTAGTCTACGATACAGCACGGCGGCGTCCTAATAGGCGTTTCTATTATACGCCTTTTCAGAGCCGGTAACAAACTCTCTCGTCACAAATGCAAGTGTCGTCTGAATGCCGCGTCTCGTTAACAAGCACTCCTTATTTGGTTTATTTAAAAAGTAACAGCCCAAATCGTTGGCACACAAATAATTCCCTTAGACCGTGATACGCTCCGGGCACAGTAATTTCCTGCGTATTTTGATCTCAATGGTGCGGGACAAGTGCTCCCTCGTCTCTTTTCTCTAATTTTTGTACGTTTTCTGTGCTCGAGTCTTGTGTTAAAAATAGCTGAGTAATTTTTCATTTCAGCGCGGCGGGCGTGGCAGATTACAGGCTGTTCCAAATAATACGCCAACGGTACTTAACTGAAGTGCGCCTAAAGTCGCGGCCAACTTTTGTTGCTCTCTACACTTTTCACCGTACTTGTTTCTTTATACGGCTATTTATTCCACCGACTAACTTATTGCGGCCCCGCACGTTTTATAAGACTCTTACGATTTTTTTTTTCATAAAAATGAATATACAACAATTTTGTTGGCAGTTGTAAGGGTACCTACTTAATTACATTTGCAAGTGAATAAGTTTTATAGCTTCACGACAACTGTTGAACGGGGATAACTTTTTGTTGTAGTTTCGCACCTTAAAATGCGATTGTGTAGACTCGTTCACACCCACAATGAACAATTTCCCCAGTTAGATATTCGTTTACGGCCGGTGTCACAGACGAGCATCCTATGTGACTAGAGCGGTGAACAATTGCACGCGCCGGCGAGGGCGCGATATATCACGATGTATTTCCGTGCGCGTAGCACGTCCCATATCGCTACGTCTTTTTTACGCATAAAAACTAATGTCGCCTCTAATTATTTTTAGATTACAACACACCGCCTGCTATATATTAAGTCGAGCGGAGCCGGATTGTCAGCATAACTTCGCTTTGATGTATCATGATTTGTTTTTATTTTCAGACGGTTTCAGCGTGATTCATGGACGGATAAATTTCAAGTGCGCAGTGAAACTTCTATTTAATTGATGCGTCCCCATAATACATTGTTATGACATTGTTATGATGACTACCGCCAGTTTTATTACTATATTTTACCGGTAATTTTAGATGGGTTTTTGGTTTATTAAAAAGAAATTAGCTGCCGCATAAAGTTATCTAAACAAACAAATTCAATCGATGACTTGTCAATGAAAAACTTAATAAATCAAGTGTTTATTTATTTATTGCAAAGTGGATGCAGAGTAATATATCATTGGCTTGTAAAGTCATTCGTCTCTATCACTTCATGTGATTTTGCCGTGAGGTGAAATTAGATAAAGAATAACCAAGAATGGTTATAGAGTCACATTTGTTGCATATTTGTCCTTGCACACAATACGATATTATTACACAGCTTGATTATGACATAATATTTTACATATCCACTTTGTAGAGCAGAGTACAACAACTTAGTCGTACCGTCACATTGTTATTTACCTAATTGCTTCACTTCTCAGGCAAGTTAAGATTTGAAATTATACTTAACGGTAAGTAGATACTTACATTTTAGAAGATCGAATTTAAATTCGATTTATGTATTACTTTTATTTAATGTTATACGGAAAGTAGGAACCTTCCTACTTAAACACATATTTTTTTTCAATTGTCAATCAAGCTCCGATAACTAAGTTTCTATTCAAATTTGGGAAACTTAAGATAGGCTCATGAAAATGTGGCTCTGTTTCTGCAATTTGTGTAAACACGCGCGAAAATAGCTATTGGGGTAGGTACATTTGCACAACATAACAAAATTCATTAAAGTCAAAGTGAGTCGCCAAATACAGCATGAGCCTTTCGCATTGCAATCTATTAGAGAGATAAGTCTCGATAGGGAGGTATTATGTTAATCCGCTAGCGCGCCGCGGCGTGGGCTTTATCTAAAGTGGCGCGGGCGATGGACTGCTGGGGTCCTAGGACCCTGGGGACTTACCCGTAGGCGGCGAGCGTAGGGTCGTAGGGGTAGTAGCCTCCGGAGGGCTGCAGGCCCGCAGACGTCCAGGCCGACATCTCGCCGCCGCCCTCCTTTAGCGCGTAAGGGTTGCTCTGAAACACCACACGACACAATAAGCGAACAAGCCGACGATACAACAACAGTCGACAATTAAATTGTACTCATTTCAACGACACAGATTCCTTCAGTAAGTAAATTGTAAGTATTTCAAACAAGTTCAGTATTTTTCATAAAATATTGTTAAAGAATCATTTCGATTTTGTTTAAAAAAAACTTATTGGACATTATGGCCCTATCCAGTAGTAGAAGAATCACATTCCACACAATCTAATGGCTGTAGATTTTTTTTTAAGTGAATGTACCAACACAATTGAAAATGCAAGCAATTTGTATATTCAAAGTTGAATTTTTGAAGTTTGCACTTGATCAGAACAGAAAAACTTTAAAAGCAGATTTCACGAATGTTAAGTTTTATAACTTAACCCAGCGTCACCGTCAAAGTTAAATGTGTTAATTATTATTTTTTACTTGAATTACCCAGATATACTTTGCAACATCAATATTTCTTTCCATACCAACATACATAAACTCACGTTTGCTATCCCGAATGGAGTGGGCAGCGAGAGAAATATACCACAAAACAATAATGGCTAAACTCAAGTTCAAGTACTCAAGTCTCTATAACTAAGCTCGTGTAAGCATAAATCTCAACGCATAATTCCTTTCAGTCAATCGGCCTAACAATTACTCCCGACTCGAATTTAATTAAAGTTAACTTAATAAAAGGGAATAAACTCACGAACAACAATAAACGTCCCGAGTGTACGAACTGACATATCACTAGCGTATTTGCATAATGTATGGATACAGAGGGGAAAACTATTAAGGCATACGCACCCTCGACGCGTGATAGTTGTTTAACTGCGAGCTAGTGAGTGCGGAGGGCAGCCTGCACCTAGAGCTACCCTCCTTCACTCAGATATTCGCATACATTAGGAGCAACTAAATTAAAAGTGTGAACGATAACTGACAACCCCTGTGTCGTCCCCCATTGCGTTTTGCTCCGACTCCTCTGATAATAAAATGAAAAGCATTATGATACATATGGAGCACTGGTTGCGACCCACGATAACTGAATAAAAAGAGCAAGCTTATTTTGCTCCCTATTGTAAAGGAGAAAAGTGATGCGGTGTATTGTCGTAATTTTTCTTTCCCTGTAATTTAATGTCGACTTAAACTAGAATGAAAAGAATATGCATGAGATTTTGCCCTAATGTAAAAATTTACACTACATTTTTATGTATCCTCATTTACATTTACCTTTGTAATTTAAGTAATCTATTTTAGAAATAGATATCTACTATATTATATTGTTACCAACACTGAAAAAAATAATTGTTCATAAATTATTTAAAACAAAATAGTGACTATACAATTTTGTATTATCGGTTTAGTTAACAAATAGTAAAGCTTAATACAATACTACAAAATAGTTAATATACTACAAAGATCAGTTAGTTTTCTAAACTACAAGTACCTAACTAACCAAAGCTTTTTTTTTCAGTGAATTCAAAGCTTTTAGCGTGCATATGTAATAATACTACGCACAGCTCAATATCATTAATAGGTAAGTAAGGTGAAAAATATTATATGACCTGTTTATGTGTGATACATACATTGTTCATGTTTATATTTTTGTTACACGAATGTAAAAAAACGTATAAACTATAAACACTAGCATCGAAGCATAACGCCACTAAAAAGGAAAATAAACAGACATTAACATTCCTTATTAGCATTCTAACTATTGTGAGATAATAGCTTAATTACTGTTCTAGACCGGTAGTTTTACTTGTTCCAGCTAAATAGCTCGTTTGTAGGTTTCATTGCTCAGACAAATTGTCTACTTGTCATTTGTAGTTGCAGTTATTAAATGTGACGTCATTTACCGTTTAACTATTGAACGATCACTCCTGCGCAGAGTTATTACATAATATTTAATTGAGTTTTATAATGCGCACTTAATTTTTGATAAATCTATGTGTTACTTATAATGAAGACATTCTCATTTCGAATTGCAAAACTGACGATTTCACAGTTTATTTTCACAATGTGACGTGATACCTATGAATTAAGATAGGGTTACGTGTAAGAAGTAATTGACAATTAAAGTGTGAATGCTTAGTTACAATTATTTTTAATCATTAATCTGTTTGACTTGAATATTAAGAATTCTATTTATTTTTCGTTATAAATAAAAATAAATTGGAAAGATGTGTTGTACGTCGTTAATATCTATCATTGGAAACATTTTTTTGTCTCCCCAGCCAAATAAGCCTGTGACAAATTCGTGCAGGCAACTCTTTTGTGCGCGGGTAAGATAAAAATTGCGCATTTTCGTGGCCGTGACAGGGTAGTGCGGTTCCCTCGGAGGTCGGAGGCCGCTAACTATGACTGATGATTGTCTCGCCCCTAGCATTAGCGACTCGAGAGGCACGTGCCTGCCCGCCCATTAATGATACTGATTGCCTATATTACATATCTATACCTTACCTTTGTATCTCGCCCTCAAAAAATTTGGTACCTACTTATGAAAAAACATAATTTCAGCATGACTATTAATGAAAGATTTGAAACGTTCTGCATTTGTTAAGTGACAAGACAAAGCCAATAATATATTTTCATTTACCTTGAAATTGTGAAATGAATTATAATAGACGTGTAAGTAAGTACCTAGCTACTATTTTTACGTAATACACACCATTGTTTTGGCTAGGGGATGGTCACTACGTGATAAAGCTCATTTATTAACCCTTAAAAAATGTATCCGGGCCAATTCGTCCCCCTTTTCCGTAAGACTGAATCTAACAACATTTTAATCAATTCTCCACAGAGTTCGCGAGTCAGCGCGCCAGATAGACTCATTACACCAACCCCAAATAAATATAAACAGTAGCGGAAGGGGCCAGCCCCACTATTAACGTTATTCACACGCGTCGCTAGATCTATAAATAAAAGCCAACTAGGACAGCCGCGACCCTAGAAACAAAAAAAGACAAAGTTCACGTTCGAGTGATCGGTGCGGTTCATAAATAAGGCTCGTTTATTTCATTGCATTAAACTGGTGATAAGTTATTTGACGGTTCATAAATTCGTACCCCATCGCTGGAGTTTGGAGTACGGCGAGTGCGGGCGCCGGCGGCCCGCCCGAGGCGCCGCGTCGGCCCGCCGCGCTGCCAAAACGACGTCACTTCATCATTCCTCCGCTCGCCTTTCTGGCTACTGTACGCAGTAAAGGCTTTGATTTTACCCGCTTGCCTGTCATGTTTGGTAATACTATTTTCTGCTCTATAAAGTCTATGACTGTTTCGCTGCACAATAAATTAAGTAGGTACCTTCTGCGACTGCAATTACGACACTTCAAAGCAAATACATACGAGGTGCATATTCACTTTAGGAATATGACTAAAATTAAAAATCTTAACTAGCAGAAATGAACTCGTAAATATAACTCACTGAAGATATCCTCTTTTTTCCGCAAAATACTTAATATTATTCGTGCAATAAAATAATAACAGTACCGAGCGCGACTAGCAAAATCTGAAAGTGAATTGTAGCGAGTGGGAAAAAAATGACTCTAAGTGGATAAAGAGCGAACACAAACGAAAAAGTCATTTCATGGCGCTCGGTGGTGACGCAACTCAAAGCCAACAAGCAATTGCAATACCTATTCCATCTGTTTTAAGGATTGTATTTGCGGAACAAGAAATCAACGTGGCTAAGTTCAATAAAGCTTTCCCCCAAATAAGCCATAAAACGAGCGGCACCGCGCCCGCCGCCGCCGCGCCCGGCCGCTATGCGGAGCTGTGTTCCCGTTCCAATTATTTGTTTGTGGAGGCACAATAATTTTATTTTACGTTTTATTTAACATTTATTTCGTTACGGCAATTTCACGGGTATCAAAGAATTGCTAGATTGTGATTTAAACGAAATTGGTTATTTTCCACTTCGAGGACTAAACGTTATTTCGCTGGTATCGAGTTAATATTATTTTATTATGCATGATATTGTTTTCTTAATCAGAAACATTTCATTTTTACAACACGCTTTTGCGAGTGATTGGCTATTATTGGAAATTAAGTTGTTCGCTATGATTAGGATTTAGAATCGTTATTATGTTTTCAAATCGTAAACTTATGAACATAATACGTACATAAGCATATAACAAACTGGTCAGAAAATAATTTCTTAGTGGTATTGATGAAATTGAACGTTAGTTTTACGAGTTTTAGCGGAACCGTCAAACGGAATGATCTGTCATTCATTAGTAGTCAGTAAGTATACCTAAATAGGTATATTTTCATAAGTTTTGGAAGATCTTGACTAATAACGAGTACTTACGTATGATTCGAAGCATGTGGTAGAAAGTTAATGATAATTTCCAAAACCGAGAACAGATTTGGAGAGTTTAACGTAATGGAGTTCTATCACTATAAATAAATAAACAATAAACCTGGATTAAACAAGTCAATTGGGGCTTGGGCGGGAGACAATGTGCGGTCACGTTTAACTGCCGAACCCGACGGTAACCGATCGCGGCCGCCGTAATTCAATGATCGTAAACGCTCGCAATGATATCAATTAGACGGGGCCCGGGACCGATAAAGCTCCGCTTTAATTAGGAGAACAAACAACAGACGGTCCTTAATGAGCCGTGAGCGTATGGAGGGCGAGAGAGGTAATTAGGTCGGGGGAGACGGCACAGCCCTCGGCGATCAATTATTGAGTCTCCGTGATTGATTCGGCGCGCCCGCCGCGACGGCCGCGGTTCACGCCGCCACCTATTGCGACCGCCGCGCCGCGCGACCACACCGCGACCTCACTCTTAATCCCGACTCGGGCCGCAGCGGCGCAACCTTTACCGATAATACCCTCAACTTATTCAACTCGAGCTCCATCACAAACCGCAATAAATTACTCTCCAACCTAATTATCACAAGTGCCACGATCTTCTTGGAAATTATTAAATTAAATCAATATTACAGCCTTATACCATATTATAAATTAACGAATCAACGTTCAATGAGACACGTCAATTCAAAGGAGTTTCCGGCCCCCATTTATTATAACGTATATTATCTGATGTCTTGCTAATAGCCATCATCGAAGGGTAAAACGCAGCTGTAAAGCCCGAACTTGCGTTAAGTCGCGTATAAATTATCTACAAAATAAGGACATTATAAACCATTTAGAGCAATAACCTATTCTAAACTGAATATAGCAATAAATAAATTGAATAAATTATTATGTATTATTTTGTTACGAGAATAAAATGTTGGAGGTGTCAGTGTTAATGGTCGGGCAGGGAAGTCGGGGAGGTCGAGAGAAGAGGACAATGCGCCCCCGGGGCGCTTTTGTTGCCACGGATTCCCTGTCCGTGACATCTGTCCGGATCGCTACAATAACTCGCAAAAAACTCACTCCAAATTTACCAACTGTAAAGCGTCTCACCGCGATTATTTTCCGCTGAATATACAATGCGAGTGCGCTACTCTGCGAGCGGAGACTTCTTCATCGACGCCATTGTTGCTGCTGACGTATCATTTATTTAGGTCTGAATTAGAGCCGGCGCCCCGGTGGTCGTATCGTCGATCACCCTGAGTTTCATAACAAACACTGTCATAATATTATAAAAGGGCGTTAAATTTTTCCATTTGAAGGCAATTGTGTCTCTTTGCAAAGCAAGCGTTTAACTATTATATTTTGTTAACCGACTATTCTATTAAATAAAAGGATGTGATAATCAATAAAGTCATATTTAAGAAATTAATATAAGTAATTATATTTTTAATCTTACCTGCACATAAGTAAGTATATTGTAGATTCATCATAAGCTAAGTTAAGTAGGTATCTAAATCAATTTATTTTGTGAATACAATTTCCATGTCCTTATCATATACGTATTGTTTATGAGCAAATTGAATTCAACTCAGCACAATGCCACAAAACTATAAAACAAACTTAAATTAAATAATAATGTAGTCAAAAGCTATCTCAAGTTTAATCGACACCTTGTTTTTTATTCCACTAATTCAGAGCGCACCGCGAGGCGGGAGGGCGGCGGACCAAAATAATGCCTGGATCATATTTTTTTTTGACTTCCGTCAGAGATAACGGTCAAGAATAAACACCTTTGTGTTGTTAAAAGGACAGCGAGCGCAGTCGACGTTAAAACCGCTATAATTGTTTATAAACACTGCATACTACCCCTCGTTATTTCCCACACAAACTTACAATTATTTCGCATTTAGACAATTTCCTCTAGTCAACGTATGGTCAAACTTTTCTCTTAAGATTAATCGAGAGGGTCTTCGTACGGAACGGATATAATACACTCCGGTTCCGGATTGAACAAAGGGACGTTACAAATTTCCTGTAACGTCCATGATTGCTGACGAAGATTTTGTTAGATATATGACGCACGAAATGATCGCCGAATGAAACATGCATTAACACACGGCATCGATCACGATAGTGGTGTTCGAAGTGTATTCAAACAATAGTAAATACATTTAGCGTGGCCATTGTTTGATTTATAGTGAAAGTGTGTAGGTAATTTATAAGAGTGGAGCGGGAGTGGACGAGGGTGAGTCGCGGCCGGCCACGGCGGGGTGCCGGGAAATCGGGGAAAAGCTGAAGATTTATCACCGGGCGAGCCACAGCCGTGGCTGACCGCGACCGCGCGACTGTTTGCCCACTCATTAAAGTCACCAAGTAAACGCTTAGTGCGAAGACGAGTATATTTGCGGAGCAATTAACGCGCTCGAGGTGAGACGAGGGTTGCGGGGTTGCTAGCGGTCATTGTTTGTAAACGATTATTATGCTAAAGCAACAGACTCGACAGCAACACAAATCATTAAACTCTGTTCGTACGTGTCACCGTAACTCTTCCAACTCTGGTCTATTTACAAACATGGATGGATACAATTATTACTTTTTTCTTACACACCGTGCTTTGTCGCGCACCACGTAGTGACGGCCCGTCAGATAATAATTTTCATATAATATGTATATACTTATAGATATTTTTATCGGTTAGAGAACTACACCAAAATTTTAGCGACAAACTCAACCATCTTGTGCTTACACGATATCGTTAAAATGCTTGTGACCGGTAGATAAGACCGATACAGAAGTGTGGAGTGTACGGATATCGTAATGCAAACACGCACGGTGTCAATCACGACGAGGCGGTGCCTTACAACATTTTATCAGTTGTCACATAATCTAACTATAACGCATTTATGTCAAATCGTTGATATACGCCTTGATAAGCCCACCCACGTTTACTATTTCATCATATAAAAGCAATGGCGGCGTTATATACTGTAACACACCGATCGCCATCATTACACATGTGAGATTATGTCACTTATGACACCAAGGTGTGTCAATTCAGGGCTATTTCTAATTTTATCAGTATTTGAACTTTCGATCAATACAGTTTACCTATGCATAATATCGTGTTAAACAACTTGTTATCAAAGAGACAAAAAATGTTAAGTAGGTATATTCCTTACGACATGACAGACTTTCAAAAGCGCCTGCACTAATCATAAGACCTAGGCAAAAAGGCGACGTGGTTGCGTGGTAGCATAACAAAATGTTGTCAATTTCAATAATGCTAGATTTTATTGTATTTCAAACATTAAATAAGTTATCTTAAACATACATTAGCTTATTTTCACAATGGCTCTAAACTATTTTATCTCTCATCTTATATAATTAAAATAAGGGTCCAACCCCAGATTGAAACCCACAACCACCGGAATTAAAGGAGCGCGTTCACATCAGTTAACCATCTCGACACGATGTTATAAACATTTATGGTCATTCATATATATTCTATTTCTTTATTGATTTTTTTTATATTACAAAGAAAAAGAATATCTTTGATAATTTGATCATTAGTTACTAATTATTTAATCAAGTACCGACGTGCCTAACTATTACTGTAAATAATTGAATGTTTGGAAAACTGCTGAAACGTAATGTCTGTTTTGGTTTGACTCTCGTCTTCTTCTCTTCTATCTTAATAAAATTAATTCATTAATATTTTCTTCATTTATATACTTGAACAACAGTTTAGAAATTTAAATCTCACATTAAAACACTCCGGTTCTATCGGGATGGGCAGAGCCATAAGACGTCGGTCAAACAACCCGCAACCATTACTACTAGTATTCGATGTCTGACGAGGAATACGATGTTCCGCACGGAATAGAAAAAAAACCTAACTATACAAATTAAAATTTAAACTTTACACTTTCACTGACACTGAACATCGGTCATTGACTTGGACTAATTAACCATTGACCTTTCATAAATAATACTTCGTAAGTACCTATGTATGTCACTTGAGATCAGGGCGCCATCTACCAACCCACCCACTGGGTGTGAGTTGTGAGGTGGAGTACCAACCTCATCAACCCTGGTGTCATGCTTACTATTGAGCCGCCAAAGGCCCCTGACATGGCTCACGTAACGACTACTTACTTACATCAGTCATAGTTTAGTAATTACGTAACACAAAAATATGAGTATCACATAATTACATCACGGGGTGTGCGGAGTCGAACTCTCACGTAACGAGTCTTGTAGAGTTTGTAAGTACATAACTGTAAACAATGCTGACTCAGTTATTGTTCCTACGAGCAAAATATATTTTATTACATTAAGAACTAAAAGTCTGTAAGTATCTTCACGAAGGCAGGTTGGTTTATTAGTTTGTTTAAGTCATAAATTCCTCCGTGTTTTCCAATTCGAACTAATTAGAGTAAAAATAAAACAAGTTTCTGTCATTACTCAAAGCAAGGTCGCTAGTGACTAATTAATCGGTGAAAGAGTGATGGTAATAGATGTTCCCGGAATATTTATGTTCCTCAACAAAATATTTATTTTATTAACCAGTGTTTTCATCAAAATGGACCACCAACGGTTATATTGCGAATAATATCATATTAATAAAAGCAACGACAGATATACGACACATCCGGAACATTGGTGAAAATAAATAAGATATTGGAATAAAATGCCGCTGCCTAGTTCAGATTTTAATTTATTTCATTTCTTACCTATACATAAACAGCCTATATACGTCCCACTGCTGGGCACAGGCCTCCCCTCAATCAACCGGAGGGGGTATGGAGCATACTCCATCACGCTGCTCCACCTACCAAAACCTGAACCTGATTTCTTACCTATATAAAAAAATATTTCCAATTTTACCTATTAACTAAAGGTATTTATAATAATATCTAATTTACTGAGAAACTTTACATCAAAAGACTACAGTACTATCCATTGTTGGTGTTGTGATATAAATTTGATAATTAGGTCGGAACTTAATCCGCAGTGATTAATGAACAAAGCGAGCACTACAGACAGACCACCCACGGGGAGGAGACGGCTTAATAAGACCCTCATTAACACCTTAATGGCTATTCTCAATTCGCTTGATTTCTCTCTACTGTTATTTATTTTTTCCCTCTCGGTCCCGCAAACGCTCCCGCGCACGGTTCTCTCAGCCGCCCTTTTAATTGAATCTCTGTCCTTTTTCTAAACTTATTCTCTTTGACTTAAGATTACTGATGTATTTAAATTGGGGTTTTGTTGCGTTTTTATAGTCTTCCTGGGCCTGCTTAGGCGTTTTAGTCATTCCTTTTTATTGAACTTTAAAATTGGTTTTACTTGTGCGCGACGAAGAAACTTTTGTGTACTTACTAACTAAATTTATACGTTGTATAAACTTGACATTTAGCCACAGAGAAGAGCTTCTCATTTCACGGATAGTGTTGTTAATTTGAGATGTCATCACTGTATGTCTATCATTTGACTCGAAAGCATCGCAGGGGAAGGGCTCTGAATATTTCCGTTCGCAATAAACTGGTGAGAAACGCATCGCAGGACGGTGCACATGCTGCCGTTGTGCCGACGAAAGATTTTACTACCGAGCTGTACAATATACTATATTTTTGTGTTTTTTGATATTGTCATTCTGATTACCTTTGTTTAATGAAAATGACATAAACAAAGAACTTGCTATAACTATAAAGTAGAGCATTAAGTTTACTTTTTCTTCTTTCATTGTAGTGTTGTTTGAAGTAGTAAAGTAGAACAACTTCAGGTATAGTGACGTCAGCGGGGGTGTTTCCCTAGAAGGGTAAAAATATTCAAATTGACTACTTGACAGTTTTCGGATAAGTATTTTAAAATTTACAATTAAAAATATTTTATTTACCCGAAAAAGCTTTATATAATAGAGCAAACACATTTTTCTTCAATTATTTTAAATTTCGCGCAAAAACGGTTGGTCACATGACATTTTGCCCAGTGACGTCACAGTTCAACAAACAAAGAAGCTCTCAAACAGTAGTTATCACTTGAAACCTGGCAGATAGATTTTGTTTATATTGGGAAATGTAACACACGAAGCCCAATCATGGCCGCCTGTGTTTCGGTTTTGTAATAGGTACACAGTTAAAAAAACGCATTCTTATTTTGTAAAAATAAAACATATAAAAATTATCTTAATAAAAAAGAACTATTGGATAATTATCGTTAAATGATAAACTACCATATCCGACATGTTTCATATTATTTTATTGTTATAACTGTCAAGTAGCCAATTCTGAATTCTGCAATCGGAGATTCAAACCATAATAGTTAGATAAATAACAATAACAAGAAGTTAGCAAGTTCTCTGTTTGTGAGTGTGTTAATTCACTTAATTAAAACCTACACATATTGCAAATCGAAATAGTTGAATCGGATTTAGATAATAAAGGTAGGTGCTACTGATAAGTATCATGCCCCGGATGGCCTTGCCTCACAGGTCACACGTGCCCAAAACACCTGCAGGCGGGAGAATTTTGTGAATGGAAGATACAATGTAGGTCTGTAATTTGGCTGGCACGATATAAGTACAGACTCAGATCAGACTAGCTCTAGGTGAAAAAAGATAAAAATATCGGTAGATAATTTAAAACCTGATTTCTGTTTTCAGAAATATAATGCATTGACATTATTAAAATTGTAAAGTACGGTTACTTAAACTTTTTTTATGTATGCGAGCCGACAATAGATAAAAGATGGCGCTGCCGCTGCCGTACCCGTATTGTTAGTAAGTCGCCGCTCGAACAGACGGCGCCACCAGCGTCGCTAGTGTACTCAAATGGCAGCTGAATATTTTTTCCTGCAATGGCCATACAACACTCTACAGGAAAATCATACGTAGTGCGTTTACAAATAAGGTCGAGTTCAGAATGGACCTCGATGAAGACTTACATAGCCAGAAACAGGCACGAGTGTATTTGTGGCGGAGCGTCGTCATTGTTCGCTAAATTGTCGCTTGCACGGAACCGGCCGGGCTTGTCGTGAGTTAGGTAGGAGCGCAGGGCACACAATCATACTACACGTACATTTAAACACCTGTTATTAAACATGCACAGGGTCACAGAGCGTAGATACAGCAAACCTTGTTTAATACAATGACAGATAGAGATCTCACACCTAACGATTTAGGATGCACCCACAACTACCTACATGTTTCCACACGATATTATAATTATAAGGTGAATGAACTCATTCCTTTACGAAAATGTGAATTCTTATGGAAAAATATAACTTAAGGTTTTCGTATCTGCGATGCAATCTACAAATTAAGAGTAAACATAAAACTACGTCGTAATTATTGTTTTAACCGCGACGAAGGCACTAAAACAAAGAAAATAATATAACTTATAACGAAGCCCACTCACATGTTCTGTGAAAACTTCTGATATGAACACTTGGTCTCTTCAGGATTAAGACAAGAGTTTCCTTTTAACACTCGGCAAAAAGGATGATTCTTTCGTTCAACGGATTTTCTGGATTTAAAGGATTTCAATAAGCACGCTCAAGTCAGCGGGTTAAATCCAATGAGTCGGATATGTTTAAATCCGAATACAATAACGTCTTAAACTGATTGTCCTTGAAAGTTACGAGTACATGCTTTTCTATTTATTACAAAACGGCATATTAACAAAGACGGTGATCGAATAACATTCGATTCGATGGCCTCGCGTCCCTAGTTCCCTTATAGGGATTACGCCGGTTGCGGAGCACACAGAGCGATCGCCCATTTGTCCCCCTTAGCCAGACAAGGTGTTAAACTGAAAGCTATGCAGACATGTAAGTACGTACACATGTAGGTACCGTCTGCAAACAATTACATGTGATTCTATTTATGTAACCCCAGCGCTGTAGATGTGCATATATTCGGAAAATCCTTTTTGGGTCGAATTAAGCGTTATGAAGCCAGAAATTTTGATGTTATCGGAAAATAAATTCTTTAAAACTGAACCAAGATAAAGTATAATTAGTGTAATAGCGGTCGCTTTTGAATGTATTTTTTGAGTTTAAATATTAATGTTTCGTGACAGGGCGGCGGCGCGCGGCGCGGCGCGGCTTCGCGAGGTGTCGGTGGTTTTCTGGCCCAGCGCGCCCGGACCGGTTCGCCGCTGGCTCGCACGCTACGCCAGAAAAGCCAAACACGTTGTACTGCCTGCACCGCCGCCGCGCCGACACCGATAAACCTTCCTACCTTCCAATACAGACAACCTATTGGTACCAATTTGCAGACCGTTTCTTCCTTCAAGAAGAAAGTAGAAATCGAATAAAGGTACCTTACGTAAAATATATTTTTAATAATTGAATTAAACTGTGTCGTAGAAATGTATATGAAATTCGTCAAATCTGTCATGGTAATCTCTATACGTAGATAGATGTAAACTTCACCTTTGGCTTATTATATAGGTAAGTAAATTATAAAGACAAAAGACACATACCAATGGTGAGTAGAACGCTGAGCTGTCGACACCAATGCTCGGATAAGGATTTTGGTCTGTCGAGGGGTAAGGAGCGCCGTAGACCCCAACGGCTGCACTCGACAGACGCGGGTATGAGGATAAGGCGAGCCTGGCTCCATCGTACTGACAGGAGCAGACAGTTTGTCCGGAGACGGGGTCGGTGATGATGGGGCGGGGGGTGTCGCAGCATGAGGCGGCGGGGGTGCTGGCGTGGCTGCCGGCGCCGGGCGACAGCGCGCCGCCTGGCACGCCGGACCCGCCCGGCGACAACGGCGGCGCCGAGCTTGACCCACCGTCCGGCGACGTGGCTGCGCCGCCAGTGCCCGCCCCGCTGCTGCCCACGAGCAACTGAAACGTCACATTACATTAAACACATCAAAA
The DNA here is from genome assembly GCF_024362695.1 of Pectinophora gossypiella. Classification (NCBI taxonomy): domain Eukaryota; kingdom Metazoa; phylum Arthropoda; class Insecta; order Lepidoptera; family Gelechiidae; genus Pectinophora; species Pectinophora gossypiella. The sequence goes on from NC_065433.1 coordinate 14,032,474, forward strand.
TCACACTTTAACATCACGACAATAATTAAATCACATTTATGTTTCTGCTCTACAACGTTTTGTGATGCATGACACATCAGCTGATAATAATGATTAAACATGATATTCCCATATGTATCAAAACCATATATTATTCGCGATTTTAATAGCCTATGTGGCGTACATATTAGGTTCACTTTGCGAGACTGTCTTTTGTTTGGTTGGAGTTTCCAGGCTGAATCACCTGGCTGTCCGGAAAAGTAAAATGTGGACACCTCTACCAATTCGCAACGGCGCAGTGTAGTGAAGTATGATCCATAACCCATACATTGGCGGGAGCCTTGTGACCAGCAGTGGGACGTATAATATAGGCTGTTTACTTGACGGTTTTCTACCGAGGTTTGCTTAAGTAAACATACTGTAAAATGAATAACTAAATAAAGTCTTACCCCACGATAACTTTTCTAAACAAGCCATTAAATATATTAATTGAAACTTTTTAAACTAAGGTCATCTTTATCGAATATTTTTATGGTTAAGTTTAGGGGTAAGGATAATTGGCCAAACCATAGAATCGATGGCTAAGAAGTGACAATGTCCCTTTATAAATTATACAGGATATAAGATGAGAAAGTTTATCAAAAAGGTGTCACACTATCGGGAGTAAGGCTTCAATGCACAGTATGCCATTATTTGATAGGTACACGAAAATTCCACTGAATTTGAAGGTATGTGCTCCAAAGGCGGTTAAGAAAGTAAAGACTGATAATGTATAAAAGATACGACTAAAAACTATTGCTAAATCTAGAATAAAATGATGGCCATCAAACCCGGACACTTCGTGAAAGATGGCCAAACATGTTTTTTATAATTTAATTTTTAATATATATTTTTGAGCGATGTCATTACAAATCGTTACTTTTACAATTAATAACCGAAAGTTAATTGATTACAGTTTAAATAGAAATAACGATTTTTGAAGTAAATAATAAAAGTTTTTTAATATGGTCTAAATAAACCTATGGCAAACTGTCCCGGTTTTGCCCTGATATATAAAAAATACTATGTATACTTCATAAGTAGTACTAGGTATAAAACTAGTATCAACTAGGTATAAAAAATCATTACATTTTTAGGGCAGTGCGGTAAGATACTTAATATTAGGGCATCAGTCTTATCTGAGTAAAATCTTTGGGACGCGACTATCGTCTCAGGTTACTTGGAGGAAACGATTACTAAAATATGTTATGGAGAATCAAATTAGCGCTTGATTGATCAAAGCGACGACCGTTGGCATGATTTTGTAGTTATATAATGTAAATAAGTAATTTAATTTATGCGCTAACCTAACGTAACTAAATATTTTCAAAATATTGACATAGAAAACTAAGAACAATGGCTCTAACTGGCTCAATAAATATTAACCCGGTGCCTTAATATAGAGGAAGCAAATATCTAATAAAAAAATATAGACTGCGACTAAACGAACGAAAGAGTGATTCTAAGACCAAGCTCTTAAGCCTGCTTCATATAACAAATATGAATTGGAAATACAGACATAATTTGGACGGTAAAAGATTAAAGGGAAGAGAAAAGGTCCAAAGGACGTCAACACATTGGTCAACATGGAGCAAAGTTGACATAGAAATAATAGCATAAGTTTCTGTGTACACACCCAACCCTACTTGAGCCTTCAATGCTCCGTTTGAGTGCACCAACTTGTTTTCTTTAAACAGAGCGAAATATCTTCAAGTCTTACCGAATCAGTAGGTATATCATTCGATGACCGTTTTGCTTGAGGCAGATTAAGTGGTAAGTAAGTAAAATGTTACCAATAGATTTACATACATTAATTAGAACCTCTTTTTACGTGTCAACTTAAGAATACCTAACCATCAGAACATCTTTTGATCCAGTTGAAATTGGAGGCCAGTGCTCACCGACGCGAGCCATTTACTTCGATAAAGGTGAGCTACAATTACAAAGAAGCCAGCCGCGATTCAGCCGCCATGTTGTTTGAATAGCGCTATCACTCCGCCTCGCGTGTATACCCGTAATTAGTAATAGTCGCGATAACACGTACGTACGTTCTTCGTGTCAAATGTGGACCGCCACACCGATATTTATATATAAATGATTTGATGTCAATCGCGCGCTAGATAACACTCACACAAAAACACTGATATTAAAACACTGATTGTCTTTGAGTGACATTATCCAATATTCAACATACTTTCCATTATTTAGAACCCACAACACACCGATTTTGCTTATTAAAGTTGCGCCAGCCTATAAATTTGAATTGCCGATTATAACTTATTTCTTATTGGTATCAGGAATTTTTCTAAATTCTTTACTGGTGGCAAATCACACAGTATAGGCACCTATCCAAAATTAAAGTAAGTACCGAGTACATGTTATAGCTGAGCGTTCGCTGTTTGCGTTTGTTTTAAATTGATTACAGCGTACACATGTTCCCGCGGTGTGGGCACCCTGCTGATCTTCGGACGAGGCCCCGGGGAAACCTGCTTCGGTTCAAAGTAATATAATGTATCACGTAGGTACGTACAACTATTATTACCTCTATGTCAATCAGAGTGGAATGAAAAGACAATAATAATATTGCTACTGGAGGGTCGATCAAACCAAATATGAGCAATATTGTGTACAGAGAGGGAGACTTGAAGCGCGCTTGACTGCTTGAGTCAACAAAACTTCCAATAAAAACTACTTGGACGGAAAACTGTCTCGGAGGACAACGCAAACACTCCTCTTAAAACGAAATCCTCATCCAGTTGCTATTACCCTTAAATTAAATAAAAAAAGCTTTAGTAATTTAGTCCAATCTGTCAAATGAAGAGTGTTGAGCAAAGAGAGGGGGTTTGGATTAATGTTTTATGTGGGCGAATATCACGTGTTTACACGCAGGGTGGAGTTTCTTTTAGAACTTGTTGTAACATTAAGTATGTATGTACTTGTGTTAACCATCAATTAATCCTGAAACTTTAAGGAATGTTTTTTTGTTGAATGCTCCCTTTGCACTAACCACGATAGCTACCTGTAGGTGTCTTTGAAAGCATCGCTTCATTTATTAGAAGCTAAAACTAGTCATGACTACTCACGAAGAAAGAGGATAGAAAGGCCCTAACGCGCAATTGTATGAGAACCACTGTTGCCGGTTCAACCCCGTTCTCTTTTACTACTACTCCTGCAAACAGATAACTACAACAGCTCTTCTGCTTCTCAAATTCCATAACTACTTTACCGGCTATGTATATTTTATGTGATAGGCTGCAATTTTATGATTACTTTTCATAAGGTATTGCATACCTACAGAAGTTTTTATTTTTTAATAGCTGATCTACGTTTTTAGCTTTCTTGTGATAAGGTGGAACTCCTTGCATGATAGTCGATATTTAAAATATTGCTCTGAAGGTTATAATACACAATACGACCTTTTAATATATTTACGCAGAGCTCCGTGAGTCGTAAAATTTGCGGACGAGTGGAGTGCAAAGTTGAAGTATGAACCATTTGCTCACACTTGTATGGCGTGTGTTACGCAGTCTCTGGGCCCTCCCGCAACCTCTCTCTTATTTCGTGTGACTATTTACTTCTAATTCCTGTATCTCTGACCTTTGAGAGGGTGGGTTACCTTCATACGTAGGAACCTAGTACATACCTATCACACAATTTTTATTGGAAATTTCAGATTAGTAATGTCATGCCCGCTATTGTTTATTTGTCAGCTTCGTGTTTCATTGAATGAAATATATTTTTCCTTCTTTCGCCTAACACCCCTTATTATACATTACATTACTATCTTGAATTACTATAGTATTTACGTATTGATCTACTTACTAGTAAATTACTTAATTTCACTCTCTATCGCCACTATCACACATAATCTATCACTTTTTAACTAAACATAGAAATTGTCTATGAAGTTATTCTTGATAATTATTAATTAACGCTAGTAAGCCCACGTCACTTCACTCAAAAAATGTACACATATAATATTAAAAAATGTTAATATTAATGTGTCTATTTTAAATCCATCAGTTTTAACTTAGCGTGTCGGAAACGTCCACAATAGTGTTAAATTTTATTAATATAACATTTTTAACCAACTTAAAAAAGGAGGTAAAGCAGAGAAGGAGGTTTTTAATATTGTTGTAATTGCAAAATATTCGTGTATGTTAAACTATGTGGGCTTCTAAAAACACGTGCCATATTTCACAGGGGTATGTACCTACCTATATACAGATACATTTCTGTCCACATTTTTCTCAGAAAATATAAATCGTATTGTAATATTGGAATAAGTATGGTCCAACTTAGGGAACAGTGCATATTTCATCAAAATCGGCTAAGTAGTTTTAAAACAATGATCTCGTTGATGTCTTTTGTATGAAGGAAACCAGCAGTGTAAGTAGGCAAATTACACTAAAAAAGTAATTAAAAAAAAGTCTAGAAGATTTGTCTAATAAAAAGTAAGAAATAATATTTTGTTAAATACAATGTCACAATCTAAATAGAAGTCAGCGCACATAGAAAGAAGGTCATCTTATGTTCATGTTCACACGTTGTCATAGGTAAAGTGACCACACGGTGGAGCATATCGAGGGTTTGCAAGTAAGGAAGGTTGGCTGCCCCGACTTCAGAATTCAGATTCTAACGTTGTATTCAACAAAATATTACTTCTTACTCTTTATTTTGAAGTCGGTTTGATTTTTTTTATAAGTACTATTAAAAGTAGGTATACCCAAGGTATTTTAAAATGGTTACGAAAATATCATGCTGACATAGAGTTAGTTTTCAGAGGTAGGTTATCATAATTACGAGTTTACGAGTAAGTATAAGTAATTAAAAAATTGCGGATTTCTATAAAACGACTAACAACGCATATCTCAATAGTGGCCTGAAACAGGGCCTACAGGGCATATTTTATTTAAAAAGTTTAATACGTCTGAATTTGGATATCAGTATGCCTGGTCTAGTGTCATGATGACGGGTGTGAGCAAAGGCGTATTTCGTGCGAACAGACAGACAAGCATACATGCTGAAACCGTAGGAATTTTTAGTGACTAATCATTTTCGTTTAGTTCCGAGATTGCAGCATTTAATTTCAATAATAATATTTTCGTAATTTTTTTTTTAATAACATCTGAAAACAAAAATACAAAGAACTTCAGAGAATTAATTTCCGTTATTACTGTAACTAACCCCTAAATTACGAGTACCTATTACGGAATAATTTATTCATCGAAATAGCTATTTCCTGTGCAGATCTAAATGGTCATTCTAATTGTCAATGTTATTTATATATGGAGAGCTAGCTAAGCATAATTGAAATAGGGCGTGTCTCATTTAGTATGCGCCTAGTAAATCCGTCCGCTATTGGATATTCTCTGGGTACAGGTGATAGTCAGTAGGTACGGGAAGTGGAAGCTTTCAGTGGGTCGTCAATATTTGATGAGAGTCGGACAGTAGCTCGACCCGCCCCCCATCATACTGACCCGCTCGAGCCGAAACTAAAGGACGGACGACAGCGAAACTGACCACTTTTACTACAAGACTTTCCAATCCAACCTATCTTTTACTAAGTTACACAGGCGAAACCTACAATAGTGTTAACAATTATTATCGATTGTCAATTTCCTGGAATAATATAGATTCATCATGTTTGTGAATAATTGAAATGTCAACTTGGGATTCGGATACACACAAACATATAAACAGCCTACATAGCACGTGCTACTGTCCCACTGCTGGGTACAGATTCCCGTAACAATATAAACATTTTATTGGGTAGGGGAAATTTCCGTTTTATTCCACAAAAGTGCTTACAATTTTTTCACGCTTTTGTTTGACAATTGAAAGTTTGACAAATGCAACGTCTAAACACACGTACTTTTTCACATAAATTATCTCAATGCTAAGTAGGTACTTAGGCTTAGGCACTTAGAGAGAAACACGTGGTACCGACCTACTCTACAGTTAAAGCAGTGTGTGGCCGGCGACGCATACGAACGATGTCGCAAAATGTTATTACAGATAAAAAGATACACAAAAGGCCAAGAACCTTCTCGGGGAATGAAAATACAATTTTGTAATAGAAACGATTCTGCAAACATTAGTTCATGAAACTCTATTTCAAAACAAGTAACCTTTTAATTGGATGACGTTTGGACCACACTTGCTGTCATTTGATTAACTCCAAAGTATCAGAATGGGTTTGAACATCCATTACAGTCGATTCGGGTTATATTAATTGAAAAGCATTGGCTACCTGCTGCATTACCTTCATTTCTCACTCCGCCATTAAACCGGCCAGCGGACAGTAAAGGCGTAGTAATGTGTTTATTTTAAAAGCACAGTTAAAAGGCATAAAGATGATCTCATAATTTCCATTACATTAGCAAAGGCATTATCCCGTCTCGAAGGCCCGTCGCTCGCCGCTCCAATTTCGCCCTGGCCAACGGGATATGTTAAAGAGGACATTATAATAATTAGATTGTTATCAGATGTTATTATATGAATTTTCCAAAATTATAAGAGTGAACGACGAAGATAAGTCGACGATATCGTGACGACGGTAGGTTGCCCGCACATAGATTACGGAATAGCCGCCGGCCAGCGGCGTAATCGGGCGCACTAAATTTTGGTCCTTTAGAAGAGCACGCCATACAGCAAATCGATAACCGATCATTATAATGATTGGGCTGTAAACGCTGCTCTTGTTTTCTTTTGAGACGCTTGACGAACGGGAGTCGTATTTTAATTTGAGTGAGGGAGCGTGCGGGGTGCGCGGGCGCGCACCTACTCCATGCGTGTTCATTCCACCTGACCGACACGTTTGGCCCAACAAACAGCAAATTTCTCGTTTTAAAACGCCTATTCGGCGAGCGGCAAACCAAATTACTTATATTGCTCTAGAGGCACAAAGCCTAAATTGTATGGGGAATAAGAAGAAAGACGCAGATTACTTTCACACGGAATATGGAGTCCCACCCCCCTCGAGTAATCGGTTACCATTACGATGAGTTTTTAAAGTCATCGTTATGTGAGTAACGATTTGAATATTAACAGCATTCATTATTGAATACACAAAAACATTGCTTTTATACCTGTGCGAATTTTAATACATATTGAACGAACGATGAACAAAATACGAACCATGAACAAAAATTTTTGTAAGTCGTCTTTTGAAAATACATATAACAGCAAACTGGCTACTATCCCTAGCTTAAAGTTCTGTTGTCTCATCATAGTACCTATATCTCAAGCAAATGGGTAATGTCGAGGATCGGAAGTCGTATGAACTCAAAAGTAAGTCATTTAATTGTTTCCCTTTTTCATGTACATGGTGCTATGTTCAGGTCATTCACTGGGAGATTTGGCGTGTAATGTAACAATGAAAGATTCGATTTAGTGTTAGGTAGTTATATTATATATTTACGGTCTGGCCAACGAGCTTTTGCTTATTTTTAAGCTTTAAACTGAACATAAGTCCGATCAACGCGCGGGTCAGACCAACTTATGCTGGAAAGTCCTACAAAGATATTGTACGCTCAGTATAAGTTGCTCGCACGCGTATAACCGCACGCCCCCGCGTGTTTTAGACCAACTTGCTCTGGAAGGACTATACGAGTTTGTAGTCCTTTCCGTAAGATGGTCTGACCTGCGCCGTACAACGCAGGCGCAGCGTCCTCTGCGGCCTTAGACGCAAACTCCGCGTGTATACATGCTCATTACATCTAGTAACTCCATTATGTTGGAATGTAGAAGACAAATTCCTCAGACATGGCGGAATATCTTCCATTTATACTATATTTTTACAATCCACTTATTGGAGACTGGAGTGCAGTCTTTGTTAATAGAATCTGGTCAAGAAATTAAGCAATGTCGGATGTAGTCTATTGGACTGTTTAATACTATTATTTTTAGATTCCTCAGGGTGTCGAAGAGTATTTAAAGCCGGTAGTCCAAGGTTGATGCACTGATACTTGTAGGGCCCACCCAGCTTGTCAATTTTGGCATTTGAATTGACAGCAGCTAGTCACCTGGTTATACACAAAATGTAGTGAAAGTAAATTATATTTGCCGTCCAGTTGATTCAGGATACAGCATTGCCAGAGCCTTTATTTTACTAGGTACGTTATTATTCTTACTTACACATCTGATAGTCAGAGACCGTGAGGAAAATCGCCCTGGGCATGTCGTAAAAACTGACTAAGATCCACAGACACAACTGTGTTAAGACTTCTATTTCAAATACGCCTGCTTAATCTGGTAGGGATGAAGGCCTGAGTGCATGTATTACGTTATTTTTTTTAAGAAGCTCTGAAAAAGTATAAAATTTATTTGTACTAGGTACTTACCTCTTAATAGGTCCGATAAATTTACACGATAGAGACTATGTCAGTGACGTGTGCTGCTGGTAGTTAAGATGTATATGATAGATTTATAAACCGGTGTTAATTTTACTTTTTGGAAGACTTCTGCTCTCTCTCTCTCTCTAATTGGGTAGGTTTGGGCTTGGACTCGCGTTCAGCATATCACATACACGTCATATTTCTTCGGAGTCCTTCAGAAATTGTATAATATTTTGATCTTTTATAGAGCTAGTAACTAATCCATGTCCCAAACGTCATGAATCATGTCATGAGCCTTTCATATTAAGAGAAAAAAAAATAATCATTTGTAACACAGCGGTGCCTACTTTGATCAATCTGAGTTAATACAGTTCCCCACATTATTCACAATATGACACCTTTTTTAAGTACTGTAACTAGCTAAGTAAGGCTAAGTTAAAATAAAAGAGTGATTCGTGGCATGTGGGATGTAAGGACGAGGTGCGTGCACCGTGCGGTGGCGAGGTGGCGCGCAGGGACGCGGCGCATAGCGCTCGCCTGACACTTCACAACTCCGCACCTATCCATTTACGTGAACCAACATTAGAGATGCGCCGGCAGCACCTCGGGGCATCTGATCGCACATCGATAAATATCAATCGCGCCCGCGACAACTATTAATGGTTATTTAACGGGATTCCATTCAATTATCGTCGGGCGTATTGCGTCGATAATTCCGATGGCCAAATTCCCAGTAGTTAATACTCGGCGGGTACTTCATTTATGGCTCTTGCCATGCGAGCAATCGCCTCGCCACATGTTCAATCGGTGACCATTGGGCATTAATTCTGCAACGTTCGCAGCCGTCAGAGCGTAAAAGTATGTTAATGTACTACACAAGTTGTAAAGTAAGGGATAAAAAATGTCACTTGCTATTTCGTTTACTTGCTTATTGATGAAATTGCGATGTTGTGCCAGTTAATGACGCTGACAATTAATAATACGATCTCCTTGAGGTGATTAAAATAAATTCGAATAAGATACGATATTCCAATGAGAAAACCATAGGTAATGTAAATAAAACAAACATTGTATGCTATTGCGTCCTGGGACTTTTGTTAACTATTATTACAAAATAAAAATAACTTACTCTTATATGGAGCCGCGAGTGGTCGTTGTGCGCGCTGTACATCGCCGACAAATCAAATGGAAACGCGTCAAGTAATCGCTTACGACAAATACAATCTAAGCGTACGCAAAAGAGCAATCGGGCGCGACGCGGCAATTTGAGATTCTTGTTCCATCTTAAATTATCGACAAGTTTAATAACAAGCGTAAATGCAATGGCAATAATCGCCACAAATTAATTACCAGCTTAGAGCAAGCGCGAAGAAAAACAGTAAAAGCAATGACGCGTTGTTGAAACACGGTAGTAGCCGGCGGCGGGTAGAATGGGGTGCAATAGGCTAAAATTTATACGCCGCGTAGGTGCGTCGGCCGGCGGGCGTTTGGAGTTTGGCTTATAAATAACATTTCGCGGGCGGAGCGGAGCTCGGATTATGAGGTCGGAGGACTCAATTAAATTGTGCTACCGGACCCGGCTTTTATTGTGGACTTTTGCCGTGACCTCCCACCGGATTGCCAGATAAATGGATCCACTTTACACGCGGCGTTGGCGTTCGCACAAAATTCGGGTGAATTAACGATAATGATTTCACCGCATCCAGTCCCGGCAATCTACGTTGTTGCATATTATATTGTACACTTACTAACGATGGTATAGTTTCCTACTCACTAAGTAGGTATGATGCGGTAGGTAATCTGCTTAAAGACAAATCGATTTTATCGTGGTTCTAAAAGCGGAATGATTATATCATACTTAGACGTTTATCTTTAAAAATTGTTGAAAAAAGTTTGATGCCCGTTGCCTAATACTATCTTACTTCATGATTGATGTAAAAACTTGTTCATATTATGTAAAATTGATTAGACCTATTGCTTACATAAGGAATGCTGTGGTAGGTAGGTACCTATAATGGTAGGTATGCAAGGGCTGTTTCCTCGACGTTTGTTTACTTTTCTAGTAAAGAACCCGTATCAGAAGGCTATTAAGTATTAAATGCCGTCGAGTCCACTTCAATGGTCAATTGCATTCGCTAAATTAGTCGGAAAATTGTTGTGGGATAGCACTGTGCTTTTGTGTAGCCAATGACGGTTCCGCCAATTCGGTCTGAATAAAATTTCTCTTTGTTTTAAAACAAAAATGAACATTGTTCGTAGGTACATTGTTCTTATTCGCTGATTATTTTTAAAATGTGGTATTTACATAATAGTCTGTTATTAATAAGTCAGCAAAGGATTCATTCATTTAGGTTTGAAATATATAGCTGCTATTTTATGTTTTCTTTCACGTAATGTCTATCTAAAAATTATGAGATTAAACGAACTTACCTGTAAGTGAAGTTCTATCTCAATTATACGAAGCTCCTTGTTCGAGAGGTATTAACTACATTGTTAATACCTCTCGAACAAGGAGCGAGTATAATAATAATAATATAATATCTATCAAATTATTTCTGCTATCTCAATTACTCTACTTAATACAATTTTGAAATATACTTTAATGTAGATCTTTTATACTAAATAATTGATAAGAACGCATTTGGGTTAACCATTGACGTACCCATTTTTTTTAAAAATATGGAGTTCTTATCAAATCATTATTCATTATGGCTTCATATACAGTGGTGCTGCTTCCTACTGGAAGCAGGACCTACTGGTCCACACCTTCATACTTTTATTTTAAGTTATACCTGTCATTTTCTTATCCGCCGAAAAGGAAAGGGACGGGTAATCCACGGGCATAACATTTATGAAATACACGTCAATTTAAACTGAAATTTAAACAACCCTCTCAAAATTTTACATTGTCCAATAACCCGACAAAATTAAATTGAGAACTCACGTTAAATGGGTTGCATACCTACTAGCGAGGCGACTATGTTATTCGCCCAGGTTATTCAGTTATTCATCAACCCCCTGGAATCAACACCAGCACCGACCTAAAGTAATTTACTACCATTTACAAAACCACACAAACTAAACTAGGTGCTTACCTACGTTCTTCTATAACAAAATAAACGCCTAACATCTAATATATTTCTGATATTACTTCTGGTCGTTGCGTATAGCAATTTTTTTTCCGGTGTGGACCATTACGTATATATAATATGTCCATTTTATTAAATTTTAAGCTTCCTCAACCAAGTTTCCGCCGTATCCGTCACACAACGCTGCTGGTAAACATTATTTACCGGCCAAGTTGTGACTACCATCAAATGCAAATCTACGGTTGCATTGCTTATTATCATAATGTCAAAAATACATTGACCTAAACGAACTAGGCACTATGCAATCTACGGATAAAACAAAAAATAATGTTATTAAAACTAAAAACTTCGGCTAAAAATGTCCCTACATGTTAGTTCTATAAGTTTATGATACTAAATTAACTACATGTCAGATATGTTATACCTAACTTATTATAAATTATAGGTTAAGGCTTACCTTTACCGTTAGGGTTACTTTTAGGCTAAATTAAACTGATTCCTTCGTACCTACTTTATATTTAAGTACTATAGTGTCCCCGTTGCCTCTTCACACACTGCTCAACCCGTACATAATGGAAGTAGCGCTTTGAAAAGTTCCTGTCTCCTGTAACTATAAAGGTTTACTTACACTAAATATACATTTTTTATTTAAATCTCTTCTTAGAAAACCCACATTGTTACACCATACTAATAGTGGTAACTTGCGGAGTTAAGTGCTGATCACCTGACTTTATAGTAAGATTCTCTTTATCTTATACTCATCTTTGAATTTCATATCAAAGAAGCTACATGTTGTTTTCTGATTTACTTGTGGCCCTGCCTACCGCAGCAAGGATTACGGGCGTGCGTTCAAGTTTTATTGTATGTTTTATTGTGTGTGTGTGTGTGTATTTAAGTGGCTGGGACACAATCAATAATTCGTTCGACCATTTTTCCTTTGGCCCAATCCGTCAATCGGTTTCGTTATTAGGTAATAGTACGAAATTTCTCCCCTTTTCGACCATTTTTTAAAATACATTATTAAGTACCTTATTTAGTTAACTCTGAACAAAATAACCCTTGTCATTTTAATTAATACCTACAGGTATTTATTTCGTAGTTCTCTCATTTGATAAATGAATTTTTGACATTCTGATACCACACCTAAAAGTAAACAAACATTATTATTATTCAACCAATATGAACATAAGCAACTAGATATTATGATGCATGAGGAATAAAGTATAACTTTGAACTAGTGCAGTTAGTCATATTCCGTGCATGGTTCAGGGAAGAAAATAAATACTTGTAATACACTCTTGGGGTGCCGCCTTCAAATTAGTCGTGTTGATGCTTTGGTGGCGCTGCTGTCGCACGACAGTCGCATTATTTGATAAAAGCACACAAATAGCCACGCTACTAAGAATGCCCGCAGGTAACTGCTTATCGTTGCATCACAACGATCTATGGATAGATCATTAGGTTTTTGTATACATAAGTACGTACATACATTTTGTCATGACCGTATTAAAGAACCTATATCAGGGTGGCCAGAGCCGCAAGCTAGCTCTGAAAAATACAAAATATTCGAGCACAAACTCAAACTATCGGAAAAGTAATATAAAACGGAAATCATAATTCAAGTTAAGGGTCATTTCTACCTGTCTCTGATACTTTATCTGATGTCTTTTGTGCATAGAGGCGCCATCTCAACTTTTTTGGTAATAAATGCGGGTGTTAAAATCTAACGTCGCTAACTTACGTTTTATGACGCACAAACTTTACAGATCCTTTTAAAAGATACGCTTATGTGGATCTAGTTGCCAATAAAATGGCAATTTAAGTTGGGACTTTAATCAATAATCGAAAATATAAGTAAGTAATCAGGAATGTTGTCCTTTCGTGTCTGATAAAGCCACGAAAGAACAACATTAAAAAGAAATACGGTATCTATAAAGAGTTAAAAAACAAAGTCATTGAAAAGTTCGTTGAAGATTATAGATACCTGTAAGGACAAACCTACCGTAAATTTTAGACTGTTTTAGATATTTGATGCGTTATTATCGATCTATGGTGTCAATCAACAGCAGTACGGCATACCTACTTTGATCACACCTAATCATATAAAAATGTTATATTAACCTTCAGCAAGTTTATCCATGATAATTACGTTGAATAAATGATTCTGATTCTGGTTCATGAAGTAGGTAACCAAATACCACCTACGTTCTTACAATACTATCTAATAGCCACCATTAGACTCCACCTTACTTCTTAACTGGCAACTTATTTTTAAATCAGTAATACCCATTTCTCTTGTAGATTTTTCTATAAATAGGTGCTATCTACTTTCTCCGATCGACTTTAATAAAGACTTCTTACCAAAGCAGGTTAGTACCTAAATTAAACATCGTCATAGTGTGTGCGGCTCCGGAAGTTATAAAAATACAAAGGATAGGTACCTACTACCTACCTAAACATTTATATATTATCGAGTTTGTTAAATCAGCATAGGTACACATATGGCATTATTAAGTATAAAAGCCGACTTATATGCATGCTCATTACTGTACGCTGCGGTCATCACTATTTCTTAATTTGACCCTGCCCTTCCAGCTTAACTTTCTGCACATAGGCGTAGTCGAACAATAAGCCAACTTTGGAAATCGAACCCACGACCCGACCGACTGATTACAGGACTGGTGTCATGCTTCGACATTTACCAGTAAGCTTTCCTGTTAATCTACGTAACTGAATTATCTACGTACTTAGATGTTATGGACGTACGTTTACTAAAATCGTGACCTACTTACTCAATGCTACATGCCAAAATTTAAGTAAAATGTTTCTTTATTACAATTCTTTATGCTTACTTAATTCATTAAACAAGTTAATAGACAAGAATGCTTCTTTTTACGAGTTGAAAGACAAATTGTCGGCAATCGTGACGCCTACAAAATGACTAGAATACTTACTTTGATAGATAGCTTACATAGCTAAATATAGGTAGTTAACTAGTAGTAAAGGATAGCTGAACAAATAAGAAATACACATGATTATTGCAATAATAAGCACACAATTTGGAAAGATAGGTAATACTTACCTAATTCCATTCATAATTTATTGTTTATGCGAACAACGATTATAAGGATCTTCGATGTAAATAATGTAGAGCAACTTTGCATTTGTAGGTAGGTACCTAGAAAGTCCATAATATGTATTTTGGGTTGGACAGTTCAACCAGCGATTCCTACAAACATCAGTAGATAATTAATTATTTAAAGTAGGCAAAGATAACTACCTACCTAGGGTACTATCAATCGAAAATAACCCACTAAGTATTTTAAGGTAGGTAGGTATCTAACATTCGTACCAATAACGTAAATAGATATTCGGACTAAAACAATGATTTTTCACTAGGTTTAGGCCTAAATGTATACGGCTATAAAAGAGATAGGTAACATGTTTGCGAATTTGTTACAAACGTTGTAAACATTTTGTATTCACAAGACATAAATACCTACCTATCCCGTTGCAAATAACTAGTTTTATCTATTCTAAATAATTATAAACTTTGTAAGCTAAGATTACTATGTTGTACATATTATAAATTACAGTTGGGGCGACTGTGACCGCCGGCCTGCGTCAACAGGTGATCAAAATGTCAGGGATAATGACCAAAAGACTACATTATAATTGCTGCAAACTTAACCCACGTTAAATATCTACAAAATGCTAATTTATAATTAAAGTTACCTAATCGTGATACAGTTACAAATTAATTTGTACGAAGCCTCTGTACACTGATGAACTTGTCGAATGTTTTCAATTAGGTAGGTACCTACCTCAATTCAATAAGCATTAGGTAATGCTTATTGAACAAACAACAAAAAATTGTATTGACATTGATAGGAAGGATTACAAAACAATACATTTTCTACAATGTAGACCTGCTTACTTACATTGCTACCGGCGTAATAGTTATAGCTCTAACCCACACATAGAGTTGCGTATCATACACATAAAATGAAGCGACAATGACCTGTGCATCAGGTACCTTCATAATAAACATATTGGGAACATGATTTCCAATAAGAATATGTTCCTTGTAACAGTAAAATAATTATTCCCTCAGACAATATTTTTGTTAGAGACAAACATGAACCCTTTTGTTTTAATTCAAAAATATAGACCTCACTTTGCAGCAGTCTTGTTACCTATATTTAATTCAATTGCTAACAACATTATCGATTGAGCATTACAAACATTAGCTGCGCTTTCAAAGTAATGTAACATTTTATAATTACTATTAGATTCGGTTACCGTGCCCTATGTTAATATTGTTATTGGTAGGTATGTAGGTAGGTATTTCAATAACCTGCCCAAAATACTTATTACAAGGATATTTGTGCCTTTAATAGCTTAAATTAATGGTTAATAGGTACATGATATTACTTTTCTAAGTAGGTAGGGTACCTACTAGCTATTCAAAATACAAACTTTGAAACTGAGCGTGAATAACTTTTACAATATTGTTTGCCTAAAATAATGTTCAAAGTAATGTTTATGTACATATACAAACTTGTAGAGCTATGTTATAAATATCGATACACCTACCTATATTAGATAACCTAATTTATTTGCTTTTGTTATAGAGTTAGATACTAACCTGCGAGGCGGGCGGGTATGAATAGCCAAATTGTGCGTACGCTGCCATCGGGACGATCATATGGGCGGCTTCACACAAAACACTGTCTCTTAGAAGTCTATAAGCACGGACGTAATGGTTTCCTACAAATACTAGGGCTAGTACGAAATTAAGTTAACGTATCACAGATGATTGTCGGCGTAAGCGCAGCGGCGGCGCGCGCGCTGCCATCCCTGCGCGTCAGCGTCAGCGGCCGGAGCGCGGGCCTCGCATGCTGCCGGACGCGGCACCTACACCTGCTTCACGCGACCACGACCAGCAACCGACTGGCGCGCGGGCCCGGCCCGACGCCCCCTCTGCCGGAGGACTGAGCCACTCTAGCCCCTCCCACTGGGCGGATCTTCCTTTTCCCCGCCAATCGGGGCGATAATTTTCTGTCCTTTTCGAAACTTAGCGCTAAACATCAATCTCTCATTGGGTATGCTCATCCCCTCTCTTCGCAGACTCCTCCTACAGGCCTCGACCCGCCCACGTCCGGGTGGGGCGCGGGAAAAAAGCGGCAGTCGGGCCGACTTGATCATGTTTATGGGTTTCCGTCGAGACAGTCGGCGAACGCTGTACTGAGAGCAAACAAATCTCTAGTGGCAAAAAATGGCTCGGCCGAGGACAAGTTGTTTCACCTCGTCAGATTTACGAACCACACAGAGTTAAGAGTTGACTTTATGCACTTAACACCTGACTCGGTATTGAGAATGGACATTTATTTACGAGTAACTTTGTGAGTGGTAGGAATTATTGGTTGGTATATGCTGCCATGAAATTACCTGGCTTGGGATCAATCAGTGATAAGATAATTTAATAAATGCAAGACAAGCTTCTGAAAAGATGCATTTTTAAAGGTCTCATAACCTACCTATTTTTAAATAATTCTACATCATATCAACATCACTAGATTCTCGTACTGACATTTTAGATATCATTACTGTCATAATATTTAATTTTTCGTCATTGACTCTACATATTATGGTACTCATACCTACCTAATCTTATAAACTATTATATTTTTACCTTAATATGGCATTAATATAAGTAAGTACTCAAAAATATTTGAGAAATCAATATTCATTTAGAAAATAGACTAATAATAAATCTGCCAAAATGTTATTACCAATTTAAAAAACCTACTTAAATATCAACTTTTAAAATTGTTCATTGGGTAGGTACTCAGGTACTTGCATAGGTGCAATATTTATTGGAACGTTAGTTAACTTTATTCGTCAAAATCAAGTAACCGACGACGGAAGAGCGTTATGTTACTCTATTTTCCTGAAGCGCAAAGCTCTGAAGGTTTACGGAAAAGTTGGCAGGTGGCGCTCTCGTCACTTCAAGTTAAATTCGCAACAAGTACGCATCAATAGGACATAGAGGGAGTAACTCATATTTGTGTGTACACTTCGTAAATTGAATTTAACTTATGATCTCATATAGGTATGATGAATTCATCTGACTACATCCTGCTCTACATTAAGTATAAATCAAGAAACAGAGATAAAATATATTTTAAAATAAGTAAATGTTTATAAGTTATATCATTACAAATAAACGTGCAGTAGAGTAATTTATCTTTTCAAGTTTTTCTTTTTTATTTATAAGCCACATGCGAGCACAAGAACGTCGCAGTTGAAGCAGTCGCCGTAGCCGAAACTGGGTGGATGACATCATCACATCACAGTGGTAAGAATTTACTCTGGAATATCAAGCCTATAATGAACAAACTGCAATTTTAATATAAGTAAACACAGACGATGTACAAAATTGCATATTAATATATAATTTGGGTTTCCTCACGATGTTTTCCTTCACCGCTGAGCACATGGTACCTAATCATTTATGATCCAAAAATGAATTCGAAAATAAATTCGACAATCATTGGTTTAGGCATGTGTTGGATTCGAACCTGCGACCTCAAAATGAGAGGCAAGGATGAATCGACATAATAATTTAATTATTGCTAATAGCAATGGTGGAACTTAGAGACTTCTGCTGATTTACTGGATATATGAAGCAACTCGCAGATACGTTAACACTTGTTATCGTATTGAAGAACAAAAATGGATTACTTATGATGCATCATTTATATAAAAAGCTAAGAATAGAACCGCATTATCAACCACATTCTACTGCAGTTGGATTGCAATCGGTTCACAGTTTTGATGTAATTATGCCAACCAAACTGCATCAAAGTTGCAATTTTGCTGGTGGCATACAGATCAAATGCAGTCCAATGGTAATAGGGCTTACATTACATATTTCCCGAAATAAGCATCCTACTCATCGTCGAAAGTTAACAAACGTACAAACACTAATTTTAATTTTATTAGATCTCAGATAACAATGAAGGAGGTGGGTACTCCTTATTTACTTAAAAAACTTAATTTGCATAGATATCCCTTCATAGCGCTTATCAAAATGTTATATATAATTATATTTATGTAACTATTGCTTAATTAAATCAAAACTTATTATAATTACCTATTATCCCCGAGTGACAGTTATAAGTACAGTAAAGTAATAAATGTATCTAACCCGCTTTTAAAGCATTTTAGGCAGTTTGGTAACTTTAAAATACAACAATATATTTTTTAAGTAAGTAGGTACTGGGTTCGTTACTCTGCAAGATACAAACGATAACAGACATTACTTGTGAAAACCTAACATAAAACGCATTATTATAAAGTAAAGAAGTATACGAAGCGTGACTCTAGTTATGACAATGCTTACAAATAATTGTATCATCGGAACTCAGGTTTTTTACAAAATATAACCTTTATCGAAATGTTTATGGAATCACACTTAATTAAGGTGGTTTAATGAAAACAACCATCACGAAAGTGATTAACTCGCATTTTATAAGGCCGCCTTATAACGACCACCACATTAACAGTTGTAAACGGCCGGCACAATCGCGCAGTAATCATCTACCTCCACGTCTTATTTTTCTTCTTCACATTATACAAACACGACAAAAACTTTGTGTCACTAATTGCATATCCATAGCTCTAGTATCAACAATCAGCTTCAAGATTTTTGGTCGGTGGCATTGCAAATAGGCCTCTGTATCCTTGGTTCGATGGTCGTCTTTTGCCAAACTTCTACATAGGGACTGGCGCCAAGACATCTGTCATCGTTAATAACAAGCAATTTGAGCCAATTTCGCATTTTTGGAATATATGAGAGCGCCCAGGCGTCTCCATCTCACGGCAGGAAGTTACACAAAAAGGCACACTAAATAAAGTAGTGGTTGACATGTTTAGTTTTTGCTCAGCTTACTAATTACGCGGGTGCAACTGTAGGTGCGTGAGCGCTCGCGTGAACTGCCGACGCGAACGTTAGCCGTAAATGCCAGCAGTTTAGATATTTATGAACATGTGTACGTAATTAATTTTTACGATGGATCAGATAACGGAATCGGTGGAGCGATACGCTTGTCGCAGTCGCGGTATCTTTGGCTGAGTTGAATGCCTAAAGGTTAATTAAGGCGAAGAGAGGGTTTTTCCGCGTGTCGAGCAGGAGAGCGCCGTTGAATAATGAAGGAGCGGCGAGGTTGCGGCTTGCGACCCGCCATCCGGCCGCGCCGCACACGGCGACGCCGCGGTCCGCAAGACAATAGCAGCGCCACGCGCCTATACCGACCGGCGACGTGTAAACATCACTTACCAAACCGATTTCCATAGAAAGCACTTTAAAAATGGATTAGTCTGGCTAGAAAAACAAGAGAACTCGCTTTACAGGCCAAGCTCCAGTCACAGGGATAAATTACATGAGCGAGTTTAATCTGCTTAGGTGAATAATCCTTTTGTTACAATTTGATGTCATTTACCTATACGGAGATAGACAAAGGGTTAGGAGTGTAATATATTGTTGTGTATAGTGTTTAGAACATGTTACATTCTAGCTATTTGGTTTTTGTATCGGCCTTTCTGAAATTAACGCGGTTTTCCCTCATTCGATCACAACGTGCACCCCAGCTAGGGATGTGTGTTAATTTTTATTAGGGGTTTGTGTTAGTACGAAGATATAAAAGGTTTGTAATGGGGTAAAAAAACCTTTTGTTGACTTGCGTATGATAATACAAAAAACAATTAAGTAAGTATTATCTAAGTAACTTTTAATATAAAATAATAATAGTTATCAAATGCTTACATTACCTACTTGCTTAGGTACCTGCAATAATATTATTTTTAGAAATATAATTAATTCTCTAAGTATTGAAGATAGGTATAAATAAACATTATTTATTATTTTAAATCTACCTTAAATAATAATAATATTCATAATACGAAAAGTTTGCACGTCAACTTTTAAGTAGGTATATTTTCTACACATTTTTGTGTGACAATGTTGGCTGGAATGTCGCTGGAAGCAATTATTTGCATTAATTAACTGGATCCCCAAAATAAAGGCTAAAAGTAAGCTTCACCCAAAACAATGGGTACGTACATAAACCTTTTACGGTGGCAAAAAAAAGGTTCGCACACATAGATAATACACGTGTCCCACAAGGGATGGCCGTAGGTACAGCGTGTTTATTCGTTGATTAAACAGAGCCACGGCCGCAATGCGTATGCAAGCGGACGGACATATTACCAGGGCTCGAATTCTGATTGTTTAGAGAATTTATTACTCTCGTGCCTTGTACAGTTAATTGAATTCGCCTGTAGAATAGGCACCGGCTGAATTGCGTTGCGAGCGTTTATCGTGTCTTCGCAGTGCGTGGTCCGTAAGCCAACGCAATTTTTGATAATAGACCTTATTGTTTGATGCCGATATATTATAACACAATTTCCGGCAATATCTTTACTAACATTTTAGATAAAACTTCCAAGCTACAGCTTCATTACACGGCATGATCGAAATTCTGTTCTCGTCGTTCATTTTTATTATCTCTTGATTAAGAGGCTTCGACAATAATCACCTGTCAAATTATAAAGGATTAAATCAGCGACGTGTAATGAATCATCTTTTATAAAGTTTATTAATTTCCGCTCTGACCTTTTTAATATCTTTTTAAGGATATCCAATTAGAAGTTGTTTGTACACGGAGCTTGGTCTGTTGCTATAAAAAATGAATTGTGTGTACTTAGCTAATGACAAATTTATACAAACGTATGCAGGGCCATAGTTATTATTGATCAAAACGGTCTATCAGCCGTATCTCTAGACGCGAGCCCATTAATTATTTATTAACTTAACGCTCATTATCTAAAAACAAAACACTATATTTTCATTGTTAGAGTTTCGAAGTCATTAATCAAAAAAAAATTAACAACCACTTAGCACGAGAAGTTCAGGACTGTATACATCTCACGAAAACCAACCTTATCTAATCTCGTTATTAGGTGCTTGAAATTGTAACGTATTTTACAACTTTTTAGAGTGAAATTATCACTGTTTTTATTCCGCTAGTTTACTATATCCCACTGCTGTGCTATACCACCTACGTACTATAGTAGGTAGCCTACCCATCCGGGACTAGCACTAATCTACTTTAGGAAATTAACCAAGCGAGCCAATAATTTGGGGATCCGCAACTTCGAAACTATAACAAATAAACAAAAATACAGATACTTATATCTACTTTGACTATTTTACACAAAATGTGATAGAAATTATAATACGGAGCCGAGGACACTACATTTAGAATTATGTTATCTGTCGTCCCCCCGTCGTCGCCCGGCTAGTGGGCATATTAACTGACAAAATCTTGAACGCAGCTGCCCCTCAGTTCTGTTAATTCCTTTAAGGACGTTCCAACTAATCAGCCACTTACAAAAACCGCTTGTCAAGTGGGCCGGATGTAGGCGGAAGTGCGTTATCCACTCCACTTGTATAAAGCGTATCTCTTCTACACGTGTCGAATATGTTTACAAGAGTTTTCGTTACTTTATCGTGTTCATTCGAGAATAGCAATTTTTTAATGAATGCGCTCTTGTAAGTTTGTCTTTGCACGCAAGTTTTAAGACTGAAAACGAAAGAGAAATAAAATCCGACTACTAGAAAACTACCTAGCGCTAATAGTTAGAATGTTTCAGAATATTGGAGTAGGTACCTGTGTGAAGTGTGACCATCAGAAAAAATAGATTAATAGACTTGTCATATAACATTCGTTGAATATTTGGAGTATAATTCAATATTGATAAAACAACTCTTATTGTATACTTACAATTATAACATCTGCTTACATCTGCTTAGCTTAACAGCAGCTAGTTATCTGCGTAACAGTTAAGCATTTGCTTAGATAAGTCATACTTTTTATGTTATGAATTCTTATTTTTTTATTTTATTAAACCATATGAATTAGACGTAATTGAATGTAAAAAAACTACTTACTTTAATAAACGTATTGAAAATGGAAGGGTTTACTTAAGTAATACCTAACTAAGACAAACACAGAAAAACCCACCTGTTACTTATAGTATAATGATAATCAGTCGGTCGAAAACAATACTTAGGTGAAACTTTATTGTATAATTAAATGTACATCAGTTGGTATTTTAGTAAATCTCTTTGTTTAGTTTTATCACCAGAAACAGTAAAATCTAAATAAGTAGCAAAATTAACTGTAATTTCTGCAATTATGTTTTTGAATATTTTGCTTTGAGACTGATTAGAAGGTGTCAAATGCCATAATACACCAATCGATAAAACCCACGTACCTACCTAGGTATTTAGGTATAAAATCTAAGATAATAATTTTACGAGTATGAATACGAATCCATGGAGCTAGTGGAAGGGGTCGCGAATATCGACATCCCCTAGGTATCTAGTTCCGTTAAGAGCTTTCCAAGACGATCCCCTTCGAATGCATTTACATGTCACAGAATCCTGGGAGAAAGCGCACGTGGCCCTGATTGTCTCATGTACCTGTACGTACCAAATATATGTTATTAGCTGATCGATCCTTTCAATTTCGACATAGAGATGCGAATAGGTGTGTTTGACTACAAACGGATTTACCTGCTTGACAGTAGTTTCAAGTTACAAAATTGACAGGGATACGTTCTAATAATTAGGTAACCAGATTTGTACTAAACTCTAAATATAATAGACATAAATTTACTACAATCGTAGATTGAACGTCAGCGCTCAAAAAGTGGGACGTAATGATACTGTTAATTAGCAACGTTGACAGTTTTTTACCTCGGTGCGCGATTACGCGCCGAACTGACAACACTGGGAAGTGCGTGGTAAGAACTTGCAAAAATAGAAGCTCAAAGCCAAGGAACATCGTATTTCTAATATGTAATTGTGCATGTTATCATAGTATAAACATTACTTTTTGGTACATCGACTAATTTTGAAAAATACTCTACACAAGAACAACACAAAGCATAACGAGGTATGCCTACCGAGGTACACCTCTGCCTACCCCTGCTAGCTACCTCGCCAGCTATGTTTACCTTCCATGTAATAGGGGGAGAGCCTATCGCCATTAACCCGGCACAATTAATACAAATGCTCCAGTAAAACCTTGATATTTTATTAAAATTATCGTCAATAATAATAAAGTAATTATTTTTGTAAATATGTATATTATTGTGTAACAGTGTATACTTAGGGGAGAATAGAGCGGTAACTATATTCAGAATCTTGGCGTTCGATTCAGTCATCTACAGTTTATTAGGTTCATGTATTTGTGCCATTACTATGCGTGCTGAGGGTGGATAAACAGACAGAAAGCAATCTAGTTTGTATGTACAACGGTACTATTGGCTTCCTAGATGACAGAATAGATACCATGTACACCCTTTAAAGCCAAGTTATAACAATGTATAGGTACGTTACTCTTACTAAAGTCTGATCAGGATAAATGTCACAGTTTTTTTTTAATGGAGATCTTACGTGATGACTTAAATATCCTGTAAATATTAATTCTCACTAAGAACTAGCCATACCAATAACTCGCTACGGTTAATAAAAATAAATTGGCGCCAGTCAATGGTGACAATACATGTAGGTAAAATCTCAACTAGCTAATCTTAAGTAGAAAAAATAATTAGATAAGTAAGTTTTATGTGTCGTTTCAGGTCTTCCCGATGTTAGGTGCGATGATCATAGTCTACGATGTAATGTACTTAAGTTATAAAGGTGTTAACTTTTTACATCGTAAATTATCGAATAATTTAAAAGTCACTACCTACTTCAAAGTTAGGATTGTAGAACCTAAAGTAGGTACCCTAAGATTGACGTAGCATACAACAGACATCACATTATAGTTTATATCAGCTTTAATTATAGCATCCATAAAGATTTTAATGCAAATTGCTAACTAACACCTGGTTTCATTAACCAGATAAGTGCATGCTGGCAACACAACTTACTACGAGAATGTCTTAATTAGCAGGTAAGTACGTAGTTTCTATTGATGAGTGATTCAACACTTGGGACATGGGCGAGGAAGATATGAAAAAACACTTTAATTTTAAATTGTCGAATATTTGAGTTTTTAAAAAGGTAATAAATAGCATAATATTAAATAATGTACAATATATAAAATCTGCCCATAAAAAGTCGTATTAACACTGTAGATTATGTTTCTTGTCTTATGGAAAAATCATATTAGGTACAAAATTCAAATCTACGAGACAATAAAACGCTTTTCCTCATTTTTAAGTATGATATTTTCATGTTGGAGAGGTGAAAACAGTATAACACACATGTGTAATACCTCTTTTAACTTAGGCACTTCTCTATGTACTATAGGTATAATAATGCAAATAAAAATGTTTAACTTCAAATATAAGGACTACGGAAGTTTGTGAAGCGACATCAGCGCAGGCAAGATTCAACTCTTTGACAACAGATTGGGGCTACAACTTGTGACTGTCGGTTAATGTATTCTGTGTTTAGAATAAGATTATAATATTAAGGAGGCCCTCGCCTCGTCGTGGATGTTCCGTTACTATTCTCGAGCAATTATAATTGGAGATCAGAGTTCAGATACGGATGACGTGAAGTTTAATACACAGGTGCAATGAAATACAAACTGCCTGCGTAGGTACGTCTACATAATAATGAGCATAAATTGTTTTAAAAATAAAATATAATCAGCGTTACTGAAAAAAAAAACAATTGATAAATTGTTAATTTTATTTGAGTGTCTTTTGTTTTTATTGCTTTTTACCTAAATCTGCTATATATATATACGTATATACCTATATTTAATGTCCTCTAGAAGAGTAAACGACTGAAAACCAGCGCAGGGTGGTGCCATACCATGGCTCCATCACAGCTGAAATTGAGCCATTTCCTTTTGCCCGTATTCGTAATACTCATGAAAAAATGAAAAATATTTATTGCTTAAACCAAATAAACATAATTACAATAAATTGGGATCTCCTAGTAGGCAAATTAATTTACCTGTGTCAGGAGTATCCACCTCTTACATTCATTTTTAGTTCTGTGCAATAAAGTATATTTGATTTGATTTTGATTTGATAAATCTCTAGTTCTTAAAGAAAAATGTAAACTATTACTGGCAATAAATTTATTTCATTCATTAATCTAATTATTTTTTAAGAATAAGGATAATATTCTTAAAATTAAGTGATGTCCAATTTGAGTGAGGACCTCAATCGTGTGGAAGCTTGGTCTAAGCAAAATGTTCTGACACTCCATACGGAAGAGACCAGGAATTAGAGAAATATTTTTGATAGCCAGCTGCGTTTTGAGAATCACATCACACCTGGTTAAATCTATATTGTGCGGTCAACCGGGCCTTATAATTTTTAATAAAACGTAAATTTTTGATACTGTTTAGTTTAGTTAGTAAAAAAAAATAACTTAAGCTTTGCTTGTCACTATTTATCTTTCAACTAAAACTAAAACTGTTATTTTTTTCATAGGAAGCGAGTGTTTCAACTGAAGGATCCACACTTTATCAGTTATAACTTATAACATTGTAGTGTTTACTTTTACAAACTATAGGATGTATTTACAATCGTTTAAGAATTTTTGCTAAAGCCAAACGTACTTAGAGGGGACGCACATAACGGGAAATAGACCTGATCTGATGTACCTACCTATGTAGGTATGTTTAATCAAACAATTACCACTGGACCTTGCTAAAAATTTCTGACAGGTTCATAATACTCACAAACTCATATTATTTTGACAATGTATCTAAATACGGCATGTCAGATATGGTGCATATCGAATACTGGATGCTCCCGATAATCTTAAACAGCAAATTACACAAAGAGAACGTCGATATAAAAATCCTCTTAAGAAAAAACCTTTTGGAAAAAAAAAGACTTAAATATCGATACTATCTCGGCGACCTCTGTCACACATGCAAAACAAGTAAAAATTAAGTGTAGGTAGATACACAGGAAGGACAACGAAAATGTTCATTCACGAAGGGTTTGTCCCGTCCTGAGAACCCATCCTCTTCATCTTGGATGGTTCGGCTTATCTCCGTTCATTCATTACCATCTAGTTTTATAAGAGTCGACGGCCCGAAAACATATCGCGCCTCCATTTTTTGTCACACCACTTAATTATCTGGATTTATATCACGATAAAATCAACCATCGACGCTAGAGATAAAAAAGGCTTTTTCTGTAAAAAACAACAATCTAAATAATGACGATGAAATGAATCTTTAAGTAGTTTTCGTTTTAATTTGATTGATAGCTGGTCATGGATATTGAACAGTTCGACAGTTCTTACTAAAAATAAGTGTTTATAGTAAGTAGTTTGTTTATTGTAACATTTTTTCACATGAGTATATTCGATTTGACTCAGATGAACAACGACAAATTAAGTAGGTCTACTTAATATAGGTCTCTCAAACTCCGTGAAATTATTTCTAGTAGAAATGTTTATTATAGGGTGCTAAGGTAAAGTAGTTAAAAAGTTATTCGAGTTAAAATCAATGAAATATATTAAAGTAAGTACAAAGAAATGGCGGCAAATTATGAAGTAAAATAAGAGATAATGAAAGGTATTTAAAGGCATATTTAAAGAAATTGTTTAACGATTTATAAGTAGCTATAGAATATTCTATTCTACTCCGTTAAATGATACAAATTAACAACACAATAAGAAAACCATTTTCATAAAATTTTAATAATTTGATTGAATAATTAAGTTTTTGCAAACTTTACTTCTTTGTGCTTCAGCAGGCTCCATATCGCCTACTTTTTGTTGATAGTTGTAAGTGGGCTAACTATACGGTAACCTACATACTTACCTAAATATTACACCAACAACACATACGAGTATTACAAGAAACGAACGTAACAATTTTCAAATTTCTCGTAATATTTCAATAGATCTATATGAGTTTCGAAATTTTTATCAGTACATAATGATTGAAGCCCAATCTGGGCTTCCAGTAAGCTTTAATCTCAGTTTAATGCAATTAATTTTATAGATTTTAAGAATGTGGGTTTCCGATGTTTTACTTCTCCGCTGAGTGATAATCATTTATGATTCAAATATGAATTCGAAATCAAATCCGACAATCTTTGGTTCAGGCCTGTGCTGGATTCGAACCTGCGACCTCAAAGTGAGAGGCAAGCGTTCTACCAACTGAGCTACCACGGTTTCTGTTAGTATTGAATAAAAAACAAGAGTCGTACATTTTCATAAATTAGGAATTTAAAATGGTCAGGAACAAATTATACAGGGTGTTTGTGACATTGTAATTAATACAGAGGGGGATGATTCAAACCATGATTCTAAGTTAATATGAAGTGGAAATTCCTGTCGGAAAATTCGTGAAAATTTTAGTGTTTTTTTTTTTAATTATTTTCAGTTTCATACTTTTGCGACTACTAGGAATCATGGTCCGAATCATCCCACAAAGTTTTCATTACGATGTAACTATAGAATAGACTCGTAAAATCAATCGGGATAACAGTCTCTAGTTGTTACTTCCATCACTACTTGTCAATTGTCCTGAAATTGACAAACACATGGTTATCAATTAAAAACTTTAGGAAATATACCAATTCAAGCGCCAAAACATAAAGTTAAATGATCATGTTTTTTTATTGGGCCTTGAAAACCAAGCTTAAACCGACCATAACAAAAACAAACACATTAAAAAAAACGGTCAAAAGTTACTTTGGAGGTATTTTTACAGCACCGACTCGCCATGTCCAAAACCTGACAGCACAGCTACGGGACGTGGGTGCCACTTAGGTAAGGGGAGAGTTCAAAATCAAACAGATATCCTGGTTGACACAATTACGAAGGGTGTTAAATAAGAAGTGAAGATGAGATATTTATTCTTTGGAAGGAAAACAATAAATACTATAAAAACATAATATAAAATGTTATTGACTCTTTTTTGTTTTGTAAAGATGATATTTTTTTCCTACGTGTCGAAGCGTGTTCTTAAATATGGAGAAAATTGAAATTGGCGCAATAATAAAATATCTGTGCTTGATTTTTTTTTACGGAGTAGGTCATTCAAGAGTTAAAAGGAATATTAGATTCTGCCAGTTGAACGTTGGTGCGCTGAGTTTAAGCGTGGAATAGTTTGCACTATACATGACCCTGCTCTGGGGCCTGCTCTGAGGCCTACGACAGCAGCAGTGACCGAAAAAATGATAAAAAAAGTTGAAAAAGAAAATATTGTGACAGATCAGCGAGTTACTATTCGTTTTATAGCTGAAGAATTGATTTCGATAGGAAGTGTTGAAAATATTGTATACGACCGCTTAGGTACGAAAAAGGTATCGGCGCGCTGGGTAGTTGTCCAGAATGCTTACAGACGCGCAGAAACAAACTAGACCTAATCTTTCACTCAGCAGAATGGATTTGTTACAACAAGATCATTTCTGGCTCGATTCCTAACTATGGACAAAACATGAATTCACCATTATGTCCCTGAAACTAAACTAGGTTTTTAGTTTTTTTTAGTTAACGTAAGAGACCATCCGTAATTTAAAGCAATTATATGCGTCGGTATAGTCATGGCTCTCTTTCGAATACCTGAGTCATGCAGCCACATTTACGAAGACTTTACACGCAGCGCAAATAAAAAAATTGCGAGAGTAAATTCGCGAGAAACGACGTGGCAAACTCGCTAAAGTTGTTTTGTTTCACCAAAATGGGATTCTCTCCGCACACAACTCCAAGTTGAGATGGCTGCTAGTGAAGATGCTGTTAGAATTAATGGAATATCCTTCATATTCACCGGACGTTCCTCCTAGTCGTTTCTATCTATTTCCAAAAACATCTTAGAGGCTGAAAGAAATTTAACCATGATGTACGGTGATCACTGCCGTGCGATATTGTTTAGGGAATCAGGATCAAAAGTTTTCTAGGAAAGGAATTTTATGTTTAGAAAAAAGATAAACTAAGAATATAAACCTAAAAGGTGACTGTATCGAAAATTAAAATAACTTGTCATTATCAAAGTCAAATACTTACTATTTTTTCTAATAAATACTTTTCTAACTTTAGAACGGTTTGTACGTTGTTAATATTCCTCAAAATATCCAGCAATCCAACGTTAATTCAGATCGTCAGTCCAGCTGATAAGTATACAATTTTCATCTAAACAAAAGTAGAAGTATCTCGCAAGTTTATATTTCGTAAAGATTTTGAGAAAAATATTAAGTTAGTAGGTATTAGGAATAAAAAATAAATGGCATTTCACAGTGGGTATTTAAGGAAATTCATGTTCTAAATTCAAAAAATAAAGTCGTGTTTTGTTGAACGAAAATTCGGAATTGTTTCGATTGTTATGAAGAGAAGTAAAGTATAGTTTGCTTAGAAACTAATTTTATCATGTTCGTTTTTCCCCTGTTACCTTGATTATAGATGTAGGTAACGAATATCCGTTATATCCGAATACCTATGCAGTTTTACTTTTACATTTTATCCATAGATTATGCCCATAGCTCAATTTATACGGCTTAGTAACCGCGCACTGTAATTAATCTATACTTATAATAAATCTGTAGAGAGGTCAATTCTGTACATTAAATATTTTTTCAAAATAACTATCAGGGGGTGATAAGTGATCGATACTGATGCCAAAAATGCAATCAGTAAAATTTTTGTCTGTCTGTCTGTCTGTCTGTATGTTCCTTATAGAAACAAAAACTACTGGACGGATTTTAATGAAACTTGGTACAATTATTCTTCACACTCCTGGACAGGTCATAGTATACTTTTCATCACGCTACAATCAATAGGAGCAGAGTAGTGAAGGGAAATCCTTTTGTATGAAAAATCTAAACCACTCAAGTTAGACGTTTGAAATTTGGCATGCAGGTACCTTAGATACCGTAGAGGTGCACTAAGAAAGGAATTCCCGAAATTCCTACGGGAACGGGAATTAGCGGGAAAATCCTTTTGTATGAAAAATCTAAACCACTCAAATTAGACTTTTGAAATTTGGCATTCAGGTACCTTAGATAACGTAGAGGTGCACTAAGAAAGGAATTCCCGAAATTCCCACGGGAACGGGAATTAGCGGAAAAATATTTTTGTATGAAAAATCTAAACCATTCAAGTTAGATGTTTGAAATTTGTCATGCAGGTACCTTAGATACCGTAGAGGTGTACTAAGAAAGGAATTCCCGAAATTCCCACGGGAACGGGAATTAGCGGGAAAATCCTTTTGTATGAAAAATCTAAACCACTCAAGTTAGACGTTTGAAATTTGGCATGCAGGTACCATAGGTACCGTAGAGGTGCACTAAGAAAGGAATTCCCAAAATTCTCACGGGAACGGGAATTAGCGGGAAATACCTTTTGTATGAAAAATCTAAACCACTCAAGTTAGACATTTGAAATTTAGCATGCAGATACCTTAGGTACCGTGGAGGTGCACTAAGAAAGGAATTCCCGAAATTCTCACGAGAACGGGAATTAGCGGGAAAATCCTTTTGTATGAAAAATCTAAACCACTCAAGTTAGACGTTTGAAATTTGTCATGCAGGTACCTTAGGTACCGTGGAGGTGCACTAAGAAAGGAATTCCCGAAATTCCCACGGGAACGGGAATTAGCGGAAAAATATTTTTGTATGAAAAATCTAAACCATTCAAGTTAGATGTTTGAAATTTGTCATGCAGGTACCTTAGATACCGTAGAGGTGTACTAAGAAAGGAATTCCCGAAATTCCCACGGGAACGGGAATTAGCGGGAAAATCCTTTTGTATGAAAAATCTAAACCACTCAAGTTAGACGTTTGAAATTTGGCATGCAGGTACCATAGGTACCGTAGAGGTGCACTAAGAAAGGAATTCCCAAAATTCTCACGGGAACGGGAATTAGCGGGAAATACCTTTTGTATGAAAAATCTAAACCACTCAAGTTAGACATTTGAAATTTAGCATGCAGATACCTTAGGTACCGTGGAGGTGCACTAAGAAAGGAATTCCCGAAATTCTCACGAGAACGGGAATTAGCGGGAAAATCCTTTTGTATGAAAAATCTAAACCACTCAAGTTAGACGTTTGAAATTTGTCATGCAGGTACCTTAGGTACCGTGGAGGTGCACTAAGAAAGGAATTCCCGAAATTCCCACGGGAACGGGAATTAACGGGAAAATCCTTTTGTATGAAAAATCTAAACCATTCAAGTAAGATGTTTAAAATTTGGCACGCAGGTACCTTAGACACCGCAGAGGTGTACTAAGAAAGGGATTCCCGAAATTCCCACGGGAACGGGAATTAGCGGGAAAATCCTTTTGTATGAAAAATCTAAACCACTCAAGTTAGACGTTTGAAATTTGGCATGCAGGTACTTTAGTAAACTTAAAGCTTAGTTGCAAAAGGATATTACAAAATTCCCACGGGAACGGTAGTTAGCGGGAAAAAACATTTGTATGAAAAAATCAAATCTAAATAAAAGGAGAAACTGACTGACTCAGTGACTGACATATCAACGCATAGCCTGAACGGCTAAATGTAGGCATTTGAAATTTGGAAGGGACATAGCTTAGGTACCGTAGAGGTGCACTAAGAAAGGAATTCCCGGAATTCCCACGGGAACGGAAATTAGCGGGAAAATCCTTTTGTATGAAAAATCTAAATCGCTTAAGTTAGACGCTTGAAATTTGGCATGCAGGTACCTTAGTTAACTTAAACCTTAGTTGCAACAGGATATTGCAAAATTCCCACGGAAACGGGAGTTAGCGGGAAAAAAACATTTGTATGAAAAAATCGAAACCGCGTAAGATAGATGTTTTCAATTCAATTCAATTAAATTATTTATTGCATTCCATGTAGTACAATGGGGTGTTACATAGGCATAGGAACTAAAACATGGACCCTGTAGGGCACAGCAACGTTGAAGGGAAGAGAGGAAGTGTGTATTAAAATTAAAACTCAATGAACAATCAATTAAAAAAAATCAATTCAATCAATTGATTCAATCTAGCATGCATGCATACCTTAGTAAATATAAAGTTTATTTTTGGCTGTATTTAGAAAAATGGGAGTTATTGGGAAAAAAATTGTATGAAAAAATCTAAACTGCATAAGTTAGATGCTTGAAATTTGATATGCACTCCCACACACACAAAGATCTCTCTCTTATATAACACGCCACGCGGACGAAGTCGCGGGCAAAAGCTAGTACATTATAAATACACTCACTATACCAATAGTAAAAAGCCGGTGAAGTGCGAGTCCGACTCGAGCAAGGCTTTGAGTTTTTAGTTGAAAAACTATTGTCATACATCGAAATACGTCGCGATTACTTTAGCAACTGCAAATATATTTGAGAAAACATATATATTTTTTTAATAACGATTTTCGGGTCTTTTCCTTTACTTGTGCTGTAAGACCTTCCTTTCTGCCAAAGATTATAAATCTACGTCTAACGAAAGTACCCTACAGGTTTTGATTCCCCTACGGAATGTTTGAAAATTAGACTAAAAATGCCCGTACCTCTTTGGTTAATTGAGAAGCTTGTTTTTTACAACTTCAAGGGACCGCTAACATAAATATTAGATGTTAATTTCAACTTGATATCTCCTCGCGAATTCGATAAAAAGAGTATTTTCAGATAAACGGACAGCCGAACGGAGAACAAAGTTATCCTATAAAGGTTCCGCTTTTCCCTTTGAGGTTCGGAACCCTAAAAAAATGAAGATTTTAAATATGTTGTAGCTGCGAGATTTTAGGATAATGTTGTAGGTTTCTTTTACTTCAAACAGGTAACGACGGCAAAGGTAGAAAAAATACGTTAAACTAAAACACAAAAGCAACCATGTAGGACCAGTTGCCATACGTTATTAGAAAAATAAGAAGAAATCGGATTTTTCAACAAACCGAGCTTCCAAACACCCAATCATTTTCAAAACAGCCGTTCAGGTTTTTTCGGAATTATCTAATTACCGAGCAGTTTTTTTAAGTTGCCCTGGTAATTACGAATACCATAAAAAAATTGCCACATCGGTTGAACCATTCTCATGTGATGCTTCGTCATACAATACGTGACAATATTATAAAAATTATATATATTCATTATTAAGGAACTTGGAAAGGGAAATTGGGTTATGTTTGTATATCTCGAATTCTATTAGGCGTTCAGAGCTACGATTGTACTCAAATTGTTACATAACATAATGTCATGTTATGCTCACGACTATATCCCAATTGGGGTAGTCACAGGTACAAACCAACCATCCATCCATCCATCCATCGCAAGTTGATCTAAGTTACCTAACCACGCCTCATCGAGCTTTCTGTTACACTCAAATTATTAATATGATTTTTTTAAATAGAAAGACTTATTTTAGAAGTTGCTAGTTTCCATAAAAAATATACTTATTTAAGTATACTTTTTTAAACTATTTCAGTATTTGATACTTACACTGTGTGTAGTGGCATAGTTAGATACGATCACACGGCAATGTAAAGGGATAATACGCATGACTTTCATAAACTGTCGCATAATAAGTCCTAGCCAAAGAAGGAAAGATTAGCGACTTACCTATAAGGTAGGTCATATACGTATACTTAGATATCACGTATTTTTGGTTATCACGTTATTTTGGTACCTATGTAGATTCTCCAAGAACCGACATTGTAAATATTTTCAACTATTAAAGTAATGAACCGAATAATAAATAAAAGTAAAATCAGAACATAAAATAAAAATATAGCGCTCCAGAATAAACCAAAATTCCCAACAAAAAAGAATAGGTACTTATTCGTGCGTAACAGAAGCGCGGCCCGGTCGGTTGCAATTTTATACATCGACATGCATTTTTCGAGAGCTACGCATCCTTTGTTGTGCATCGAATGTGCGGACGGGACGGCGCGGGCGCGGCAGCGAGTCTCGGTTTTAGTTAATTACTGAGTGCAACTAAGCGCCATTGAGGCGCGGGCGCAGCGTCCGCGACCGCGCTGGTGGCCGCAACACAAAAGCGGGTCGATGCCTTCGATAACGAAGCCAGTTTTTATCTTCTTATTTTAACGCTTTTAATTAGTTAGGAAAATATTCTCAAATAAAAACTGCCCCGAGCTACCGCCAGGCCTTGAGTTAAGGATTGTCTTTGACCGCTTAGTGCCTCGGGCTTTCTATAATGGAAAGAAATACCTCCGTTATTTCGATTAGCTTCTGTATTGCCGATAACATTCATAATAACAGTAATTACGAGGACTATGTTATTTATATGATTTTCTTAGTGCCCGTTTCAAAACGACAATAAAAACGAGGCAGACGGAATTATAGCCATTTTTAATCGAAACTTGAACGAGTGTTGCGATCTCTATGGTAGTTAAAGAAAAAACAATACACACAAAATAAAGCACTTACACGTGTATATAAACATAATATTTATGAATATAACTTGATGTGGTTTAGTGCACATTTTTTTTAAGATTTTATCGTTAAACATTTAATACGTCCATACCTATACTCATTTAATTTTAAAACTATTATCTAATAAAATGCAACCAATAAAATTACTATATTTAGATCTGATCTAAATAACAATAAAATGAGTTCTCAATGCAGATAATAATAGGTAAGTTAATGATGATTATGGCACAGCAGCGTCAGTTGGATACGTTTATAATTAAAATTCATGAATAATAAATGAATGGAGTACCTATTCTCAGCGAACAATCAAACCACAATAAAAACTTAAATATCCGTTTGTGTCGAAAGTTTTCGAACGGAACTAAACGATACACTCGTTAATTTTCATTTCATTCTGTATTCACGTTGTTTTAACACTGTTTATCAGAGTCTTCCCGTTTATAAGGGAGACTGGTGTATACTAGGTAATAACATTGTATTAAATAATAATATATAATTATATCTACTTGCAACAAAGATAAAGGTGGGACAACGGAGTTTTTAAAAGCTGTTTATAATCAACTGTAAGTGGATGTACAGGCGATGACACAATTCCCACTGTCGGAGTTTATTATTTTCCATTGTTTCATGAAGCAATTCTAATAACTTATATGATACAGCTTTTTTTTAAACAAAGACATATAGCTTGATTGTAAATAATTATAAAGTAATAAAAATACTAATGCCTAGAGGTAATATTAATGCGCATTTAATGAATAATTTAATATGCATCCAAGTACCTACTCTAAAGCGTCCATAGTCGCTCAGGCAATGCGGGTAAATATTTTCAAAAGCGCTAATGAGGGAATAGATATATATCGGTACCTAGTAAACATTGCTTTACTTACCTAGTTTGTTGTGAACAAGTCTTAGACGTTATTTGTGCTTTTGTAACTGCATGTACTGCGGACGTTAGGCTCGTTACCACGTTATCAGCGCATGATGGTTATCTTGACAGACGTCGGTGACCACCTCGCGGGCTTCATCATCCACACCTCACCTGACCTTGTTAACCCCTTTGACAATGTTGCGTGGCATTTGGATAATAAAATAAACAGGAACAAAGGTAGAGCCTAACAATACATGGCACATGTTAAGAAGCAAGAACGGAATAGGAATATATTTTTTTATTTATTGTATTGTAAGTTTTTTCACGGAATACAAACAATAATGGTTACATTATATCTAAGATACTTTTAAACATTTTAATTAGTAAGATCTATTCTGAGTGCCTACTGTATACATTCTGTTCACCACATTAAAGTTTTACAAGTTGAATAATGAGTTTGAACACAAAATATTCCCACAGCCTGTTAAAAAAAATCTTAGCGGATATTGTTATTGGAATAATCCCCAACTTTTACACTGCCAGTTATTGTCTTGCACTCCTTTAGACAACATACATACACTTTTAGACGACCGACTTAACCACAAAATCAGGACCGCTGTCAAAATTCAAAAGCTACATTTTCATGTTCCTCACCGATGTTTTGTCGACCATTAGCCATATGGTTCTTCAAATGCCTTCCAGTATAGGTATGACATTATTGAGGTATATAATTTTTTATTCAATCAATAAATACACATTTCTGATTTTCTTCTAAGCTAGTAAAAAGTATCAGCCATACCTTTTATATGAGTTTCACCGCAAATTTCAAGAACATTTTTCTATTGTGGCTGCTTATATCAGCACAATGCAGTGCACTCATGTATGCAGTTTTATTGAAGCCATTTGTCTTTGAACGTCATGTAATGTGCAGTTTTTGCTTGAAATTATTTGTTTTGATATAGCGTGTCTCACAGCAGTGTGCTGTTGAACAAACCTGAACCGTCGATTAATTTAAAATGCAAATAATAGTCTTTAATATGTAGTTAGTTAATTAGAGACAAATAAAAGTAAGTCAATAATTTCAAACTTTTCAAGTGGTATACTGATATTATTTTATATTTTATAATATTAAAATAATTTATTTAATTATTTATTTATCACAAGGAACATACAAAGAAAACAGAACAGGTAAGCCTATCTCTAAACAAAGAGATTTCTTCCAGCTGACCTGCATGACGAGAAATATATTGAACGATTGACACCATTGTGATTAAAACGTTTCAAGATGTTATTATAATTAGAAGTTGATAAATTCGTTTATTGCAACAACTGTCATATTAATTATGTATGACATCAACCACTTTAAAGATGTATTCTTATAGAGGTATGAGTATGATCGATGGTGCGCACGAGTCGCGCGACGCGACACAATGATGCGGCGGTAACGTCCTGGTGCGCCTGACGCGCCGCGCCGCGACAGCACACTACGATAAATATGCACTGGCCGCGCACGCCGACGGCTCCTTATGAATAAATTAATGCGACGGCAGGTGGAATGACCTGACACAAAATGTTTTGATGGAATTGTTTTAATTGGACTTTATCTCTCCAACTATCAGTCCGATACCTCATTTCGAAAATATGAATTTTGTTACTGACTATTCACACCATCATCATTCGCATTTAATTATAACTTTATTGTTGTAGGTATCTAAATATTGATTCGAAAATAAATAACGGAAGGGATCGCGATTAGCTGTTTTGTATTAATGAAAACATAAGAGGTTTTGTCTGCCGCATATTTTTGATGTTAATGCGACGGTATAAATTATATTATTCAAAGGATCAAACTTTGTATAAATAAGTAGTAACCATTGGGTGCTTAACTATTTATTGAGCATGAACAATAATAAAAGTTCTTTGCTATGGTTATGAAGATTATAATATCATGAGGTGCGTGTTTCGTAAGTGCATTGAACTAGGGTAACCTGAACTTACAGGTTTTAGTAATATTTGTACTTACTTGCCTATATTTTAAGATATGTACCTAACCTTACTTTTTCTTGAGTAGTGAACGCGTGAAGTTATATTCGAATTCGTAGGTAGGTAAGGTACCTACGAAAGATAAACCTTACGTCTTACAAAAGTCTACAGGCGTCTAAGGCCGTCATGCCTTGCACGTACCTACTATGAGTTAGGAAGTGAACTCAGGACCCGCATCAAAAGTTTAGTGACCGTAGCTACTATAAGTTTAGTTATATAAGTAATTTTCTTCCAAATGTTTGCAAACTTTTAAAAAATATATTACTTTTCGAAGTAAACGTTATGACTTTATTTAAGAAGGTACCTATCTACCTATATTGTGTATAGTCAATCTTGAACAAAAGCTTTGAAGCCTTCGGCTTCAGTCAGAAATTGACAAGTAATACTCTACTAAATTACATACAACTCATTAAGAGATCAAGAAAGATACCAAGTAGTATATAGAAATATATACCTAGGTAATAAGTACTTAGTACTAGTTGATTCCCTCTTGTAAATAGCTACCTATTTGTGCAACATTTTTTGTCGCATTAATTTCTACCGTTTTTTACTTATAACTTATCCAATATGCATGAAAGAAAAAAAAACGATAAAAACTACGCTCGTAAATTATTACTCTATGTGGTAACAATAATTCAATACAAAGCCCGTCAATTTAATACACGATCGAAGAATAAAATATTTTTGGAGACGTAATACTTTTCATGTACCAATCGAGTAGCACAATACCATATTCCGTCACAAGTAATTGGATTCAAGATTTGTCAACAATAAATATTTCCTTTTACGTATGAGTTACTAAGCAATAAGTATTAAAGAACTAAGTATTTATATAAGTAATGAAGATAAGTTATGAAGTAATTTAAATACAATCACACAGTGGATGTTATATGTGCTCATATTTAAATGGAATCTTGTTAGAAATACTTTTACAATAATATCAATACGCCGCCGTACCTAATACTAAAGCCGCACGAGAAATAGCGCAACGCTGAGGTATGCTGTTCTTGATATAATTCGTTTTTTGACCTAACACGTCTCGAGACCATCATCACGCTTCCTTTGTTTATGTCCACTTAAAAGTATTTATGTACTTCATAATTATACAATTTTCGTAGTTCGTCAAGCGCCGCGAGACCCGGCCACGCATTCATTAGAACAGACTCCGGAAGTCCGTCGCGTGCTTCCAACGCTGATAGTCCATTGAATTATTTATACTTTTAATATTGTAATTATCATACGCCAGCAACCGCTACCTTATTATCATTCGTGTTATTATATTAAATGTTATAATAACGCTCACCACAGAAAGGTTATACCTTGATAAGGAGATAACGTCCACTGTCAGCGTTTAATGAGCGTTCGCAAGCAGCCGATGGTCGCGCGCCCGAATGCTAATTCCCTCACTTGTTATTATAGTATGCAACGAATATATTCTTTCACAATTTGTACTCGTTTGTCCAACTCCACTATCTTCCAGCGATGTCGTTAAGGTAAAAGATTAATTAGAACAATGTAATACTCGTACATTTTTGGCAAAATGACTATATACATAATTTGTAACACGTGCTTACCTAACATAAATAACCTAAGAAAGTATATGTATAGGTACATCCTACTGCTAGGCACAGGCCTTCTCTCAACTAACCGGTGAGGGTTTGAGACATGCGGTGCTTCAACGCGGGTTGGTAAGTTCATTCAGATTGTGCTCTGGAAGATCACAAAAAAGCACTACCGCCCTGCACCGGTGCAGTGTGGTGGAGTAGGTACGTAAGCTTTGTATCTCCTCCTTCGGTTGATTGAGGCTTTTACCCAGAAGTGAAACGTTATAATAAAAAGAAAAATTCTGATGTTAAACCCAAAAACTTCAATCTGAAAGTAATGTCAACTAACAAGTTAAAAATCTATCTCTCTCTTGGTCGGTCCCTCATATCTGAGGATCGTGGTCAGCATCAGGGTTGCACCTGGAGCGTATGATCTGCCTCCACCGGTTCCTGTCCAGCGCTTCCCTTACTACTGTGTAGAACTTGGATGACGATAAAAATCTATAAGAGTAATTAAATCACTGGTTGAATCCACGGGGTTTAGAAATTGTACAACGCATTTTGTGAATACTAATAATATTCGTAAATAGTTCCAGGCAGAGTGTTATTTTTAAGTCTGGTTAAGAATCTTGTTTATTAATGATATTATCATTTTTTTATTTTAATAAATACTAGTAAGTAGTACTTACCTCAAAAAATTATGGAAACCCCTAAAGTGAATATATAATTATATAAATCAATCATTCACTGTATTTTTGTAAGTAAATATCGATTTTTGGTTTTTTGTCCAACTTTAGTATCACACACCATTACATTAAGCTGACCTGATTACGGCACCAAGATGTAAATAGTTTATTTCAGCAATTTCTACGGCAGTATGTATGAACTATGTTGTCTTGGAACTACAGTTTGTTACTCCACACGTTACTCTAAGCAACAGTAGGTACAAAATCGAAAATGAATAATAAACGCATTAACACTTAGAATTTAATAAAAACTTGAAATATCATTTGTTTAGTTTTTTAATTTCATTTATAATCTATCTAACTATCAACCCAGCTTATATCCGGCCGTATATGTATACTAGGTAAAGGGTATTAAGTAATCTGTGGTATATGGCTCCAATCTTTCACGCCTCTCCATCTATTTCAAAATAAGTAGGTAACTATAATTCTATTTCTAAGTCTGGTAAAGAATCTTGTTTATTAATGATATTATATTTTTTTTACTCTAATAAATACTAGCAAGTAGTACTTAGCAGTAGTATCACTTATTCGTTGATAGATGATTATAACATTACCTAATCTGCAATCAATAAGTCAGTCAGTCTTTAATATTATAACCCAAGGACTTATTAGGCAAATTGGCTTCAAGATTGCTAATTGCAGAATTAACTGCACGAAGTTTATAGTTAGATGAACAATTACAAGAGTGATGAAATCGACACAACTTCTTAACTCTTTGCTCATTCGCCGACAATAATATGAGA
Organism: Pectinophora gossypiella; assembly: GCF_024362695.1. Lineage (NCBI taxonomy): Eukaryota > Metazoa > Arthropoda > Insecta > Lepidoptera > Gelechiidae > Pectinophora > Pectinophora gossypiella. Next base: position 14,073,293 of record NC_065433.1, read on the forward strand.
TCGTTTAACATAACATAAATTAACTAATCAACTGTAATGCTCGTATGGGATATGCGTATGTTTATTACTTGCGATTAAAATTCTAAACACGTTATGATGTACCTTAGTAGGTATATGAAATTTATTCAGCCTTTACGTAGTATCCAACAGAGTGTAGCACAGCTGCACTATACTATAGAATTTCATTAAAATTACCGGTTCTTAAGTAAAATAATGCGGGTAGACCAACGGTTGGCAAATGGCGGACGCACGTGTCCAAGGAAGTGCTTCTGACCACCTGAACTGTTGCACTGGACGTTCTCACGGGGAACTGCAATAAACTGCTTACTAATGCGTTAAACATAATGGGAAAGACTAGTAACAGCACTTAGCTGTTCTCAGCAAAGTGGTGTAAATATGTGGTTGTCGAAAATAATGCTGTCAAAAAGAGTGAACCACTCATAGAAAAACATAATGTAAGTTCAACCAGAGTTAAGTAATATTATGCTCTGCCTGGAACTAATTATTACAAACTGTGCCGGCTAACTACTTCATTAACGATCGACGAGACGCGTAAAAGAAGGAAAAAGTCTTAGGAAAGTAGCTGAGTTAACTTAATGAAGTCTGAATTTAAACAGAGTTTTTTGCTTTTTGATGAGATACCTGATAATGATTTATTTTTTATAAGCATGAAGTCTTGAGAACGACTTCATAAGTATTTTAATGGTAAAACACGCCATGGAATATTAATGTAAACATAATGCACTAATTATTGTAAACACTCATAGGCTTTATAACAAACTAAGTAAGAAACCACGCACCTGATGGGTTTAGGTACTTAGGAATAATATATTTTCAAAAAAACATATTTCAAATCACATCAGTAAAAATAAATATATTATAATTATTCAGTCCAAACCGCAACTCCAATCCGCAGTAGAGCAGCGTGGTGGAGTATGCTCCATACCCCCTCCGGTTGATTGAGGGGAAGCCTGTGCCCAGCAGTGGGACGTATATAGGCTGTTTAAATGTATGTATTCAGTCCAAACTATAATTTAGTTACGTATTTTTCTCCTAAATTCAGTTTTGTGATGATTTATAAATATTGTTTGTGTTTGTTAGTATTATTCAGGTAATGGCCCTGATCCCTGTAGATATCTCCAAATTTTTGTCATTTTCTTATCCGACATAAAAGGAAAGGGGCGTATGAATGACAGTTGTTAATTTTAAAATAAATGAGTCAATTAATACTTCGGGCGAATCAACTAAGTATCTCTCTGGTATGTAAGCCTTCTGACGTAGGTTGTTAACTTAATTCTGTAGAGTTATTTGCAAATGTAAAATTTTGTGAAGGCTGTTTAAGTTTAAGCCTAATATTTACGTGTGTTCCATTAAATTTCATGCCAATCCGTTTCCTTTTCAATGGATAAAAGAAAATGACAGTTATAACATAAAATAAAATTATATGGTGTGTACGGGAATGAGCACCACTATAATAGGTACTTAAATAAACAAACAAATTACAATCTTAGCTACAACACGTATTCGTATATTGATCCCTACTCCACTGGTAAACTATTAAAAAACTGATTTAGTTAAACGGACCCTGTGAAAAACGGCTTAGCGCTAGGAACACGATAATAAGTAAGAAGATATTTATATTAGTCTTTACATGAGCTATTTCTCATTAAATATCAAATCCAGTTTGATGGAGATCTCGATATCCATAGATCTCGATGGAGTAAACAGGTAGACAAGTAGGAATATTAGATTTCGAGCTTTTAAAACAGAAATAGAGGGCCTCAGTTGATAAATTCAATAAATGTACATCAACATGCTCGACAAGGCGTACTTACCTAAATATTGTGGAAATGTAAAAAGTTCTTAAACTAAACATAAAATTTATCCTATTCCGTTGCAGCAATCGATTCCCTATTGTTCTCTCTTCGCTCTACGTTTGTCACCAGAACCAGAAATGGCACCCAAACTCAGCCCAGTGGTACCCAAAACCAAATTATGGCTAGATTCATGTACAGGATGTTAGTGATATCATAAATAATACTCAGGGGGATGATTCAAACCACACTTCGGGGTTATTATCATATCTGGGTAATTTTATTTATTTTCAATTCTATACTTTTGCGATGGAAAATTCCACTTGACATTATCTCAGAATAATGTGCTGAATCATCCCTCTCAGTATTCGTTACGATGTTACTTACATCCCTTACAAGAACATACAGGTAACCATACAAATAAGTATGGGTGTCAGTGACACAATGAATACTAAGGGGGATGATTCGGATCATGATTCTGAGTTGATATCAAGTGGAATTTGTTGTCAGAAAATTCATGTCAATTTTTGTACTTTTGTTAATTATTTTCAGTTCTACACATTTGCGACGGAATATAATATTATCAACTCAGAATTATGGTCTGAATCATCCCTCAAAGTTTTCGTTACGATGTCCCTAACATCCTGTTTGTTATTAATGTAAGGCCATTTATTCATTCATTCATCCATTCCAATCAGCCCGCATCATCCCCTTGATGGGTACAATATGAGCTTCCTCCATTTCACAACCAACTTTGAACTCATCCACAACTTTCCCATCGTTGTAATGATGTCATCTATCCACACCGTGCCGCTGGGCTGCCTACAAACCGTGTGCTCTTCTTTTTAGAATTCGGTAATATCACTTTTCAAATGAATTCAGTATAGACCTACATGTAGTAAACTAAGACCTGGCAGCCCTCTTTATTTTTTATAAAAGCTGAAAGTTGATTTGCGGATAGTTAGTCCTCTACTCAGGGCTACTATCAGCAACTATGAAATTTGCTTAGGTAGATAACAGGCAAGAAAAGTGTATCTAATTGTGCTAAGCGAAAAAGATTTGTCGAAGCTATCGGGATCGATAGGCTAGGCATCTGATTTTTTTTTACTATGGTACCAAAACTCAATAGCCACTTGAAATATTATTACTAATTACATAAGTATAAGAAACAAGTAATATAAAATAATGAACCTACTTCTAAATCTGTCTATTAAAAAGTAAGTAATAAGTAGGTAGTACTTAGTTGAATTACTTACGTTAGAATCTAAATTCTGCAAACCCTGCAAATTTTCCACCGTGGTTGTTTTACCTATGTATGATAACGGGTGGAACATACAGTTAAATCGCCTTTCTATTTGAGCCGACTTCAGAATGATAAGGGTTTTTTCATACAAAAGACATCAACGAATCCGTTGCTATTGTTCCATAATAATAATTTATTAACCTTAATTTTAAAACTATTAATCCGATTCCCATGAAAATGCACTATTCTAACAAAAAGAAAATGCAATACGATTTGTACTTTCAGAGAAATGTGTGGACAAACATATTATACAGGGTGTTCTCAGTATTGGTTACGATGTCACTTACACCCCGTACAATTACATATAGATAGCCATACAAGTAGGTATTGATGTTAGTGACAAAGTAACGAATACGGAGGGGAATGGTTCAGACCATGACTCTGAGTTGATATCAATTTCCTGTCGGAAAATTCATGAAAATTTTTGTGTTTTTTAAAATTATTTTAGTTCCATACTTTTGCGACGAAAAATTCCACATGATATCAACGCAATATAATGGCCTGAATCAAACACCCTGTATGTACAAACACCTGGAAAGTTTGGCACATGTGTTTAGAAGCCCACATAGACTAATACACGAATATTGTACAATTCGAACAATATTTTTTTTTTGTATTCGTTTAAAATCAGAAGAAGTCCACGTTGTTGACACATATAGGTCCGGCCAAGTAGTTATCCGGCCAAGTAGTTAATGCCATCTGCGGCAAATCTACAATAAGTCACGTCAAAAAAAAAAAAAAAAAAGACACATATAGGTAGTATTTAACATCCGACAGACGAGTCGAAATCAATAGAATTTTATTTTCCTTTTGAATTTCTCTTACGTAGTCAGTTTCCTTTTGCTAATCAAACTTCAGCATTCTGAATTAAATTCACAAATTTATATGGTTACCCATTAATTATCATAAACATAAACAGCATAGCTCCCTGCGGTTGATTGCAGCATATTGAGCTTGTAATTATCGCTATAAAAATACTTACTTAAGTGAAAAGGCGAGACGTCAGGGTGTATCAGTGGTGACCAGCACCGGCAACTTTACTTGAGAATGGGTTCGCTGCTAGCCCATACACCTCCTAGACTGAGATCCAGCGGCCCCAGCTCTACGTCATTTTGTAAAAGCTGATAGGCAGTAACGATCAGCAACTATGAAGTTTAAATTTTCTTAAGGAGGTAACAGGTAAAACAGGTGTGTCCAAATGGGAGAGTGACGGCCAACGAAAAAGTTTTTCCAATTACGATTATGATTATGTATTTTTTTTTAAATTGAATTAAATTATCCTTAAAAGATAGACATATTAATTAATTAGGAATTAGGCAGCGTTTTTAATAAAAGCTCTTTCTGTCGGGTTGATTATTTCCGACATCTTAGTGGGCCACTAAACATGTTTAAAGACCCTTACGCAAGCCACCCTTAATAATCATCGTCATATTTCAACCAATTGACACAAAATGTTAACAAAATAATCATTCATAAAAAAACATCTTTTGAATCACTCAACACAAAATGTATGAAAATCGGTTTACTTAGTAAGTAAGTAGTTTTAAAATGATTGCTATCGGACAGACAAACTTGGCCAGGAACTTAATAATTTAGTGTTAATTATTGTTATTACTAATTAAAGATTTGACGCTTTATTCAGGAATATCCCGAAAGCTTTGCGAACAATATTTAGAATGAATTTGGAACATTTAATAATACGCAACATTATAATAAAACAAAAAAAAACCTTTTTTTTAACAGTATCATGGAAACGATACAAACAAATTTTCAACTATGTCAAGGCATCAATAACAATGATTTCTTTAAAATTACAGCCCACCCAGTGAATGTGGCTCGCCAACCCGTCATTTACCAGTCTGAAATGACAAGTTACACCTAATAATTACTTTCGGGTGTTGAACACTTTATCTCTAGTACCATCTACTTTGGTACTTAAAACGTACGGATAGTTGACACTGTCTACTTCGGAGAAAATTGAGCTTTTTATTTTTTGTTGTACACGAACAATGAATAGAAGTTGATTGTTGTTTCCAGATCGTTGAAAATATCATTCAGGCCGTTTGTTAAACTGCGCCGTTTAGGAAAAACGCTAGGTTGTTAATGAAACGCCGAATTAAAGTAGTTGGCTGCGACATTATATCATGTTACAGAAGACATAGGTAATGTCACGCTCAGTTTTTCGATATGGTAATTAGTACAAGTAAGGGAAGTAAATCAATAGGGACATTAAAATGGTAACTTACATCACAAAACTCACCAACTAAAAATTACTGGTGCCCTTACCTACTTAAGTTAAACATGCCTGCATACAAAATATTGCTGCAGTTTGATAAAGATAATCTGAAGTGATTTTATAATAATAGTAGCTTTACGTTATTATGGTAATTATGGTAACTATCGCAAATTGCAATCGCTCTGGAGCCTCCAGTTTACGTGTCTTGACAGCCGAGTGTGCTAATAGATGTAGTACATAAAACGAAACCTAAATGTCAAGGGAAAAGTTCAATATTCTCAGCCCTTAAAACCTTAAAATAAATCATAAATATTTCCTTGTTTCAAAATATGACTACCAATCTTCTTGCTTTTGAATGAAGCATGTTTAGTATCAAATAATTAATGATAAAAACTATAAACAAATCTCATCATGATCATCAATTTAAGAGCCACGCTCTTGTCAGTGTAGCATTAATGCTACTTTTTAGGGAAAAATAGGGCAGTGGCTTCCCTCTTGCCTTCCGCCCCGCAGTACTCTGTTTGACGCGAGTGGGATGGCGCCCAGAGTAGTTTATTTCAATGCCGTACTAGGACTCCTGTCTTCCGCCTATGAATAGTGCGGACAGTTACTGCTGCCCTCTGTCAGGTTAATAAACAAATCTAATAATGATAAAATACATAAAATGAAAAATAAATTCCCTAAACTGTATTTTTCTGAAGCTAAGTTGGCTATAATTTTGCAAAAAATAACCCGTTACTTTTGCGTGCCAGTATAGTTAACTATTGAGAGTCTGTTCGGAGTAATAACGAGATTGGTAATCCGCCTCATAACCCACACGATAGAAGACAAATAAGACATTAATATCGGCGTGACTGCGACTGCTCAGGTGATTGCGAATCACAACAAACTATTCGCAAAAAGTTGCCCTACTGATAGAACAGGACTCACGGACCTAATGTCCTATGTAATCTGCTATTCAATACCTAATCATTTACGATGTGTGATCTCCTCAGAGCACGCGCTGATCGCAAGTTAGTTTAATCTATGGTAAAAGTTTAAGCTTCAATATAGAAAATAACTGAAGTTTTTTTAATAACATGTCATTGAAATTAGATTTTTCACACAATTTCTTAAGGTAAATTAAGAAGTGAGGGAAAGGTGGTCTCACAATTTTTGAGCTGTCTAATTAAACTACCTACATGTGACCTTGCTTACAGCATGACACGATTTATCCAATATCGAAACAATTGATGATTTGGATATAGGATACTTACCTACAGGACAGCCTAGACAGTTATACATTACAAAACGTTCCAAATATTCCAGCATGTCTATAGAATTTAATGAAATAATAAGTTATGACGGAAGTCATAAAAAATGGGTAAAACGGCAAACTCTTGCGCGTGTGATTTAGTAACTTACTAAGAAACTTATTTTGGTACTTATACAGGTCAATGCGATATTGAATCTGCAGTAAAAGGCGCTAAAGTTAGGAGAAAGAGAGCTTTATTACCTAGACTTCAGACAGATAGTAAGAGAGTGAAATATGGAACAATTTTTAAAAAGAAGTAAGTAGATAAACGTCATATCAAAACCAGCCAGTGTCCTTATTGTTAAAAAGGTTTTACAACAGAATCATGCTGAATCGTGCTGTAAGGAAGGTCGCTTAGTTTGCGTCTGCCAAATTCGCACCTAAATACTAAAATACTAATATAGGTAGGTAATTATAAATGTTGTTAACTAAGGTAAGTAATTTCGATTTGTTAAATGCTCGTAAAAGTTATTAGGTACCTATATAGAAATGAATAGGTAAGTTATTTTATTTGACTTGATTTTAACCTTGCTGAAAGCCCTGAGGCTGGCACTAAATCGGAGACAACAGGCGTGAGGGATGCCCTGATGGGCACAAACCTTGGCTCATCAGGACGCTGATTGAGATAATTATGTTGGAGAGAAACGGCTAGGGTTTCCGATATGCCGCATTTTTCTGTGAGAGCCACCGGAAAATTTTTGCCGTTTTTCCCAGGTATTCCCGGTTTCAGGAAAATTATGTATATAATTGTTTTTGAAAATTTACTTTTTAAAGGAAATCGGTTCACAGTCACACTAAAGTAAGATTAAATCCCAATTAATTTTGTTAACTTGATTTATTTGGGTAAACTGCCACGACCTTTATTTAAAAAAACACACGACCGAAAATAAATAGTAAAGTAAAATATAGATTTTCCGGCACAAGTATTTTATAAAATAATAATACTTACGCATATTTAAGTGATCTTTTGATTTACATTTTTATCACTGTTAGTTAGTTGCTAATTTTGTCATACCTATCCACTAAATAACCGGCCTCAGTCCATTTTAATCGGTCAGCGAAATGTTTATTATTTTGTCTTATTGATGGCTTGTGGCTCTGACCACACTGATAGGAATACGATCGTGATTTAATGTTTCATGTACCATGTTTGATGTAGACTAGTGCCTTATCAACGAAATACAATTACATTATTATAATATAGCACTATCTAATCATAAACCAAAACAGCTCTACTTTTTTCAATACCTACCGTTGCTAATTTTTGTGAAATAAATTATCTAACAAGTGATTACTTGTAATCCGTGTGTTTATGTTATTATTGTTAATTTTAAGTATAAAACATCTTTAAAATACCCGGGATTCCCGTGAATCGGGTATACGGAACAAAACCTAAAAACGGCCCGTTGGACGATAGCGATAATAAGCCACGGAGGAGGTAAAATGTCGACCACGCCGGTGGTGTTTGTATCGCCGTCTTAGAGTGTTTGCTTTTACGAGCTGATTGGGCGCTTAAATCTTTAAAGTTGTATCTATATTGCAACTGAATGAATTGTCAAAATTTACATTATTGAATCAAAATTATTTATTCTACGTAATTATCATAGATAAACTTGCTGAAGGTCAATTTAACATTTTTGAATCTACGTGTTATGACTGAGGAGAAGAAATGACAAGAAATTGCAACAGCAACACATCTTTTAAATACTTACATTACTAGTTATTTAATAACTAGAGAAACACATTTAATACCATTATTTATCTATTGGGTATGGGAAATATTAAAAAGATTGAGTGGTTTCTATGTTGCGTTATAATTCCATCTTGTTGACGTCGTCGTTTAAATAAAGCCTGACTGATTAAATGCGGTCTTGTTGTAAATCCACACAAACGTAAACCCCTGTGTCGCACGTCGCCGGACGTAAGCACAGGAGAGGAAGGAAAGTGGACCTTATCGACTGAGACTACAAATTATGCTTTTTATACAATAAACATAATTATGCATTTTCAGCATAAAATATCCCGTATATCTCGTATATCAGTAGTAGTACTAATCTACAGTCTCTTGTCGCTGGTGCGTTCATTGAATTTCATTCTTTGTATTTTGTCTCTGCAATGGATGGGTAAATATCTAATGGCTATACCTTTAGGATAAATCCGCAGAAAAAACTGCGCCAGACCTCGGGTTCAAGACGGAAGGTTTTTGCCATTTTGATTCTTTGTTTCAAATGATTCACAACCCAAAATTAATACTTAACTCTAGAGAGATAAACAAACAAGCTATGGTATGTAGTTATTTTGCGATTGAGTAAATTAGCCTCGAGGGCAATATAAGATCTACTTAGGTGAAATGACATCTAGTCGCTTTGCTATGTAGTTAATCATATTACTATCTACGACCAAACAGTAAGCGGGGTGACTTCATTATGTCCCAAAACGACATGGAAACGATGAAATGTGAAATGAAAAGTATGATCCTATAATGACCTAGTATTACCTACTGAGTCGATTTCTGGAGCACGTACCTAGACATTGTGTAAAAAACGCATTCGTATGCCAAAGAAGACATGTAAGTCAATTGCCATTGTGGGTAGCTACCTATTTCCTAGTATTACATGTATAAATATTACTGATCGATTTTACTGGACTATGCAAGCCGTACTGATTTTCTTTAAGTAGGTACACAACAATAAGGCAAAATATTTTAAAAGCTTTCGTTCTACACTTTTATTAAGAAATAATATAGGTAGGTTGGCAAGTACGTAAAGTAATACCTATCTACTTAAGCAATTGTACTAAGTAGTAATAATAAGCCTTTCATTGACATTGATGACTTACGTCTTGCTGGTTAAAGAAGTCGTCTTGGGTCTCCTCACTCGAGCAGCCCATATCTTGGAGCAGAGGGGTCACGTGTCGCTCCCAATCATCCATATTGTGAGGAAACTCGTCTTAGGGTCAAAAGTACGCGAACCGACTATCACAGGTTAATAATCTTCACAAACAACAAATCGCGAAGTCATTTTAGAGTCTAGCACTGAAATTCAGCATTCATATAGGCGATAGTATTCGAAGCGCCAGTTTCGCGCCAAAAACTTCACAAGTCGGTTTTTACTTTCTCTGACTACTGGAAGTAGCGGGAAAAGGGCGCGATTGCACGCGACACTTAGCTGTCACAAACTCGAGAGAAAGAGAAAAAAGCAGCGGCCGCGGGCGTATCACGTGCCCGCTGTTACCGGCGCGCATTCAAAAAACGTACTAGGAGAAAAGTCAGTGAAAACAGCGTACGGAGTCAGTGTGGCGAGGCACGGGTTCCCGGCCGCCCGTCGACGCGACCGGAACAGGAGTGCGTGGCGGTTCGCGAGGCTGAACGCCCTCTGCGTCGCGCCGCCTCGCGAGCCTCTCTCTCGCACGCTGCCCGTACTCATGGCGCTTTCCCGCTCATGCGGCCCGGCGCCGCACGCCTCCCATGGGCGGCCGCGATTTCCCGCCGTCGTCCGGCAACGGCCGCAACATGGCCGTACCTATCCGCAGACGTTTGCTTACCAACTACGACGAGTACTTAACACGAGCCGTAATCGACGACATCAAGGATGCACGAAAAACAATCTCTAGGCAGCTAAACTTTTGATCATGCTACATCTACAATATAAGCTAAAAAATACCTACCTAATTATACCAAAAGGTCCGGGGACCTACTTAATAAACAAAAAGTAAGAAAACTAATCATTTGTTTTAAAACTATTGAGTAACTATTACCTAGGCTGACCTACCTACCTATGTCTAAAATAAGTGGAGTATTAAGGACTTCAACCAGTAAAAAAAATATTTGAAAGGTAAACCTCAAATTCTTCTATTGGGAAAACTTTGAAACAGACTTTGTAATTTAGCACCTGTTTGGTTTGATATTTCAACATTGATTAGGTAGGTATTTATTATATTTAGTATTACCTACTTATTAATATTAGTAAAATCAAAGAACTGAATAAATCAACACCTGACCGGTGAATTAGCCGGCCCATAACAAGTTAGGGATCGGGGTAATCTACACTCGTGAAACTCTGCTTCAACACAAAGCAAGTTCGGTCATTATTAAAAGCGCACGGTATACGGTACATAGTTAAACACTTACGGCGAGCAAAGTTTCTGAAGACCGTACAAGCGGCCAATTAAAAGTTAAATGTCTAATTCTTGTTAGACGAGGGAAGTCCGCAACTAGTGGGTAATGTGGGTATACTATTAAATTGAAAGTTCTTGCATATAGGTATGACAAGCATCGACTTGGTCTCTCGGAAATGTTGATACCTACCCAAAGAGTCGGTAATAATACCAAAATTCAGTCACGAAAACCATCTAAGGAACTACCTACTATGGCGTTAATGTGAAGATTATTTGTAAGTAGCTAAATAAAATAAACTAATTAGATTAGAAATATTTTTGGTAAAATTAACTAATAATTGCAGTGTAAGTACAGATTGTATTATATTGTTGGTGTTTGTAACGCATGTCTTCTTGTTTACTTGTGTACAGTATAATAATGAAGAAGAACCATTTTAGCAAATAAGTACATATTTGAAAAGCCGCAAAAACCGCGGTTTTTGAAAAACTAAAATATTTTTTTATAAACTTTAAGGAAACGCAAGAAAGTTATTTGGGATCCGTTCTGAACTTCAATACCATGCTGCAACAGCATCGGACATCCCGTCATGCAGATTAGTCCAGACGATATCGTCATTGTAAACCTAAACCGAAAGTCTAGATCCATTCCAAACAAAAGACAACGGAAAACGGTTTGATTTGTTTATTTTTTAACGGTTACGTTAGTGGTGATAACTAGTGATGAGAAACTCGTGTCAAAATAAACAGACACACACAAACATAATATTAAGTATTATCTTTATTTTGACACAAGTTTCTCATAGTTTGATATCGACACAGCTAAACTACCTAATACTTTGGGCCAAGGCGCCGTGATTTCTCGCCCAAGTAAGACATCGGTAACATACATGGGCGATTGGGCGACAATATATGAGCAGAATGGTTTAATGATATCGCTAGGCCCCTAGCCTAATTTATTCTTTATCGATTCGATAAAACTAATATTAGTAACTTCTTAGACCTTCTTCTATCGTGTGGGTTGTGAGGTGGGTTACCAACCCCATCAACCTTGGTGTCAGAGTTATTATTGAGCCGCGATAGGCCCCTGACATGACACAAGTAACGGCTACGTACTTACATCAGTAAGTAATAATCAGGACCAACGCTTTAACGTGCCTTCCTAAGCATTTTGGACAATCAGGTGATCAGCCTTTATTGTCCTAACCAAACTAGTGATCACAAATTGATTTTTTGTGATTTGTCCCCACCGGGACTAGAACCCGGGACCTCCGGATCGTGAGCACAACGCTCAACCACTGGAACAAGGAGGCCGTTACTTCTTAGACGATATATAAGTATATATCTCAGGGAATAGCTTAGATTTCCCTTGCTATGGCATTTACTACTTGGCCGGATAAATGGGAAGCGCTGAGGGGTTTCACCCGGTACAAAATGTAAGATTACAGGCCTGAGGGTGCACATGTGGGCGCAAACCACGGCTCAAGGCATTATCGTCTGAGATGACAATTTTTAAGACCCAACGTGGAAAGAGGGTAAGCGTAGACCGTGCCTGCGAGGTTGGTACGGGAGTTTTACAATTGATTGACCGCCACGTTGATACGGCATTACGTACAACAAAAAATAAATAAAACATTCTTTAAGCAATATTTATAGGTAGGGCTTTAGGATCATCTTCTTTACACGTTTTAAGTATAAAATCCAGAAGAACTGTCTTCAATTTTCATACATGTGAAGTTAATAACCACGATCAAATTAATTTACGCAGGTATGCAATGATTTCCCTAGGTAAAAGTAATCTGAGGAGTAGTCAAAAAATTACACTCCGTTCGTTCAAACAACACCTCTGCATTAAAAAATGCATCTGTCGCTCCGTTGTGCGGTAAAAGAAGAATTTGTTTTATAGGTACCTACTTGTCCACATTGTGTGACAACACTCCTATATAACCTTACCCTAATAAAATTCAAAAGATAGCAAGTCATAATATTATGTACTAACATACGGATACACCTAAAACTCTAAAGTAAGGGAAATTCTTATCTTTCTAGCTAATGTAGGGAAGGTTTATTATGAAGTCGAATCACACGAATGCAATGACTTGTCGAATTTAGAAGCAACCAAAAAATTAGGGCATCAGCAGTCACCGTTACATATAAAATTTGGCAAAATATGCAATGTGCTCCTTTAATTAAAAGTACACTTATCCAATATCCCATCGATTACATATGGCAAAGACAATGAAAATACTTACGGCAATAACTCAATTAGCACTCCAAGAAAATATCAAAATTATTTGTTTTTTTTTTTTATTTATTTATTCAACAATGTAAATAAAACACTGCAATACCTATTTAGGAGCTAGTCCTGATGGTCTTCACACAGACAAAGATGAAAAACCGGACTTATTGAACTGAAAAGCCCATTTTTGAAAAAGTAGACCCCGAAGAAGCTGTAAAAGCTAAGAAAATAATGTTTTGAAAATACAATGCATGAAAAGTCTCCTTCACTATTACTATTTTCAAATTTAGGTCCAATTAAATATACTTAACCGAAATAGATTGCCGTTTATTCGCCATGAGAACTGGAGATAAAAAAAAGATGAAAATCGAATATTATATTGAAAGATATTATTGTGTTCTGGCTAGAGAAAATGGTAACATACGAAAAATAAAATGTCTACTGTTGTTTGTCTCCTGAGCTGATTGATTCCCGTCTTCAACGCTAAATGCTAATCAAAGACCCCCAATATACAGGATGGCCCAGAAGTTCACGTTCAAAATGAAAAATTAGATAGAGGGGCTCATTAGCTACTAGAAATATCCCCATGTGTATGTTCAGCAATTATTTACGGTTTAGGAGATATGACCCATTTTGTACCTTTTTCTAGATTTTCTACCTTACTTCAGAAATAATCATTTTGTCGCTATCCCTTTCTTAATAATTATTTTATTTTACTTCACAACTATGCCTAAGGCTGTGTACCGCTCAATCAAAGATAAATCAGAGTCAAATCAAAGATAAAAAAAAAGTTATTGGAAGTCAAAGTGAGAATTCGACCAAAATTGTTATAGTTGTTAAAACTTCGCCGAAGAATAATAAACACATGATATTGTTATGGACCCTGAAAGTATTTCTTATAACTGCTCCATTTAATAGGCTTTTAGAAACACCCAAAAAAGTACCCTTAATACGGGCAAAAAACTAAGTAATTAGACCTCAAACTTTGCAAGACAGATTGAGATTTTGGTCGAATTCTCACTTTGATATCCAATAACTTTTTTTTATCTTTGATTTGACTGCTTTCATTTTTTCACCTAGCGGTAGATATCCTTAGGCATAGTTATGAAGTTAAATAAAAGAATTACCTATTAAGAAAGAGATAGCGACAAAATGATGATTTCAGAAGTAAGATAGAAAATCTAGAAAAAGGTACAAAATGGGTCATATCTCCTAAACCGTAAATAATCGCTGAACATACATGGGGTTGGGGGTGTTTCTGGTAGCTAATGAGTCCCTTTATCTATTTTTTCATTTTGAACGTGAACTTCTGGGCCACTCTGTACATAATTGAAGCTATTAAAAACGTAAATAAGTACTTAAATTGAAAGTCACAACAAAATAATCTCATCAATTTTCGCCATCTTGTCTCATATTACAGTCATTTTTTTTTATATGGAAGACTCAACGTATTTAATTCATAATTAGATATTTCAAAAGGTAATACGTTGAAGATTGCAAAAACTACAAACCAAAAGTGGTTTAAAAACATTTTATTATTTTAATCTCAAGAGACTCGGTTTTTTTACGAAAATTCGAAAAAAATATTCTTTAGTGACCAATTAATTGGCGGTCGAGCGAGACGTCCAGACGTGTGGTCCACGTTTTCTTCGGGCTGATTGTCATTTTGTTGCATGACGTTTATGCATTTTCCAGATACTTTATGCAGCAACGTGCTCCACTTAATATTTTATATTTCTATACAGTAGCGTTACGCTTAGATTTATTTGTTTGGTCTACTATCAGCTACCACATTAATACTTTAATACTACTTATAACAATTTTGTGTATTATTCTAAATTCGTACTAACCAATTACAGATAAACACCGCTTACACAAATTTGTTGAAGTTTTCGTACTAAACATTAATTTTGAAAGTACGAGAGATGTTCAATTCCTTGGAAGGAAAAAAAAATACTGGCTGGCAAACCCCATGATGTTAACTTCTTAGTTGCTTTGACATTCATCATTGTCAATTTTATTTAGCACAATCCTTATGTAGAATAAATCTAACGGAGATGCCTAAACGGCTTCAACGACGATGCATAAAGACGAAGGCCACAAAGCTGACAATCGAAGGGAACGAATTCGAATTCTCCTAACATGGCGGCACAAACGACCCGATATTTGAATCCGGACAAATTCAGCGCAGACCCAAGTACGGTTGAAGCTTCAGTGGAATCACTGATTTAATACATTTGAGAATTTCATATCAGAAGAAGCATCTGACGCAACTCCTCAGATGCCTGCCATTTTTGCTTTTATTAATGGTTGTGCCACGTACGAGCAAGCAGTAAAAGTTCTAAAGCGAACATACGAAAAGCCCAAGAACCGCACACTGGCGCGACACGTTTTATCATCTCGACAACAGAAGCCCGAAGCAACAATATCTGACTACGTTCGTGCTCTAAAATTACTGGCTCAAGATTGTGATTTTCGTGCCGTGACCGTTGAGAAAAAACCATAACGAATTCATGTGCATACATTCATCTGATTAATTCGCAAGAAAATCGTGAGACTTACAAAATTTTAAATTGTCATTCGATGAAATGTTGACTCTTGAAATTGCAGAAACGAGTTCAAAAACTTTTTCAACGATCTCAAATCCAAACTCCCTGTTAAACGCTATTTCTGTGCACGAAAAACAAGCAAGAGAATATCTGATTAATAATTTAGCTGCAACCAAAAAAAACGTCGCTGCTTTTTCTAATGTCCTGCATTTCATGCCACATGTCAGTTGTGCTCAAGGAAAGGGCACTTTGCAAATATCTGTCGCGGTACTAGCGGCCCCGGCCGAGGCGGTCACACTGCGAATGCAATCTCTCGGGATACTCCATATAACGAAGCGGATACTGCAGATATAATAGCCGCGTCGCCTGAAAGCTTCCGAAAAGCAAATATATCGATTTTGATATCAATGATCATTCAGCTGATGCCCTCATAGATACAGGGAGCTCAGTAAGTTTTATTGGCAAAGGATTAGCAGAGACCTTATGTCTAAGAACGAAACGTTGTAGACAGACTATAAATCTAGCATCGCAAATTATACATCTTTGGTACGAGGAAGTGCACAGCCACTATCAAGTAATGTAGAGGTGCTTGTCAATCTTGAAGCCTTTGCTAGTTGTTAACAATCCTTGCGCTGTCATCAATATTGGACATGACATTTTAGTAGAATAGTCTTCCTTTGTCTTAAACTAAGAACCTCTCAATATATCTGCATCGTCATGGAAGCTACCACCACCACCAACAGTACCACTACCGTAAATTTTCACCAATCTATTGCGTTCTGTTAAATCTCGACAGCATAGTGAGGAAAATGAAGCTTTTATTAAATAGGAGACAAAACTTTTAGAAGATGGTGTTATTCAGACAAACATTTCTTCGTGGAGAGCCCAGGTCCTCGTTGACGGAAGGGATCAACACCGGAAATGTTTAGTTATAGCTTATTCAAGAACGATAAACAATTTCACTCAGTTAAATGCCTATCCTTTAACTACTTACTTACTACTTTCGAAGCTTGCGGAAAACTATATGAGTTTACGCAGATTCCGTTCGGAGATTTCATTCTTTCTGACAGAGGATCTTCATTTTTATTAGATCGGGTGAAAAATTTCTTATTGTCGTTAGGCATTGCCTGTAGCCAGACTACTCCTTACAACCCACAGAGTCATTACTCTGTGGTTTTCCAATCCAACTATCCAGCTGTTAAGGACCAAGTCGTTCGAGATAACCCAGTGGGAGTGGGTGTTACCAAAATCATTTCATTCAATTTGCTCTCTTCTTTGAACTGCTACGAATAACACGCATCGCGAACGTTTATTTTGCTACTCTCGACGCTCAATGAATGGACTGTCATTACCATCTTGGATTATGTCTCCAGGATCAGTTTTTACGAAGAGAAACGTTCGGCCGTCGAAATATGAGCCTTTAGTGGAAGAAGCAGAACTTTTGCAGGTGAATTCAGCGTTTTTTATTAAACTTTCTGATGACAGGGAAGCTACTGTTTCTAATCGTTACTCAGCTCCTTTCTCGAGTGATGACGACAATAATGATGAGGAAGTTGTCATAGAAAATACATTACAGTCTGTTCAATCACAACTTGAAGCTTCTGTAGAGCTTGAAATAGCGTCCCAAGTTCAACCAGACGGGCAGCCAGATAGGATTCGGCATTCCACAAGAGTTCGAAAGGCTATTTAAGAGATTATGTCTGTGAAGTGTGAGGGAATTCGTGTAAATTCCTGCAGGGGAGAATGATGTAAACTTCTCTTAGTTGCTTTGTCATTCATAATTGTCAATTCTATCTAGCACAATAAATTCTTATCTATACTTATAATAAATCTGTAGAGAGGTCAATTCTGTACATTAAATATTTTTTCAAAATAACTATCAGGGGGTGATAAGTGGTCGATACTGATGCCAAAAATGCAATCAGTAAAATTTTTGTCTGTCTGTCTGTCTGTCTGTCTGTCTGTCTGTCTGTCTGTCTGTCTGTATGTTCCTTATAGAAACAAAACCTACTGGACGGATTTTAATGAAACTTAGTACAATTATTCTTCACACTCCTGGACAGGTTATAGTATACTTTTCATCACGCTACAATCAATAGGAGCAGAGTAGTGAAGGGAAATTCTTTTGTATGAAAAATCTAAACCACTCAAGTTAGACGTTTGAAATTTGGCATGCAGGTACCTTAGATACCGTAGAGGTACACTAAGAAAGGAATTCCCGAAAATCCTACGGGAACGGGAATTAGCGGGAAAATCCTTTTGTATGAAAAATCTAAACCACTCAAGTTAGACGTTTGAAATTTGGCATGCAGGTACTTTAGTAAACTTAAAGCTTAGTTGCAACAGGATATTACAAAATTCCCACGGGAACGGTAGTTAGCGGGAAAATCCTTTTGTATGAAAAATCTAAACCACTCAAGTTAGACAATTGAAATTTGGCATGCAAGTACCTTAAGTACCGTAGAGGTGCACTAAGAAAGGAATTCCCAAAATTCTCACGGGAACGGGAATTAGCGGGAAAATCCTTTTGTATGAAAAATCTAAACCACTCAAGTTAGACAATTGAAATTTGGCATGCAAGTACCTTAAGTACCGTAGAGGTGCACTAAGAAAGGAATTCCCAAAATTCTCACGGGAACGGGAATTAGCGGGAAAATCCTTTTGTATGAAAAATCTAAACCACTCAAGTTAGACGTTTGAAATTTGGCATGCAGATACCTTAAGTACCGTAGTGGTGCATTAAGAAAGGAATTCCCGAAATTCCCACGAGAACGGGAATTAGCGGGAAAATCCTTTTGTATGAAAAATCTTAACCACTCAAGTTAGACCTTTGAAATTTGTCATGCAGGTACCTTAGGTACCGTGGAGGTGCACTAAGAAAGGAATTCCCAAATTCCCACGGGAACGCGAATTAACGGGAAAATCCTTTTGTATGAAAAATCTAAACCACTCAAGTTAGACGTTTGAAATTTGGCATGCAGGTACTTTAGTAAACTTAAAGCTTAGTTGCAACTGGATATTACAAAATTCCCACGGGAACGGTAGTTAGCGGGAAAAAACATTTGTATGAAAAAATCAAATCTAAATAAAAGGAGAAACTGACTGACACAGTGACTGACATATATCAACGCATAGCCTGAACGGCTAAACGTAGGCATTTGAAATTTGGAAGGGACATAGCTTAGGTACCGTAGAGGTGCACTAAGAAAGGAATTCCCAAAATTCTCACGGGAACGGGAATTAGCGGGAAAATCCTTTTGTATGAAAAATCTAAACCACTCAAGTTAGACGTTTGAAATTTGGCATGCAGATACCTTAAGTACCGTAGTGGTGCACTAAGAAAGGAATTCCCGAAATTCCCACGAGAACGGGAATTAGCGGGAAAATCCTTTTGTATGAAAAATCTAAACCACTCAAGTTAGACCTTTGAAATTTGTCATGCAGGTACCTTAGATACCGTGGAGGTGCACTAAGAAAGGAATTCCCAAATTCCCACGGGAACGCGAATTAACGGGAAAATCCTTTTGTATGAAAAATCTAAACCACTCAAGTTAGACGTTTGAAATTTGGCATGCAGGTACTTTAGTAAACTTAAAGCTTAGTTGCAACAGGATATTACAAAATTCCCACGGGAACGGTAGTTAGCGGGAAAAAACATTTGTATGAAAAAATCAAATCTAAATAAAAAAGAGAAACTGACTGACTCAGTGACTGACATATATCAACGCATAGCCTGAACGGCTAAACGTAGGCATTTGAAATTTGGAAGGGACATAGCTTAGGTACCGTAGAGGTGCACTAAGAAAGGAATTCCCGGAATTCCCACGGCAACGGAAATTAGCGGGAAAATCTTTTTGTATGAAAAATCTAAACCGCTTAAGTTAGACGCTTGAAATTTGGCATGCAGGTACCTTAGTTAACTTAAAGCTTAGTTGCAACAGGATATTGCAAAATTCCCACGGAAACGGGAGTTAGTGGGAAAAAAACATTTGTATGAAAAAATCGAAAGCGCGTAAGATAGATATTTTCAATTCAATTAAATTAAATTATTTATTGCATTCCATGTAGTACAATAGGGTGTTACATAGGCATAGGAACTAAAACATGGACCCTATAGGGCACAGCAACGTTGAAGGGAAGAGAGGAAGTGTGTATTAAAATTAAAACTCAATGAACAATCAATTAAAAAAAAAACAATTCAATAAATTGATTCAATCTAGCACGCATGCATACCTTAGTAAATATAAAGTTTATTTTTGGCTGTATTTTGAAAAATGGGAGTTATTGGGAAAAAAAAATGTACTTATGAAAAAATCTAAACTGCATAAGTATGCACTCCCACACACACAAAGATCTCTCTCTTATATAACACGCCACGCGGACGAAGTCGCGGGCAAAAGCTAGTGTAGAATAAAGACTAGTTTTCTAAAGGCAATTCGTTTCTTTGTATCACCCCATACATTTGTTATCATGATAATATAAAAAGTATATTATTATTAAGCGGTATATAAAGCGAAAGTTGATGGTAGGCCTGGCAGAGGAAGACCGAGAAGGACTTACGATGACCAAATTGGAGATGTCCTTAGAAAAGGTTCAATACGATCTACTCTGAACCGGCGTGCGTGTATGAAGCGATTGATGAATGTGGAGAAAGCAAGAGAAGTGTGTCAGGATCGAAGCAAATGGAATTCTATAGTCTCTGCTTACCCTGGTGGGAAATAGGCGTGAGTTTATGTTTATGTATTATTATTTACTTAGTTTTATATTTATTGATTAATAAATAGCCACGTTTACTATTTCTTATCATATTTTAAACTTGATTTCCCTAAACGTCTTATAGGAGTTAACGATACTGATTTCTTTTATTGTGTCTAGTTAACCTACGACTATTAAACATAGCATCTAGTTCAGTACAAGTACTGATTATATTTCAATAGGTAAGTATAGTTTTACAATAGCGTTAATGCGCGGTGCGCGTGAGTTAGATTAAGTGTTGCCTGTCTATCAGCCACTATCGATGTAGTATTACTGTGTAACGATAGTACTACCCTAAATGAGCTATCGATACTATTGTTTCTGACTATGCAAAGACACCTCTCGATACTGTCTATAGTATCGGTAGTATACGTAAATAGCTGATTTTCAAGGTCTTTAGTGTTCAATCATATGGGCGTCAGACTTAACACACTTTGATGCGCTTGTACGATAACGTCAATGTGTAGTGTCTGTGTAAAACGAGGCGTTTTGTATGAATTGTCCGTGGTGTGTTTCGGCAACAGTAGTTAGTTAGATCTGGCTAAGTACAGAAGCCAGTGTTGTAAGATTCATTAATACTATAGTGATGTATCAGTTGAAATTAGTCCGATCGATTATGTTTCTATTTGGCAGTACTTTGCTTGTATAGGTAAGGCATCTACCTACCTAGGTACTTACTAGTAATATGTGACATCATGAGTACATATTGCCATTTTCTTCTAATTCCCTGATTTCCTTTGGCTTAACTATTTCGATTCTGTTTTCACATTTGACTACCTATCAATATAATAGGTACCTACTTATGTCTATTTTGGAACGATAATGAAAAGCGTTTAATTTTCGATACTTGTAAACTACCCTTGCTCGAACTGTAAATCAGTTCTCGAATTTAAATAATCGAATTCATAATAATATTAAAATGCAACATAATGGATTTTATTTATAATCAAGTGAGTAATTGATTTGTAGTTTATTGAATTATAATGACATAACAACATGAAATAAGTTTATGCCTATGACGGAACGAAATGATTTTCAGAGAACAAGTGAAAGTATAAGCAGAACAGAAAACAGACAATATCTGGAAAAAATATCAGAGCATTTTCCGATAATAACTATCAACAACAGTTTTATTAGTCTTCCTATCGGGGCGCAGGAAGAATGAGGAACTTTCCAGGCTACTTTCCTCGAAAACAATACAGATGGCGTTTTACAGATTTAACGTAATAATCACCTGTATATGTTTTCTTATTGCTCAGGCACATAATTAAGTATTCAAAAAATAAATAATGTAATGGCAAAATCATATATAAAAATAATAATAATTGTCTCAAACAGTAATCAGTTCTCGAATGTAAAAAATCGAATTCATAATAATATTAAAATGCATCATATCGATTTTATTTTTACTCGAGTGAGTAATCGATTTGTAGATTATTTATGTCATAACAACACTGGCCAGAAAAAAGTTAATGCTTTTGGCGGGCTGTCATTACGAAAAAACTAAATAATTTAATTTTCAGTGAACAAATGAAAGTGCATTAAGAAAGAACAGAGAACGGAAATCAGTCAATATTCATATCATTCAGAAACAGATTAGAGAATAAATAGTGTGTTTTCAGATATAATAATCAACAACAGTTTTATCAGACTTCCTGTCGATGCGCAGGAAGAATATTCAGTTAAGTCTTATATATTTTCCTAATTACTTTAGATATCAGTTAGGTATGCTATATTTGTATTAAGGTAAACGCTCCTTTTAACGCCACCCAAAAAGCGACATCGTTTACCGTCACCTTTTTTAAATTGCGGATATTTTGAATTGTGTCTGAGATAGTTTGATTCAAATGTCAAAAGATACATGTGTTAATTGACCATGAAACGAACATACCCCTGAGCGCGGGCAAAAACAGTCTAATTTGTGATTGGTCTGTAAGTGTGCAGTGTCCGCGCAAGCAACACGCTCCATACAACCCACTACTGAAATGCATAAGCATACAACATTTTTTTCTTAAGGTTTTGTATCCCATGAAACATATTTTTCTTCATTTTAGTAATTGTAACTACTTCTTATTACGTTTAAGAACTGAGAAAGCATGTTATATTTGACATTTGTGTTAGTTTTAAATGATTAATTTGAGTTTTAAAATGTGGCGGTGGTAGACGCATACATTTGCAGTTTGATTACTATTACCGCCACCTATGGCGGCGATCGATGTTTGTATGATATTTGTATTTTTTAGTTATTTAAGGTAATATGCCCAATCATTCATAATGTTATCATCTCATTTTGTAATATGGTTCATGAACTATATTAAAATTTATTAACGCCACACATTTGGTGGAATTCAAGTATCCTGTGCTGCATATAAGTTAATGTAATTTTTTTTAAGAAATGTATGAACAAGTAGTTGGAGTAATTATCAATTTCTAATTTAAATATGCATAATATATTCATTAAAATATGCTTTGAAACTGGTTATTATATACGTACCTCTCATTTTGAATATTTATTTGTTTTCTAAAGGCTAATTTTTATGTGGCGGAAATTGAAACACAGAAATTACATACATGTTCCTATTACCGCCACCATAGATTCCTTCTTATGATTTATATACAGGGTGATTATTCAAGAATGAATGGCAATTGTTCTGGGAACGTTCCGTGAACTCGTTTGTGAATCGTTCATTTATTCTATTATTAAGTACGGTACGGTGCAGACAGAGACGGACGGACTGACAGAGACGGACGGACAGACTGAAACGGATAGAGACAGATAGAGACAGGCGGATGGACAGAGACAGACGGACAGAGACAGACGGACGGACAGAGACAGACGGACGGACAGAGACAGACGGACGGACAGAGACAGACGGACGGGCAGAGACAGACGGATGGACAGAGACAGACGAAAAGACAGACGAACGGACCGAGACAGACGGATGGACAGAGACAGACACACGGACAGAGACAGACGGACAGATAGAGACAGACGGACGGACAGAGACAGACGGACGGGCAGAGACAGACGGACGGACAGAGACTGACGGATGGACAGAGACAGACGGATAGACAGAAAAAGAAGGACAGACAGAGACAGACGGACGGACAGAGACAGACGGACGGACAGAGACAGACGGACGGACAGAGACAGACGGACGGACAGAGACAGACGGGCGGACAGAGACCGACGGACGGACAGAGACAGACGGATGGACAGAGACAGACGGACATACAGAGACAGACGGATAGACAGAGACAGACGGATAGACAGAAAAAGAAGGACAGGCAGAGACAGACGGAAGGACAGAGTTTATTGAACAGTTCGTTTACAAGTTTTTATTGGAACGCTGTCTTTCAAACTAGGTGAACCTGTATTGGATCCATCAAGTGGAATTGTCCGTCGCAAAAGTACCTATGGAACGGAAAATATAAAAAAATATTAAATTTTTCATGAATTTTCTGCCAGGAAAATCCACTAGATATCAACTCAAGTGACTTCGTATCAAATACCGAGGGGTACCTATTTTACCTCATATTCAGATAACTGATACGTTTCAGTTTTGGAATGTGATTCAGTATTTATATAATTTATGACCGTGCATAATTATGTATCGTTCATAATCATAACAACCTTATTTGTTACAATCAACGAGGTAACTCATCAGAGATTTCTCCCCACCCCACTAAACTGGCAGAAAATGTTACTTGTATCGGAAATAAGCATTACGACTACTCCCCTCCGGTTTACCGGTGGCTCGTGTAGCTCTAAGGTAATAAGTCTTGGATATAGTCTAGAATAGGTTTTCTCGTAATCGTCTAAGTTCGTTTTAATACGGAACCCTAAAAATCAGGTTTAGGTAAGATCCGCACGTAAGTAGGTAAAAGTGTACCTACTTTTGCAAATTACTTTATAACTAGGTATTTTATTTACTTTTTTGTCTACTATTTTTACCAATTTGAGTACCTTTAGTTTTAATTTCTACTCTGAAACGGAACTATTTCTGCTAAAAACGGAACGTAACGTATTTCTTTCTTGCTTGACTTTACCGACTGACGTTTCGACCCGAACTACTTGTACACCCAGCGTATATCTATTTTGTGGAATTGTGTTAATTTTCGTTACCATGTCTGCTCCAACTGAACTAAGTTTTGACGAAATTCTTAAATTTATGTTAGCACACAATGGCAAAGTAACAAATTACGAGTTAGTTAAGCATTTCAAAGTGTTTTTAATGAATCCTGATATGCGGGGTAAGTTTCCGATTGTTTGCTTTCATACAGTGTAATTCACGGAAAGAATTATGGGTAATCCAGTATTTTAATGTTTGTAGATCAAGCCAGAAACACGTTTAAAAAGCATGTCAACACACTGGGCATTATAAAAAATCAGAACAATGAAAAATGGATTATACTCAAAAAGAAATATTTTCCTAACAATGATAAAGAGAATGAAGATGTTATTTCCAAATTGCCTGAATCACCGAGTGCGGCTTCCCCAACCAGCCCTCCAGAACAAATGCAACCTCCATATCGCCCACCTCCACCAGTGCAGCTCAATCAAGACTTTAGTATTCTTACAAATATCTTACAAGACAGCCGGTCAGCTGTCAATGAAGCTCCTCCAGAAACACCATTATATGAATCAAAGGAAAGTTTAACATCTATCTTAGAAGAGGTCCCACCAAAAGTTCACCCCAGAAGAAAATCATCAGATAAAGTTAATGAAAAGCGCTCAAGTCTAGGTGGACATTCAAGCCACAGATCTTCAATACCTAACCAAGATATGATCCTCGATGAACCAATGTCACCACCTTTGACAACCTCAAGAAGTGAAAGCATGTTAGTCGACAATGAACAGACAATCTCTGTCAAGGAGCGAAAACAAATGTTTAACAGGATGGCTTCAGAAGGAGATGTCTTGAAATCAAACAAATTAGGTGGGAATTTTAACCAGGTAAGATTACTTTTATAATTTAACATTTTAAAACAACAATATAAACATGTTTAAATACTAGCTTTCCTCTTGTGATTTCATCCATTTGGACTTTGCTTATATCACTCTCAAGTCTATCCCTGGAATATAAATACATCCTTAGAATATGCCTAATGAATGACAGACAAAAGAGTTATTTTCACATTTATAATATTTATATGTCACAGTGGTTCTGTGGTTCACTGGCTTGGTTCTCAAACTGGCAGTGCTGGTTCAAATCCCTATACTGGACTTGCACCAATTACCAATTAATTTAACTGAGGTGCAGTTTTTAAATAAATAAATTCAGTAATCAAGGCTATAGTGTAGCATAAGTACAGTTTTCACTAACACGGTTGGCTCAACCACTATTTACACTGATATGGCTCACTACCTATAATGTTGTTATATCAGAAAGCTTGGTGAGGTGTGGGTATTTATGTCATCTTGCGACGGATGCTCCTTTAAATACCTCTAACCAATTTGCATAAGTTAATATTTGTATGGATTTCTTCTAAGTAGTCATATTGTCAGACTTACAAATACTTCATAGATTGAATCACGACAGATTATTTGGGAATTTTCAAGAAAGAAAGAAATCTTATTTACATAATTTATTTTTTTATCTTTATTAGCCATAAATTTAGATACAATATTTTTTATTTTTATACAAATTCCATTATTCGGCGGTAACGTTTAGGTATGTATCTGTGTGCCCATTGGCAAAGGCCTCCCCCAATCTATTCCACTCCTCCTTGCATTTAGCCGTTCTAGTCCAGGTTCTACCGGCCACTCTGACGATTTTGTCCTCCCATTGTTGGAATGGTCTTCCTCGGTTTCTTTTGCCTTCTCTTGGGTACCATGTGGTGACGCATTTGCTCCATTTGTCTGGGCCCCGCATTATTTGGCCTGCCCATTTCCACTTTAAATGTCTTGTTTTGAGTGTTACATCAGTTACCCTAATTTTCTTCCGTAAGTCTTCATTTCGTGTTTTTTCTATTCTCCATGGCTCTTTGGCAGATTTCGAGATTTTTACTGTGTTCTTTTGTAAGTGCAGGTAAGTGCCCATGTCTGGCAACCATAGCACAGAACTGGTAGAATACATACATTGAAGAGTTTGCTTTTAATCTTGATGTTTGCTTTTTTGTCTTTCATGACTTCTCTGTACGACCAATATGTTTTCCATGCATTCCCCATCCTCCTATCTATCTCCTTTGATGTTATTTCTTGGGTAGAGATGAGCTGTCCCAGATATTGGTATTCTTGTACATTTATTCAATTATGTTAGCGCCTATTTTAATTACTGAGTCAGACTCAACATTTGTCATTGCCTTTGTTTTTGTAGTGTTCATAGCAAGACCTACGTCTCTACTAGCCTTGTCGAGGTCTACTAGCATTTTTTGGAGATCAGCTGCCGAAGTGGCCAATATCACTAGGTTCAATAGTGCAATAGTGAATCTGAGGTGCAATAGTGTTTCTCCATTGATGTTGATGCCGAGTTGGTCCCACTCTAGCTTTCGGAATACCTCTTCAAGAACTGCTGAAAATAATTTTGGTGACAGGGGTTGCCTTGTCTTACTCCTCTTAGTATTTTTATGGCCCTCTTTATCGAGTTTTACTTTAGCCGTGGCACCAGTGTAGATGATTTTGATTATCCTTATGTATTTGTGCTCTATGCTTTGGTTTCGTAATGCTTCCCAGATTTTTATGTGTGTTTTTTACATAATATACATATATAAATTCACGCCCTAGTGATGCCAAACAGGGTAGTCAAAGGTAATATCAGGCCGAATATCGCCAAGTATTTGTATTTTATTCAACTTGGATAGACATAACTTGAGTGAATTAAACAAGAAACAACAATATTATTAAAATAGCTGACTTAGACATATGTATAATATCATGTATAATACTCCTATTCACCAATGGTGAAAAGTCATTATACCAACCAATCTTAATAAGAACAATTCTCTGAGTAGTTTTGATGGTGTACAATAA
Source organism: Pectinophora gossypiella (assembly GCF_024362695.1). NCBI lineage: Eukaryota > Metazoa > Arthropoda > Insecta > Lepidoptera > Gelechiidae > Pectinophora > Pectinophora gossypiella. Next base: position 14,100,569 of record NC_065433.1, read on the forward strand.
ATAAAACAGTAGCCCATCCATACACGTTATAATATCGTATTTATGTTAGAGCAAAGAGCTTTAAGGACTTATGGTACATTATACTTGTAACATAGGTATCTAGCTAGGTAAGATAGGCCTCCCCTTCCTCTTTTAATTTTTCGCGGTCTTGTGCGTACACCCAGTCCCTCTGGTAAAAATTATGGTTGCCACGCTATGTCTATCAGGGTCTGCCACGAGACGCCTAAGTACACCTCAAGGCATCCGTGTGAAGGCAAGTGTGACGATCTCCAGCCATAGCTCAGGGTGCAAACGGCCTCTGTGGTCCAGTGGTTTGAGCGTTAGACTCACGATCCGGAGGCCCAGGTTTCGAATCCCGGTGGGGAGATATCACAAAAATAACTTTGTGATACCTAGTTTGGTTAGGACATTACAGGCTGACCACCTGATTGTCCGAAAGTAAGATGATCCGTGCTTCGGAAGGTACGTTAAGCCGTTGGTCCCGGTTACTGTTTACTGATGTTAGTGAGTAATTGTTACATGAGCCATGTCAGGGGCCTTTGGCGGCTCAATCATAACCCTGACACCAGGGTTGATGAGGCTGGTATTCTACTTCACAACCCACACGATAAGATGAAGAAGAGGGTGCAAAATATGGACAAAAATACAAAACAAAAGCATTTTTATTGTAATGCCTACTTACTATAAATTGGGAAGATCTCCTGGGACATAGCAAATATTGCGGATTATTACTATGCATTCAGATGCTATAGGTAGATAGTAAAAACATCGACTAAGGGATTGTGTCCACTCCAATATGCAGGATCATTATATGGGCGATGGGGTGATAGTCTTATTAGGGCTTCGTATCAGTGGCAAATAGTCTCCCTATTACTTGTGATACTCTCCCTCCCACCTCCATATGGATCACAGATGGCAGTTTATGTATATGCTATTGCGGATTCGAAATTGAAAAGCGCCAATACGACAATAAAAAACAAAATAACCAGCCTATATACCTATACGTCTCTGCTGGGCAGAGGTCTCCCCTCAATCACCCAGAAATGGTATAAATATTACTTCACCAGTCTGCTCTAACTTTTGCCAACGATTTAACGCCTTCCGTTCTGACAATCAGGTGGTTAGTTAGCCTGCACTATTTTCACCAAACAAAGGATAGTCTCACAGAGTGATTTCTGCAATGTCCCCATCGCGAATTGAACTTGGTCCTCTATGTAGATCGTAAACCCAACGATCTAACCGCTAGACCACAGAGGTTGCAATATATTTGTTTACTAATGTGGTTAGATCTTCCAACTCTTATTCATACCCATTAAATTATAACGTGAAAATGTATTTTTTTTTAATTACACAACATAAAATCACGCTTATATCGCCAAAGGGGTAGGGTAGGCATGAGGTGAATAGTATACAAATCCACTATATCTATTCTATCTGTCTATTCTTTAATTATATGGATGTAACTTAGACAGGTGCTTAGACGTTCGTCATTGACATTTCATATTTCTTATGCTTATGATTCATTGAGTTGAGTGAATAAGTACCAAATTGAGTTTTAATTATAGTTCTTGTTAGTTACTCTGTACTTAAAACTCACGTGTAGTATTTACTTAGATTATTAATCATAATTTGGAAGCACCGTGCGCGTGCGCTTCACCTGTTGCTCACCGGTTTGCTGACAATTATTTACAAATATTTGGATTCGGTTACAGCTAACCACAAACACCGTTGGGAAGTAGTGTCGAACGATTTCATTTTGTTAAGGTATATCCATATAGGTTCTGCCTATGTTTTCGTTTTATTATAATTCAGGTTTCTGACATAAAAATATCGTAAGGAACAAATTCAGTAGGTTAATATTATGACGAGATATAGGACAGAAAGTTAAATCATAAAGAAATGGTATGTGTGGAACACCTTTTCAAGTCTGAATAATTTCTTGTCTGCATTGAAAACACGATAACATCACCTTAATCTAAATTTTATTGATGCACCTTTATATTATCTGATAAAGAAGGATCCACTTACAAAATACTATGAATTTATTTGGTCTAATGAATTACTCAATATTAAATAAAATTATGCGTTGTGGGTAAATTTCCTGTCCTCAGCCACCTGGCGCAACTAATTGAATTGTAAAACTTTCGTCACGGGCCTTTGGTGGTCAATCTTTTTATCAACGTAATCGCGTCGCAGCGGCTTACTGAGAAGAGTAATGGGATTTTTTTGGTAATTTATGTAGGTACACCTTTTAAAATATCGGGAGTAATAAGTAGATACAAATAGTAAACCCAGAACCAGCGGCCGCCAGACGTTCATTATTTTATAGAAACTGGAAGATTCCCTGTCAATAGTATCTAACTCACGTAGCAAGAATCAGCAACTATGAAGTTTGAACTATTGTTGCTACGTAATGTGTAGGGGGTTTTGCGCAGATAGACTTTCGGCTTTTATAAAATAAGTAGTTAAGGGCTGATGGTCGCTTGCTCTAAGGCTATAGTGACTACTTTGTAGATTTTGGTAACTATCGCTATCATTTGATATGACATCATAAACATTATGCAAATCTTTTACGGAGACAAAAGCAGGAAAGCATACCCCAAGGACACTCGCAACAAAGATAAAAAAAATAAGTGAATGGAATAAATCCCTATACTAGGGAAGGTAGATACGAGGTGAACATCATAAGCTCCTAATGACAAATATTAGCCCCTGCTGTGTACGCTTCTGCGCACCTAATGGGGTTTACAATTGCTTTTATGATGTGTACCGCAAAGTAACTTGTTAAAACAACATCTGGTGAAAACAGCTACCGCTCTGATAGAGCTCTGCTTAAACAATTTTTCTAATTTCATGTATTGAAATCTGGTATTTGCGTATAACACACATTCTGATCAACTTAAATTAAGTACCTACAATCCTTAATCGAACGGTGGAGTTGGCGTATGATTCGACGACCTAATGATCTTATCTCGACATCCGCTAGTTCTTTTAGAACTTCAGCTCTGACTTCGTTAATAACATAACTGAAACGTAAATTAACGTAAAGTAATAAATATTGAATAATCCGTTTCTTACTAATATGCCACATTGCCACCCGTCCGAGAGAGATTCTGCATCATAAATCAACACTGAAATAGATGTCGACGCATACCTATCTCGCACTTCCGCTCGACAATTAGAATGTTCAAAAATTAATTTAAAACATTTTATGGAAGAGAGAGAACAGTCTCTTTCGCCTCTTCGCTATAATAAGATATTATACTGGTTTTTTTTCTTATCCATTTCCTTTGACGGAGGGTCACCATTAGAGATAATTTTACTCTAGTAGATTTCGAGCTTGGCGAGTTTACATAACAGACAGACAATCAAACACAATTTCCACCCTGTTGGGGTGGACAGAACCATGCGTACAAACCAAAGTCTTATATTATTATCATAGCCAAGTAAATAGGCATTATTTGCCTCTAAAAATAAAGGCCTCGTAGGTGCTAGTAATCACGACAAACTAATCATTTGTAGTCAATAATATTATTATTATTCATGGTACATAGTCTGTCAAACGTTACCTCGTGACTTGCGGTCGATTGTCCCCCGACAATTACGGTCACACGACATAAAACGCACGTGTAAGGTATAAGCACTAAAAGGGTCATTCGTGCATCATGTCGAAACCAAGTAGGTGTCTTATTGGAATGTTTTTAGTGTGTTGTTGCTTGTATGAAAACGTTTTACTATTTTTTATCCAACCCTTGTTAATGTAGTTAATGTATTTACATTTTACAATATTACTCAAAACAATTAAATTCTTCTACGACGTGTCAGTAATAAATCCTTCAAAAAGGTAGCGAAAATAAGCTTAGTTTTAAGTATACGTCATCATCGTTTTGAATAAACGCGCGCTAGTTGTTATGCACGATGCGAGAGATAAGCTATCACGGTCCGTTGCGAGTTGGCAGGAAAATATGACCGATTTCATTGTTCTCTCTCTGCTATTCGGGCCTGAGAATCACTTGCAGCCATCAACAACACGGATGCCACACTTAACGAGCCTTGTCGAAGTGATGGAAAATAGGAACGGATGAATTAGCTGTCAGCTACTGGAAGATAAAAGAAGACGGCGCACACACATTTTACGATGCTAAACAATCGAGTGTTTGTGTCAGTCATTAACGGTCACCTCGTTAGGAATGTCCGTTCCTATTGATACTGCTAATATCTTTTCACTTCAAGAGGCTACGGAAAATTACGTGGCATAATTAAGAATAGCGCCTTATTACTTTATTTTATTTATTATATAACTAGTTATTTCGTAGGTACTTGCCATCCAGATGGTGTTCAGCGACTAAAAGATGCTAAATGAACGAATTCTTGACGAACGTTGTTCCAACAATATAATAAAGTTGAACGTTAGAAGGTTGTGACGTGTATCGATCGTGATGTCGTGCCGTCGCCACCACACCGTGCCCCAGCGCGAACACCCTGATGCGTCCGGCGTCCCGGAGCGCGGCACGCACGCCTGGAGCCCTTTGGCGACGCACTGGCGACCATATCACCAATGCTTTTAATTCACTTAGGTATATTAAAAACACATTCCTTTTTGACTTAAACTATATGAGCGTATATTTTTTTTTGATAATCTTATGCAAAACGAATGTAGGCAAAATAAAGTATATTTGTCACCAAAAAAAAAACATCTATAACTTCATAGATCTAAGGATCCTAAGAACGTCTAGTTGAACAGAAGCGTTTTTCGTTTACTCGCCGTCGATAGAGTTAACGCAATTGCAACGTGGGCGCATTGCGTCGTCTCAAACATGTTGAAGTTTCTTCGAACTATTAGCCGCTGGGTAGGAGACATCTTCGTGTATCGTTTCATGGAACAGCGATATATTACCAAGAATAAATGGTCTTTCTGATCAACTTTAACGAGTGATTTGTTTCGCCTCAGATTGAAGGTTAATTGTCGTTACCGCAGCACCAAAAAACTGGCAACGTACAAACTTAATCTTCTTATTAAATCAAACACATCACATTAAGGATGTTATCTTGTCAATATCGAAGTCCCTAACAGTGAGGCCAATAGTGTAGACATAAATATGTAACGACAGGTGGTAAAGTGGTCATGCTGCGCAGCGCACGCCCTGCGAGCTGGCTCTATAACCAATAAGTCCAAACAGTCATTGTTCAAAAAGGAACTGTATCATATGTACCTACGGTTACTATTTAAAACAACCTCCTTCTGTCGCTTACACCGTAAGGCTTGTATTGACAATCGCAGCGCAAGCCTGAAGACGGGAGAATTCGAATTTATTGACCATTAATTCAAAATATTATTTTCACAATATAAGTACTCATTTATTAATTTTGAAATATTAGGTTCCGATTAATTTATATGTGTCGTTAAGATATTTATAATGTATGTAAATATCATCTTTATTTATAAGCCTAATCTTTTGTTTTCAGACGTTAAGTATAGTGATGTGAATAATTATAGAAATTGTTTGCTATGAATAAACAGTATATTTTTCATAGATTATTTAATAATCATGCTAAACACAGGACTAGGGCTAGATAACGTCTCGCTGGCGATCGCTGGACTATCTGTCCCTTAAATTGAATTCATAAGGTAGCTGTATTGATTATGTAATTGGCGTAACTTTTGTTTTGGACTACTTCACAAAATATGGATCTTAATATGTTCCACCTTTGGTCACGCAATATCAGGTTATGGTCTAACACGAACTTATCGTAAAAATATTATATTATTCAATCTAATACATTAAATATTATTTGTTCACAGAGTGTCGATGAAGATCGAGCTTCGGTAAGTTCTGCATTGTTATGTTATTATTTTAAATGATAAAATTCATATCTGTAATTTTAGGTAGGTTTGTAATTCTAATCGTAATCAATGCCAAAACCCTGCTTGCTTAATCAAGCGCAGCTACATAATGAAATGGTTTTTTCTGTAATAAGTAATAGAATGCTTTTTAATAACCTAACGTGGCGTATTTTTTCTCTGTGAAGCTGGACCCAAAGAGTGAATCCGACCCTTTGGATTCGAAGCAGAAGCAATGGATATTATGTGCAGCTCGTGGAGAATACCACGCGCTGGCCAAGATGTGCAAGGAGAACGCCAAACTCGTCAAGACCAAGGTCAGTTGAAGTCTAGTTGAAGTTACATAAGAATAAACACCGTTCCGTAGCCAATGGCAAAAAACGGAACCTTTATGGATTCGTCATGCCTGTCTACCCGTCCGTATGTCACAGCCACCTTTTTTCCGAAAATATAAGAACTATACTGTTAAAACTTGGTAAGTAGATAGACCTATTCTGTGAAACGCATTAAGACTTAATATACTTACATAGAAAAAAAATTGGGGGTTCCCCATACTTAGAACCCAAAAAAATATTTTTCATCTTTCTTGTGGGGTGTCTATGGATAGGTCTTAAAAATGGGTCTTATTAATAAAGGTCTTAAACTGAACAGTTTGCGCGAAAGATACTTCCAAGGAGTAAAATGTATCCCCCCCTCCTTTGGACCTCTAAAATAAGAGAATGATAAAACTATTTTTTTTTATGGTGTACGTTACCATGCAAAGTTGGTTGGAACGAGATCTAGTAAGTAGTTTTTTAAATAAGTTATAACTTATTTTCACACATTTCGTAGAACAAAAACCTACGGGGTACTTCCCATATACCTAGATCCATGAAATTTGACAAAGGAAAAAATCTAATTTGTTGATTCATCACAAAATATACTTTTTGCATTTACAAACTTATATTTGCAGTTGGTTAACTAATAGCGACGTAGTCAATGTACGGAGGCAACAGTTTTACAACAGCAAATAATGATTTTCAATTACAAAATTAGGTATTTGCAGTTGGTAATTTAATCGCCACCTAGTCGATGTGTGGAGACAACAGTTTTCCAACGGCAAAAAAAATAATAAAATAAACTTATTTAACAACATAATTTAACTTAGCATCACGCCTGTATACCCAAAGGGGTAGGCAGAGGTGTATAATAGTATTATACACACACTCTGCGTGCGTGTGCTGCGTTTATTGTGTTATGCGTTGCTTAGATTATTTTTGTTAACCCCCGACGATGCAATGCAGAGAGAAATGTTAAAAGTTTCATTCTTTTGTTTATGTATCTCCAGAATTCTACTGGTTTGTATTCAGCGTCCGATGATGACCAGGGGGGTTAAAAAGGCCACATCAAAGCCATTCATCTACAAAAGCAATATTGCTAATTGACATTTGTTTGCACTGCGCAAATGTCAAATTGCAATATTGCTGTTTTAGATGAATTCCTTCGATTTGGCCGTTTGAACCCCCGGTGGTTATAGGATAGGAACTCAACATTAAGTAAAACCCCCGAATTTGGGCTAGTTTGATTTGTCTTGATCACTTTGGCCCTAAGTGCTTGGTATTCAGCGTTTGATGATGACCAGGTGGTTATAGGACAAGAACTCGATATTTAAATAACTGAAGACCCCCAGAATTTGGATTTGTTTGATTCCAACTCTGGCCAAGTGGCTGTTGGCGGTTGGTACTCAGGCTCTGATAACGACCAGGTGGCAATTTACGGAATCCTCGGTGTACGAGTCTAGACTCGCACTTGACCGGCTTTTTTATTTTTGGTGTAGTCTCGTTTGAGATTTGAGTCTGACTACAAATCACTCGTCAAATCAAATCTTCGTTAATTTACTAAAAATATTTATAGTCTTGAAACATCCGTTTTTATGTCGGAGTCGGATTCAGATAGGTACTCTTTTATTATTTCTAATCAAGCGTGGTTGCGTGCTGTCCTCTGATTACCTTTGGCTCTGCCACCCCATTAGGGATTATGTTTATGTACATATGTATGTATCTGATGTTTCGATTTCTTATTCCGGTCAAATAACCCTGTCGTAGAAGTCAGACTTTGCCACACACTTGTAGTTCTGTATACTACACTGAATGAATTCTTGAATTTAAAATGAGAATTGTTACTACCGGCCTAGAATAACGAACATAATATTAGTACGTACGGTCACGAGCATTAATATGTATACACGTTGGTACCATGTCACATTAACTTTTTGACAAATTGAACTGTAAGTCTCACTAAATGTCAAATATGTTAGTGCGACAGAGTCCTAATGTGCGTACATTATATTGCTCATGACTGTACCTAAATTAGATCTGAGATATAATCCAATGACTGTCTTACCAAAATGGTGTTTAAGAAATAAATATATTACTTATTTGGGATTATTTTTCCACTGTTCCAGTACCTTAGGTAAAATTTATTCGTGAGTAGCATCACCACCCACCATTATAGTAGGCAAAATCAAATTAAATAGGTAGCAGGACCACATTGTCCCGCAGATCCGAGATCAGAAAGACTTGAAGACGCTTCAGCTTGGGCTGGTAATGGCTATACCGATTATCATTATGTCTTAGGAAATATCTTTAAATTCTACAAATAGGTACACTGTATTACTGATTTCAAGGGCAGTTGTTAAGGTAGATTCAAGTAGTGTAATATTAAAGTGTACAGCTATGAAAATCTCGTGTTAATTTTGTGGGGCATTGTACCTTTTTTAAAGTTAATTTCGAATCCGGAGGTTTATTTTACGTTATTGGTAGGTTATCTATCCTAATTCCTAATTATAGCTCCCTAATGTCTTGCGTTTTATTCCTGGTCCGCTTCCCTTCTTCTTCTTACGGGACTTACGTCCCTACGTGCCTTTCGGAGCATGAAGTCATCTTAATTTTCGGACAATCAGGTGATATGGCTTGCAATGTCAGAATAAAACATGGGACAGTAATGTAAGTTTTTAGGGTTCCGAACCTCAAAAGGTAAACCGGAACCTTTATAGGATTACTTTCTTGTCTGTCAAACCCTTTTTCTTTTTTTTTGTAATGTCCCCACCGCACCGAAATTCGAACCTAAGCCTCCAGATCGTGAGCTGAACGCTCTAACCACTAGACCACTGACAAATAACACCCTAAAAAATCTGTACCTACGGCAAACTACAGCGCATTTTAGCGACCTAATGCGATTATTGTGTTTACGGTGACTTTTATTTTATACCTACTAGTAGTAAGTACAATAATGGTGATGCTTCCAGCAGACACTTCCTAATTTTATTTTAAGCTATACCTGTCATTTTCTTACCCGTCGAAAACCCGTTGACTGGCCCGTGTCGTTTATCGTTAATTTAAAAATAAAAGTTAAAGAAACAATAACAAATGAATCAAATAGGCATCTCACTGGTTTGCAACCTGTTTAAAGTGTGCTGTCAACTTAATTCTGCCGGGTTATAACGCCAACTACTTATAGGAATATAAGTAAAAGTTTGCAAGTGTTGTTTAAGATTTCTGCCTAAAATTGAGTTGTGTTTCTCAAATTTTTTTGCCTGATTATTACAAGTCCCTTTCCGTTTCAGCGGATAAGAAATTAACAGGTATAACTTAAAATAAATTTAGCAAGTACCTAATGGAATCAGCGCCATAATTACTTATGTAGTAGATTTGGAGGTGAGAAACAGTGACAGATAAAACAAAAGACATACGATGTTTGTCATTCTACAACCGGAAGGGACTGGCTTCATAAGTGATTGTAAGTTGTATTCTGATGATTACCACCGATATCTATAGAGATTTCTGTAGTTATTTTGCAATGCAATACCTATGTGATTCATTCGCGCTTGCGTAAGTCTGGGTTAGTATAAATGTTACCTTAGTTGTCGTAGTAGGTATGCACATTGCACGCCAAGTACTTAAGTAGTTCGAACATTTGTGAATATTTTTGCAAAATATCATTTTTGCAACAGTAGTGACGGATCGAAACTCACAAAAAAGTGATAAACGGTAACGGATGTAGTTGTCCCATATCCTTGGGGTTTTAGGCGTTAGTTAGAGAGCACATGTCCAAAAGGTGTGCTTCTAATTGGGTCTCGCCGAGTGGGCCCGGCGCCGAGTTGTGCCCCCCGCCGCATGCTATCTTGACATATCTCCGGACGTAGTCCCTTGTTTTATTTTACGAGCCATCTCTCAGACCCTATCTTTTTTTTCTATTTTACTATTGTGTTTATACTTTTTCAACTCGTGTACTTGATATATTGAAGTCATAACTCTAAGGATCGCTAATTCTAAAGAGCATTCCCACAGGTTTGTTTATTGAGTACCGTCAGTTAAATTACAATTTTCAGCTGTGTTTAAAAGCACTACTTACAGTAGGTTATCATTTGAGTTCACTGAGTTTGATCTCTCTCTCTCTATTTAAGAGCTGCGCTCTTGTCGGTGGAGTAACCGCCATTCCTCTCTTCTTCCCGCCAAAACCTTCACCTCCCGATACGACACGACCTGCACCTTCTCTTTTATTTGTTTCATAAATGTTATCCTAGGTCTACGCCTTCCTCTCTTCCCTTCAATTTTTCCTTCTATAATGTTTGTTATACATGAATCGTTTCGTATCAGGTGGCCAATCATATTTCCTCTCCGGTTCTCTATAGTCTTCAATATGGTTCAATATGGAGTTCACTGATATAATTCTAATTATATACCTATGATAATAAGTCAATCGTTGTAAAGCGTTAAAAATGTACGTCAGGTTTTGTAAAATCATAACATTTATAACGTAAAAATCTTAAAAATAATAATGTTATTGATCTAACAGAGTTCACTCAGCACAACTTTTTTGTAATTGTCTTTCACATATTGTGCATAAATATTATTATGATGGTTGGAGCTATGTGGCGCCGTCTCTTTAGCAAAAAAATATTTTATGCACCGCTTAAGTCTTTATTTAAACCTGTCGAGTTGGAGTCGCGTCGTCGCATTGATTACTGAGTACATTACTTTTATTGAATACGCAATAAAAAGGGTAATGATAGCCTTCTCTTTTATTGATTCGTTGTAAATCAAGGGTCGACGCAATTGGATTTGAATTTTATTGGCATCCTCTTGTGGGCTTGTGAATTGTTGTTAACTAAATGAAGTAAATGAGAATCATTTCAGAATCGTCTTTCGGAGCATTAATTTAAACAACCTCGTTAGTTGGTAAGAAGGTCTATGACATATTAAAATTTGTTTCAAATTAATCCGTCACGACTTCTATTGCGCACAACATATGCTTTAAAATGTAGAACGACGACTATTTTCATTTTCTTCTTTCCGTCTCCTAAGCTATTAAAGCAACAGTAAATATTGTCAGACAATATGTAACATGTGTTTGTTAGTGTGACTTGCTGGTTGACATTTGTCGTCTTTCCTATAAAAAAACACTTTGATGCTTATTTTCGTATTTGCCGCGCTTACTGATAGAATTATCGATTTGTGGAAATATCTCTCTGTGTGGGTTCTTATGATTTTTTTATTGTGCGGACTGCTTGTATCTCTTTGAAATGAGATGTTTAAATGTGTCATCATCGCTTCCTATCTAAGAGAACGACAAATATTTATTCATTAATAACTCCTTGATGATGAGATGGGATCTTATTAGTTTTTTAACACATCATGACAATTCTGCTATCATAATAATCTTCTTAGTAAACGTCTCTGTATTCAGTTTTCTATGTTGCAATTTTACTAACATCAAAGGTTTTTTCTTATTTTAGTGGTTTATTTTTGTTGCTCATCATTTCAAATGCGTTTCTTGCAAACTGATTTCATTATCAGAATTTCTGAACAGTATCTATCTGCTCGTGTTACAAAGCTAGATAAAGTGTCATGAGATAAAAATCTCAGCTATATCGACAGAGGCCTAAAAAATTAAGGTGGCACTTTCATTAGCGAATTACCAGTTAAAAATTTGTTGGGGTCTATAAAATGCAATTTGATAAACATTTTATGTTTCCTAACGATCGTGTAATTGTGTTAATAAATATTTGTTTAGCCTGAAAAAAAACTATGCGTTATTTATTATTCTTGATTTACGGCCATTGGATATCAACAAGGCGGAGCAGCCGAAAGAGTAATTAAATCCAAATTGACTTTAGTCCGCTATATACTCTACGGGTTATACTTTGCTTTTCCGTGAATCATTCTAATAAACTTAATTGGATGAATCAAATATTTATTTTATCAAAACCTTCTTTTGGTTTGCGAATGATTTGTAATAAACATTATATTATTATATTAGAAGAATATCATTTTAACTATGTTTGTTTATACATGAAATGATTTAAGGTGCTTGGTATTCTCTAATGGATGACTTAGTTGGGTACGATTAATGTCAGTTTTTTTGACCGCAGCATGGCGCCTGCCCGAGTCGAAGATTCTATTTCATTGTAAAAAATATTCCCAACATTTGCCTAAAATTTCGGTTGCACGCGCTATTAACACCAACTCGACGATGGGAGTGTCTTTGCGGAAAGCAATTTACATCCTGATTTATATTTCGGTGCAACCTATTGGTAACGCTGACATATCTTGCTTTAATTAAGACACTGATCTTTCTAAAATATTTACTTATCTGTGGTTAAATTTAGAAGTGGCCTATTCAGGATAGTGCATTTAATTATCTATTCCAATTTCGCTCACGTTAAGTAAATTGCCGAGTCGGATTTTATTATTATTAGCTTGATTGATCTCTTTATATTCTGGTTGCAGTAAAAGTTATTAGTGCAATATTTCGAGCGCCACATGTTCACATATTGTGATACTACGAACTCGTTTGTTTCACTCGCTTGTTATTTCGTCAAGTGAAGCACGACGGAGGAAACTTTCGATGTATTGTTCTTTTTTTGTCGCTTCCAATGGGTGTGCAAGTTCTCGGACGCGGCCGGCGCCACGTTGCTGTAACCCGAGACTTGACGCTGCGCCTCATCTCATTTTGACCGATCCGTCGAAGGCGCGCGCCATTGTTTATGCATGTCGAACACAGGTCGAGACGATGAAACCGCTCTTTATTTCTACATTTCCTTAATCTTCCCCAGAAAAAAAATCTAATTAAACATTCAATAATCTTTGAAAGAGCAAGAGCTTTTTATTTACCTATCAGCTATTTATTTTTCATGTTATTTTTTTAATTATTTAAGTCACATTTCAATATAATTAAATGTACAAACAATTGCAAAAAATAACCAAGAGTCTGGTTGATGGTATTATGTAACCATTGATGCCGGGGTCTCACGGAACAAGATCTAGGCGCGCAGCATAAGGCACTTGTACCGGAATGCAAGTCACTCTCACAATAAGTGATTTCCAACACGCTGACGCAGCATTATTGTAATGGTTGTTTGTTTAGTGGTTCTACCTTACTCGTGTATCGGCCTAATCATATATGCCCATAGTTTTGTTTTTATATGGCTGTTTCATTATAGAGTTCATGGGCGTGTGATGTTGGGCGCAATCAAATTTGAAAGGAGACAGCATTCGTGCTGTTTTGTAATTTGGTTCTGGCGCCAACAGAGAGGTGTTGCCAGAGCTTGAACTTTAATCAGTTAATAGTTATTGTCCCTTTGTTTATGATTACCAATTATTTAGGCACTATTAGCAAGTACGGAACGTTTTATTTGATAAGGACCTTATTTCGTTCTTTCAATTTGATATTGTAACGATGAATGAGACGTACCTAATCATTACTGACTGCGGCGAAACAAAAAGTAGGGTTATTCTTAATAATTAATATTTGTTTATTTATCTTATAACGTAACAATCAAATTGAAACGGCCTCAGTCCAGTGGTTTGAGCGTTCGGCTCACGATCGGAAGGTCCCGGGTTCAAATCCCGGCGGGGACATATCACGAAAATCTCTTTGTGATCCCTAGTTTAGTTAGGACATTACAGGCTGATCACCAGATTGTCCGAATGTAAGATGATCCGTGCTTCGGAAGGCACGTTCCGTCGGTCCCGGTTACTACTTACTGATGCAAGTTAGTAGTCGTTACATGAGCCATGTCAGGAGCCTTTGGCGGCTCAATAGTAACCCTGACACCAGGGTTGATAGGATTGGTAATCCATCTGACAACCCACACAATAGAAGATAACGTAACATAAAAATAGCGTACTAAAATATACGTTCCACTGCTGTCTCTTACAACAATTTCACTAAATTAAAATTGGTAAAATGTTGTATTAGAAGGGAAATTTCCAACTATTTAGCTTATATCATATATCAAATATATAACTTTATATCAATATGATATGAAGCACTTAAAGCTACAATATCAAAACATTCAAAGAAGTTAGTTAACTTGTGATTATTCTCTGAACGTTTAAGTAGCAATTAGTTATAAAAGTTATAGCCTAATAATAGAAGCGTAACTTGTGATTATTCTCTGAACGTTTAATTAGCAATTAGTTATAAAAGCCTTATATTAGGTAGATGCGGTCAGATGGACTTTTGCTAATACTACTCTGGTACAAAGTGTGCAAACTTATGGTGGAGTTATTCTGAATTAAAACTAATTAATTTTACATGTGCTAGCAGTTTCATAATCTTTCCGGTTTTTCTACATCACTATACCTATCGTGTATAGATGTTGTATTCACCGAACAGGGTTCGGTTTGTTATTGCAAAACACGAAAGCATACTAATTGAAATTCAGCATGAAAGGGATAACGAGGGTGCAGGGAACGCCCCGACGCGTCGCCTGCAATCCGTCACTCAGCGATTGAGATCATATGACGAAAGCAATCCGCTGCTCCCACTAACCTTGCCCCCATCTAGGCGGATTTGTGTTCCATAAAATCTCGCGTCTAGAAATATTGCTAAATGTAGTGAAATCTACAGACGTTAGCTACTTCTTGTGGCCCATCGTATATAAGACAGTTGTCTTCCGCATAGGTACTATCGGAACTTATATCATCCAATGAAGCGACTCATATAGTATCGATATCGATCGAACTTCACTTGAGAAGTTCGTTGGATCATCGTGTCTGCATTCTTCAAATAAAAGTAAGGGTTAATAAGTAGATGTTCAGAGATAAGCTTTTATTAATCATATCACTTTTTTAAATTTAGAAACCCTTGAGCAAACAAAACTTAATTATTTTTAAAATTCATAAAAAAGTTAATTCATTTATGTAAGTCAGGTACAATCATTTTTATTAAGTATATAAATATTGTGTTACAGTACTTATTAAATAATGAATCAAGGGTTGCAACTAATGAATAAATTAAGCTTTCATCGAAATTCCTTTACTAAGCTGCGGCTATATTTTGGAAAAACAATACCGATCCAAGGGGTTAAAGACGACGACCAAGAAAACAGCTAAGTAGGGGAGAGCGGGGCTGAAAGTGCCGATTTTGACAAATCCTTTTAAGATTCGGATAAAACAAGTACTATATCTGAAAGTAGTGGTTCATCCTAAGCCAAATTTAATCTATTTTACGAATTTAACTTCAGATTTTGCACATTTTTAATAGTTTTTATGAAAATGCGATTTTTTTATACAGAGGCGGCAAGGCACTACTAACCCCAATCTGGGGCAAGTTGTGCCGTAGCTGAGGTCGGTTGTGCCGTTGATAATGCTGCGAGTTTTATATGAATGAAAATTAATTAGGAAATTAAAACACATCCGTTTTATAATAATATATTTATTCGTTATATTTTTTAATAAAAATCAACAGTTTTTAAAGTTTAATTGTATAATACTAAGTATTATAAGCATCCCAACGAGTGGGTCTTAGCATGAACATGGTAAAGACAAAAATTATGTCCAACGACCATGTCGCACCCACTCCAATTCAGGTTGGGAACGTTACACTCGAAGTTGTAGACCAGTACATTTACCTAGGACAAATAATCCAGTTAGGTAAGTCCAACTTCGAGAAAGAGATCTCTCGTCGAATCCAACTCGGATGGGCAGCGTTCGGGAAGCTGCGGAATATCTTCTCGTCCAAAATACCTCAGTGCCTCAAGACGAAAGTCTTTGACCAGTGCGTGTTGCCAGTGATGACCTACGGCAGTGAGACGTGGCCGCTTACTATGGGTCTCGTGAGGAGGCTCGGTGTCGCTCAGCGGGCAATGGAGAGAGCTATGCTCGGTATTTCCCTGCTCGATCGAATCAGAAATGAGGAGATCCGCAGGAGAACTAAAGTCACCGACATAGCTCGAAGAATTGCAAAGCTGAAGTGGCAGTGGGCAGGACACATAGCGAGGAGAACCGATGGCCGATGGGGCGGAAAGGTTCTGGAGTGGCGACCACGTGTCGGACGACGCTCAGTGGGTAGGCCCGCTACAAGGTGGACCGACGATTTGGTGAAGGTCGCGGGAAGCCGCTGGATGCGGGCAGCGCAGGACCGATCGTCGTGGAGATCCTTGGGGGAGGCCTATGCCCAGCAGTGGGCGTCATACGGCTGATGATGAAGTATTATAATAAAAAAAACAAGGAACCTTCTTATGTAATTATTCAAACATAAAAACGTATTTTTAATCAATAGTTTGTACTTATTTTTATACAAATGAGATCAATTATTAAAAATATCAGTCTATACGGACTAGTAAACTACCTGCTATAAACAGTAAAGATTTCTCTTTTATTACTTGGTTAAGGGTTGGTTGTGCCGCGGCACAAGCAGCCCCACATGAACGGCACATTTTACCCCGTTTATGATAGTGTGATATTTTGTCTCACATATAAAAATCACTGTACACAAAGCATTAAAATTACACTGCATAACAAACTAGGATAAATAACAAATATTTTACAAAAAGTCACATATTAAAAGCACGAAAAATGCTAGCTTGAGACCAAAAAGTATTGAAACGAAAATATTTACTTACGTGGCGCTGGAGGACCCTCACATGCAGTTCGACTCGGTCCGCGTCGCTGACGCAACTAAAATGGCAGCCGCGTGTGCGCGACTGTTAGGCCTTACGCGACACAATACGATCGTATATCTATCTCTTTCTGTTTTTGAGATATTCGCGTCGGCACAATTTACCCCCGGCACTTTCAGCCCCGCTCTCCCCTAATATTTTCTGATTGAGTTATGGTCAATCCACAGGCTAGTAGTTCCATAAGATATATTTGTTTAAAAAATAAAAATGGACGTAAAATTCGAAATCGCAAATAAACACTAGATCTATTTCGAATGTAAACGTGTTTCTATTGAGTGTGTATTGATAGTAGCTATTAAATTGTTATACTTAATTGAAGAAACCAAAAATATACGAAAAGTAACAATATGTTTAGGGGGCCGAATTTTAATTTGCCAAAATTGGAGCTATTGTACATGAGGGAGATGGGTGCGCAATTTACGAAACCCGACTGGGGAAGCGAGGGAGAAGCTTCGCACTTTACCATGGCACATTAATTAACCGAGCGGAATCTACATACGGCGGGCCACAACTACGTACAGAGCCCACTGGTGGCAAGAGCGTAGATTTACGACTCGTTCGACCACCATCTATCGGATAAACTAATTGCAGTGCAGGGCTATTGTTTCTAAACTCCAGGCAGAAATAGGACCAGCACCTGCAAGTTAGGCTCCTGATTGTCAACTATCGCGAACAATTATTCGATTGTCTCGTTAGGATGAATTGAGATCAATGTAAACGTAGATATACTCGCCTGTTGCTGATACTAATGATTTATACCTACGCCTACGTTTTTACCTGGTTTAGTTTGGCCCCCAGTAACATACCAAACCAGAATAGAACAACGTAGCAACTGGGTTTGTTACTAATTGAAAATCGAAATAAGTTTTGCAATCGACTACAAGTTTCAAACAAAAACAGGAACTTGTAAAAATAAAGGGCTCGCAAAATTGGCGGAAAATCCGGAATAGTTGCTCCAGCATTGGTGTCACATTACTCAGGGTTGCAGCGAGCTTGCGGTACGCGGGGTGCGGGGCGGCCGTGCCATGTCACCGCAATGGCCGCCGGCGGCGTACACGCCGAGCCCCGCTAGCTCTCGGCGATCCGCGAACACTCGTCCTACCCTCCAACAAACGATATTCCAATATAATTTTAAACCTTTGGGGTTGCATCGACGTTCCTATTAAGGCATTTCATCTTATTTATTGTCTACCTTAACAATCGTTGAGCTTTATTTACATGGCAATACAAATATTTGCGTGCTTAGTTTCAAAATTTTACAAGGTCACACCAGTCTTGACACTCGCAATTTGCTACAATGTCTAAAATAATTTTAGACGTAAAATAATAACACATATTTTGTAAGTTTTTCAACCGACTGCGTATGATGAGACTACAACTACGTAAAGATGCAGTCCTTTAAATGTCTTAGTAATAAGGTCAGGGTTTGGTGCGAAACTGTGCAAACAACGCGAAATACCTAAATACATAAGAAAGCTGGCTTAGAATCGTTTATATACAAATTAGTGCAGACATATAAATGTATAGATATAGTAGTTAAATGAAATGTCTCCTTAATATTATACAGCATAAAATATTCGCTTTTGGAACATGTTTTATTCGTTGACTGCAATAGCTTTGCAATTGCCAGAATTTTAACCACTACTGTTAATATGTGACAGAACCTAAACAGCCTATATACGTCCCACTGCTGGTCACAGGCGTCCCTGCAACCAACCGAAGGTAATATGTAACGTGTAAGTATTCGTGTCCCAAAAGTCACTAGGTTCGGCCCAATGTTTACACCTCGGTACACAGGTACAAACCTACCTAATTGTAAGTATATTTGCTTATTACTTAAATATGTCTTAAAGATCTGTTGTATTATTTGTTACCAATTCAAGTCCTAATCTGTTATCGGGAAAGGGAACTCGCAGGTGTCAACTCGTGAGGCGGTTGACTTTCATCTCGATCTATATTCTGTGCACATTCAGCTATTCTGCGACAAAAATAATTATAACCCGCAGGCGGCGTGTAAGCCGAGGTACTCCGCTAAGCCACTACAATTCGTTTGCGGCGGCAATGAGCGGCTTGTAAATCAAAGGGATTCTACATAATTAAGCTCATAATTAATGTAAAGGCGCTTTTATTTATAGGCGCAGTCATTCTTAAAATTGCTCCCGTTTTGATAACGCCGGTTTAAGAGTATGTGATTAACACATGTAACATGGTAATGGATGTCGATAATAGTCTCGTCGGTTTCCGTTTTTAAAAGCTTACTTCAAACTATATTATAGTGTTTTGATATCATCCTTTTATATTTCATTCAATTAGACAAAATGTATACCGTACGTTATTATAAATATTTTAAAGTCACAATGATTATCGGAGAATTATGTTTCCTGAAAAACATAAAAGTAATCAAAATATCATAACAACACAGGAAACATATATTTCATTAAACAAAAAATATGCTATGCGACGCTGATTTACAGCCAGCTAGTTCAATATTTTTATCTTAAGTGCATTAATGACGGTTAAAAGCAGTTCTTCATTGAACCCTCGCGAGCAGATCGCGTCGCGTCTAAATCACGCGCTTCTCTGTAACTCCCCACTAGCTCCCTATTAATTTGTTTATATTAGAGACATTCACTTGCGCAGTCAATCACGATTGTCGTCAACCACCCGATACACGATTTGTTTTCAAAGCATCTTAACCGTCTTTCGGTTATTTCCGTACAATTGAAGCTTTTAAATTTAGTGTCACCGCAACTCTCCAGAGATGCTCTAAACATTTGTCTCGGAATATTTATCGCCACGGCTCGTGGAGTATATCATCCGGCCGCTATTGTGGCAATCGATCAGAAGCCGCGCGGGGCCCCGGCCAAATTGATTATTTATTCAAGCTTAGTTAAATCTTTGAGAGCAGTCGCGTTATTTGTAGACTAAAGAGGCAGGAAGCTGTTAAATGCTTATTTAAAATGAAAGTGTTGGGCTGCGCGTCGGCACCTATTATTAGTGGCAAATTTTAACGACAGTGCTATGTCAATTGATAATACCTATTAAAATAAAATAAATAAATTATATTTATTTTCAGTCAACTTAGCTCATAGATGGTAACAATGTAAAATTTACTTCAGTAAACAGAATAATTGATATTTGTCATTATTATTTTAGATGTACCCACTGCCTTTTGACTGACTAGCCGATTAGATATGAAAAAAAAACAATATTTAAGGCAAATCAGTACATTCACTTTTTGAATTATCGTAATCGGTCCAAAGTTAGGAGTTTTAGTCCGCTCATGACGTCATATTACCCAATCCGCCCGCTTTCTATCCGAATTCTCGAAATCCGAGTTCTATTTTACGAAAAATCTACTGTATACATTTTCATGAATGTTTACGGCAATATTACTCATATATTAAAAATAAAGCATAGACTATAATTTATATTATATATATGTATATATATTGTTAAACAAATAGATTAAAGAAATCTATACTTATAATAAATCTGTAGAGGTCAATTCTGTACATTAAATATATTTTCAAAATAACTATCAGGGGGTGATTAGTGATCGATACTGATGCCAAAAATGCAATCAGTAAAATTTTTGTCTGTCTGTCTGTCTGTCTGTCTGTCTGTATGTTCCTTATAGAAACAAAAACTACTGGACGGATTTTAATGAAACTTGGTACAATTATTCTTCATACTCCTGGGCAGGTTATAGTATACTTTTCATCACGCTACAATCAATAGGAGCAGAGTACTGAAGGGAAATTTTGGGAAAACGGGAGAAGTTACTCCATTTTTTAAGCTTCCGTCGCGTGAGCAGCCTTAATGGTTAAAGTTACATAGAAATCATGTATGACGGAAATATCTAAATATATAAAAGGAGAAACTGACTGACTGAATGACTGACATATCAACGCACAGCCTAAACGGCTAAACGTAGGCACTTGGAATTAGGAAGGGACGTAGCTTAGGTACCGTAGAGGTGCACTAAGAAAGGAATTCTCGAAATTACCACGGGAACAGGAATTAGCGGGAAAACCCTTTTGTATAAAAATTCTAAACCGCCTAAGTTAGACGCTTGAAATTTGGCATGCAGGTACCATAGTTAACTTAAAGCTTAGTTGCAACTGGATATTGCAAAATTCCCACGGGAACGGGAGTTAGCGGGAAAAAACACTTGTATGATAAAATCTAAACCGCGTAAGATAGATATTTTCAATCTAGCATGCATGCTACGAATAAAAGCATGCATGCATACCTTAGTAAATATAAATTTTAGTTATGGCTGTATTTTGAAAAATGAGAATTGGCGGGTAAAAAAAATTGTATGAAAAAATCTAAACTGCATAAGTTAGATGCTTGAAATTTGACATGCATATATTACATATCTTAGTGAATGCAAAGTTAAAAATTTCCCTGGGAACGGGAAGCGAGTTAGAGGCTTGAAATTTATAGCTCGCGGTAGTGGCAACCAAGAAACGTCGCGGCCGCGGCGGCGTTTGTGGGGCGGCGACAGCGGCGGCGAGGCGCGGAGGGGGGGCAGATACCCGAGTGAGCAACCGGAACGCGGCAGACGCGTGAGGGCAGACGTCGTTGATGGTCGTGTCAAATATTGAATTTTGCGGGCGAACTTTTCTTTATTCTTGGATTTTCTTTTCACTATTCTTGGATGGTTCAAATCTTTCGTAGGTAGTTTTCTGTTGAATTTTCCAGGAGGACGTTTCACGGCGTATTTCTGTTGTAATTTTTAAATTTTGTTTAAATTTTCGAAACTGATCGTATTTTCCTAAAATATCAAACCAAATCATAAAGTAATAATCTAGAAATTAATAACAATTCATTATTTAACTGAGCTACTTAAACTGTAACCTCATTTAAAAATAATAAAATTAAGTATTTTTTATTTAACCTTTCTCCCACACACACAAATATCTTTCTTTTATAACACGCCACGCGGCCGGAGTCGCGAGCAAAAGCTAGTTGAAAATAAAAATCTGCAATCTACGAACTTTTTTAGAGTGCGCTGCAAGAACCACACGAGTAAGAAAAATAATATGTAGTGTGTTTCTTTTGATTTAGTTCTACAAAAAAGTTCGCGGTAGCGTATGTTTATCTTTTATGTGTAAGCCAGTATTGCCAAAAATGTGAACCATAAATACAAAAACTTAACATATATTATATTCTTATCAACATAAACACTTTTATCCCTTCAGATAAATAAAGTTGAACGTTATATTTTACAGTACGATATTTGGACATGTTGGAAAGTGTCAGTGTGAGAGTGTATCTTAAATGGTTCGGTCTGGCGTACATAACTGGCGAATAGTGGGTGTTACAGTAAAAGCCCGAAGTATCCTCAAGATTTACCAAGTGATTGTGGTAAAATTCCGAATTGTATTTCAACAATCGATCATTTTTGACTTAACGGCAAGCGCCTGTTTAATCTTACGGTTTAACACGTAAATGTTAAAAAAGAGATGTTTAGACGTGGCACAGTAGTTAAATTTTGGGCTAACGATCCGAAAGTACTGGATTTGATTCCCGTTTATAATACTACCTTGTTTTTAAAATACTAAATTATTCAGGAAAACTAACTCAAACCTAATATTGGTTTTGTTAAGATATATGGATCAGTGGATGTGCATGTATATTATATGATATGTATATTTATGTTACTCTTTTACGCAAAAACTATCAAATGGATTTAAATTAAACTTAAAAATAATATAACTCATACATCAGTATAATACATAGGCATACATCGTAAACGTCAAGTAAGTCGGAAGTCTGCAATTTGAGAGCTACTTTAACGAGAGCTGGAAAAACAATGAAAGTTAGACAAAACGCTTTTATTGCATCAGACATGTAAAGTAGATAAGCTTAGGTACACTATTAATTTGGACAAATATTTCAAAAGTTACGGCGTGATTAAAAAGTGCGTACGCGCTAGTAAAATGCTTGGGTGCGGCCCGGATAGGGTAACGTGACGTCACCTATATCCGCGACGACAACTCAGCACCCGGAGAAATGATTGTAACTCGGTAATTATAAGTGTATAAAATTAACTACACAGTTGTTTACGGATTATTATGTACTTCCATAATACAGGGTGTTAGTGACATCGTAACGAGTACTGAGGGGGGTGATTCTGACCATGATTCTGAGTTGATATCAAGTGGAATTTTCCGTCGCAAAAGTATGGAACGGAAAATAATTTAAAAAAAACATGAAAAATGTCATAAATTTTCACTTAATATCACTAACACCTATACCTACTTGTATGGCTACCTGTAGTACTGGTACGGGGTGTAAACTGGTATAAGTGACATCGTAACGAATACTGAGGGGGCTGATTTAGCTCAATATTCTGAGTTAATATCAAGTGGAATTTTCGATCGCAAAAGTGTAGAATTAAAAATAATTAAAAAAACATGAATTTTGCGACGAAAAATTCCACTTGATATTAACTCAGAATCATGGTCTGAATCATCGCCCTCAGTATTCGTTACGGTGTCACTGACACCCTGTATATGAAAAAAAATATATTTCCAATCTTTAGGAAATAGATAATAACGCTATGTTTTTGCAGTTAAACACTGCGCAAAGATTTAAAGTGTAAACACATAAACAAAACAATATGTTTGTTTACTCAAATAGTATAGGGAACTGTCAAAATTTAAGAACACTTAACAGTAGCGACACCTGACGGCGTATTTAATGCGAAATAGATGTAATTCTTTCGTGTTGATTATTATGATTGCTTAACTACTACTATTATTTGATGTTCGCCGAATTCATATTTCAAGTAGTTTTTGGATTTTGAAATTTACAAACCCATTCAACACCGACTATCTAATTATTCTACTCTAATTATTATTCAAATAAGTAAAATGTATTGTTTATTACCTATTCGTTCAAATATTTAAGCCTTAAGGCCAAATTTTTATTAATTAGTATTTAATTATGTCAAATTTACTTATTATCTATTAAAATTAATTCTTACTATTACATTAATTAAAGCCTACATTTTTAACTGCATAGGTACTTATATTTTTTCATCACCAAAGTCTGCTAAGAGTTTTTTAGAAGACTATACATACAAACAGACTAAGTATACGTAAACATTTGATTTATTATATTTCGAATTATTGTTTCTGTGATTGTGGTCTTATAACACGTAACATAGCATAACCCCTGAAGGGGTAGGCAGAAGTCTTATAAAATGTATAGTAGGAGAAAATGAATGGTGTTTCCATTGAAATATTTAGTTAGAGGTACTTACTTGTATTTTATTATTTTATTAATCCTCGTTTTTATTAAAGCGTTGACTTCCCCAATATTCTACCTATCTGTGGGCAAAAATCAATAAGAACTCTTGAACCTGAACAATGCAACTAACTAATGAGCGGCGGTGAACTTCTGAACTACATTATCGTGGGGATCATTTCACACACAAAACGCTACACAGGTCTATTAGATCCGAAACTCGAACATGTCCCTCTATAATTATATTAACGTTCCTACTTGGAGATACTCTCGTGTAAAACAACAAGAGGGCCACAGCCGCATGACCTCCCGGGGCAAACGGGGATGAGTACACGCCGCACTCGGGTGGAAATATAAAACATGTTCATTATTTTAAGGCTAATTGGGAGAGGCCGCTTGCAGCGAAGTAGGTGCGAGCGAGCCCGCCGCCCGCCCACGGCAGTACCGAATTCGAGCGAGGTATAACGGCCTCATTACGCTATAAATGCGAATATATGTAGGTATAGACACTGTTTCTGCATTAAGCTGAAGTACAACATGAGCTTTGTTAATATATGTACAATACGTGTACATCTGATACATTAGCTCTTAACATATTTACAAGTTAAAAAAAATCCGATTAAATTTTATGTTCGTAGGTACTTTATTTTGTTCGTATTAGTCGACTTCAAATAAGTAAATAACAATGCAGAAAAAACCTTTTGTTCCTCTGTTGAAGCCCTTCTTTATTATACTTTTAAGTAATACTTTCAGCAATAGACGGGCGAGTTTATTCTCGTCTTTGATGATCTTCTTTCTTGCCCGAGGCGTATACCTACGTTATTGTGAAACTTTTATATTTTCTTGCAGATTAAACGTTGTTTTACTGAAAAACTTCTCTTTATAGCATAAAACAGAAAAGTTTACTAAGTACAGGATTACTCTTTTCCTTACAAACTTTTAATTAATCAAAATTAAAAGGGACTGATGGGAATAACTAGGTACAGCTTGCAGAGCACCCCTTTTTTAACTCATTCTTGTTTGAATTCTGCAAAAGACATCGAATTCGAAAATCTTAATGTAATTTTATATTGTTGTTTCTTAAGTAATTTTTGCCTCAATTTCTAATTAATCTCTTGGAAGCTGTCACAATTCCTTATTAAAATGTGCCTTTCTCGTAGGTACCTATTTGTTGTCTAATGGAAGCCATAGGATGGTTTGCATGTACTCAAGCAGCAGCGCAAAAGCAAAGGCGGGTGATAGTTAATCACTATTCGCATCTGTGATGAAGTGTGGCTCGATTGTAATTACTTTGTGTGTTGATTTAAGCTTTATCATGGCGCGAGCGGAAGGTTCCGAGGCCGACCGGCCCCGAGTCCGTATATTGAATTTATTCCTCAAGAGATACTTTATACAATTACTGGCCAACGCGAAGGTGCCGCCACGGGAACCTATTAAAATATGGGAGATAAGATCAAATTTTTAGTGCGGACGAGGTGGGCTGGGCGCCTTATAAACAAGAATCGGATGCCGGCTACTTCCAGCGCCCGCTCTCTCGTTAATAATTTTTATATTTACAATTGTTTCTAATTATGAATTGACCAAACATTCAATTCGATATTGTATGTAATTATCTTGGGGTGTTTGCTTTTATTTGTAATTTGTTATTTAATTGGCTTCTGAATATTTCAAAGCTCTGGTAAATCTTTAGTATTATTTAGTTACTTTTGGAATATACAAAGTATCACATACTACCATTTTAGTCAAAGTGCTACTTACCTATATAATATAAAATAAAATGACGCATTGTTATAAAAATGGGAAGGTTGATATATGCTATATTAAATTATGGATAAAACTAAGAATTTTACTGTTTTTGCAGTTTGTTCCGTAGTACAGGGCGTTTGCTTCTGGCCGCAAAACTATAAGGCTCAAAACCACGAAGGTGGCGAATTTCAGGTTTGCAATTTGAGCATACAATGTTAAAAGCAATAGCCAAATAAAGAAGTAGAAATGGTTTATTAGTTATTAAACTTAACATATTTAAAAGGGGCGCGCACAGATTTCAGAGTTTTTCAAATTGAAGCGATTTTAAGGTAACTCGGCAGTAAAAATCGTCATTTCGGGAACGTAACTAAATATTTATTTTTAAATATAATATTTACAGAAAGCAGTAAAATATTGTCATTTTTAATTGCATTTTACTATATTTTTTTAAATGTAAATAGAAATTCGCTGAATAAACATGGATATTTATAAAAATTATCAAATTGAAAATTAAAAAGTAGCTAATTTTTTAATTTCAAGCACCAAATTCAAAATATAGCAAAATTTAGATGACTTGAGAAGTAAAATTAGATATTACTATAATAATAACTTTATTATGTTTGTAAGTGCATATTTAAATGTTCAATAATATTTGAAATTAGTATTATAAAGGCAAATAAAAGTAGAGTTCCCGAAAATGCTGTCGTGTTCCCGGAATGACTAAGGTGTTCACTGAATGATGCTGTTGGGATTTTCTTACAGGTAAAGGTATTTTTGAGTAATAAATACGAAAATTTAGTTTTGTGATTTCTTTAATCTTGTTTAGAAATATTATTTGGTATATTATTATAACCAAAAAATATAGAATTCGGAAATTATAAAAAGGAAACTGGTAACAAAACTCTTCTTAATACTTTACTAACTGTTACAATCACAAACTCAACTTTGAATTAGTTTAAACTATGCCTAGCGTATTAATTTTGATCAGTCTTTAATTATAGTCTCATGGAAAATAATCGAATTAAATGTTGCACTTTAAACTACAAAACAACAACAGTACTACAATAAACTTTTTTTTCAATAATAGAATAGCCTCAAGAAAATAAGACAATTAACATTCTCAAATTAGACGTAAAATGGTAATACTCGCGATTCTTTTCAACTTTCAGTGACGGTGTAGGTGTTATCTCTATAATTTGTTCAAATGTCACATAAGATACTAATAACTTGCGATTTCATGCATTGGCGTTTTCCCTTTGTTTTATAGGTATAAGATGAACTATTTTCTTTAAGTTATTTTTTAAGTTTTCTTCTTTTTCTCGTCTTCGTTTCGTTTCATTTTTACTGAAAACAAAAGAAATTCTTTGAGTTTTAACAAAATATTTTTTCAAAATTAATTCACCTATGAAAAGTCATATCATCAGAACCCACTACGTCAATCCGGGAACGCGTCATCATCTCCGGGAACGTTCCCTAAATGACTGTTCCCGAAATGACGTTTTCGAAATTTCGCGCTTGTAATTCTGATGGTCGCCGTCTTAGACATATTATTTCAAGGTAATTGTGAAGTAAACAGTTATAATTTTACATAATATTAATTAAGTAACAGTTATTTTAATATGATTTCCTATTTTACCCATTCCCGGAATGACGTATAATTAAGGTACAGTAAAAAATACAAGAACATAATAGTACTTACCACTTAAACTGTTATTTATTTACATACAAAACAAATGTCGCCGGCCTCACAACATTATTGCTCGCTACTAAAGCACACTAGCGCCGCAACTGGCATTCAAGAATAAAAGTTTTCACTACCTAATGCTGTGTTCACGGATATGACGTTTGATTTCTTGGACAAACTATTGACAAGTGCCGTATTTAAAATTATTTTATTTTCTTTATTTTGGCTTTAAGATAATAATTGTTTAGGAAATAAACAAACTCAATTGAACATTGAGAATTTAAAATAAACGATTTTACTATTTGTTAACGTAAGTTGAAGTTGGAATTTTTTGTTTTGGACGCGTTCCCGAAATGACTTTTTACACATATTTATTTTTAAATTATTTAAAATAACTTATTTTTCAAATTATAAATTTTAGGTATACATACATCTAACTGATCTCGATAGTATTCAATTCTTATTTAACGTTATTCATTTGTATATTTTATTTTACGAGCTTCCAAACCAAATTCGCCACCTTCGTGGTTTTGAGCCATAAACACCAAATGACTGGGAGGTGGCCAGACAGAGTGACTAACAGCCTAAGGGCTCCATCTGCGTAATATACGACACCGGCTCAATATAGTTTTTAATTAGGATCGGCCCACCGACCCAACAAGGCGTCTATTTGTTTAACTAAACGCAACGAGGAATGAGATGAAGACTGAACGATAACCGCTATCTCAATGCATGTTGCACGGTCTTAGTTTGCGGATCAGTTGTTAGAACTTTTTGCATGGTCGTGGAGAAAACGGTCATGTGTTAATATCAATGGACTCTATATAATGAATTACCAAATTTGTCTATATTACTTATGAAATCTTTACCGGACTTTTTCATTCTGCTCCTCTTATCATAGAATCGGGAAAGATTGCATGAACGGTAGATTAATGATATAGCTGTCATCGCAAATTAATTTTTCACTTAAGGTTTTAATAAAGCCTTCGTCAAGTTCAACTTATATAGATTAATTTAATAAAGAAAATAGGTACAATCTGGTAGTTTATGTATTAAAAATATTTTTGTTTCTACGCTAGTGTAATTAAAAAGAAAAGATAAAAATGGTACAATAATGCAACGAGTTGTTGAAATCGAGCGATCCAACGCAGTGTCCGATATGTATGTAGGTTTCAATTAAACTTCCCCTATCTTCGCTACCGCTGTTGAATTAGTCCGATGAACAAGTCGCTTTGCATAAATGCCCGCCAGCTGTTTACAATAATCGATGATATGTTTT
The DNA here is from genome assembly GCF_024362695.1 of Pectinophora gossypiella. Lineage (NCBI taxonomy): Eukaryota > Metazoa > Arthropoda > Insecta > Lepidoptera > Gelechiidae > Pectinophora > Pectinophora gossypiella. Next base: position 14,129,331 of record NC_065433.1, read on the forward strand.
TACGAGTTACATTTTCAATTTATTGATATTCATTCTTGGTCGGACAATTTATTTGTATCGATAATGTTTCAAAGACTTCTGTTTATTTTTATCATGGTGTTGCTGACGGCTTTACGATGCTTCAACTGGGCCTAAATGATATACTGGCGCTTCTCTAATTACTTCTAATGAACCATTCTTTGAGATGTAATATTGGTTTACACCGGGCGGCGTATAACTCGCTGCTTTCATTGATAACTCTCAGGGATTGTAAAAATGTGGCGAGCAAAGAATACAATGGGATGGAATAAACATGAATAACAAAGTTAAGTACTTCTTATTGTTTTGTCTGCTGGGCCCATACTGATTTGAAAGTTTTTTATTTGTTGAGTCCCCAAATCCTGTTCAAACGTAACCTCTGGAGCATTGACTCGGCTTAGCCGAGGCATTGTGTTGGCGCAACTAACCGACGACAGCGAGTTGAGATCAGTTTTTCACATCCCCGTAAGATAAGTGCATTTGCTTGTCGCGACAAGGCGCGGCGCGGTGATCGCCTCGCCAGTCCGCCTCAATGGGCGCGCGCCTTCTTTATTTATATACCTACGCCCTTCTGTAATTAACGATAGTAAAATAAATACGCATGTCATTTGATTTATTTGTATCATTCTTTTTTAGCTTATTTTTGTGAGGTCGTTTTTGAATATAAATACAAGTACCTACGTGTTTTAAACATCAGAATGTATTACCTACTGTTAACGTAAAAATCATTGTTGTAGATTTATTTTGTTGAACTTTTACAATATCGACAAAAGATGTGGTGCGGTATCTATCAAAAGGCCAAGAATGGTAGGTACGAAGCTATTCGTCGGTTGCTTTTCGCCATTAAGTCATATAAATCTTCGTCTGGTGTGTCTTCAGTGTGGTTAATTTATAACCGCTCGAAACCCCCGATTGCTCCGCTCTTTATCTTTCCTTCAAGTCTTCAACACAGTTTGCCGAATTCCAATAAAAAAAGGTTTACTTTCGCATTTTTATTTTAAACTTGGTAGACACATTATTTTATATCTAATACTGATATTGCATTAACTCTACTATTACAAATAGTTTTTTCTATATAAAGGTGTCGGTGAAACATTTACTACAATACCTGTTTTCGGGTTTTTATAGTTTTATATTATTGTCGATGAACTGACCATTTGCCGGTAAATATACGATTTGAAAAGGATTAACACGACTAAAGCGATAAGGCTAATACAAACAAATAGAATCGCGAGAGAACGAAATGAAAATTGAACGAAGCGTTGATAAAATAAGAGAATTTAGGAGTAGAACGTGAGGAATGAGACATCGACGCAAGAGTGCAGAGGCGTCGGACCAGCTGACACCTGTCATCACGCAATTTATTAGCTGCTCCAAAATAACAGAGTCACTAACCGTTCAAACAAAATGAAAAGAACGTTCTATTAACTGGGTACGTATTAAGATACGTCCTAAGGGACGTAACCGCTAATAGTCTCACAATTAAATTCACAATTTTTAGCTGAAACATAGGTAGGTATCTACCACAAATTATACACTCAAATTTCATATACTTTGTAATTATAAGCCTTTAGTGCACAATTAAAACTGCTATCAGTTTTACGACGGCTGATGAACGGTTCTTTATAAAAGAACTGTGTCCGTAATTGCTGTATCTTAACATAATCCAGAATGATTTTGAGTTTGTTAAGGTTTTCAAATTAAGAGCAAAACATTTTAATTGTTTTTGTTTATTAGTCGCTCCATTGAGAGCGTTGTAAAGTTAAACATTTATAATGTTGGTAGTGACTCAAATTCGTGGAGATCGAAAAAGAATAATGTGTTGCTTATTTGTCTCGCGCTTGATTTATGTTGTAGCTTCATGTTCAAGTAATGCCACACGCAAAAGAGATGACAGTGTTCTCGTATGTATCGTGTTCTCTCGCTTGGTCCTGGTGCAGTGTTCTAGCGCTTAATAACTGTCGACGAAGGTTTGCGTCACTGCGGCTGCAATGGTTTTGATAATAAATTATGTCTTATTTTAGAAATCCTCATTCACCACGCTTCTTATATTCATTCCAGAGCGTAATTTACAACGTCGACACACATTTTTAGTAATGACACGCATTGACGAATTGTGTTATTGTTTGTTGTTAACAATAACATAATTCGTCAATGCGTCATTTTGATTTACGTACCTTAAGTAAGTAATTACCGTTCTTCTTTTGTGGTACATTTGGTGTCTTGTTTGTCAGTAAATTAGTAAGTACTTTTATGATATACCTCTATCTCAAGAGATATGTAATACCTACCTACGTAGGAACTTAGTAGGTAATTAAGTATGTATAACAATTATTAGATTTTTATTTTGCTTCTTGCATAAACTATGCTCCAGCCATACCACCTCCGGTTCTATGTTGGCGGTTTATGTTATGTCATATTTTTACTAACATCGAAAGAAATACTAAGTACGTACCTAAGTAAATAAAGACAGCATCACTTTTATTTAACAAACTTTACGACAATCCCATGACAAAGTTTTTCGTGCGATACCGTAACCAAACAGATTTATTGAATAAATGTGAATTACCGGGCGAAGGCGGGCAAGACCGCGTCGGTCGCACAGTCATTACCTGGCTTCATCTTTGTACACGCATGGGCCACAACACTGATGGGATATTAAGGCTATTACCAACGGCAAAATTGGCCGAGCGACCGCTGAGGAAGCTGCCCGAGACCTATTAGCGGTATTACATATTTCATATGATCCTCCATCGAACGACGATTATGGGTGTATTAAAACGCCGTCGAACCGTCTCCCGATCATGGGAATATGCACAACCCTCACTTTTATCTACGTTTTTTAGAGATGAGTAAGGTAATTCGGTACTCACGACGTTCTGAGGCGTACATTATGGGTAGGCACCGAAACTTTAGCGTTTAATCTAATTTTTTACCCAATTTCGTGACCGTGAGAGCAGGATATTGGATATAATTCCTAATAAATATAAATGGATCGCAACATGGATTCAAAAACAAGTTTGTGAGCGTTGACAGGTGCCGTGTGCAGAAAATATATAAGTTCCTTCGTGAAAATACAACCAACGTTTATATTTTGTTACTAGGTAACTAGGTATCTCAGACTAGCGCGCCGTTCCGAAATGTGGCTTTAGTAGCTTTTCCCTAATAAGATATTTTTGCAAAATTTTTATAGAAGTATTTTTGATATACTGCATAAGTTTTTTTACCAGTAATTAGGTAATTATGAATAGTCCCATATTCACAAGATTATTTAGAATATTTTTGTTTGTTTCAGGATCCATTCACGGTAAGTTATAGAAATATGATAGGTAGATTAGATACCTAAGATTATTGATTGCCTTAAAATACATGAATAATGTTGTTGGTAGTATACAATTTTTTTTGTTGCTGGAAGTTGTACTATAATTCACACTTAATTTTGTTTTTCATTGTTTTGTTGCTATGCGTGTCACGTTCTATACAGCAGAGTGTTAGTTACATCGTAACGATAACTTTTAGGGATGATTCAGACCATGATTCTGAGTCGAAATCAAGTGGATTTTTCCACTTGATATCAACTCAGAGTCATGGTCTGAAACATCCACCTCAGGATTCGTTACGGTGTCACTAACACCCATACCTACTTACCCATGGGTAAGTACCTACTTATATACTTGTACTTATGTACTTGTACGGGGTGTAAGTGACATCGTAATGAATAACGAGAGGGATAAGTCAGCTCATTCTGAGTTAATGTCAAGTGTAATTTTGCATCGCAAAACTAAAGAATTGAAAATAATAAAAAAAAACGTGAATTTTGCGACGGAAAATTCCACTTGATATTAACTTAGCATCATGGTCTGAATCGTCCCCCGTAGTAATCGTTACGATGTCACTAACACCCTGTATTAATAAATAATTCTTATTCTTACCCTATGTTTCATGTCTTCTTTGGAAATGGTCTTCGCGTTGCTTCGATGGAAACAATTTAATTACAATCAACGTACCTAATACAGGGTGTAAGTATAATACTTTTTTACGTTTGAGATTTCCCTTTCATTTAGGTACTTTTAATTGACATTCGTAACTAGATCTCGGTCGTATCCATTAGTCCACTATAATTGTTACGCGTTATCTGATCTATACGTATATAATATATGTGTAAATACGTGAGCTGACAAGACGATAATTACTCGTGTCGAAGACACATCGTTCCGCGGATCCTAATTGACATACATGCAAACGCAATCAATATGACGTGAGTGCGGATGTAACACATACATAGATAGGTACACATATGCCATGTACCTACAGATTGCAATTCATTTTCCACTCTTAATATTTTTATCTATAATTTTAATGTTTATTGGGTTTTTCGTATCAAACATTATAGGTTCTTAAATTAAATAACATTGCGTCGAAAGGGTGGGTACGAAGTCATGGCGTGAAATAATATAATTTAAACATCCTTACTCCCGCTAGATTATTGGATTGGTTCCTACAGGTAATAGTTATGTTAAATGCTTGATTTAAAGATTCAGCTATATATCTTCATGGTCGTATCCTGTCACATGTCTGTTCGGTTCAAGTGTGAGGTAAGTTAACACTCTAGAGTCGATGTTCGTCCGGTCCAAAAACACGACATTGCTTTTTAAACGTTAAAAATAAAATAGCCTGTAACAATTTACACTTCAAAGTGGACGGAAGTTGAGTAATTTTATTGACCACTCAAGTGGTACTTTACTTTCATGTAAATGGTACTTTTACAATTCAAATATAATTGGATCGTTTCTTACTGAAACGTTTTGCACGTTGCGGTTTTAATAACCGTTTCGTAGATATCATATAGAGGTCTGCCAGAAGCTGTTTTTCTCATAGATGGCTGGCTGGTATGTGAGCCCCAGTCTAATGCCCCAGTCTAGCAAATGCTGGCAATCAATTTATAGATTGTCTATCTGAGATATACTTTACATTCCAAAGTAATGCCAGATATATCTTAAACTAAAAGTAAAAGTATCTGGAATTTAGAACCACGGACTAACAAACGATAACTCTAACATAAGATTCAAAATAAACACATCCATTGATATGGTATGGTAATGCTCGATTAAAAGTAAGGATATCATAATGTTTCTTACATTTATGTTACAATTGGCTCTTAAAAATTAAGCATTCCTAATTATTTAATCTTCATACCATTTTAATTTTGGTGCAAGTCAGGGGTGTAATATACTGGAATTCGTCTTCGGTAAAGTCACTCGTTCGGAAGAGACAAGAGATTTATATCAGGCAAATTATAAAGCTTTCCTTTGTGCAGGGACCACATAATCCTGTTTTAAATTTATTAGCTTAACCGACGATAAATTAGTAAGTTCGGTTGCCGCCTGACCCGGAAACGTCCTTTTAATAAGATATTTTTTTTAAGAATAAGGATAATTCGTTCCTGTAAATGAACAATGTCTTGATGTTAAAACGATATAGGTCGAATGTTTGTTAAAATTGTCTCTATTTTTTTGACATTTATAATTACTTAGTTTTGCGCTATTTGTTTTTTCATGTGCTGATCGACCTTGCTGCTAAATATCAGTATGTAAGTATTTTTATTTTGATTACCTACCTACCTGTCTTCTATCTATGCAATATCTTTATATTATTAGGTTTTCATTCTGTTCTTATGTCTATTTTTGATAGCTTTTTTTTAAATATCACGGATAACATTTAAATACCTACAGAGAACACGAAATTGTAATGGGGCAGGGTTCCGAAAATGCCTCCACAAATATTTACGTCGTCCGCACCAGCGCGTAGGTAGATACGTGCAAAATCGTGCCCGTACCCAATGTGCGCTGCAAATTAACAGCGCTTCCCCTGGGGCCAATATTTCTCCGAGCGACGTCGAACCTAGGACCGCCCGCCACTAACTACCCCACTGAATCAGCGACGATCACGCCTACATCTTGTACATACGCCGATTGCTACGTACCTAGCTCGTACCCTCAGATAAAGTAGTATATATTCCCAAGAATTAACTGCTGACTGAAACCTTGAGTCATCCATTTTTGTAAGAGCTTTTATTTTCCATTGCGGGTCAAGCCGCATTTTTTTGTGCTAAAACCTATTCGCTAGAGTAGTGACGTTAGGGAATATTTGAAACCAACTAATCGGATATTATTTGCCCGCCTATTATTTTACGTCACAAAAGTAGTACCTATCACTAAAAACAACTATAAATTCTTTTCAACGTAGAAGATGAAATCTTAGAAGTCTGATGGTTGCCTAGGGAAAAAGTAGAGAAAATGGGCACTTTGATTTAGTACACGTAAGTATAGCTGTTAAAATCAACTTGTATTTAAACACCGGTTCTTTAAAATTATGCTTTACTTATCATAACGTTTTAAAAATTAAAATGACCAAAAATGATAGCAAGCTAATTCCTATAACTATGCTAATAACACCTACCTTCACCAAAATATAATCTTTAATCTGGATGCAAATCATCCTAATACGTTCCGATTATAAAGAGCTATAATTTCGACATTATATTGTCCATCAAAGTGTTTTACATATATAAAAATAAAAGGCTGGCAATCAAGTAATTTGTTTCTCGACCTACTAAACTCTTTTCGTGATGGAATCGTGTTTTGGACTTAGGTTCTGAATATTTAACTTCATAATTTGGTACCGATTTAGATACTCACATATTCAAATGTAGGTACGTTGGTAATTTTTTAAATTGATTATTTTACTGTGCCTATACATAGTGTTTTGTTTATTAAGACAGGGATATTCGTATCTACTTACTCAAGTTAGTGTAGACGATATATACCTAGAGAGAAGTATTGTTATGGACGGTGCATATAAATTGAATAAACGGGTTTCAGACTGCCATGCACTGGGCTTGTAAGCGCGGTGATGAAAATTTGGTTAAACTGCTCGCCGGAGTCGCACGCAACGTTGTCAACGAACGATCCGTAAGTAATTCTTCGTTACCTGCCATTTACTAGAGTTTGTAATTCCGTCTACTAGTTTGTGATAAGGGAAAAAAACAAATGATATCATAATTCGGATACTAGTGAAGTTGGTACGTATTGATTTAATTCTTTACTGGCTTTGGAACAGTTTTTAGAGTGAAAATCCCTATGCTCAGTTCGTTTACTGGCGTCGTGTTATACGAATTATTACTATTAAATATACTCATACGAAAAAAAAACATGGTTAAAAAAAATAAGACTAGGTAACGTAAAATTATATATTTGTCTATTTACAGCAATTTTCGATATTCAGATTCTTTCCTTTGAGTAAGGTGTTTGTTTACCTGCACCTACTTTCCCGTTTCGGGGGATTAGAACATGCCAGAAAGTTTGAATCATCCCTCAAAGTTTTCTTTACGTTCTCTCTAACACCCTGTATAGTCTCAATCTTTATTTCATCTACCGGTATAATCCCCAAACCACTAAAAAAAAAGCTTAAAAAGCTTAAAAGCTTAATAATCCCAAAATATATCATTCACATTTTACAAAAAGTTACAAAGTTCAACACCTGTAGATTCACCAGAAAGTTTTTGACCTCGTCAGTTATCACTTCATCGAACAATGACCCCGCCACACTTGGTTAATACAGAAAGAAAGTAAAACAAAAAGCAAAATATAAATAATTTGTATCATTGTAAATCTATAAATAAATGGTATGTAAGGCAAAAATAAGTTACGCTAATTCTAAAACCATTTTGAGATTTCGTCTTAATGAGGGACTTTCCAGGCTATGTTCCTCGAGAACAATAAAGATGGCCATGTACTTATTTTACATCATTTAACCTTGTATTTTCATAGATAACAGACATATGCATGCATCTTTTAACTTTGTTTTTGGGTATCAAAGATGACCCTTTTTGTTACACCCAGGCACAATTACATATTCTGATCAAAATAAAGAAAAGCAATATAGGTAGCCAGATAATTCGATATATAATGTGATCCAAATATCAAGTAACAATTATTTTATAATGCTTTTGCCATTACATTGTTAATTTGAATAATTATGGGAGTCAAGAAAAAATAGGCAATTATTACGTTAATGTCGATGTCGTGGCCTGATTGTAGAATTGATCATTTCATGATGTGTACGACCATTTCTTGAAATGGTCCTATTTCATGAAATAGAATATCACTCGTTGGCCACATCATGTACTCAACATGTAAACAAGTTTCACGGTCTTGTGCTAACAGCAGTGGTAAATAAATTTTAGGGGACGACACATTTAAAATTGTGCTCATACGATCACTATAACCTATTTATTTATTAGTTGATACCAACAGCTGCAATGATACTATTAATATCAATTCTATGGTTTAACTATTCATGCCGAATAAGACTGGAATTACATATTTTATACCGCATTGTACATGATTATATGTGATACAGGTCAATGTTAAATGAGCATTACCAATGTGACTTCGAATTGAATACACATTTCCGCTTGCAGAAATATTTTCCCTGAATAGGAAGTTCAATTTGTGAAGAAATGAATAATTTGAAAAAAAAATTTTTGATGGTGCACTTGTGATATGGCACCGGTGTGTTGGTATTGGACTACAACAAAGGTCGACTCTTTGTAGTTTTTATATTTACAATCTTAAAGAAATTCGCTATCAAGATATGATAGTTTATGTTGCATTTCCAAAAAGTGACCAGTAAAGACCATAATAACAAATTGATTGATACCTCATTAAAATCATTTAGGTTATTGCAATAGCTACTGTGGAACATATTCTACACACATAAACTGCATAATCAAGCGCCAAGTTTACTCTTAATGGCTATATTCCATTGCCTTCTCCAGTTAATAAAAATACCCTTTTCGTGCTAGAATGGTGAAAAATATGTTTAAAATAATACACGAGTACGAGGCATGCCTTTTAAGTTCTATCGTTTGCATATTTGCCGCCAATTTTGAATTTAAAACTGTTCAAGATTTCTAATATCAAAACTATTGTAAGCATTATGATTAATGCAATTGTTTATGCACAGCATTGGTTTGAATCTATCAGGTCATCGAAAATGAATCTTACTAAGGAAAATGTTCGTGCAATAATTTTCATAGACGCCTCCTAATACGACTTAAGTGTATCGAAGATTTTTTTTCATCTGTATTCCACGATGAAGTCCCATGTCTACAGACCACCGAACACTTGTATTTGGAATTCCAACATGGACACACCACCACACTTGTGACAAATCTCGTGAAGGACGTCCCGAAATCCGCCTTCACTGAACATAAAATCGTTGCTGTGAGACAACTAAGTTCTCAAGTCATTAGACATATCGAAAGATAGAAGCCTTATTATTCATCTCAGGGACAACCATTCAAAAGATATTGCATGAGGCGCTTGATTTAAGAAAACTAACTAGTTTGTCGTTGGACCCCGTATTTTTTCCGACGATCATAAGGCGGCCCGCGTCAGAAGAAAACTCTTCAGAGGTTCAACCGAGGAGAGTCAAATCACGTGCACGACATCATCAGTGATGACGAATCTTGAATCTATCATGTTGCGACGTTTGCACTTGAAGATCGTAGAACGGTTAATGCGGAGTGGTAGAGATAGACACTACACTACAGTTTATTTAGCACAAATCATCGCCAAACTTCTAGCCCAAAGTGCCTCATCGTCCTGCACCATTTGAAACAGGAAACGATTGAGTATTTGAAACAGGAAAATGTAGAAATTCTTGACCATCCTCCAGTGCATACACTCCTGACCGTTTTTTTACATTTCCTAAAATTAAGAAAACTCTTGTGGTCAAAATATACAGTCGGGTGAAGAAGCGGCCGATGCTTTCAAGTCAGTCATTTTGAACACCCCCACTTTGGATCGATATAAATGTTATAATAACAAGGATCGAGCGAATGGAAATGTATATTAAACTTCGTGGTGAATACTCTGAAAAACAATAAAAAGTACAATAAGGTTATAGTTGCTTTATTTTCTTGAAACGACAAAAATTTAAAAGGCAATGTATGTGTTTGTCTTGGGATCCTTGCACTGATGACTACTTACTAAGAGTAAATAAATGCGCAATTGATTAAATAATTTGCTACACAGTTTAACCGGAAACAATGCCCATTTTAAGTTCTTATTTGTATGTGACAAAGGAACTAGGGAGTTAAAATAGCCACATCGAAGCAATTCATCTATGAAAACAATATTGCAATTTGACATTTGCGCATAAAAAAGTAATTGCGCAATGCAAACAACTGTTAAATAGCAATATTTATTTTCTTACATGCTTTGATGTGGCCATTGTAACCCCCCTGTACCTACTCACCAAATAATACATAATCCGAAACAAAACAACGTTATAAAGGCAGTATCTAGAATTGCAATAGACTTAAATGGGAAGCGCGGGTTAATGATGTGTTTACATCTACGACTTCGTAATCGTATACTTTACTGTTACCTAGAAGCTTTAATGCTCAATCAAATTTAGTTACTCTGGGTTATTTTGCCTGGCTTTACGGTCTCGTTAAAGTGTCATTACACTCTTTTTCATGTGGTGTTGGATGTCGGCGACGGGAGCAGAATGGGGTAAGTCCACGCATGTTTTATTACCAAACTACTTGTGGATTCGAGGGAACTGATGGTAAACGTATCTGCGTGCACTTAACGTTTTAATGATCTGCTTTTTACTAATAACCTTATATACGGTTTATGAGCTATCTCTGTATGCAGTAAAGTAATAATTTTCTGTGGGTATTTTGAGTTTAAAATACAAGACACTTTTAATTTTCGAAGAAAATTACGATATTCGCCGCTAAGTCGTATTGTTATTTAAGCGTGTTAACTTATTCAACCTTTAATTGTGTTATATAAAGTATTTTATAGAGAAAGGATTGTGAATTTTCTTTGTTGGTTGGATCGGTAAGTGAAATGTTAACTACAAGTAGATGAACAAACTAAAATAAGGAATAAGAACTTAGTATAACATTTCTTGTTGTCTTGTAACTCTTGTTGCAGACGTTGCTTTTGATACTTGTTATGTTTAGTTTCCATGTTCTTACGAAGTCTCGCTATGATATGCGAACCATTTTATGAGCGGTTCTTTAGCTGCAGAGGAGTGAATCTCAGAGATTAGTCGCAAATTCGTAATGCGCCTTACTATGTTACGACAAGCTTGTTACAGGAACATAAATCAGCTTACCAAGATAGAAATCTTTAAAGTCGCTTTTTGATAGAGAAGTCCGTGGACTGTGTCTTCATTTTCACCGTGATTTACCTACCTATGTTGTCTTGGCAATTTTTTGCCAATTTTGAATTCTTTAACATCATTACTGTTCTGTTATTGTACATTGTGCAATAAATTGTTTAAAACGCATATATATTTTCCATAATATCGAAACGTTGTACCGGGTGAGAGCCTTCAGCGCTCCCCATTTGTCCGGCCAAGTAGTTAATGCCATCTGCGGCAAATCTACAATAAGTCACGTCAAAAAAAAAAATCCTTAATATCCCTTACGGTCTAGATGCCCAGTACATTCGATATAAATCCATATACTGGAAGTGTATGATTATCGTCAATAGCAATTGAGAGTCTGAAACGGCCACATTGAGCATTTCATATTGCGCATTTACTTTTATGTAAGTACGGAAATGTTAAATTGCAATCATGGATGAAATGCATCAATGTGATCTTTTTACCCGCTGATCTCTGCTCTGAGATTCTCCGCCCTAAAATAAGAATTTATCTTTTAATAGGGTTTCATATCCATATCATGACAGGGATCAGGATAGTAATCCGAAAAATAGAAATGAAATAAAGCTACAGTAATCTGCAGCGCCTGAATACATCCACATACGAACAAGAAATAGTTTAGGTCAGGTTTTCCGAAAACAGCTCAAAAAGTAGCTGACGCCCTTATTTTACGTAATTCAGTAATTCTTTTGTGTAGTTTATTAATATAAACTGATTGCCAAGGTGTTAGGTGTATTTAATACGATATTGTAATTGGTATTTTCATTATAAATTATAATGTTATAAGTATTTTTTGTTTTAAGCATTTTGGATTGAATCAACTATTTCTCTGAAATACCTGCAGCTGTTACTGCTGAATATTGAATAAGAATTTTCAAGCAGGATAATATCTATCGCGGATAATATTCAGTATAAATATTGGATTCTCTAGCGGGAGTATAACTTGGGGAACAGATGCGTAGCTTATAATAAGGTGGCTTTGGGAAAAAAACATAGATACGATTGAAGTTTTTGTTTTCTTGTACTAATTCTTAATTATTCTTACACTCGATTTATAAATTACAACATATTGACGCAAAGGGAGCCTGACAGAAGTAAATTACAAAGAACTTAGACTCGAAATGAATACCTTTAGATTTGGGTACGGAGCATGTTCTGTTGAAAAACGGCAGAGGGGCGGATAATTACAGTCTTGTTCAAATGTGTATATTATCTTTAAGCTTCTATGTCTGGTTATATTCTATTCTGGTGTGGGTTGTGATATCAATGACCGACATCATCATACCTACCTGCTCTTTACCACTGCATGGAGGCTGTTATGTCTGATGATATCAATATATTTAGAACTTATTTTATATTCCAGGGATATACTCCTCTGCACATTGCCATGCAGTTTCGCCATGAAAACGTCTACCGGCTTCTTGTTGAAGTTTATGGTGAGTTGATTCTCAAATAATCAATCGCGAAATACGAACGAAATCAGGTTCACGTCATATGGTTTAAGACTTTAGATGTAAATGTTGGTGTCATAGAATTTTCAAGGCAAAAGCCGTTACACGGAGTATCTTAACTTAACCTGAAGTTACGACAAGTTCGCTTTTTTTATAGGAACTACTCTGCTGTTTTGCTTCACCGTTAAATAACGTATATTATGAATATTCGTCAGTTTTTACTACTTAACAAAGTGCACGTCAATCCCCTAACAAAACTTACTCCCCTGACTCTTTAAACGCGTGTTGAAAGTTGGTAAAGGCAAATTGCAGCGACATTCGCGAAAGGGACCTTTTGCTACCACAGGCGTTTTGAGAAAATAACTTCGCGACGAAGCCGACAAGCTGTCGTCCCAGGGTATTTACTCTATCTACTAAAACGTTTCTACTATAAAATAAATACACATGATAAAAATAACAATAGTAGTGGTAGACAAAGATGAGTTTACTTCTTAACAATATCAACATAAGAGAAAATGAGATTTGTCATCGTGTCGAAACTATTGGTAAGTCCGCTGGAATCCGGAGGCATTTAGTAGAATAATTGAGTGTTAACTGAGGAACGTGTGTGTGAGTTTGATTAGGAATATAAACGTTGCATCATATTGTTGATTTCGCAACAAAAACCGAATGGCCATTGTTTGTCTTACGTTTGGAAATTTTATGCGAGAAGCTTTAGGTAGGTTGACGGACACTTAACTACCATACTAGGAATCCATAAAAAAAACAATAGTTATGCATGCGGCAAATACGTCTGTAAATTGTTTGAATGCCATCTGATGGCGTCTGTAGCGCCATCTGTTATGTATGTAAGTATAATACTATATGGCTAACTCGCGATGGCGGTGGTGACGTGTGGAGGCTATTTATATTTTAAACTATTCAAGAGATGGCGCTATTCATTTTCTATAGACATTTCGTAGGACTAGTTAGACGAAGCTCTATTCTGTATAAGACTGACAGAGTTCTTATAATTAGGTACTTAAATTAAATATTTACGTATAGTCATAGAATAAGGAATAATACTAGGTACGTATAGAACGGCAACGGGATCTCGCGGGATTGATATTTCCAATCCCGCGGGATCGCGAATTTGCGATCTCGAGTCGGGATTGCATTCCTTAATACATACATAGAGGTCAAACACATACCGCTCCTTTTTTGGTAAAAAGGAAAGAGGTCAATTAGGTACTCCCATTAGTTCTATGGTACTGTGACGTCACAGTACCATAGAACTGAAAAATATTTGTTGTCATAGTATTTCCACGATCCTCAATTGTTCCATTTAATAGGTTTCTAAAAGCCTATTAAATGAAGCTACCTGTACCTATTAATAGGCTTTTAGAAACCTATTAAATGGAGCTGTTTTTAGAACTACTTTCAGAGTCCACGACTTTCTCATGTGTTCTTCGGCCAAGTTTTAACAACCGTAACAATTTTGGTCAAATTCTCACTCCAATAACATATTTTTGTCTTTGATTTGGCTGTTTTTATTTTTGGAGCTAATGGTCAACTTCCTTAGGAATAGATATGAAGTAAAATAAAATATTAATAAAAATATATTGAGGAGCTCGGTGGCGCAGCGGTAAACGCGCTCGGTCTGCGATTGTTGAAGTTAAGCAACTTTCGCAAAGGCCGGTCATAGGATGGGTGACCGCTTCGGAAGGCACGTTAAGCCGTTGGTCCCGGCTGCATTAGCAGTCGTTAATAACCATCAATCCGCACTGGGCCCGCGTGATGGTTTAAGGCCCGATCTCCCTATCCATCCATAGGGAAGGCCCGTGCCCCAGCAGTGGGGACGTTAATGGGCTGATGATGATGATGAAAATAAAATAATTATTCAGAAAGGGGTAGCGAAGAAATAATTGAAGTATGGTAAAAAACTTGAAACAGGTGCTAAATAAGTAGGCCATATCTCCCAAACCGTAAATAATCGCTGAACATACATACGGGTGTTTCTGGAAGTCAATGCGGCCCTCTATTTAATTTTTCATTTTGAACGTGAACTTCTGGGCCACCCTGTTTAACAACTAATACTTTGCTTTTGTAAAAACAACATAGACGATCTCCTTGTTCTCGAACATGATGCTATTAAAACAAATATCTCTGTGGGGGCTTTTTGGCGAGAACGGGAACGGGACAGTTGCTTTCTTCATTGAATAATCTAAATAATTAATACGAAATGGTGTTTTGTGGTCAATGATCTCATTAAGTTAGTTGGAAAACATTCGTGATAGTGTTATTACATATATCGGAATATTCAATAAACAAAGTGTAACTATCTATTTTCGCTTCGTGCCAAAAAGCCGCTTCATAACTCGATAGTTTATGCAGACTTTTGAGTTAATTCGTTTGAGGTTCGGAGTAGGAGTGTACTCCGAGGGTGGGGGCTTAGGTTTCATCATTCATCGTCATCACCTTTCATCATTTCATTAATCATCATCAAGAAAAAATACATAAGACATGGCTGTATGGGCATAGTTCCCTTTGCCTTACCCTTCGGGGAAAACCAAAGCAATAAAAAATAAAAACATATCTCTGTGGGAAAAATTACAAAATATTTGTCATGTCATTTTAGTACGAAAGTGCCGTAAATGTAAAAGCTTTAAGTACAAATATAGGTAATAAGAATAGTGACGACATAGGGTCAGTGATTCTCGTAAGTATATAATATTAAATACAAGATAATTATTACATGAGCTACTGATAGCAGAATAAAACATTTTATATCGATGCTAAGATGGTTCAGACATGTAGAAAGAATGAACGAAAGTGGACAGGGTAGGTCCCATTTGTTCCATAGAACATGACATCTTCGGACAAAATAAGACTTTTTAGTTTTATTTGTTCTATAGGACATCTAATAGTGTGATGCTTCGTCGCCACGCCACGCGCGCAATTTTAGAATAAATAATACACAAAATATGTTCGTAAATTGTTCGTTATTTGTTCTATATTGAAAAAAAATGTACTATAGTAGATTAAGAAATAATAAATAAAATATGTGGCGTTGCGACGAAGCCTACTTCCTACCCACGCCACACTTAATGAGATTTAATAAGGTCTTCTATGGTTCCAAATACATCATTAAATAAATGTACTGTTATTGTTCGTTGTATTAAACTTATAATTCTAGGAAATAAATAGACAGAACAAGAAAAAATTAAAAAATTAAAAATTAGGAGTGGTAACTTTCGATGTATAGTAACTAGCACAAAAAAAAAGAAACTAGCAATACGCACAATGAACGTTTGCATTGAGAGAAACATCAGGCGTTATTGGTCAGATTCCATATAAATTAAATAAATTAATGTACTGTTATTGTTAGTTTTATTAAACATACAGTTTCAAGAAATATAGAGAAATAATTAAAAATAAGGAAAGGATAAAAAAAGGGCGTTTATCTATTTATATAGTAAATCATATTTTGTTCTCTGCACATCACACAAACAATTAAATTATGTACACGTACATCCTTTGATCTTAAGGCTAACCAAAGTAACGAGTATAAGTAAATAATTCTGAAGATTTTTTACACATAGGGAATTAAACCTATAAAAAATTAACAATTTTTATTTTTATTTACGTATTATTAGTAAAAAATTAGTATAATAAAAAAAATATAGTAAAATTAGTAGTAGTAATTAGTAGAAAATAGTTTGTGACGGAAACTAACTGAATAAACGCCTGATGTTTCTCTCAATGCAAACGTTCATTGTGCGTATTGCTAGTGAACTTATACATCGAAAGTTACCACTCCTTATTTTTATTTTTTAATTATTTCTTGTTCTGTCTATTTATTTCCTAGAATTATAAGTTTAATGCAACGAACAATAACAGTACATTTATTTAATGATGTATTTGGAACCATAGAAGACCTTATTAAATCTCATTAAGTGTGGCGTGGGCAGAAAGTAGGCTTCGTCGCAACGCCACATATTTTATTTATTATTTCTTAATCTACTATAGTACATTTTTTTCAATATAGAACAAATAACGAACAGTTTACGAACATATTTTGTGTATTATTTATTCTAAAATTGCGCGCGTGGCGTGGCGACGAAGCATCACATATCTAATACATTTTAATTTCAATATGTTCCATAGAACAAGTTTAGAGACTTTAACTGGTCACTCGAAAGGAAGGTACTCGAAAGTGACAATGAAATTGTCTCCTTGACATTTTAAATGTACTCCACCGCAATTTCTAATATATTATATGAAAAAAATGACAGAGGATGCAGCTTTCCAAAAAATTAAAGCAAGGAAAATTTTTAATCAATCAATAATACTTTATTGCACAACAACATATACAAAGGACATAAACATACGAATAAAACATAAGCACAATAGGCGGCCTTATTGCTAAACAGCAATTTTGTACGGCTCAAAGACAAATAAAAAACGTGATATATAACAAAAATTTGCAGAGACCAATACATAGGTACTTGATAATCAATTGCAACTGACTGTGAATGAAATAAGTGTTGAAATGTTTTTAAACAAAATTTTTGTTTAAAGCATAGTTAAATAAAATTACCAATATTTTAAATGTATATATTTGTAATGTATTGTATCACTATAAAACCTACTACGAGTACCTACTTAATAACAATTATGTACTTAGGTTTCTAATTTTTAATGGGAGGAGGAAAAATAATTTTGATTTATTCGTCGTTGATATGTTTTTTCTTAAACGCATCAACGATTTTTAAACAATGACGATACACTGCCGTCCTCAGACAAGAATTCACATGCTTGAGCTCTTCCGCAATGAGAAGCCTGAAATATTCATTCCTCCTGTCGTCATCATCTCCTCCAATACACACAGGGCAGTCCTCATTCTCCGGGATTTATCCCTCGTTCGTCCTGAAGTTGTGTCCCACATTACAAAAAAATCTAAGTTTGTCCCATATCACTATTGAAGTCTTGCTTCGTCCCAAATTATAAGTAGGTATTTCAAAGGTATAGTCAACAAACAAGAATACTAACTTTATACTTATTTTTTTAAAGTTACATACTAATAAACAAGTCTATTCATTAAAATATAAATCACTTTTATTATTCAGTATCACAATCAAAATCACAGAAATGGTAAGTAGGTATACTGGGTGTTAGTGACATCGTAACGAATACTGAGGGGGTTGATTCAGACCATGATTCTGAGTTAAAATCAAGTGGAATTTTCCGTCGCAAAATTCATGATTTTTTTTTAGTTTTTTTAAATTATTTTCAATTCTATACTTTTGCGATGGAAAATTCCACTTGATATTAACTCAGAATAATCAGATGAATCATCCCTCTTAGTATTCGTTACGATGACACTTACACCCCGTACAAGTACATACGGTAGCCATATAAGTAGGTATGGGTGTTAGTGACACCGTAACGAATACTGAGGAGGATGGTTCAGACCATGATTCTGAGTTGATATCAAGTGGAATTTCGTGTCAAAAAATTCATGAAAATTTTTCTTTTCTTTTTAATTATTTTCCAATCCATACTTTTGCGACGGATATTTGTACTTGATATCAACTCAGAATCATGGCCTGAACCACCCCTCAAAGTTTTCGTTACGATGTCACTAACACTTTGTATATAATAATAATTTTAAATATTTACAGAACAGTCAGATATATAAGAAACAATAATTAGGCAATATTTACAATTAAAAGTAAAAAAAAATGATTTTTTAATGAACAAATCAGGTTAAAACACAATCATAATAATAAGTTTTTAAATTAAATCAACAATAAGTAACTACTAACAAAAAGTCGATTACTTTTCCAGAAAATGTTCTATATAATCTACTTTATTTTACCTGCGTTTTCTTTAAATAAATTCCAGAGACGTCACCTCACAACTTTCCCACTAAGAACGGTTAATGGGTTTTATTATAATAAATATTTAATAATAATATTTAAAATAATAGGTAATCATTATTTGCTGATTCTACAATATAGTAAGTTTGGCATATAAAAAAAACATGGGCCGTAGAATTAATACAAAATGAGACGAAGTAGGAATAAAATATTTAAAATTACCTATATTTTGGGACGAAGGAAGCATATTGTCTGGGAGGATTTTTTTATGTGGGACAAAACTCAGTGGGATAAACGAAGAATAAATCTTCTCCGGCACAGACAGCTCTGGTTCGTAAACTGGTGATAGTTGTTGTTCTTTTAATCGTAGTTTTTTATTGCCAACTAATGACAAAATACTTTGATAGTCTTCTATAACATCTGAGTCTTGCTTGTTGAGGCTCTATCCATATCATCGTCGGCTTAAATTCACGTCCTTCTTCGATTATTTATTTTTTGAATACCAAAGTCAAATATTGACACCTTTCTGTAGGTACATAGGATTTGGCAAGAAGATTGATATTCAACCAGAGAGATTAGAAACATGGAACAATCTGGAAAAGACAATTCCCATTTTGTTCTATGACGTCTCTAGTGTATTGATTTTGCTATCCTTGTCTCGGGCGCATACGTCATCTGAATACAGAGCAAGACAAACAGCCAGTCAATGCAGGACGGTCTGCCTGTACAGAGTGATGGTGTGTTGGCGAGCCAAATCATGGCAGTATACAAAAGGTGTACTCTACAACGTCACTAATAAAAAAGCCGGGGGAAATGCATGCATATAGTTCCATAGAACATAATGGGAAAAAAGTCTCATTTTGTCCGATGACGTCATGTTCTATGGAACGAATGGGACCTATCCAAGTGGACCTACAAAAAAGATATGATGTGTATACCGCGTACAGATCCGGGATATTTTAAAGAACCGGCAAGCATGCATGAAGTTTTTGATGAGATTGAAAGAAGCGAAAGTGTTGTGTCAGAATCGTAGTTTTCGATGATCTGGTCTGGAAGTTGTTTTGTACTCATCGTGATGTCCCAATTATATGCTCCATACATAAGTTTTACCTCCCGATGTTCCTTCTGGGAGAACAACTATGTCAGTGAGTCAGTCAGTGTGTCTCATACCTAACAAGGCAAATTCAATAATAGTTTATAAGAAGTTTGTTTTCTACGGGGAATATGAATACAAAACAAATGCCGATCGCGTCGCTCTGAAAAGAGACGATTGAGAGCCTGCAGTCAACTGAGATTTTCGACTAGTTTTGATGTCATTTCGGAAAAGTCCGGCGGCCATGATGTCCGTATGGTACTCCATAATACTCTTCACCGATAGGAGGATTTTCCGATAACACTAATCCGACGGTTAGTTGAACGAAAAAATACTTAGTCGATGGAACGTTTCGCCGAAAATATTGTTCATCGACGGTTCGTAGTCCGAATGAATCCTACGACGATGGAACGGTTCGCCGAAAACACTCTTTAACGACGATTGGTTAAACGAACGAATCTTTCGCCGATAGCACACGTCGTAGGAGAATTATTTTGCCAAATGGATAGTTCATCCACGATTCTAATGCATTTTGTATCCTTCGAACAGAAAGTGTGCGATCGTAAATTGGAAATAATGCCTGATTTCTTTTTACTATCAAAACAGTGTCGGTACTTTTATGCGTGGGATGAGATCCATTTATATAATATTTGTTAAACCAGTGGTCAATTTTCCCTTCGTAAACTTAAATCACCTGAGCTAATTCACCAAGGTGCATTAAACAAACTTTTAGTAATCTTTAATCACCTGCATCGCTCGTGGTAAAACAAAAGACATCTAATATAAATAAATAGTAAACTTTAATCCACCCAGTCATAGTAATGATTCTAAGGTCTAACGTACCAGTTCCAGAAAGTGACCTACAGTAATATTTTCATGTAATAGGCTTAATTGGGCCTGAAGTATAAATTCGTCGTTTGTTATAAAGCTACACCTACGTCGCTTTGGTGTGCGCTTGGTATCTGCGTCTTTTTTGAATGCCGCGATGAGATCAAGCAGGCTTCTATTATATTTTTTTTATTCTTCTACTGAGTGTAGTGTGAAAACTTTCCACATTATTATTAGTTCGGTGTCTTTTTGCAAAATCCGACCATAATAGTATGTTTTCTGGGTTCAGCCGCATTTTTTTTAAATATCTGAGAATGGGTTGAAGACGAGTGTGTTCTTTGAACTGATCCGTAATATAGTCAGTCAATAATGCCAGACTTCGGCAAAAAAACACGTAATGTCGGTTGTTCTTTACTTTGAAAATGTTTAAACGTTTCGCTTTTCTCACTAAACATTCTTGAAAATGATAATAACAACCGTTTATGGTTATATCTGGAAAAATAGTGCAAAGAGCTTTTATGGTACTTTTTTCAAAGTCGCAGGTAAATTTGACTGGTTTCCAGACAACCCATTTGGGACTTAATCAATTTAAATAAAATCCCAAATCCCATACGCATCGGAGTCTCTATGGGTCATTAGAGCATAGACAAGTGGTCTTATATTGGTTGTATTCAAATTAGTGCCACAATCTTCATGAATTGTAAAAAATTGGATAAAAGGAGGGACACAACACTTAAAGGTCTACAAAAAAATCATCTATAGTTGCCATTAAGTTCATAACTTGTTTCGTTGCAAATAAAACGATTCTCCTACCGTCGCCTGACTTAAACTCGGCAAGCAAAAAATCGTCAAGCAAAAAACAAAACTTATGTGGTATGACAATGCTTTCTATGTTGTCATCATTGCTAAAATAAACTTTAGGTACACCTAGGGCCTTATTCCGCATTTTGTATAGTCCTACTTTAACATTTTCAAAGGACGGCATTTCGTGTACAGTATCAAAGCCAGTATTTTCAAAGGTTTCCATGGCTTTTTCATAAATTTTAGGAACCAGTGCATCGTCATAACTTGTTGTTTCCATGCTTCCAATTGTTTTGCCCATTCATTCTTGGTTTCGTCCTTTACATAGTCACCAACATGTGCAGTTTCTTTTAATATTTCGTCATCCTGTTTAGGTAATAACAATAGAATTAGAAAAAATACTTACATTTTATATAGTTATGGAGCAAGTACATTTAGTGGTAGTTAAATTTTAGTAACATCTCCACCAACAAGAAGCATTTTTATAGCTTTTCTTTTGAAATATTGTCTTTCGTCATGCTATTGCATGACATGTTAATATGTGGTACTATTGTACCACACCTCTTCCTCTGTGTATATAATGAAAGTTAGACATTATATCAATTGAAATAATATAAGTATTTGTTTATTTATTATATTATAATCACTGATTTGCAGAACGCAAACTCTGTTTTACAATTGATGTGACAAACAATTATGACACTTAAATGTTGAATACTCATTGACTTCATTGAGTGCCTATCAACCTGCTTGAAATTTTATGAGATTTTTACGGATAAAAAGGTTCAATACTTCGGTGAATAAAGTATATTTAATGCACCCTGGTGATTAAATATTACTAAAAGTTTGTTTAATGCACCTAATTAAACAAAGAATTATGTGTTTACTAAGAGGCAATTTCAGCTGCTCCTTTCGGCAATATTTTATCTTGGTTGATTCCGAAGGCTTCCGATATGTCAGCGGGCTCAAGAAAAGCGAGCGCAACTAAGTGTCTAATTTTGTGCGCAAATGTGAACTCTTCAGCATATCGCCTTGCGAGACCCGCTGACTGGACATGACGCCAAATACTTTGGGTCAAATGGAATAAGCAGAGCCTGTAGGCGCATTCTGGAAACTGTCGTTTGACTGCGATGATTACTGCGTGGTCCTTAAAAATTGGTTAATATACAAAAAAATAACAGCTTTCAGTCTTATAAGACAGTATATACCATATATACCATAGGTAGAACTTTAATGGCGCCTCTTTCAGTTCCCACTAAAATATGAATAGAAAAAAATTGACAGAACGGAGTTGGACTACTCGAAAATGTCCCGTTCATGATCCAGCATTGTGCAGTATTCATACGCTTAACATTAGCTTTAGTACGAAAAATGACAACACTTTCATTGTTACATGTATATTGTCCAGGCAAAAATATTCTGGTACATGAAATTCGTCGTCTATTTCCGGTATATTAGGAAATCCTTTATTTCTAACACGCTGCACAATCATTCGGCAAGCTTGTTTATTGGGCAACTGAGGCGCACTTGTGGCGCACGATTTTCAATTTGTGATGGACTGTCCATAGATTCCTTCGCACTAGTTCTCAATTTGGCTTTAAAATTAATATCAATATTTTTTTCAGGCACTGGTAAATGTGGATGATCACAATTTTGACTAACAAATGTATGTTCATGACAATCAAATAAAGTTATTACATTTGCACCAGAGCCACTTGATTGTTTTCTTGTACACCGCCAATAATACTTGTTATCAAGTGTTTCATTTAAGTGATAAGAATATGCATTCAATACTAGCACACACATGCACATGTCCTCCACGTTTAGATTTAACTGATTTTTAATTATTAACTCTTCTGTAACCCGATCCAAAATGGTGGCTGTTTTGACGTATTAAACTTGAGTCAGATTTATCGTTCCCAAATTGTTTGTTATAAGACTGATCTAAGGAGTGTTTTGTCGAAAGAGATCATTTTTATAGCACTGTAAACTAACCCTATATAACTACCAACAAAAAATAAATAAATACTACCAAAGTAGGTATTTGCTAAAGTAGGTATTTCTTGTTACATATAACTATTGCAAGTTTATTTAATACTCGTTTAATCTCAGTACCATTGTTAATGAGTACATTATGCGTCATTTAGGAACTTATCCTTAATACGGAACATTCTGGTAATGCGCCTTTTTACTGCTGGGAACGTTTGGGAACGTTCCTAAAGTGGGAACATTTAGTGTTTAAATTGTGGGAACAAAAGATACAATTATGCTGCCAAAACATTTATTACTTTTTTAATTAGCACGTTGCCATCTTCTTCATAATATGTATGTCCACATTTTTTGTAATGCATATTATGTATTATTGTGATGAGCGACGAGTATCAATGTGCAAGGCAAATCGTATGACTATAATAAAATTAGGAGGTTTCTGCTGAAATCCGCACCTACATCTTCGGGATCTCAATTGCGGTCGTTATTTGTGCAGAGGTTGAAAAGATAGCCACGCGTAAAATAGTGTGACTACGAGTAGTATAAAGTTGTAGTATGATTAAATTATAACTTATGATTTTTTGCTACTTTTTCAGACGCTGATCCAAATATTCGAGACTGGTCAGGAAGAAAACCGAGGCAATACCTCGTTCACATCGACACTTCGCTCTCGCCAGGGTCGTATCGCAGTATGTAAACTTTTTTTGCTTTATTAGGAAATCAAATTTCAAATAATTCATACCATAGCTTTTTTCTGACCGTAACTTTATTAATCCTATTGTAACATATAAATAACGAATGCATCAATAAAGATACGCTTTCTATAGGATCACTTCCCTCTAAATCGAATGATACCTAACTAGGTAATGAAACTTCATTGCGTAGATAAGAATAGAACAGTCAGAAACACATTCTTTCTACAGAATGATGCAAAAATCCCATAAAACTAATACTAATCGATCGATCTAAAAAGGAAATGTGATACACATTGCCGCTGTTCTAGCTAAAGGTAATATCATGGAGACGCCATCTAGCATCAACACTCTTAAAGATGACGTCGTCAAATTTATTTTTCGTTTATACGCTCCAATTCAAAAACAATAAATATATTACAGAAGCCGATTCACTAGATTTGCGGCGAACGGTCACTTCGCTTCCGGTCATAAAAGTCACTCCGCATTCCATTCATGCGCAGTCATCAAGTAAGGAATTATGATTTTAATGGCCATTTACTTGTTCGTTTCTTCTCACGTTTGTTTCCTTACTGACCAGCGCACTGATTCTCACGCCAAAACTGTTAGCCCAAACAAAATAGGATGAATCGATTTTATTTTTTTGGGAAATTTGATTTAAGCCATACGCCGAAAGATTTATTTTGATATTGATTAAAAATGTTATAAGCGAAATATGGAAATAATAGTGTTTCTACTGCCCCTCAATAAATCTTCATTAATCTCGACAATAATTTTGCATTTTATTTTGTAATGTAATAACAATAATAACTTATGATAAAATCAACTTATATGAAGTATCTAATTAAAAAAAAAACACTACCAAAACTTTCAAAAAACACCAAACATCTGCGTTTAAAATACAGATGATTTAAAAATATAAACGCGCGTAGGTTTAGAGTCTGTGTGGCGCGTTGTTCGACTTACATTGCGGCACAGTAAAAATTGAAAATCTTAATTAAACATTTGCGACAAGAAAAACACCCACCATCGTTTTTAGTACAATAAAATAGGCGTTCCATTTTTTTTTCGTTACGATGTCACTAACACTCTGTATTATCGTAAAAGTGATGGTAAGACCTTCCGCCTGTTGAAAGAGAGTCCTGGCAACATTTAACTAGGCTTTCTTATAATTTCATTTAATAAACTCGATAGTCACTCCCAACGTGTCCTTTTTACCGACTTCAAAAAAGGAGGAGGTTCTCAATTCGACCGTATATTTTTAAGACCTTCTAACTTCCGCCTGTTGAAAGAGAGTCCTGGCAACATTTAACTAGGCTTTCTTATAATTTCATTTAATAAACTCGATAGTCACTTCCAACGTGTCCTTTTTACCGACTTCAAAAAAGGAGGAGGTTCTCAATTCGACCGTATATTTTTATTATGTTTGTTCGGGCATAACTTCGTCGTATATGAACCGATTTTGATAATTCTTTTTTTGTTCGAAAACAGATGTACCCAAGGTGGTCCCATGTCAAGGAAGTCAGGGTCTGATGATGGAAGACCAGAGAAATCGAGGGAAATTTTCAAAAATCTGGAGCAATTTTTCTTTCACAAAACGTATTCAAATCTTGATCAAACCCAATCGCCGGCGAAAAAAACAAAATGGCGGAAAAACAAGATGGCCGCCATACAAAATTTTGTTTATTTTGGAAGAAGCCCCTTTGGGTAAAAATAATGTATGGGGTGCTTACTCAAAACGTCATGTCGAGTACGGAAATACTTTCTGGTCACCAAAAACTGCTCCGCTTCAGAGAAACACCCTAAGGCCTGGCAAAACTATCGCACGTGAACCATTTTTTCTTTCACGACACCTATTTAAATCTTGGTCAAATTCCATCACGCTTGAAAAAAATCAAAATGCCATTTCGCCATACGAAGAGGGACAGTTTCGAATAAACAGGTCACGCGAGCTGCTTCAGCAGCGAGCGAACCACGTGAAATCTAGTGTATCTATATGTGTGCGTGAGTTTGTATGACAGCAGCTTCCACTGACAACCACATGTGTGTATGTGTGTGTGTCACTTAAAATCGTTAAATAAAATAAAATTTTTAACAAAAAAAACCGACTTCAAACGCAAAAAACTAAAAAGCAATAAATAAATTTACTTCGCACAAAGTAATAAGTAGGTATTTTCAATTAGTTAATTTATAATTCTGAAGTCACGCCTTTTTCAGTTATATTTGGCAATAAAATATATAAAATACTGGTATACTTACTGGTATTATATTTGTCCTTGTTTCCGTTGAATTTCAATCCATATGCAATACGTAAAGTTGGTAAAATGGTGATGGAGCAACCTTAACAGTTTCGTCTGCAAAGTAACTTTTCTGTGTCCTCGCAATTTGCTTTCCTAATTTAGATCCATCCATAATTTAGATTTCTAATCTTCGCCGTCTTCAATCAATAGAAATTTATCTGTAAATGCTTCTGGGAGTTACAATTAAACTGTGACAGACCGCAGTTCAAACATTTTTCCAACTGAAAATCTCATTATTAGACCCTGAATACCAACCATCAATAACCACCTAGAGGCAGCAAGCTCATCAAGACATATTAAACAAGCCGAAACTCGCGGGGAGTTGTTTTATGTGCTTAACAAATAAAAGTGAGACTATGATTAGGACATTAAATGATTCTAGGTTTATTATTCTTTGGGACTATTGCATTAGTTCATCTCTCTCTCTCTCTCTCTCTCTCTCTCTCTCACTTGTGCTATTATTGTTAACGTCTTCTCCATTGTAAATTTTGTAATTCTTCCTCCAAGAGAAAAAAGTTATAGAATTGATAGAAAAAAGTCCTGTTCGTCTATCACTCAATTTTGGTAACTATTCGATTTATTAGCGTTACTTTTTAGCCACATCTGTTGGTGTTTTTGATTAGTTATGGAACACTTTTAAATATCTTTAGTATCTTTTTAGTAGTGATGTTTCACAAAATGTGCGCTAGATGGCGCTGTTAGTTATAAATGATATTGAACAAAGATGATGATGAACATAAGGTCACGACTATATCCCAATCTAAATCAATCGAAAAATGATATAAGTTACCCTCACCTCACCCCCTTCAGCCGTGTACGTAACTGTAAGTTCGTAATAAGTTTCGAAGTAAACGTAATTATTCTTTGTTCGAAACTGGTTTTGACACGAGAAGTATTTTTCCGTATTTGAAACCGCTGTTTTTATTTTCGTAACTGATTTCGAAGTAAGAATTCTTTGTACGTAACGAAACTGAATCATACCAAAAAGTTAAACGAGAGTGAAATCTATAAATGAACTGATGGCGTTGAGAGTAATAAAAATTCAGTTGTTTTCTCGATTATAATTATACATAACAAACGAAATTAAAAAACATTCTTATTCGAAACTTAAATACAAACTGTTATTAAAATTTAAATGAAAATAGAGAAATTATTTCAAGGCAATGCCCAGTGGCGATTTTTTTTTCATTTAAATCTTTAATGGCATCATTAATTTGAGAGTCAATCTCTTAGTAATTTTTACTTCTGTTAGTTTGCTTTTTGAAAATATCA
This sequence comes from Pectinophora gossypiella, assembly GCF_024362695.1. Classification (NCBI taxonomy): domain Eukaryota; kingdom Metazoa; phylum Arthropoda; class Insecta; order Lepidoptera; family Gelechiidae; genus Pectinophora; species Pectinophora gossypiella. The sequence continues at coordinate 14,156,883 of NC_065433.1, forward strand.
GTCATGGATTTCTTCGTCCAACAAATCGGTTGATCCCACTGTGCCAACCTTCAAGATTATTACTTGTATTGATTTTTTTTTTCACAACTACATACTTTTGCAAAATCTGTATTTTTAATCCACTGTTCAATTGAAAAGTGGAAATAAAATAAAATTAAATGGTTATTAATTTTTTTACATTATTTCCAATTGGACTTCTGTTCATAATATACTGATAAGCGTGCCAACCCAGCACACCTTGCCACGTGTCTTCGCTTTACTGTTGTATTCGTTTTTAATAACTTCGCTTTTCGGAATAGGCATCTGTTATAATGAAAACAAACATCCTTTTACGTTAATGATAATTTTAAAACTCTTTTAATACCTTTCATCGCAGCCACCTCAAAATTCATAGTCACTTTTAGTTGTCGCCAGATCGGGAAAAGTGACTCAATTAATCTAAAAAGTATTTCATAAGTTTTACCGGGCAGAAAACAAAAAAAATAATGGATAAACTGCCGCTGTTTTATCGTCAAATCCGTGAATAAATTGTGTACAAGTGTTTAAATGAACATGGGCAAGACATAAAATGTCCCATCGCACAAAATGTGCTTAAATCCTCCTACCAATTTCCTGACCCCTTTTGTTACAAAATAGGATGATTCTTTTATCACTCTCTTCATCATTAAAATCAGCTAAAAGGAAATCTTGATACTTTTCAGGGATAACAACTGAAGATGCCGATGTATAGCGAAGCTTTGGAGCACGTAGTATCTTATTTCGTGCTAATGCACGGCAAACTAATAACAAATATTGTTATTGTAATTTTATTATTAAATTGGGGAGGTTATAATCGTCATTTTCAAGATTCCAATGGCTTCATATTGCTTCTGGATGGATTCGAAGTTGCTGCTGGTCCTAGTTTTTAAAGAGTCAAAAGTCCTTTTATATTTTGTTTTGTGCAAAATCTTGTTTGCAAGATGAATCGTGTGATTTACTCTTCACCATTTCATTGTTTTTTTCATTTAATGTGATACTTCCTGTACAACCACCACTGGCACACACAAAATGTATTTTTATCGTTATAAAACCTTTTTTCGATGATATCGCCGACCATCGCACAACAGAGAAATCTCTCCACGACGCGTATTTACAAAACACATTTCCGCACTCATTTTCGGGAAATAGATAAACATTAAATCACATCTATTTAAAATTACATCAGATAAATTAGATCAGAAAAACAAAACACTATACTATAACTGGCTATTTGACTGAAGGTTTCATGAAGATTTTATATCAGGCATTCAATCTTTTTCAAATACCTCACGCTATAAAGTTACGTGCAAAAAATATAAATTCTTAAACAAAATCTTGCAACGAAACCGCGGTTTCAAATACGGAAAAATAATTATTTACTTTCAAACATATCACTGGTTCGATTAATAGACAAATTCCATACCAATCGAAAGTATGTAGCCCATAGAATATGCAAAGGTTAGGTGACAACAATGAAAAAAATCATGAAAAAAGAAATTTTTTTCCCGTCACAACTCTTGGGTAAGCTGGTTTAAACAGGTAAATCGATACTAGTAACTTGCACCGGGCTGGTTTATGAATAAAATTTAAATAAATGAAAGATTATTAAATTACGAAAAATCAGCCCTAAAATCCAGTTGACGAATTTTAAAAAAGTGAAATATTGCTGCGAGTGAATACATGCGACAGAGAGGGAGGAGGCATCCCATGCGATAGAAGAGGACACAGCATTGCACCTCTGTGAAGTTCGTACATTCAAAGAAAGAGTTAGTAATAATAATTTAAATGTTAACTCACAAAAACATAGTCAGCGAGAAACAAAACATCAAATTAAAATAAAACGTTTTCAGGCCTTTAAATAAAATATTGTCCTTTGTATATGTCGTTGTGCAATAAAGTATTATTGATTGATTGATTGATTGATTATTTTTATTGTAATAAAATATAAACAATTTTTTTTAATTTTTCCAAATTATTCAGGATCCGAGTCATCGGACATATAATTGTTATCTCCAACTTCATAACATTCATCTTCATCGCTTCCGATTTCAGTTGTTTCGACAATGTCTTCTATCCTTAAAGGTGTATGGAATTTCGAAAATAGTTCGTAAAATTTTTTGAGTCAATGATATCCAGCAGGGTGGTATAGAGTTAGAGTCAAAGCCTTTTACTAGAGTTTTTTTTTAATAAAAATGCGTTCTCATGCATCATTCGTGTTGGTGCAGTTCTTGACCCCATACATACTAGCAGTAAATTCTTGAACGTTGTTAATTTTTTCGTCAATGAAAATATCGGCTTCATCGTTTAATGATGCAAAAACTATTTGATATCTTTAATTTTTGAAAATAACAGGTTTTACTTTTCCTTTATTGTAAAATGCTGCCGTGTAATCGCAACCTGTATACGAATGGAAGGCGGGCAGACTTTGTCATAATTTGAATCCTGCTTTCAACGCTAAATCGGTGCAATTAATGCAATCAACATGTTATTTTTTTTTTTTTGCTTAACTGGCAAAGCAAAAATTTTGATTTAGAAATTTTGTGCATATAACCTTACAAAATAATCAAAATTGAGCCTGGTTCCGCTTGATAAGCATGAAAAATAGTCCTCGTATGTGCCTCTTCGTGATGGCATTCATAATTAATTTCTTGTTACCAAATGGTTGCTCTCCCAATAATCAGCCAGAAACATCACCAAAGCCTCTTTAAGACGAAAATTATTAAGATTTTCCAAAAAAAAAATCTTTGTTGAGGTCCCGATATTTTGTATTTGGTGCAAGTAGTAAAATCCACCAATACCACCTGCTCTTTTTTCGTCTCTTTTAAAGTCGATTTAGAAGTTTTCAACATCACCCCAGCACATGAAAAAAAAGAAGGTGGTGTTGCCAAAAGTCGTCCCAATACGCCTCGTTCCATTTTCATAATACTTGCTTGTTTTTGTCTTTGCTAATAAGAACTATGCATTAAGGTGGGTTCTCTATTGTATTCCCTAAAATTTCTTATCCTACTTTTTATTTTCCTTCACATTTTAGTCCTAAGTATCGAATGTCCTAATGATCCTAGTCCAATTTTGTTAACTCCTAATGTTCATTGCCCTATTTTTTTTCATCCTAATGATGGTAAGCCCTAATGTCCATAGTTACAATCGTTTATATTCCTAAAATGTATAGTCCTAAATAAAATGTGAAGGAAAATAAAAAGTAGGATAAGAAATTTTAGGGAATACAATAGAGAACCTTCACCGCCACCTCTCGGCCCTTCGGGCCTCGATGGTCACAAGTAACCTAACCCACTCGGCTATATGGCAGGGGGCTCGCTTTGCTCGCCCCCTGCCATACAGCCTTCGTAACCTATATCTACAGTGTCGGGGTGCCGCGAATTTCCGTGCTCGCTTCGCTCGCACCCGTGACTGCTGTCGTTACGAAACAAATCTTCACCGCCGCCTCTCGGCCCTTCGGGCCTCGATGGTCACAACTAACCAAAATATGTCAAATAGATCATATAGGGAATGAAAAATTCGGAATTTCAAACTTTAGGGACATTAATATTAGAACTAAAGAATATTAGGACAAGTATTACGGTAGGATAATCAATATTTAGGATTATCGAACATTAGTACAATTAAATATTAGGAAAATGATGTTCGGAAAATCGACTTTAGGACTATAAACATTAGGAAATACAACAGGCCCCCATTAAGGTGATGCGTTTCAGTCAGCTAGGTAACGTTGCGTCAGTAGATGGCGTTACTTCTGAATTTTTCGTTTTTTTTTTTCATTTAATTGTTTAGTGTTGAGTTCTAACCCGATGAAATGTTAGTTGGCGAAATCTTCTATACATTATCTTTAAGTTAAGCCACAATTTTGAAGTATTTACTGCAGATATTAATAAAAGTTGGTGTCTATTCAATTTGTGTACAAACACGAAGCTGTTACACATACATGTCAACTAGGTTAGGTATTAAAAGAGTTAGGTATTTAAATTATGCATAATTTGAAGTTTGGTTCTAATAACTAAACGGCGCATTTGGTAAAGCAGTCGCCACCATTCTTAAGTTTCACGGTTCAAACCCAAATGAATATTTTTATTTTTTGTTTTTTTTTTCGAATGAATTAAACGAACACGTCCATTAGTTACGGAATTTTCAAAAAATTATCACTTTACACTTGCTTTAGTAAGTAAAATGTTTATTTTTCATAAAAAAAAATACAGAAAATTTTGTTACAATAAAAACCCCACATAACCAATTCCTCGGTTTGTCTGTGGGAGTGGAATTCGCTTAGTACCAATTATATATAAATATTATAATTATACAAGAATATACTTTGCAATAAATTAATAGAAGGGTTGTATATTGATACTACGGTATCCTGTACTTCTGGGAGTTTTGACATAGGATGTGTGGTACTCCCGACATATGGTAACGGCGCAGCGAAGGTCGCCCTGAGCAGCTCCAAAGTCTTCCCATCGCGTATTGGGGTGTCCAGGTACGTAGGCCTCAATGTTGCAGTTCCTTGCTCCATTTTTAACACTCCTCGATCAATGATTTACAAATCCTTTTAATTAAGACACTATCGCCTTGCCTCTCTAGGTTGTAGCACAGGTTGACTATCAGCAGTATCAATAAGATTATCGATAGGGCGATCAGGATCCAAAATTTTAGACTATGTAAGTCTCGCGGTTGTCTGTCCTGTCCGGTCGCGTCAGCTGAATGTAGGGACGCGCCGTCATCCATTCTGCCCTGAGGGCTCACAGTGGGATCGAAGAGGTTCCCGAGATGTTCGTCTGTGTGTTTTATGCTTTGTGTCGTATGTCCGGTGCGCGTATCCGCGTGGTGTAAATCCTTTGTTTTATCTCCTTCGTTTCGCCTCCCGGTCTTGCTCCGGGGATCACTTGCCTAAATAAGACCCGCAGTTCGGCACCTGCGAGCTAGCAGCGGTTGGACACTCTGAAGTTAAGCGACTTTCGCAAAGGCCGGTCATAGGATGGGTGACCACAGAAAAAAAAAAGTTTTCATCTCGAGCTCCTCCGTGCTTCGGAAGGCACGTTAAGTCGTTGGTCCCGGCTGCATTAGCAGTCGTTAATAACCACCAATCCGCACTGGGCCCGCGTGGTGGTTTAACCCTTAATCAGGCATAGTACGATTTATCGACCACCTAGGTAATTGGAGTTATTTAGTGATCTTTGTCTTTTTTAAAATTCATAAAACTTTTATTTGATTATCAATATTTGTATCTTTCGTATGAAGCTAAACATTTTTTACTAAACAATTCATTTTGGGAAAAATCATTAGTCAAAGAAAGTGGCCATTATATGCCCTATGCCCGTCTGGCGGTAGTATGATATGGACACTGTTTCCATTGTATAAGAGATGATTTTGAAATTAAAATATAATTGAATTTTATTTGTTTTTTAACAAAAATAACATTCTACGTTTTTTTATCATAACGAAAATAACATTCTGCTTTTTTTAAACATAAATAACATTAATCTAATTTATAAAACATGGGACCGCCACAGTTTCGACAAAAAAGTTCATTTATTGTCGCAGTACCACGTCGACAATAAAAAAATTCCGTTGCAGGATCACATTTTAAACATACCTACATCAATTTGTGTAATGTTTTCGTCCGATAATGATATTTCCATTTGAGGCAAAGCGCCGATAAATATGTATTTCCACAGCCATCGTGGTGGGAATCGGTAGTAACAATATGCTTTCTTTGAACATACTAATCTGAAAAGTAACACACATGTAAGTATTTTCTTTTCATTAATAATCATACCGCACGCGGCTGGTAAAGACCCCTTAACGAAATGATTAATATAAAAAAGCTTACAATTTCAAACGTTTCTGTATCATTGAAATTTAATTCATTTTCCATTTTCTTTTCTAATATATCGGATATTTTCGTAGACACAATTGTATATAGGGTTTTTGGGTTGTGTCTTGGGTAAAACATTTTATTTATTTTCATGCAATATCTCGACGACATATTATCAAAACAAAGAAACAGTACCTATGTACATTGTCAAAAATAGTGTTCTTGAAATTGAATAAATTATAACCAGACAGTACTGATTCTTTTGTACCAAAAAACATACCTTTTTGGACTCCTTGGTGAAAGTTCTCAAAACATGGGTATATACAAATTGGAACCTTGCAAATTTTACACGTATAATTACTTCTCTTTGGAACGGCTTTTGTACTGCAATATTTACATCTTTTAGATGTGCTAGGAATTGGCATATGCAAACCAACGTTTGCTAAGCGTATTTCACTAGGTACACCAAAATTTCCACCATTTTTATTTTTGAATATTGTTGCTTTCCGTTTTCGTGAACAAAAACCATTTACAAGGGCTCTGCTAAGCCTTAAACGGAAGCCACTATGAACATAATCCATTTTACTTTGTTTGTATAGGATGTACGAATTGATTACGGCAGCTTCAAATAAATACCAGAAAATACGAAGCCAGTTTTTCCGTGATCTCCGACCCAAGGTATATGAAGATTTTAGGTGGTCGAATAAATCGACGCCACCCATTGTTTTAGTGTATTCGCAAATAGCCTGAGGACAAAATATTTCCTTCTTGGTGCCATCTTTTTGAGTTCTATTAATAATTTCAACTCGCCGTGGGTCAAATGCATTGGACATTAATAACACATCTTTTTTATCGTGCCATCGAATTACTGACGTTGGATGTGAATATTCATACATAAATTCTCCTGGAGCAAGTTTTTCAGCTTTCCTTGGAGTTTCTTTAATTGACAATGGGATTCCTTTACGGTTCGCCATAAATGTTCCAACACAATAAATAATACCCTTGCTATGTAGTGTCTCCAAAAGAGGCAAGCTTGAAAAAAACCTGTCGATGGCAATTAAAGTATTCGCTGGTACATTCTTGCACAGAGAAGTGACAACTTTGTATCCTAGTCCCGCATCATTGATTGATGTACAATCCGTATTATCCCTTCCCGTATAGATGTTGAATTCGTATAAATAACCTGTCTTAGAATCACAGCGAGCCCAAACTTTATACCCACGTTTAATAGGCTTAGCAGGCATATACTGCTTAAGAGTACTACGACCTTTGAATTTGATTTATCATGTCCCGGTAAATGCCTTGGTATAGGATCGTCATTATTACACACACATGTAAATTTTCAAGAATCTTTTTATATCTTTTGAACGTCATAATTTGGCTAATTTCTTTATGTTTATAGAAATCATCAGTGGACCAGTACAATTCAACATTTGATAAAGGACAAAGACCCATCATTATTGTCATTCCAAGGAATGCACATAGTTCTTTGTTTGTTATATCTTTATAATTTTTACTATTTTGTTGTTTTGCATATAAATTTGTATTTATAACAATGAGTTCTTGCAGTTCAAGAGGAAAAAGATTTTGAAAAAATTCTAGTGGTGCACTTTTATTTGTTTGTACCTTCAGTGGTTGTAATTCACTGTCAAATTTATAAATTTACCCCAATTTTTTTCAATATGTTGAACATCACAAGAGCAAGATGATATACGATCTTAATTTGTTGTATTAAAATTCACACTAAATTGTATCTTGTTTGTTTTAGACAATTTGGTTCAGTATTTCCAATACCACTAAGTATATCTTCTAATTCTTCGTCAGTACATTGTATCTGGTCTAATACAGAATTTATATCATAAGGATGTTTAGGATAAACAGGAATGTCGTCGACACTTTCGTCTTCAGAAGAACTAAAGAGTTGTTTTAAATTATTTATTAAATCTTTTCCTTCATTACTCATTTTGTATTTGTAGATGATTATGTTATTTGTATAGGATAATATTTTATCACTATCACAAAACAATGGGAGAACTTTTTCTATAGGAGGAAGCGAGCGCGATCATAAGTCGTACACACACGTCTGAGAGATCGAATGAAAGAGCGCATTGAGTCTAGCGCCCAACAGTGTTTTGTTGTTAAATGTTGTAGTATTTATATATAGTTATTTCCAGAGAAAAGCAAATCTAATTATAAAAAATGCAACGATATACGTTCAGTGACATATACAATGACAGATTGACTTTGATATTACAAATCATTATAATAAACAGTATTCATTGTCAGTTATCAGTAAAGAGATCAAAGTTCAAACTATGCAGTTCCTAATTAAAAATAAGGATAATGGAAACAAATTATAAAACGACAGAGAGCTCCTTAACAGGCATAGTGCATAATACGACCACTTTGTTTTTGTCTTAATTTTATTATTTTTTAAGAAACAGATCCTAGGTATACATTGTAGAGGTAAAAATTAAGACCACACCATATTTAAAAATATGTTTTAATGCCAGTGCACATGGGGCCTGATTAAGGGTTAAGGCCCGATCTCCCTATCCATCCATAGGGAAGGCCCGTGCCCCAGCAGTGGGAACGTTAATGGGCTGGTAATGATGATGATGAATAGAAGGGTAGGTCCCATTTGTTCCATAGAACAATGACGTTATCGGACAAAATGAGACTTTTTTTCCCCATTATGTTCTATGGAACTATATACAAGCATTTCCCCCGACTTTTTTATTAGTGACGTCATAGAACAAAATGGGAATTGTCTTTTCCAAAATTGTTCGTTACTATTTGATACCCTATCTACTAGGAAACATTGATTTCTATGACGATATATCGTTGACTTAACACGATGATATGTTGGTATTTTTGAAACGAAGTTTATGCCTTCATCTTCGAAAGACGACACAACTTTTTTATATGCCGCTGGTTTACTTTCGGCACATAATAATCGTTTTATTGTTATGTAAAACGTTTATATTATGTGCCTTTCGGTAAACACAGCATCGCATTATGAAGACGTATTTGATATCTGCTGGTACTACAACAAAACACACGCAACTTCTATTTAATAATATAAAGTATTTAACAAATGAAATTGCTATACTCCTGCAATTTGAAACAAAGTAATAAATTCTAAAAAAGAGCCAAAAGAATTTAATGGGCATTCTATCCCTACAATTGAAATACTTAAAGTATAATAAAATCGCTAAAAAACATTTAGCTTCGTAAATTATCACATAATAATCATGAGATCTACTTAAAGTTTAATGTATTAAATTGTTTTAAAATTATCCAATAAATTGGTTTTCTTCTCGCGTCATTTATTCTTCGCGTATCTTTCTGCAATAATGTTTTCTGCAGGTATCGATTGCTTTCCAATTTCCCCTTTCTAAAATCTTTACTGTCTGTCTATTTTCTAACCAGGCTAGGGAAGCCACTTCTGATCGACATGTTCCTGGTGATGCATCTATTCCTGCGTCTTTTAATACAGAACGCACCCATCCTCCAATCAATGTCCTGGAAGCCGGTTTAGGAATACCCTTGATTGCTAAGTGTTCACTTAATTCTTCCTTCCGCCTCTCTGTAGCCTGTACGTATTAAACGTCGAACCCACTTAACTGGACATAAGTTACTATCAGAATTAGGGATCAGTCTCCAACCCGATTGGCGCCTAGATCCACTGTCTGTTTTAGCTCCGAACACCGGCCACAAACATATTTCTTCCCCATTGTCACTAAAATATTGCTCAGATATTCTTAATAAGGTTAGATCATGCAGTTGACGACGAATTTCGAGTAAGGAATTTTCTTTTGAATCGTTCTTTAACCAGTCTATTATTTGTCTAGGGTCCCAAACATGTGGCTTAAAACATGTGGTTTAGAATTATGAATGGCCTTTAACATGCTTTACTTTAATTCTGGCCTCATACCAAAGATTTGCTGTTGACACGAAAAGATGACCCTAGAAGATAAATTATTTCGTTTTTTTTTTACTAGATTTAAATCAAATTATGAAAAAAATATCTACGTAGATACAAAAAAAAAACCTGAACAATTTAAACAAAAAATGCGTTTGTGTCTATGTTCACTAGCTAGCGAGTGCGTACATGATGTCATGCAGGGTCGGCCGAAATGTGACCTCCGTGGCCTCCGCGGAAGAAAAATCACTTTTCTTTCCTCCGAGGCCACGAGGGACACCCGTGTGCCCCGTTGCCAATTTCGATGTTTTTGTCGCAAATAAACCATAGTTTTAAATTATTAGTGCAAATAAACATATTTCTCAACGATTAGGACCATAAAACAACATTGTAAGAAATGACGGATATCATGATTTGGGTGTGGCCTGAATGAGAATTCTCTCTTGGCCCACCCGGGCCGCATGGACCGCGCCCCAACCCACGTTAGACGCGTCCGTGGTCAGAAAATGGCGTACCTTCAATGAGTGTATTGGGGCTGCCATGGTTAAGGCTCCGCGCTACCATTCTAAATCTGTAATTGCCCTTTGCGGGATGAACAACTTTGTCCTCGGTCGATTTGGATAGAATTGTTTTATAAATATTTGTAGGTACCGGCAGTGTAGCCATTCCCTTGGAATCAAAAAGCATGCGAAATTGAGCTGACCCAGTAAGCACTGAAGATGTCGAAGATTGCAAGATCCCTCGGTCAACATTTTGGTCAAAGCAATGGAAATTGAGCTCTGTTTTTTGAGAGGAAGAGTCATTACATTTTTGTCCATGTCCCAATTGATCCCTAAAACTTCTAGTAACCTCACTGGCGTCAGGATAGACTTTTTGTAGTTCATTTGCCAGCCCAGGGACTCCAAGAGTCCACAGTCTCCGCGGCCTGTTATGTCAACTTGGAGAAGTCCTGGTGAGCCAGGAGAAAATCGTCGAGGTACACCAGGACTCGCATCCCTCTTGGCAATGGGTAAATGGAAGTAAGCCTGCGATAGGGCTGCCTTATCATCCAGTCCCTGGGCTGAAGAAACTCTGGTATTGTGGTATGGCTTATAAGGTGAAAGTGTTTTGTCTTGACAAATTTGTTCAATTCCTGAAGGTCGAAAATCGGTCTGAAGCCATCATCGCTTTTCCTTGCTAGAAACATCCGGGAGAAGAAACCGGGGGTGGTCTTATTGCAAACTTTTGAGCTACAGCTGTTGAAGGGTATACCAAGGGAGGTCTTTGGATAAATCTTTGGGCAAAAGGTGTGGCTCTGAGCCTTTCCCAATTTTCCTTGAATTGCCCTAGTTGCCTCCCCCTAAACCCTGGCTTGGAGTCATTATTTAACTGTGTCTTAGTCAAAGGTACGAAAGGAAGATTTCTTACCTTTAACCTTTACCCTTGAATCCTGACTCTTTATTCTGGTAATTGGTACTTTTTTGAGGGGCATCATTTCTAAATTTCTTAGGAGCTGAGCTAGATGCGACACCAGAAGAGGATGGTTCCTTGCTCTTAAAGGTGGCTGTTGGTTTCCTTTCTTTAAAATTGAGGGATTGTAAGCATTGTTGGGGGCCTCCAAAACTTTGTATTTATATATTCAATCTAGTCTGGTCAAATAAGTATGATTCTGATGGGGGAATATTTCTAAGAGCCACTTGTATGCACTTATTAGGTATTTCATTAATAAGTTTTCTCTTCTAGTTTCAGTACATTCAGCTCTTTTACCGCAAACAACTTGCAGTATGTCCTCAGAATGTTTCTGAAATTCTATGCACCAGAGATAACGCAATCAACTCCTCGGGGGATTTAGAAACCCAGTCTACTACCGATTGTAAGCTTACGAAGTAAATCATTACTCTCGAGAACCGCATGAGATAGACATGCCATAACATGTACAGTGCCTAACCTAACCTAACATTTCGCCATGTATGCAAGCCGAAATTTTGAAGTATTTTTATTCTGTCAACCCTGTCCGGAAGGGCTGGCTTTACCATTTTAGTTGTATCGATATCAATGGTTGCTTCGCCAAGATCTAAGAGACTCCGGATCTCCTTTGGGACAGTTATAAAGGCTTCATGTGTATTTTGGTTAAGTTGGTTTGAATCATTACTTTGCACAATATTTTGCAAGCCACCGAGGCCTTGTATTGTAAAGGTTAGATAAAAATCCTACCTGATTAATAATTAAAGGAAGGCCTATTACTCTCCGATTCTGAAGAAAAAGATGACGTGACGACGAAGAATCCGAGCCCGTATCAGGGGACCCCGACGGGTTCGGAATGATTTCCTCTTCACGTGAAGCGGAATTCGCGTCCTCTTTCATAATTATTTTTTTTTTTTCATTATAATTCACTGTTTTATTTATTTCGTACAACACTCGGCGGCGAGTAACACACGCAATCACAGTGACAACTCGGTTCCCGGACATATCATAGACATAACCACAAATCGGTGAGTGAAAATCTGCGGACTTGTTGGGATGCATTCAAGAGTAAGTACAACTATAAGAGGTGAGTTCACTGTGCTTCTACATAATGCGGTGCTGTGTTTACCGAAAGACACATAATAAAACATTGTATGGTGGAATTGTTCCTCTTTTGTAGGTCTAGAGAAAAGTCCGCATTAGCGTATGTCTATACTATTTTGAGGATCACTTACTAGATAAGACTTAGGATTCAAACAAAAATCGACCTTATTGTTACTGTACGTGCTGATCGTTATTTGTAGGGTCATATTCGGTTTGTCTCTGAAATTCTGTCATAGAGCCTGATAGCCCAGTTGGAAGAACGCATGACTCTGTCAGGTCGCAGGAATCCCAGCAGCCTACACCAATGATGTTTCGGATGTATGTGAGCTAACCTCTACGAAAACAGATTAGCGACAAGTAAATAAAATAAAGAATTACGTATCGTGTGCATTTTCTTTTTTAATGTTTATAGGGTGCACTCAATACACCGGGCTCCCTGGCTTATACTCCTTAATATTATATCGGGCAACGCTGTTTTTTTTTTTTAAATGATTTAGTTTCGAGAGCATTTCGGAAATGAACTGTTCATCTCTAGTTACTTCCAAAACTGTTATTGGTCGTACAGGTGATACAAAGCCAATGAAATAGCATTTCTACATTTTCGTGACTCGCAGCTGCCCATGAACCTGCAATTTGCATAAAAACATAGATCTTCAACATATAATACTACTTAGTAGGTACTGTAGTAGTAACGTACCTACCTGCTGGTACTAATGTGGGGTCGTCTAAAATATTTGCCGTTATCAAATTTTTACGTTCTTTATGGATGTATTTGAAGAACATACCCAGTATTTTACGTTCATTCAGACGTATGGTTTACTTTATTCGGTTTAGTCTTAACGGTAGTAAGTAATATAAGGACACATCTACAAGCCTGATGGTCTTCTCTAAGACCAACTAATCATTTACTTACGATACATCTTCGGCTTATATCGAATAATTGTAATTTATTGACATATTTTATTAAATATGTCAAATTACGAGTGGGTAAAAGCGACAGCAGGGGGGTTCCTGTGTCACAGCTTGTCTTATCTTTATCCATATTGGGCGTTCAGAGGTTCCTCGACCATCAAACACAAATGTTACTGAAAACACTTATGTATTAAGAAAAATAACCGTCGTTCCAATTGACAGATCGGGGGCCTTGTCCAGATTACTTTTTCTGCCTTCTCGAATCACAATTTGTGTAACAATCTTTATTTAACTTGAAAGTACAGTTACAATAATGTTGATAGCGCTAACTAATAACAAAAATAAACTCGCCACTTGACGTTCAAATAAGTAATCTAGGTATGATCGATATTAGAAAAACAGCGATGTTAACATCGAATCAAAAGTAACGATAAATATCGATAGAAAACCTCGATGTATTTGGAAACAAACAAAACTGTCTATTATATTTATAAAATGTTTAAATTATTAGAAAATTACATTAAATTTAAAAAGTCCACTCTTCCTGAGACACCTAGAAATCACAAAAATAATAAGAAAAATCAACATTCCCAGTATTTTTAGGGACACTGTAAAAAAATAACTTTGATATAGGTGTACCAGAATCTGATGGCAAATGGGGAAATAAAATTTCTATAGTAAGCAACACTCGGGTAATTGGATGAAAACGTCTTGATACTTTTTATTTTTTACCTATTGACGGACAATATAGACATTATTAATAAAGTACTTCTTATACTACGGTTTGGTGCTACGTTCTATTTTTTTTGTCCTGTCGTGTCCAGTATTGTTCGCCCGGTCGTCATGTGAACGCTAACGCCTGTATGTGAGTTTGTCTGTTTATCCACTCATCACGTCAAAACTAAGCAACGGATGGACTTGAAATTTTGTATGGAGATAATTGGAATAGAACATACGCTATTTTTTATCCCGGAAAAATTATTGCGGGATTTCTGAAAAACCTCTAGATTCCAACAGTTGCTTGAATCGATAGATGTCGCTAGCGAAGCTGCGGGAAAAATCTATCTAGTGTAGGTAGGCATATATGAAAAACAATATATTTATGTACCTAAATATCACTTTATATTACTATGCTAATTTATGTATTAGAATGTTGTTCATATAAAGAAAGCAAATATCTTAATTACAATTAGAAAATGATTCCAAAAACTGTATTCATCAGATGAAGAAGACGATGATGACAAGTAGGTATTTAAAGATTCCTCCGTTAGGTAGGTATAAAGTCATCTATCTTATTCCTCATAATTTCCAAATCAAATAATATAGGAAAAATATATTGAAGTATACCGAAACAAAGTATTAAGACTAGTTAGTCCTACTTATCGGTCAACTTTGGACGCGATTCAAAATCGAAGATTGCGGTTGATCCCCAACTGCTTCTTCACTAATTTTACAATAAACAATGTAAACAATCTTTTTTGCTTGTGATCGAAGTTGTTTTTTTCGATATTCTGACGAAATTTAGAATAATTTCAAGGAATCTTTGGAAAATCTCAGTAATGTTGACAAAACATGTACTTTGACTTGACAGGTCACAGTTTAACATTACCATAGGAAAATCAACATAATTTTTACTTTTTTTTATGCCATCAGATTCTGGTAGACCTATAAGTGTTTTCCTTTTAGTTTGTTCCATTGCTGGTACAGAAGCTGACCAGCTTTGGAAAAAAGCCTTTCGGAAGCTGTGGATGTTGCTGTGCAACACAAATACTTGGGAGCAATTTTCTTTAAATTAGGGTAGGTCGATTTTAATGCCTTCCATAAATGTAAAGGGTCTTGTTTTAAGTCAGACACCGGACTTTTGAAATAAATTTGCAACTCCAAAGGCATACTCGTGTCTCGTTGACCAGACAAAATATTGTTATTTTCGTTGACAAGTTTATAATGGTCTTGCCATATATCTACAGTGTCTTCTTCGACTGGTCTTGTCTCTGTTAGGTGATCATTTTCATTTTTTTCATATCTGAAATAATTTCTTTGATACTCCTAATGCCTCTGGAGCAGTCTAATGCATCTTGGAAATATATATTTTCGAACCAAGGTTTCTGTTTGTAGCAATCGTTTCTTTATTTCTTCAACTACGTTATTTTTTAAATTATCTCCAATTGTCTGTTTTGGTTCCAAGCCTGTCACTTTTATTGTAAGTAATCTGGTGGGATAACTTTACTACATGTTATATATTTTTCACCACAGACTTCACGAGTAGTTATTTTAATTGGTCGTAAAATCTCACAAATTTCAGTTAAATCAATAATTTGTTTTGCATTCAACATTTCTTGTGCACTAGTGTGGCAATTAATAATATTATTGATTGTAGGGCGCAGTTTTAAAAATCTTTTAATCATGTAAAATGTTGAGTTCCAACGAGAGGACACATCTTGTATCAGTTTTAAATCAGATTCTCGCCTCAATTCATCACTAGCAGCAATACATTGTTTAAACCACGTTACAATTCTTTTAACTGCAGATATTAGGTCAGGCAAATTAGGCGTTTTATCGATGGATTTTTGTGCCACCAAATTCAACATATGGGCATAGCAGTGTATATGACGACTTCTACCAAACGCAATTTCTATTACTTTAACAATGTTGGCGCCAGCATCAGTGACAACTGCCACAATTTTATTTTTTCAATATTCCATTCGTTACAGGTCTTCAATAATATATTCGCTATATATTACGCAGTATGAGATTGCGTTAAATCATGAATTCCCAACGGTACAGATTCTAATTTATCCTCCTCATTACAAAATAGAACAGTCACTCCAAAAAACTTCTAGTTTGCATCGTGTCTGTCCAAATGTCTGTCTTTAAAGTCAAACCACTCACGTTTTCACGTTTCCCTTTGAAGTGTTCTCTAATAATGTCATATTTGGTATCTAACATCCTTTTCAAAGTGAATCGTGAAGGCACCTTGTACAATGGACAATCAGTTTTCATTCAATTCAGAAAACCTTCATTTTCGACAATTTGAAAAGGTTGTGAGTCTTTACAAATCATGTATAAAATGCTATTCGTCAACTGAATATTGAGATATTTTACTAAAGTGGCACATAGTGCAATTATTAATTTGCCTCGTTTCGTTGTCACAAGTCTCATCTCTTTCTTATGTGTCTATCTACGAGGGCGGTTTGATAAGTCCGTGACTTTTTGAATAAAATATTTTTTTTGCGGCAAATAAAAAAAATATTTTTCTACATAATCACCTTTTAGCTCGATACATTTAGCCCAGCGTTTTTCAAATTTTTTTATTCCCTCCAAATAATAGGTTTTATCAAGGCTCTCAAAATACGCGTTTGTTTCGGTAATGACTTCTTCATTCGACTCAAATCTCTTACCACCCAGCCATTTCTTTAGGTTTGGAAATAGATAATAGTCGCAGGGGGCTAAATCTGGAGAATATGCTGGATGGGGTAGCAGTTCGTATCTCAATTCGTGGATTTTGGCCATCGTGACTAGACAAGTGTGTACACGTGCATTGTCTTGATGGAACAGCACTTTCTTCTTCGCCAAATGCGGTCTTTTTGCTTCAAATCAACGTTGAATCTGTCCAAAAGCTTTGAATAATATTCGCCGGTGATCGTTTTACCTTTCTCGAGGTAATCGATGTGAATGACACCGCGTGCATCCCAAAAAACTGTGGCCATGACCTTGTTGGCTGACAGACTCTGTTTAGCCTTCTTTGGTCCACGTTCACCCCGAACAACCCACTGTTTCGATTGTTCCTTAGTCTCTGGGGTGTTGTGATGGATCCATGTTTCGTCCACAGTAACAAAACGGCGCAAAAATTCGTCCGAATTACGTCTGAACATCGCTAAACACTCTTTTGAAGTGGCCACACGATTGCACTTATGGTCGAGTGTGAGCAATCGCGGCACCCATCTCGCGGAGAGGTTTCTCATGTCCAAATATTCGTGTAAAATATGATGTACCCGTTCAGTTGAGATACCTACAGCATGAGCCAACTCACGCACTTTCATTCTCTGATCATCCAATATCATTTCATGGATTTTATTGACAATTTCCGGCGTGATCACTTCTTTTGGTCGACCTGAACGTTCGGCGTCACTAGTGCTGGTACGACCACAACGAAACTCTATAAACCACTTCTTTATCATTGAAATTGATGGTGCTGAGTCCCCGTAGTATTTATCAAGCCTTTCCTTAGTTTCAGTGATGGATTTTTTACGTAAAAAGTAATGCTTAATCAGCACACGAAATTCACTTTTTTCCATTTTCGTAAAAATTCACGAGGTTGTCTGCTCTGTATGGCTATCAAGCACCAACTGCATGGCATAGCTTGCTGAAAATTTTACAGTTGGCCACTTATAGATCACAGTTGATGGCAGCACTGTTGCATTTTGAATAACTGCGCGGGAAATTCAAAAAGTCACTGACTTATCAAACCGCCCTCGTATTACGTATTTCCATCTGTTGCTTTAACCAGTAGATTTCAGAGGATTGTTTTAATCCGAATGTGAATCCTAGTGGACCGATGTTGTAATGGAGGGGTTTTATTGTCTGTGCATATTTTAATTATGACGTTTTATGCTTTTAGGGTTCATCTGGTTTATGGTGGTAGAATTAAATTTGAAATTTAGAAATGGAATATTTTCTTATTCGGTGTCTGATTATTATTTCTATAAAAGTATGTAATGGGTTGGCTGTTCAAAAGTTTTTAGATGTTTCGTAGGTAAATATCAAACAATTCATTCTGCATTTTTGACCGTTTGGAGGTTTTAACTGTAAATCTGTATGGTAAAAATCACTATCCACATTTGATTTTTCTTTATTTTTCTTAAAGAAGCAAAGCGAGGCTTTAGATAATATATTCTTATTTTTATAACCGTATAACGCCGTTGGTTTTTTTTTTAGTAAGGTGATTAGTGATTTTTATTAGGTATATTATTCTTTATTTATTGTACACATATTAACAACACCAGAACAGATTTTACCATAATTACCTAATTTTACCATTTGTTATACATATAAATTACCCTACAAACCCTTATTTGAATATAGGATAACAGGATTAACAGGGAACTTGCATTTTTTATCATTTTGTTTTAGTTTTTCATAAATGTTGAAGAATTGCCTTAAGACACCGAAAACGTAAACAAAAAATAATGAAGCTAAAATTTTCACAAATTGATAATGCAAATCATAAAATTACTTATTAAAGTCCGCGCATAACGTTCCCTGTCTTGACCTGACGTCATGTCACACACATATCGAACTTCATCGAACTGAAAATAAAACAATAGGTAAATTAATGTTTTCTTTCATAAATGCACAACAACCTCACTCCATTTCCACTTACCGGATTAGCCTTTGTCCTTTTATATATAAATTTGAGAAATTGAGAAATTTGTGTTTTCCTTAAATAATCGCAGCGTTTTAAATAATAGAAGTAACTGTGTACTAATCAACTTGTTTAAAAGATGAAAATAGAAAAGAAAGAGCAACCGTTGTGGTTAAACAAAATTGGCATAACCAAAATATCATCAATCGATATGAAAATGCTAACACATCTTGAGTAGGCTTTAAGAAAACCTTTTTTCCGTTTTATAATATTTTTCAAAAGTAAACAACTGAGTCGCAATAAAGGAGAATGGGCGAAACCGGTCCAAGAACCTCCACTGATCAGACTTATATGTAAATAAAGCTTATGCTTTCCCTATGATTCTGGCAAATTCCTATCAGATTCTGTCCCGGGGTTCTTTTTCTACAGCCATGTTTGTCCTGGCTAAAAATGTGATAAAATGGTGGGGGACTAAAATCGATTCAAGATTGATGCTGAATAACTAAATCTTCATAAATAATTATGTATCATATCAAGTATATCGTTTTAAAGAGGAACTTTTCCAGAATCCGAAAAAATAAAAACAAAAAAAAAGGTTGCGTAAGCGAATTATAGTCAATTTACATCTTAGCGCCATTGTTTCTCGGTAGCTAAGTTGGAGTTTCACGCCAACCATTCCTTCCAAAGAAGTCCAATCATTTTTTTTTTCTTCTGATATTGCATCCTTAACTTGATCAGTGATAAGAAGAAGAAAAAAAGATACCACTCTGATAGAGGCCGTTTAAACTATTGCAAGATTACGTACTCAAAGGCTCTTCATTATGGCCCAACAGACGTAACATGATTAGAATGCGGCAGGACAAAGGTGTAGTACATCGCCTTATGCGAAATTTTTCGAAATATATGTCTCTTTTACACTAACGATGTACAGCTTAGTACACGAGAAACAAGAAATAAGTCATTCTAATCAAGATACAATACAATGACTCACATTCCATAAACGATTTCAGGCAATAATTGGTGCAAAAGGCGATTTATTGCTAAGATAGCAATTACTACCAAGCAACCTTACGTTTACGATACGTTTGTTGTACCATACGGCATTGTGTATAAGACAAGCTATAAGCCTGGATTAATAAAATAAGATTGTGTTGAAAGAAAACATACTTATTCGTTTACAATTATTGAATTTAATAATCTGGCTGGTAAATGAATGTCGCCTTCATACCGCGCAAATCCTAGGTACCATACTGTAGCCATCATCACTTATCACCACATAAGAATAATGTGTACGCGCTCGGGTGTGTCTAGACTTAATTTTTCCTCTGAGCAACCATAAACTCCCTCCAGGGATGCCTGCTACATTTCAATCGGCTGTTACCCTTTCCGAATCTCTATATAACTCTATAGAGTACATCCCATCTCCTTCTAGCTCGGCATAATAGCTGTTAGCTAATACGCTGATACGACCCCGACCCGAGTGCAAATAAGTGTAGGTCATCCTGTGTCAACCTGGGAAATGTTTCAAGACCTGGTGATCCAGCGGCCATATTTTGGAAGGCTACACGATGTCCGTTTAGGCGACGACGCTGTACGTATTCGGCTAGAACATTTTGCATTTCCCTCCGTATTGAAATTCTCTCTACAAATGCAGCAGCTTGTGGGTTGTCTGTAATGGGAACATGGAAAGCATTTGTTAATGCAGCAGTTATCCTAAAATCAGTAAACATGTGGGGCATTGCTTTGTGATAGTACCTGGCGAAATAACTTGAAGTTACGTTTGATGCATCCGTTAACGATTTCGACCACCCATCTGAGCCAGGGGCTTTTCGGGTATGAATTTTTTTAATGATACCTACTACCTCTTCCGCAGTGACCTGTGGAAGAGGAGGATCAGTGGGAGGTACAGAAGCCCTACGCTGAACTTCAGAGTTCACCGTCGAGCAATGCCTACGATCGATAGGGAGAGTGCTGGGCGAGCATTTGGCTTCGAGACTGTCGGCAAGGCATTCGGCTTTTTTGTCATCGTCAAAAGCGGGGGGTTGGTTAGGCCTATTGGGAGGAGGAGTAGGGATTGTCCCATCCTTTTGAAGAGACCTAGACAGCTGCCAGATGGCCTGGTGGTGGGGCTCAATGTCGCTCAAATTATCCCACCGATTCTGTCGCATGTCATTAATAAGTTTTCTTACAGTATGCTGCAAGAGACGCAAATGACGGCGACATTCCTAGGCGCGATTGGAATCATATGCGCGGGTGGCTGCGTTTTTCTCCGTTAGCAGATCACGGATGTTGGTAGGCTGTTTCCAGCGATGGTCTTCCATCTCCGGAACCTGTGCTGAACTTTCGTTCAAAACCGACCTCACATGATCCGCGAGGGAGTTAATAGCTGTCGAGGCCTCCTCTGAGGAGGTTATTTCTACTGGGAACTTCAGGGCCAAGATCTGCAGAATAGTTGCTATTCCAGGTAAAGACCGTATCTCCTGATATCACGCTATGATACTTCTTCTTAGTAAATTTAGTGTAGTAAGGGGTTGTCGTTATTTATACTAACAATTTGACCAACAAATGTTTCTCCTTAAACTCATTGAGTTTCCTTTCAATCCCGAAATCCACTTCCGTAACAATACCATACAACCGCCTAAAAACCCCTGCCTAGTGTGGCCATGAATAAATTCCTTCCAAATATCTTGGAAGAGGCCCTTGCCCAGTACTGGGATCTATATACAAAACCCACTAAATTATTGAAATAAAAAAGAATGTCACAATCATGCATTATATGTCACAACCATGTGTTTAAAAGTCTAAGACTGTGACATTTTTATCATTACATGGTCGTGACAATTTGAAACGTGTTCGATGTAACCCAAAAGCTATCCACGATACTACAAATCTTAAGTAATTATTTTAAACTACACTATATGACGTGCATATTATATTTCAAACAATAGTAACACTGATACTTAACTTTAAAACTCTAACACGGCGTTGACGAGTTAAGGTTGTCCTTTTTTTAAAACGTAATAGCAGATTGATTTTATACTGGTCTCAACGCTCTTAGCCATTTGCAATACTGACAAGAAGATATTGTTGCCGTTCTAAAAAAAACTTAGAATGGGTTGCCAATGTCACAGATTTATTTCTACCGAGTATTGCAATTTTAAAGTGTCGCACACGGTCGTGACACAAAAACTGCTCACAAAATGTATGTTGTTCAAAATCATAAATAGTGTGCATTATTTATATATTTTGTTAAACAGTCTTATAGAATAAAGGTTTGTCTTGCATAGTTGTTGTAATATTTCGAAAAATAACATGCCTCATCTTCAGAAAAAAACATTTTATCTGCAATTCTGGCAATCTCACACGACACGTTCCGTGACACATATGACTTCTTTTTTTAATATAATATCTAATAATTTTATGGCAAAAATTATATCCGGACACGATACTAGAAGTAGTTACCTAAGTAAAATAATTCAGGGTCACTGATTTTCCTAAAAAACATATACGTAGTCGGTCCCAAAGTTCTGTCATATATGAAAATAGTGATAAAATAAAAAGTACCAATAAGTTTATAAAAATTTATATATCAATTTAAAGTATATTTATTAAGAAATGAAAATAACTTAAAATTATTCGAAATGACCTCCCTTGTTTTTAATAACTTCCCTCAAACGCCGCGGCCAGTCATCTATCGCAGCACGCACCATATTCATGTCTATTTCAGCGACGGCTTTAATTATGGCTGACTTCAGGCTCGCCAAATTTTTGTGGGGTTTAGCACAGACCTTGTTCTCTAAGACCTGCCAAATTTTATAATCCAGAGGATTAAGGTCCGGACTGGAGGAAGGCCAATCTTCGTGTCTAATAAAGTCAATTTTTTGATGGTCGAACCAGGCTTGAGTAGTTTTGGCTTTGTGTGCAGGCGCAGAATCCTGCTGGAACACGAAATGATGTCCTGAAAATAGCGTGTTGGGCAGATCTTTGACAAGCCGATTCAAAACCGTCTCTTGGTACACTTTTGCACTGGTTTTGACACCTTTTTCGCAGAAATGAACCTCCGTTGGCCCATAGTAAGAGACACCTAACCAGACCATCACTGAAGATGGATGATGCCCATGTTGAACCCGCGGAACTTTTTTTCCTGCTTCTTCAGAGTTCTCTGCGTACACTCTATCGTTTTGCTTATTGTACTTTTCTTCTATATCAAAAATTTTTTCGTCTGTAAAAAGTATGTCACGGTGTCGGTTTCTCGCGTACCGCTTTAATAACAACCGGGATCTTTTGAGTCTAATTGCTTTCAGGCGGGCATTAAGTAAGTGTCCACTCTTTTTCTTGTATGCTCGCAACTTAAGGTCTTCGTTTAAAACCTTTTTGACTGTTTTTCTACTGACCCCCATCTGCAAAGCCATCAGTTTCTGTTTTCGGACAGGATTTCTTCGTATGCGCGCCTTTATCGCTTTGATCACTGCTGGTGTTCTTGCGGAGCGAGGCCGGCCAGTTCTTTTCTTGTCCTCAACACTTGAGACTTCATTATACCTATTTATGGTACGATACACAAACCTAAGTGTTATTTTCAAATTTTTGAGCAACTTGAAAATGGTACTCGGCGAGTGTCCACAGCGATGCAACGCTAAAATTGCGATTCGGTTTTCTTTCAAGGTCCACTCCATCGTAATAAATCACGGCAAATGATCATTTTTTGTTTTAAAATAATTGTCAAACATTCAAAAATGGAACGCCATAAAATTTTTCTAAAAGCATGTTCGGAATTTAAAAATAATGTGCCTGTGACAGAACTTTGGGACCGACTACGTACAATTCTTACAACTCACAAAAAAAAACGTAAGAATATGAATCACCCAGCTGTATACCGTTAGTGTAAAAGAGACATATATTTCGTCTCTTTCGCACAAGGCGATGTACTACACCTCCGTCCTGCCGCATTCTAATCATGTTACGTCTGTTGGACCATAATGACGAGCCTTTGAGTACGTAATCTTATATTAGTTTAAGTGGCCTCTATCAAAGTGGAATCTTTATTTTTTCTTCTTGACACTAATCAGGTTAAGAATGCAATATCAGAAGAAAAAAATGATTGGACTCCTTTGGAAGGGATGGTTGGCGCGAAACTCGAACTTAGCTACCGAGAAACAATCGCGCCACAGATGTAAATTGACTATAATTCGCTTACACAACCTTTCTTGTATTTTTTTTATGTTTCGGATTCTGGAAAAGTTCCTCTTTAAAACGATATACTTTATGATACATAATTATTTATGAAGATTTAGTTATTCAGCATCAATCTTGAATCGATTTTAGTCCCCCACTGTATTTTATCACATTTTTAGCCAGGACAAACATGGCCGTAGAAAAAGAACCCCGGGACAGAATCTGATAGGACTTTGCCAGAATCATAGGGAAAGCGTAAGCTTTAATTACATATAAGTCTCATCAGTGGAGGTTCTTGGACCAACTTTCATACAAATGTGCCCATTTTCATTTACGACTTGACCTCACTGCACATTTGTAGTTTTTAAATTACGTTTCAATTTACGACCCACGTTATTAATTTTAAGATAAATATTTAAATAATCACTTTTGTGTGTGGATTACCACCACCTCACAACCCACTAACTAATATAATTTTTCAATATAATTGTACAAGTTCCCTATTGTTTGAATATTACCAAAGTATCTAAATAAAAACTTTCGGAATAGCATCGTACCTACCTATGTATGTCCAGATTTTTTTTATTAATAATGTTCGTGCTTTTCTTTATAGAAAAGGAGAGCTTCTTAAGAATAGGGTCATTGAATGTGAGAGTGAAGAAAACTACGGAGGCATTTAGCAACTTCCTTGGTGTAGGAGCTACCAGGTCATCTGCTTACGTGGCTAAAAGCAGAGATATAGATAGGAGATCTGAAGACGGAGACCAACTACATAAGACTTGGGGTTCAGCTGACAACATTCAGGTGTGTATGTTGTATCTTAATTAAACCGTAATAAATTCAATAGGTAAGTAGGTACTGATGTACTTTCATGATGGACATTGTATAGGTTTAG
Organism: Pectinophora gossypiella; assembly: GCF_024362695.1. NCBI lineage: Eukaryota > Metazoa > Arthropoda > Insecta > Lepidoptera > Gelechiidae > Pectinophora > Pectinophora gossypiella. The sequence continues at coordinate 14,181,538 of NC_065433.1, forward strand.
TCGATTAGAGTCTAAAATGTTTCTTGTTGCTTCTCGGACATGTCGTAGACCCCGATAAACGAGTCAGGTTCTGTCGTGTTGGAGTAATTATTGTTGAGTGACCTGTGAGCTCTCACTATACATTTCATATCACAAGTATACATATAAATATTGTAAGTTATCTTCAGATCCCAATAGCAAGAGTCGCCTAGGGTAGGTAAACGGGTTTTCGGTTTCATACTCAACTTCTAATGACGTTAGCTCTATGCTCGATACCTCGATGTCCTTACTTCGATAGTACGTTTTGCCGGTGGGTCGTTACCTCGAAAGTTCAGTACCTCGAGCGGTTCTTGTTAGTATCCGAATTGCTTTCCCTTTCGGTCACTCCGGTTGTCTGTCTCGCTCTCTTGATTTGCCGCTAAAAAAGCTCCCGACTGAATTTTCCTCATAATAAACGGATTCATTAATTCCGGCGTTTTATTGACATAATAGTTCTTACATTGATTGGTCTTTACCTCGACGGTACATTTCATCGATGGCTTGTCGCCTCGAAAGAATCATCAAAGCATATTTTAATTTATTAGTTATTTCACTAGTGAAACAGAAAATTACAAAGAAACGTAAAAAAATCCTTTCTACTATGATTAACTTAACAAACTTTACTAAGTTAAATATCTATATAATAACTCTTCTTCTTTGATCAATGGAAATGTAATTATAATGATGTGCAATTAGCAATGGAAATCAAAAACTCTCATAATCTAATCTAGTCCCTATTTTTACAAATTTGAGCAATTGCAGTTTGCAATTTCTTACTTTTCTTTTTCGGGGGTGTTTGGTCTATACACGAAAGTGCCTTTTCAAAAATGTGATTTGTATTTACTTGTTCCGTAATAAGCTCGCGTACAGTTGCAAGTCGCCTGTTATTCAGTAAACAGTTCCACCGCCTGTGCCATCAACATTATTTTGAGTTCGCGGTAACCCTAGTTCGTTATTTTGGTGAAAAGTGAGGTGGAAATAGAGGTGGTGATCTAGATATTAAAATCGTAGTTCCTCCTCCGCCTACCGATTTTCTTTTGCCAGAAACACAATACGTTTCGAACCACTTCGTTAAGGGATCTGCTTCCTGAGGCAAAACTTCTTCTTTGAGCATGTGAAATGCAGTTGGAATATCATCTGGCGGCATTTTTGCATTTGGTTTAGTTGCCTTGGCATATTTAACTAAACTTAAGGAACTGAACGTCTTAAGCTAACAGCAAAGTTACTATCTTGTCCATCTCTCTTTCTCTTTATTTAAGAGCTGCGCTCTTGTCGGTGGAGTAATCGCCTTCCGTTCCTCAGTACACCGACCAATTTATCAATCGGTGATGTTCTAGCTAGAGCCCTACCAGAATCCATATCCTCGGTCTCCAACCAGTACTGATACCGCTGCTGCCCGGCATCAGGGGTGCGCTTTTGAAGTAGCGACGCCTACTCGCTACGTCACAAGATCGTCATAGAACCTAAGTAGTATTTTATAGGTTAGCCCGTCCCAGTGAGCTACCCACTACGTTCTGCTAATCCTGATGTTGTTTGGTCGGGGACTGCTTATTTTTATATTCGCAGCTAACCATCATATCTTATGGCTGTTCCACTATCCGCCACCTGTGGACCTCTTAGATGGCCTACAGCTCAGCTTACTACATATTATGTATTACGAATCTTGTCCATAGCGCACCGATAATCCTCCGATAAAACTCTTGTATTCGTCTCGATACGTTCTGTCCTAAATGAAATAAACATCCGTTATAAATAGTGTCTGAAAATTCAATTCTAACTGCATTAATGACAGCTATTTCAAAATCCGTCATTATATGATCCGGGTTTAATTGAAACCCCTCTTCAGTTGCATAAGATTTCAGTTCTTGGAAAAGATGCATGTATGCAGTTTCTTGTTTTTGAGGTCATGAAACAGTACACTAAAGCTACAATTTTCTATGTTCTTCTAATCCAATAATACCGTGGATAGAATAAATCTGTTGAAATATCCAAGGGCATGTTTTGAACGTACCGTCCATAATCCAAATCAAAGATTCATGTAATTTTTTTATATTTATTTATTTGTATACAATATAACACAGAAAGAAACACACAAAGAAAACATACAGTACAGGTAAGCTTATCTCTTAAGAAAGAGATAATTTAAATATTTTGATTTATATTTGATTGTATATTTTTTGTACAAAAAATATTATTCGCTCACCATCACCAAATGGTAAATCACGAGCCATAAATGTTTTTCCAGGAAATTGAAATTCGGACAAAGTGGATGGTTCTTTTGGCTTGGCCTTAACGCGAGCACGTTTGACAATTTGTCTTAATGCGTTTTTGTTACTAATAGAACATGGACTAGTGCTGGGTACATAAAATAGGCGCTTATTGATAAGTTGCGTTGGCTTATCACTGCTCGTCAACGCATCCTGTTTGCGATTAAATTCGCATCTATTTTGCTTGGTGACGGTGCACTAGAATGTTTGGTCATATCTTTGATCACAATGTGTTCACTGGAATTAGCAGTTTCTGTTGTTAATTTGCTCGAACAAAACTTATCATCTTTTTGATTGCAGCACCAATAACATTTATTATTCACCTTTTTGTTTAAATAAAAACAACATCCACCATAAATTATTAACTCTTTTCCGCGATTAGATTTTGCTACTACTATTGACGCTGACATTTTTTAAGGAATAAATCATGTGGAAAATCTCCTTGGAACAAATCTCATTGTTGAAAAGGCACTTTCGTGTATATACCAAACACTGATCAAAGAAGAAGAGTTATTATATAGATATTTAAATTATTTTGATTTAAGGAGAAAAGTAAAGTTTCTTAAGTTAATCTTAGTAGAAAGGTTTTCTTACATTTCTTTGTAATTTTCTGTTTTATTAGTGAAATAACTAATAAACATTGTTGATTACAATAATTGTCCGGTAGTATTATTTATTACACCTTACTTCATAATTATGCTTTGATGATTCTGTCGAGGCGACAAGCCATCGATGAAATGTAAATACCCATCGATGTAGGAACCGCTCGAGGTACTGAACTTTCGAGGTAACGACCCACCGGCAAAACGTACTACTATCGAGATAGGGACATCGAGGTATCGAGCATCGAGCCAACGTCATTCGAAGTTGAGTACGAAACCCAGGTAAACGTACTTGCGGACACTTTTATAGATGAGTGCATCTTTAATGGTAATGTACCTCATGTATTTCAGAAAGATGATAAGTTGATGCCTCCTCCGATGAGCGGGAAGGTGAAGCGACGTGGCGCCAGCGGGCGTAAAGGGCTAGCGTCTCATAGTCGTAGCACTCCTTCCACGCCTGATCAGGTATTTTAATCTTAATATATAAGAAATAAGGAATATAAGGAATATAATATATAAGGAATAAGCCTGACACATGGCCAACGTTCACCTGATTTCAAATCTATTGATTTCTTTGGATGGCCAAAAATACAGTGTTAATTCCGGAACTTTCCACTATTCGCTAAATTGAATGTATATTTTTTTGTACTTCTAGCCTCGGGCACAAATGGGCGGGAGCGAGGAGGGAGATTCGGATTCCGACTCAGCAGCTGGTTTTCATTCAGCTTGGAGACAGCAACGAGCTTCGTGTACATAAGGTTCTGTTTGTATCTCATACTCTTGCTAATGTAACACAGCTAAATATTTCCAACCAAATGCAATGAAAACAAGGTCTTAATACATATAAAATAAGCATCGTTTATAAAGTTATAAGTGTCCACTGACCCCTTTGTTATGTACCTAATGGAAAAAATATTTTATATAAAGTCTGTAATATACAAGTGTTTTTTTATACTTTTTTAAATAACGAATGAAACGTAAGTTACTTTAATAGCAAACAATTTACTATACTGAATACCTACATTACACTATTCCAGAATATTTCACAATAATCCAGAAAATGACGTCAATTGTAACTAAAAATAAGGTCAAAATATTTTCATCGTAATGTGTTCGCCGCTTCAAAGATATCCCGAATATCACCAGCTCTCAAATGCGCATTCTCTCGCCGGCAGGACTTTAGGTTAGGTACAAAATTAAAAAAAATGAGCGGACTAGAACAAATCGTCATAATTAAAAATGTGTAAAAGATTGGCAATTGGAAATCTAAGGCTGTTTTAAAATCTAATTAAATTAGTTTTAGATAATATAAAATGCCTTTCACTTACGTTTGATCCGTTATTTACAGGACGACATGTACTTATAGTATGTGTAGTATTACGTAGGGTGAGTAGTGAATAAATTCCAAAATGTTGTTGACATTAAGTATTATCGATCAGCAACCTTAGATATATAGTGAGCATAGCTTTTCCCGAAGGCTTTAAGTTGTAACTCAGTGCTTGACAATGTGTGGGAAGAGTTACAACTTGGCTAAGGAGCCAAGTTGCAAACAATTGTGACAATCATCTGTGACAGTAATAAAAAAATATGAGGTTGACGTAAGGTGACTTGTCAACTTGGCTAATGCATCAACATTGTTGCATGGGTACAATGTAGTATTATATTTTAGTAATGAGGCCCTGCATACCTGAGGGCTGAAACAGTGGTTCAGCTATAAAATACTCAGTGGATGGCGGGCACAAATTTATTCGATACAGACCATAAATTTAACAAAGTTGCAAAGTCTTTAATTCTAATGCAAACTAAAATAGCACAGTTGCCTTTTGAGGGTGACGTACCTAGTACCTACTGTAACGGCAGCCTATTAATAAGCCTACGTTGTATGTTCCTCTGTGTTAACTTTAAATCTATCTGCTGTATCTACAGAACCATAATAGGTAGCCAGTTGAAATTTTCACAGATTATTTGTTAACATGGTGAGTTTATTATACATAAGCACCAAACTCGGTATGGTTATAGTGGAAACTATGAACTATAATAATATTTTTAAATTGTTTTAAGAACACGTCCTTGTAGAAGAACCGGCATGACCGTTTGATTTAATTTGAATGGGCGTTTTAATTGAACTCTAAAAATGTAAGTATCCACAATAGTGATTCATAGAATTATTACAGAAATATGTATAAAAGGCCCAGAACTGAAATCATGAAATCTATACTTATTTACCTATAATTGTTCCCGCGTAAAAAAATATTCTTATTTTATAAAATGTATAAATACCGTATAATTGTCTTATTATATTAATACCTAACGGATTAAATCGTAAAATGCCATTCACTCTATAAATTATATAGCTTGTAACAATTTGTTTTTATTATTACTGTTCCTACTTTTGCATTTTACTGCATAGGTTTTTTTTTCATACAATTCTCAAAATAAGCTTCTTTTTTTTATAATAAATCGTAGCATTTTCTCATAGTAGGAGTAAATGATATTTGTCAATGTTCGGATGTATACAATAATATTATAATATGTAATAGTGATATTAGGGTTCCGTACCAATACCAAATGAAATATGAATTATGGAAACAACGGAATGTTGTCTGTTATACGTGTTTATGTAATAAAGGTAAAGGTGCACTCCCGAACACATGTATACCCTGTGTTGTATTGTTTAAAGGACTAGATCATAAAAATATTGTTTGGTTAAACAAAAAGTTTTCATTAACATTTGAAGCTGGCATATTCAAAATTAATTTTAATATGTTCCAAATATGATTTCAAGGTACTAAAAAGAGTTTTGTGTAACTTGTCTTTTGTATCTTTTTTCCTAGAGTAACACTTACAAACACTGGATTTTCGAAAAAAAAACAAATTTTCATCTAAAAATAATTTATTCAGTCATTAACTTGTATTGCCTCCACGGAGGTTTACAACGGCTATCATGCGATTGGACATGGAATTAATCAACGTCACTATCACGACATGTTGTGGAATATTCTCCCGTTATTCCTCGATGGCGGCTCTCAGAGGAGCAAGGATTGTGGGGCAGGTTGGTACTCACCAACCTCCCAAACACGCCTCTTTAGTTCGTCCCATAAATGCTTTATTAGGTTCATGTCAGGGCTTCTTGCTGGCCATTGCATAACTGTGATACTGAACGTCATAAAGGTACTTATTCGCTGATCATTTCTGCGGTATGCGCTCTTGCATTATCGTGCGTTAAAATGAAATTTTAGCCTGCAAACCCAGAACATGGTATTACGTGAGTCTTTAAGCATTGCTTGTATCGGTCAGCATTCAGTAGGGGTAGCCGCGGCTCTATCACCACCTCCAGTCCAGTTTTGCCATCGACAGAAATTCCTCCCCAAATTTCGCTTTCCTTGACGTCGGTAGATCTTTCTTCTTCCATCATTGCCATACAGCGTAACTTTAGTTCTATCAGTGAAGAGAACCTGGCTCCATCGATGTTGAGTCCAATTCAAATGTTCACGTGCGTGCCATTCGGCGAGCTTGCGTCAATTTGGGCCATGGGATAGCTTGTGTGGGTATACACCACCCTCGTTGAGTCGTCTTCTCACAGTACCAGCACTCACAGCTACTCCGTAAAATTTTTGGATCTGTATTGAAGTAAGTTGACGATTTCGTAAGCTAGTCAAATACAAATCTTTATTGGTAACATAAGCTACATTTCATTGGTATTGGTAGTCGTCGGGATATAGCGATCTTGTCTCTCTGTCGTTACTCGAGATCGTGGTCTTCCTGGACGGCGAACGTAGCCGCCGGTCTCTAGAAATCGATGGTACACTCTTTAAACAACGAGCCAGCTGATATAGAGCTATGCACTTACGTTTCGTTGACTACGCCCAGCCTGAAGAAGTGTCACAGCTTGCGCGCTCACTTCAGGTGCAAAAGTGGATAAAACAAATAAAAACGCTCTTATTGCAAAAACAAAACATTAAAATATCGTTGTCTGGAAGAGATCGCTCTTAGCGATAAGGCCGCCTTTGCCCGCCTTAGAATAAGTTTATCCTGTAAATGTTTTGTGAATTTGTGTGCAATAAAGTGTTTTTATTATTATTATTAATATCGAGTAAGTTGAAGTCCTTAAACTTACTTTTTTCAAAAGTATGCACACCGCATTTCTATTCTTATTTTTCAATATTCTAAATTCAAATTTGGAACAACAGGACGTTACAATTAATTTTGCCACCATTACCAGCTTCAAATCTGCATACTTTTTTATGATAAATATTACAATTTACAACAGTCTCGCTCGAATCAGATAAAACCGGAATTGTATTTATTTAAAGTACAAATACTTGAATTTCTTATCGGCTGGAGGTTTTGATTACCAAGATTAAGTGTTAAGTGAAGTGCATTTAGAAATATTAAAACTTTACTCGCATCTCATGTGGAATAAATTTAATAGAGAAATCCCTATATTTTATAGTAAGTAATAAGGTACGGAACACTCATTTGGACTGTTTAACTACTAAGTATTTAATAAAATAGTCTAATTTAAATAACTGCATTTTTGTATTAAAACTGTTTTAAGACATGTAGACAGTTATTGGTAATTTGTATTTAACAGTATTATCATAATAATTTCGCGATGCGTTACAATTAAAACTAAGACCTTACTAAACTTATGAAACATTTTCATTTTTGGAACAAGAGAGAACAAAACAAGCAATCTGGCCTATTGTTACTGTTTCTTATTAAGTAGGTGAACATTAAGTTTATATGTCTACATTTCTTTGTTTGTTTGTTTTCATTACATCCTTATGCGTATGACCAGTGTCTTTAAGTGATATTTTAAGTCATCCTTTTGTCTTCGAAATTAAGTTATACTTACATTAAAATATGCAAGCATTAAAAATTAAGCATAAATTATATTTTTTATTTTTAAGACAAAGAATAACACCCACTGGAAGTACGAGTGCCATGAATATTTAAAGAACTTGTTTTTTGAGGCTATTGTATATGTATATAATGAGACTCACATTAACAGGTCCGAAGTGTCATACCGCCCCAAAAGTTTTATCATAGCTGCCCACCTCCATTTCAGCAGTAGTACTTCATTCATGCTGATGTCGGTTCTTATTCAATTTCTTTAAAACGTTATCGCAATCATCAAGAGAAGAGCTTCTTTTACGTAACCAACCAACGAACGTATTCGAAACCAACAACCCTGTCAAAATCACCTTTACTATTCAAAAAAAGCAAACTTAACTAGCCTGTTCTTAATTGGTAGGTTTAATCAAATTCAGTTCAAACCATTATTTTCTTATTTGTAATATACACCATAAAACGGTGTAAGAATATTGCTCAGCTTTGCATGATGACCTCCAAACGCTTCCCAGGAATGGGAGTAACTGCGTTGGGTCAGGGCTCCTGGGTTAGGCGTCTACTCGGGCAAGAAAACTTTTATTTTCTTTTCACCCCTAGCCGAGTTTACACATTTCGGTAATCGTAGTAGTAATTTCGTTCAAACCATTTTTCTGATTTTGGCATGTATCTAAGTATAAAAATAGATAACAGAAACTAACTAATAATATACAGGGTGTTAGTGACATCGTAACGAAAACTTTGAAGGATGATTCAGGCCATAATTCTGAGTTGATATCAAGTGGAATTTTCCGTCGCAAAAGTATGGAACGGAAAATAATTTAAATAAGCTCTAAAATTTTCATGACTTCTCCGACAGGAAATTCCACTTGATATCGACTCAGAATCATGGTCTGAATCATCCCCTTCAGTATTCGTTACAGTGTCACTAACACCCATACCTACCTGTATGGCTACTGTATGTACTTGTATGGGGTGTATGTGACATCGTAACGAATACTCAGAGGGATGATTCAGACCATGATTCTGAGTTAATATCAAGTGGAATTTTCCATCGCAAAAGTATAGAATTGAAATAAATTTAAAAAAACTAAAAAAATAACATGAATTTTGCGACGGAAAATTCCACTTGATATTAACTCAGAATCATGGTCTGAATCATCCCTCTGAGTATTCGTTACGATGTCACTAACACCCTGTATAATAAACTAAAATAAAACCTCGAAATAGGTTTCACAATAAAAAGCAGTTAGGTACATCTGTTTTCTGTTTTTTTTTTATATAAATATAAATAAAACAGTTACAAAACTTATAAACACGAAGCTATTTTGTTAATACGATGTCCTATTAGGCGATATACGCCTTATGTTGTGGGGACTCCTTTATAAAAAGAACGAACGAAGAGCGAAGAACTGCCGCAGTTTGTTTCCAAAACATTGTATTCTTGCATTCTATCCGAATATTATCCAAACCATATTCATAACTACTCCTAACACGAGGTGCAGTAGTTATAGAGTAAATACAATATTTTGTCTAGTCATTCTATTTTTTAATTTTCTTTGCCTTTTTAATCCTGCATCCCGATCTGATTTTCGTTTCATAGCTATTTTTCATTTTTGCGTCAATCCTATCGGTTATATATTTTGGGTTTCTTATTGGCATTTTTTTTGATATGACGTGGACCTGTCATCTCGGTAAGCAAGCAGTCCAAATAAAAGGCCTTCAACTTTTTTCCATTTTAGTGGACCAAAAATGGTTATCTCGTTGGATAATTTCCGTCCCGGCAAAATGGGAAAAATGCATTCTTCTTTCCTGGTTACTTAAAATGAAAATTTGTTTAAAATATTATAAATATTCACTCAAGCTCATATTTTTATTTTATCGCATACCTACGATATGAAAATATTTGCTATAATGTGCATTCGATCTGTGTCTTTTTTGTAAAAAGGTATTTTCTTACTTATAGCGAATTTACTGTGATGATGTCTGTATTCGCATTACACTGTACAAATGCTGATTATAATTAAGTTTCTTACTCGCCTAAAACCATAGCAATGGCTTCTTCTATAAATATCTAAAATTGGATTCTATTGAAATATATTACACTCAAATCGACTAGTTGCAAACAAAAAAAGGATTTGGAGTCGTATTTTAACCCAAAATGTGACAAAGGTAATTATGGTAGTTAACGCAGTTTATCATAAAAATTGTCATGCTTTGTGTGTGAGAACATATTATAACGTCCTTTCGTCCTATATTAAAGAACTACCCCTAATACAATCTCGATCCCAACTCAAAAACTGGTTAAAGGGAAAACAATTTTATAGCTTAAATGAGTTTTTAAGTATAATATTTGTAATTAATTCTTAGTACCTAATCTAATTATTATTGTATGTCACAATACGACTAACTGTGCTGAACGCTAAAAGTAATACTTCCGTCTGTATACCACATTTATTACTATAAATTTTCATTTCAATGTTTAATATTAATGTTTTCTGATCCATCAGGCGTTTATATTGATAATTATTAAAGTTTTAAAATGTCATAGTTTATTTTTAACAAAAAATAATAAGATGGTCGGTCCCCTTGGAAATCTTATTACGAACGTTTTCACGTATACATTATTGTTTCATACAGGGCGTTAGTCAAATCGTAACGAAAACTTTGAAGGATGATTCAGACCATGATTCTGAGTAGCCTAAGTCTAGCCTCTAGATAAAGAAAAGAATAATCTTATACAAGTTATATCAAGGTTTCAAATGCGTTCAGGAGTCCGCCCTGAACGATTACTGATTCTAAATACATAATATATAATTAGAGTCAGTAATTTTTCGTATATCGCCTTAGGAAAGCGTTTGCAACAACTGCGTATCAATTATATACTTATCCAAAGGACAATAAAGGAGCACAATCTCAAGGACATCGCTCGGTATCCCGAGCTTAATGTTGCAATTCGGATCCTTGCATAAGGAAGATCCGGGAATTTGTTGTAGAATATATCAAGTGCTACAATAACCTTCGAATCTGCGAATCAACGCCATTTTTACCAGGCCAGCGCCCATGCCTCCTCATTTCTTGGAATAGTTGGCGCTATCGATTGCACTCATATAATGATAGTGTCCACTATTAGTAAATATAATAATGGTAGACTTATAAATAAAAGATAGTTATTGAGAAATGTATACTTTATTTCTTATTTACAACTACGAATTTTTGAATCTACGTCATTTCGCAAGGTGTTACGGCTGAAGAGAAGAAATGACAAGAAACTGCAACAGCAACACATTTTTTTAAAAAATAATTTTCTATAATATGGCTATGTTTTTTAATATTGACAATAATGATTGTTTTTCGGCACAGGAAAAAGTAAATTTCTTTATCCATTTTGCAAAATTCAAATATTCAAACAAATCAGTGTGGCCTGTCAAATACTGTCAGTTGCGTTTAGCGTCAGTAGGGCCCGTATTAATAAACCAATCTCAAGTTACGAGTGTCAACTCAAGATTGATCTCAAATAACTTAATTCTTGAAGTTCTTTAATAAATTGGACTTGAGTCACTAATGTCACACTCGCTCTCAGCTGAGAGTTGTCAAAAACGTTCATATTAATAAACCAAACTCGGTACTCAAGACGAAGCTCAAGTACGTATTTTGAGCTGTCAAAATCAAGTGCGGCTCGAGCACGACTTAAGTAGCAATTTCAACGCAAAAAACAGTGCGTCGAGCGAAAGTAAGCATGTCGATAAACGAAGTTATTGCTGATGTCCAATATTATGACGATATATTGTGGCCTAAGCGGTATATCAGAGATGCTAGTAATCCATTCAAAGACCGTGATTTAAAAAAAAACAGGTTTCAGCAAGAATCTGTGTTCTTTATTGTGTCTCTCATACAAAACCATCTACAAAAACCAGATAATAGAGGCCTACCGATTGCTCCCGAAATAGCTGTCCTGCTAACGTTAAGATTTTACGCCACTTCCTCATTTCAGGTCAGTAATTTGTAATCATGTCAATGTTATATCTGAAATAAATACACCTAATCCGTATACTACGAGTATTTGTTATTTCAGACTGTATGCGGCGATTTATTATTAATATTGCAATCAACCGCGTCAAATATGATAACCAAAGTGTCTGAACTCCTGGCTAAACTCATCCGGCAATATGTCAAGTTTCCGCAAGGAGCTGAAGCTATGGCAAACAGGGAACTATTCGAAGAAATGGGGAGACATGGGCGCTGGCCTGGTCTACCAGGAATAGTTGGCGCTATCGATTGCACCCATATAAAGATAGTGTCCACTCCAAAATGCCAACATCATGAGGTGTATCGTAATAGAAAATCTTACTTTTAAGCACTTACTTACATGTGGAACGTATATTATGCATTGTAACTTGATGTCTAAAAAAACAATAATTTAGAGGCAGTAGTTGGTCCAAGAATGGAATTTTTGGACATTGTAGCCAGATGGGCTGGCAGTATGCATGATTCAAGGATTTTCCAAATGTCTTCTGTGTACACAAAATACAGGCAAAACTTATTCAATGGCAGACTAGTGGGTGAAAATGGCTATCCCTCATTAACATTTATGTTAACCCCATGTAAGACCAGCTCCTGAAGATGCGCCAACAGTACGCTACAATAGAGCACAAATTAAAACTCGTAATATTGTAGAAAGAGCATTTGGGATCTGGAAAAGACGATTCCCATGTCTACAAAGAGGCATGGGAAGCAAGCTGAATACAGTGAGCAATATAATAGTGGCTTGTGCAGTGCTCCACAACCTCTCTATTCATCTGAATGATGATATAGAAGAGACCGAGTCTACACCTACACTAGAGGAAGGAAATGCAGACCCCACTAATGCATTACAGAATACAAAATCTAGTTTCGTTCTTAGGAATTCTATTATTGCAAATTATTTTACATCATTATTATTATTTTAATTTTTAGAGAAAATATTATAATATTAGTAAATATAATGATAGTGTCCACTATTAGTAAATATTATAATGGTAGACTTATAAATAAAGGATAGTTATTGAGAAATGTATACTTTAATTCTTATTTACAACTACGAATTTTTGCGTCATTTCGCAAGGTGTTACCGCTGAGGAGAAGAAATGACAAGAAACTGTTGCAACACATTTTTTAAATCAAGGCTGGATCGTAAGAGATGCGTATTACGTATTGGACCCTTACACTGGACCTGGAACTAAATTTTTCATATAATTTAGGCCCGTATTAATAGATCGATCTCAAACGTCATCTTAGTACTTGAAATTCACCTGATTTCTGTTTATTTAAAATAAATTCAGTCAACTCTGCTTTGGCTCGAGCTTCCCTGATTTGCTCCGCCAGCAGTGCTTCCTGCATCTCGTGTAATTAATTACTCCTTCTTTGTCTGTCTTCAAACTCCATACGCAGAATGTCTGTTGATCCACGAATGATAGCAGAAGATCTATGTGGAGCCTGGAGTGGTTGTGGTACTTGTGGTGGAGTCGGTGTCTGGAGTGATTGTGATGGAGTCGGTGTATGGAGTGATTCTGATAATGTTGGTGTCTGGAGTGATTGTGTTGTAGTCGGTGTCTGGGGTGGATGCGCTGGAGTCGGTGGTCGGATTTTGATTGTATGAGTCGGAGTCCGTTAAATCAAGCGGTGTTGAATACTCTGCAAAGAATAAAGTTTATATTTATTTAAATACGAATTATATCACTACTATTTCAAAAGAATAGAATCAATATTACAATATATAATATAAATATTGCAAACTGTACCTACCTAATTCTAGGGTGTCACTGTCGGTAACATCATCCAGACCAACAATTAATGCCGAAATAATTTGGCTGACATTGGGGTCGATGTCAGCATCCTCTGTGGCAGGACCTCCTCCTGTGGCGAACCGATGCTGCCTTTGGAAGAATGAAAATACATGTATTTTCTATTAAATTAAAAGATAGAAAAAAGGGACAAGTTCATTTATTATTATACCTTTCTTTGGTCAAGGCATTCCTTTGACGCTGCTTGAGGTTTTGCCACAGCTTGCGGAGCTGCTGATGCTTGACCTAAAAGTATTAATAATAAATTATCATATTATTATAAGGCTATGTTTTTTTAATATTGATAATAATTATTATTTTTCGACACAGGAAAAAGTAAATTTCTGTCGCTTATCCATTTTGCAAAATTCAAATATTCAAACAAATCGGTCTGGCCTGTCAAATACTGTCAGTTGCGTTTAGCGTCAGTAGGTAACTTACATCTGCGTTTTGTTGGTTAATAATAACAACAAAAAAGTCATCTATTCACTCGCAACTGATTCAAATGGTCTTGACAGTTTGGTAACTAGGCCGAGAAATAAAAAAGAAACATGAGTTCGTCTCCGACTGCTACTTGAGATCAATCTCAACTGAGTTGAGCTTGTAGCAGAGTACAAACTCTGCACATACTGGCCTTTTGTTCAGACCATCATCATTTTAAATTACGAAATTCTCATTCCATTCCATTCGCATTTCCTTTCATTCTACTCACTTTTAACTCACTGAATCCCCGACCTTCATAAAAACAACAAGTGTATTATACCGTTTAGGGCCGTGCCCTCTAATTCCTAAGTCCTGATTCTTTTATGAAATGTGTATATTGTGAACTATTATGTTTGTGACTATGTTACTAAGTTTGTGAAGTGCTTTTAATAAACTGTATATATTCCCGCTTGCTTCTAATTTATCCCCGTCATCACCCATCATTCCCCTACTCTGCCGGCACGTCGGGATACCATATCCTCACCTCTCAGCGTGCCGCAAGCTTAAGTCATGTTTATTAATTAGCGACAGACTTAATACGTTGGTCACGTCTCAAGTCAATCTCAGCGGAGACGCACTTAAGATGACGTTTAAGATCGATCTATATTAATACGGGCCTAATTGTGGTCTCATGAAAAATAATCAAATTAAGTGTTGCACTTTAAACTAATACAATAAACTTTTTTTTTTTTCAATAATAAAATAGCCTCAAGAAAATAAAATAATTAACATTCTCAAATATATCAATATTAGACGTAAAATGGTATTAATTTGCGATTCGTTTCAACTTTCAGTGAAGGTGTAGGTGTTATCTGTATAATTTGTTCAAATGTCACATAAGATACTAATGACTTCCGCTTTCATGCATTGGCGTTTTCCCTTTGTTTTATAGGTATAAGATAAACTATTTTCTTTTTCTCGTCATCGTTTGGTTTCATTTTTACTGAAAACAACAGAAATTCTTTGAATTTTAACAAAATATTTATTTAAAATTAATTCACCTATGAAAAATCATATCATCAGAACTCACTACGTCAATCCGGGAACGCGTAATCATATCCGGGAACGTTCCGTTAATGACTATTCCCGAAACTACGTTTTTGAAATTTCGTGCTTGTAATTCTGATGGTCGCTGTCTTAGACATATTATTTCAAGGTAATTGTGAAGTAAACAGTTATAATTTTACATAATATTCATTAACTAACTGTTATTTTAATACAATTTACTATTGTACCCATTCCCTTTTTTTTTGACATGGCTTATTGTAGATTTGCCGCAGATGGCATTAACTACTTGGCCGGACAAATGGGGAGCGCTGAAGGCTCTCACCCGGTACAAACGTTTAAGACAACAGGCCTGAGGGTACCTCGGCTCAGGGCGTCGTCTGAGAGGAAAAATATTTGCAAGAATTAATCGACCCTAGTGGATCGATAGCAATAAGCGCTGATTGAGGGAAATCGTCGACCATGCCGGCGGGGTCGGTATCGGGGTTACTCATTCCCGTGATGACGTATAATTAAGGTACGGTAAAAAATACAAGAACATAGCAGTACTTACCACTTAAACTGTTATTTATTTACGGACATAACAAATTTCGCCCGCCTCACAACATTATTGCTCGCTACTAAAGCCTAGTGTGCTTTGCTGCTTCGCTGCTAGTCGCATTCAAGAATAAAAGTTTTCACTACCTAATGCTGTTTTCACGGTTATGACGTTTGATATTTCGGACAAACTATTGACAAGAGCCGTATTTAAAATTATTTTGTTTTCTATATTTTGGCTTAAAAATAATATTTATTTAGGAAATTTGAACATCGTAAGTTTAGGTTGGAAGTTTTTGTTTTGGAGGCGTTCCCGAAATGGCTTTTTACACTTATTTCTTTTTAAATTATTTAAAATAACGTATTTTTCAAATTAAAAAGTTTTAGGTTTAGATACGTACATCTAACTGATCTCGATAGTATTGAATTCTTATTTAACGTTATTCATTCGTATATTTTATTTTACGAGCTTCCAAACCAAATTCGCCACCTTCGTGGTTTTGAGCCATAAAGTCCAGATTTTACGCTCTCAAAAGTTGGTGCATTATTGACCAAATCTATACCTTCCGTCTTAAGTTCCTCAATGACTTCTTCATATTGTTTCTTCACTGATTGAAAGTTGCAGCTGCTTGTTTGTTTCAGGCGATCAAATCTCTATAATATTATATTTCTCGTCCAGTCAGGTACACAATCACTGTCATGACTCTTTGTTATCTTTATCGCCTCATTACGAGCGTTCAAAGTCAGATTGCCTTTTACACCCTTTCTTTCCATAAAATTTAAAAAATTAACCAGCATTTTCGCGAGTATTCTGCTTTTTCCTGTGATAACGGTATCCTTATAAGGCCAATGATAATGATGAATTCGTATCGTAATGACGAATAGCCTATTTTACTATTATTGCTTGCCTGCCTAGTATTGCTGCTAAAAATATGAAATTAATATGAAATTACAGAAATAATCATTGATGGCTGTTTTTTAAAGTCAGATTAAGCTGATGAAAAGCAACGTGAGTCCATAAGGTTCAAAAAGTTTTTATATTTTGCCTAATTTATCTCTATCATATAACTTCTTGGTTGCGTACTCAGAAAATGATGAACCAGAATGATCATGGTTGCGAACTGGCAACTGGTTGCGTATTGAGACAAAACATTATATATTCACAACTATGTAAGTTGCCAACAAGGCAGTAAAATTCTTCCTTCGCAAATGGCGGCCGAAGGGACATTATTGTAAGTAAAGATTTAATCCGTTAAGTTGAAAGCAACAGAGGCGTAGCATCGCGTAGTCACCGAGTTCAGACTACAGAGGCGGCGGTAGTGGCGGACGGCGTAGCGGCGCGGCGCCAGGCAGAAGCTTGCCGCCCCTCCGATGGGACTGTCGCGCCCGCCTGGCGTCCGACCTCGCGAACATGTGTTATCAAACTCACTGATATATCTCATAATCCAGTGAACTTTAATAAATAATCTCATTCAACGATATACGGATTTTTTACAGCCTGGAGGTAAGGAAACATAATAAACAATTTTCTACGCTTCAAAAAGCATATGATAGTGGACGTCAATAAAGTTTCTAACGGCGGATAAGAAATACCTACTCAAAGTATCTATCAAATGGACGATCAAGCGCAGGATTTTGCCAACGATGCCTATTCATCATTCTTGAGAAGCTTTAATAATAGAATAATACTCATAGATTATTAAATACAGACGGCTTCGGCATTCTACCGATGAACTTCAGATTTTTAATTACAGATAATACACAATGTGGTTTTGGTCGGCAATAAATACTTTTATCTATCGTAGGATTAGTAGAAGTGGAGAAATAATGAACAACAAAAATATTTACGACACGTTTCGTATCACTTTTATTTAGCCTAAGCATGACTGCCGATATATTTTCGCGTTCGCGTTGACGCGTTCAATCAAGTAATATATCAATCTATTTTCGAAATACCTACTTGATTTAATTAACTTAAGTGAAAGAAATTCAAGTTTAGGAAATCGTTAGGGGAAGTTGAATTTAAAACTATCCTATTGCGTTCGGTTAATTACTTAATAGTTCTGTGGGCTAAGTATTTCTATCTCACTCTTCTGTTTGAATTGAGTTGACAATTAATGGAAATTACCTCAGCTGCGGGTTTTACTTGTATTAAATGGATTTCCAATTCACTTTGTTTCGCAAACTAATTGCAAAATATAAAGAACTAACTTAGCTGATATTATAAACCTTATGTATATACTTTTATGCTTAAGAAATGTACTTATAAGCGCTATCACAAGTACTCTGCTCTGCCAAGCGTGTTTTCCCGGCCTTAATACCAGTGGCAAGTTTCGCAATGCTATTTAAGGTCCTCCACATTTCCTGGTGTTTTCCCTTGCCTTAGATAGATTCTTTATCCAATAATAATGTATGTAGGTAAGTACCTATTTGTAAAACAAAAGTCATCACGTCTTCTAGAATGCATGCTTACCTATGAAAAGCTTGAAATAAAGATATAATATTATTGTTACAACATGAACTTAATTTATATTACGTACATTTAGGTACCTAAGACAAACCAAGAGAAGTTATTTTTGAATGACATTTCGGCGCGTCTCATTGAGGCTACTGGCGATACGAGAGCTGGCAGTTATTTTGCGCAGAGAATAGGCCTGGCAGTTCAGAGGGGAAATGCTGCCAGCGTTTTGGGCGCTCTGCCTCAGTGTGGCGCGCTGGAGGAGGTTTTCTATTTATAATTAGCTCTTGTTGTTGTTTTTGTAATTTTTGTATTGTAGGATAAAATTAAATGGATAGCTTTTAAGTTTTGAAATGTAACATATTATAAATAGAGAATTTAATTTTCCTAGCTCAATCCCAATTAAAAAAAAAGACAAACAACATGGACATATTACTCAATAATCTAACAAAATTTTACAGGATATACTAAAGTTTCTATTGTCGAGGTTCTTTCTAATACTTCTAGTACCATAATTATGAAACCGATGAATGAAATCACTTTTCCGACAATAAATATTTTACCACGTGTACTTCAACTGACGACACTTCTATAGATTCATTTCAGCTGAGCTAATGTTATCATGCGGAATTGAAACTCGAGTCGAAATTGCGGGCATTCAATAAACCTTCACTTGTAGGTAGTTGCTTGACCAATCACCCCTGTTACCGAGTTTTAAAATCACACAGGAGGCTGCATTATGTAATCAATTTAATTTTATAAATTAAATGCTAAATCAATTGAAACTAGTCGTATATTGTATAAACTATCATGATTTCCTGCGTGAATAACAAATTATCAACTAAGTAGGAAGGTACCTATTTTATTATAGGTTTTATTAAGGCTGCAGTCTCCGCTTTTTAAGTAAACGTTAAAACGCGAAATTACTAGGGAAAGTATGAAAAATTACACTGTGATGTCACTGTTGTTGGACTTATTATTACGTTTTTCTTGATGAAAATTCTTAAGTAATAGAAAAAAGAAAATGTTTTCGTTAGTTTTAGACCTGTTTTTATTTAGAAATTAGAATATCATAATTTATCTTGAACTCAATACACACATACACACACAAACGGCCCATATACGTCCCACTCAATCAACCGGAGGGAGTATGGAGCATACCCCACCACGCTGCTCCAATGCGGGTTGGTGGAGGTGCTTTTACGGCTAAAATAGCCGGGACCAACGGCTTAACGTGCCCTCCGGAGCATGGAATCATCTTACTTTTTCGGACAATCCGGTGATTGAAGCCTGAAAAGTCCTTACCAAACAAAGGACAGTCTCAAAAACTGATTTCGACAATGTCCCTAAATTTGTTAAAAAATTATACTATATTAATTAATTATACAACACCATGATTTTGGCAATCACACTAATTGCGACGACGCTATATGCCCAGCAACAGGATAAAACTGCCAGAAACGCAGCTCAGGATTTAGTAAACACATTTTTGTAGAAGAAAATAAGTCAAATTGTCTCATTTTTAGCTTCAAACGCTAAATGTCTTGTTTATGACGTTGACGGCACTGCAATCCCGCTGAAACCTTCAGTTCAGTGATTGCTAAATACGTTGGCAGGAAAAGGATCAGTTATACACAAAGGAATTAATAGAAATGGAAATAGAAATGTTTTATTGCGACCATGTGTTCGTACAAATTGTGATGTTATAAAAATACAGAAGTAAGTATTATAGTATCAACATGGACCCGGTAAGGGCACTGCAACTGGTAGAGAGGACAATATACTTAATTATTAGTCAGCGATACAATTTGTATTTATTATAAGTACTTACTATATTTTAACAATATTATTGCACTTATATTTTAAGTATTGTTTTATATGTTTATTATGATTTAATTTATAAAATATTATTAAAATTTATTCAAATACCAAGAAAGGTGTTATAAGCTGCAGCAATTTCATTCAACACCAAAAGACGCTTTTTGTCCCTCATACAATCTTCTGTATGTGGGACAAAAAACGAAAAGAAAAGTTTACAAGAGATTATTTAGAAAAAATGCCGTAAATTATCCAGATTATGGAGAAAAAGCTCAAAAACCAGATATGATTGAAGAAGTATTGAAGTTGGTTTATTGAGAAAAGGTAAAAACCTCTTTTGTCAATGGCCACTTCCTACAAATATTTTTTTATAGTTTCCTTTTTTTAAAAAACGTGACTGACAGTTTTAGTGTTCCAAAATTATTTTCATTGTCAAACAAAAAACCAAATGTGACTGTGCTTTTAACTAAAAAAAACTATCTTTGTGTAACTATAAAACTCATGTGATAAAAAAAACATTTCCTCGCGGGATACCCAGTTTCTACGTAAGTCGTATTTCCCTCATCAGGTTATGGGTCCAGCACGCTTACTCAACGATTACGTCACAAACGCAGACTGCTTCATCTGTGAAGATCCCCAGACATACACTCAAGCAATGCAGAGAGAAGACAAAGCTGAATGACAGAAAGCCATGGCTAGCGAGCTAAACTCACTTGCTGAAAACCAAGTTTGGACATTATGCGATCTTCCACCAAATCGAAAAGCACTACCATGCAAGTGGGTGTTCAAGGTCAAGAGGAATCCAGACGGCACAATTTACAAAGGCTTGTAGTTAAGGGATTCAAACAACGGAAAGGTGTTGAATATTTTCAAACATTCAACCCAGTTGCCCGAATGGCTACTATAAGAGCCTTGCTCAGCGTCAGCGCCAAAGAGAAACTGTTCTTAATACAGTTTGACGCTTCGACAGCATTCTTAAATGGCAAGCTGCAAGAGGAAATATATATGGCGCAGCCAGATGGTCATGAGTATGTCGGCTTCAAAGAAGCTTGTATGGCCTGAAACAAGCACATAGATGCTGGAACACTTGTTTTGAGGAAATTCTTTTAGAAAAAGTTTTTACACAATGCGCTGCTGATAGTTGTCTCTTTACGAAGAAAATCGGAGACAAGAAGATTTTGAGAGGAGGAGATTACGCTCTATGTTGATGATGGACTAGTAGTCACAACAGACGAAGAGCTAGCCAAATCCTTCCTTGAGGATCTGTGAAGCACACTAAAAATCACAACGAAGCAAGCATCGTTTTACCTTGGACTTAAGATATCCAGATTAAAAGACGGTTCGGTTGTCATCAACCAAGAGTCTTATGCAAAGAAAATTCTTAAAAGGTTCGGAATGTCAGGCTGCAACGTAGTGTCGAAAGTTGAGGATAAATTTCCATATAGGGAAGCAGTAGGCGCTCTTGCCTACCTGATGACCAGCACAAGACCCGACTTAGTTTGCGCTGTTGGAGAAGCTTCAAGAAAATTGGATAATCCGACAAAAGAAGACAGGCTGAAAGTCAAACGCATCTTTAGATACCTGAAGGGTACCACTTATCGTATCTTTAGGAATACCAAAATAATTATTCAGTGTTAATTCAGTGACTGCGCTTTTAACTAAAAAAAAACTATTTTTGTGTAACTATAAAACTTGTGTGAAAAAAAAACATTTCCTCGCGGGATACCCAGCTTCTACGTAAGTCGTATTTCCCTCATCAAGAAGATTATTACTTGCAAAACAAGAGTATCTGAAACGTGCTAGGAACTTTCTGATGAACAAAGCGAAACAATGCAGAAACGGACAAAGTTTTACTGATGGAAAAATATGCAAACGAAAGGAAAACATTAGCTATGCTCCTGTAGCAATGAAAATACGGCAATAGCTCAGTTATCACTACAGGAAAATATCAAAATTATACGTTACGGTCTATATAGTTTAGTTCACGAAAAGTTAAAAGTTTTCGTGAACTAAACAAAAACTAAACAACAACGTGAAATTCTCCATTTATAGATGTGTAATTTTAGTGAATAATTCACGACCACATACTTTACAGTACAACTCATACAAAGCCACCTCGTCGCTTAAAAAATGTCTCAACGATTGGTTGTGACCGTATTCCTCACAGGATGTCACTGGCATAATTCCTTCATCCCTTAGCGACATTGATTCGTCAAGTAATATTTCAAAAAATAAATCTACGAGTACCGTTGCTGGTAGTCTTAGTTTGTAAAATATTACTTGAATATTGAGCAGCTGTAAATAAACACAATAAATGATTACAGAAACAAGTGGGTAGTACAGAAACTAAAAAAACTCGACTGCCATTTTTTTCCGCGGGACAATCGGGATAAAATGTATCCTATGACACTCCCGTGATCAAGACAAATCCAACGATACCTCATACATCAAAATCCATCAAGCCATTTAGGCTCCAGGAGGCCACAAAGAAACAGACATACATACATACATACATATATACATACATACGCTCGAAAAACATTACCCTTGTCTTTGGCAGTCGGGTAAAAATATCAACACAATAAATATATCAAATAATCCACGCCTGGTCACCACGAAGACGGGCTAGGCTAGGCGTAAGGGTTTTGATTCTCACATTTTCGAGGATTGAATTCTTGTAATTTTCTAATTGCTCCTCTATTTGAGCCTGCATGATTTTTACTACTGTTTGTAAACTTATTATGTACAATTTTTTCGGATTTCTTGAAAATATTTTACTTAATAAATTTTTATAATCCATTTTACAATATGTTGACATGTAGAAGTCATGCAGATGAAAAGCCAGTAGTACAATTTCAGCAAATAGATTGCTCATTACGATGAAAAAGTTCAAAGCACGGGTAAATGCAAATGGGAACTCTACAAACTTTACACATATAACTGGTTCTTTTGGGAGCTGCTCTAGTGCTACAAAATTTGCACCGTTTTGAGGTTGTAGGAATCGGCATATGCAGGCCCACATTTGATAAGCGAGTGTCTTTAGGAACTCCAAAAAGACTCTTTAGAACTGTATGAGTTGATGCAATCCGTTGGCGTGAACTGTAATTATTGATTAAGTCTCTTCCAAGTCTTAAACGAAAATCACGATGAGCACAAGTGTCATGATGGTATCGGTATAGTATATACGAATTAATGACTGCGGCTTCTAGTAAGTACCAGAATATTTTATGCCAACTCTTATAAGATCTCCGGCCGATGGGATACGAAGACTTTAAATGGTCGAATTTATCGACACCTCCCATTGCCTTAGTATAATAAACAACAATAGCCTTCGGACAATACATGTCTTTCTTAGTACCATCTTTTTGAGTTCTCTGAATTATTTGGACTTCCCTTGGATCAAATGCATTCGTCATTACAAAGACATCTTTAGAGTCGTGCCATTTGATGACAGATATCGGGGAATCATATTCATACTTGAATTCTCCAGGTTTTAATTGTTCTATTTTTCTTGTGGGCTTTTCACTTATAGATGATGGTATCCCAACTCGGTTCACTCGAAATGTACAAACACAAAATAAAGCCCTTTCGCACAGAGCATCTAAGAGGGGCTTGAAAAGAAGTTGTCGAATGCTAACAGGGTGCCTTGTGGCACTTCTTCACATAACGATAATACTACTTTATGACCAAGCCCTATTGATTCTTTTTTATTGTCAATTTTTCCTTTATAAATGTCAAAATTGTACAAATAACCAGTTTTGAAGTCTCAGCGTGCCCATACTTTATATCCTCGTTTAATTGGCTTCTTCGGCATATACTGTTTAATAGAGCTGCGACCTTTAAATTTAATCATGCTTTCGTCTATAGACTGATGTTTTGATTGCGTTGTATTTTCTGAAAACGTGCGGTTCAATATAATAATCATATCTTTGATTTTGGACAATTTATCATGCCCCGGATGACTTCGAGGAAGAATATCATCATTGTTGCATACATGTAAGTTTTCTAATATTTTTTTGAACCTTTTACAGGTCATAACTTTTTGAATGACGGGGTTGCCATAGAACTCGTCAGTTGACCACTACAATTCTAGGCTTGGTAAAGGATGAAGCCCCATTAAGATAACCATACCAAAAAAGCACACAATTCATCATAGGATACATCGACAAATGTTGCTGATCCATTTTGTTTTGCATAAAGATTAGTATTTTGTACAATTAAGTCCATTAACTGTTCTGGAAATAAGTTGCGAAAGTAATCAAGAAGTTGGCTTTTATTTGAATAGTCCTTAGATGGTATTAAATCATCCTCAAAGTTTTTATCTATGAACGAACCAGTAGCTCGTTGCCAATTTCTTGATTTGGTTTGTCCCTGCATTAAGGTTGATTCGTTTTGTTGTGGTCCTGTTTGTGTGCTCCCTGTCAAGATACTTTCGATTTCGTCAACATCGTAATTTGCCGCTTGCATTTGATCCAGCATATCATTTAAACTATATGATACATTGATATTTCTAGAAATCTCATTGTCACTATTTTCATCAGAAGAGCTAAACATCTGCCTCAAATTGTTTTCTATCTCATTGTTTTCACTTTCGCTCATTGTGTCAAAACTTATAAACTAAACACACACATAAAACAATGCGAAATAAATAAATAATTTAGTATATTATTGCAAAGCGCACTTTATAGGAGCGATGGATGACTGATTAATTATTATCAATTGCTTATTTCCGATAGTTGTCACATTCAAATAGTTTCTAGTACCTACTTATCCATGTTCCGTGGAGATTATAATACACATCGAAGTGTAACATACTCGTACTACAACGATAGTAATGATAGCTCTTCTAAAAATCAGCGTATAACAGACCTGTGCTGCGTAGCAAAATATCCTAGATAAGTAAGTAGGTATAATGGAAACGGTTACTATATCTTGCTACTCTTGACGGGCAGAGTGCATAAATTTACCACATATGTTGAGACTTTATTTACCACAAAATCATAAACAGAAAAATAAAATGAAGATACGAAATGCTAGATAGATATTCTAGTAATAAAATAATATTTATTTCAGCTTAAAAATGAGAAGGGTTTTCCAGTAAATTCATTTTAATTATGTGGTTTTTAAATAGCCTCTGCCTTAATAAAGGAGAAACTACCGTTTTCTAGATAAAAGTAACTCGTCTAAGGCCTCTTACTCACTAGTAGTTCTTTGTTGTCGAACGAGATTACTGCATCCGTTGATAGAAGCAATACTGTTGCATTTATCGCCAGAAAAATACTACTAGTATGTAATAAAGCAAAGATAAAAAAAAAACTGAAAACAAAAACTTCTTTTTAATCATTGACCATTAACCAAACCAACAAAAACTTCTAATCAAATAATTTCTTTTCAGAACAATAAAAGTCATTAAAATATTATATACAAAAAGAACACACAAAAGCCTCAGTATCATCTTTTGTCAAACCAACACATTCTTCATGAAAACTTTTGCAACAATTAATAAATTGTCGCATATCAGACATCTGCTCGGAATGGCAGGCATGACAGTACCAATTTTCAGATTTAGATTGTCTTTTGAGTTTTCTTCTTGTTTCCCCTTGATTGTTTATTCTTGGCATTTTTTTCATCCTTCATCGGCTTTTTTGCTATCTCGAGCTTAGCTTTTTTCCTTGTGTCTTTTTATCGCCTGTTTTTTTTTATTTATCTTTAAATAAGTCTTTTGTAACTTGTTGTCCTACATAGTTCAAAGCTTTTCGGTGATTTGATTTTAACAGTAGCGTAATTTGGGGTTGGAAACAGTTGCTGGAATGGTGTCTTTTTCGAATCTTTTAATATTGTTTATTTTTTTGAAGTGTTTTGACATTATTGTGATCATGTCTAATATTTGCATCTTCATGTTGTATTTCTCGGTCCACTATTTCATTCAGTGACATACGATTTTCGTCCTCAGATTCAGACGCGGAAGAATATATTCTAAAACGATTCGTGGAATATTAATTTGAAACAAGTTTCGTCATATCAATGTCTGCCATATCTGAAAATGAAGAGTTTATATCAGGTACGCGTCGTATATCTGAGATACCAGGTTGTGGAGAAACGTACAATGCCTTGTTATCTGAATCATCCGAAGAACTGCAGTCAACCAATCTGCCAGTACCTGAGTTTGTTTGCTTGCCGCCATTTGGCAAGCGCTGATTATTTTTCTCACTTTCGTTAGGACTGGCTGGGATACGATCATTTTCACAAGCGAAAAAGTCTGCTGAATCTAGCTCATCGAGGTAAGTACCTGATTGTACATGATCTTTATGGCGACGAGCTGAATTGAGGATATGCTGATCTATTTTATAAGACAGAATGGTTGGTGATTCATTTACCTCGTTGCAGTCTATGGCATCTGCATCAGATTGGTGATGATCATCACGGCAGGGAGTAACTGATCGGCACAAAGTTGACACTGAGTTATCATAAGATGCCTTTAATTTGAGAACAAGGAGTAGGTTTTTCTGTAAGTATTGAAGGTGCGTAAGCTTCTTCTGGAATCGCATTAGGATCCCATGGAAAGAGCCCTGTCGCTTTAAATCCGTTAACAATATTGGACATGATCATGCATTTTGGCCAAACCTTCGATAATATTTTATTAAAATGAGCTTTTGTAATTTTCTTCTCAGGCTGCTGGTAATTGTACAAAAGAACCTCTTCGTCCCAGTGGTGCTCAAAAGACTTATTGGCGGATTTATCCAAAGGTTGGAGCTCGTGAGTAGTGTTCGATGGTAAACAATATAAAACGATGTCATTTCTTTCCGCAGCATCAACGATTTGATAGTCTAAGTGTGAAGACGCGCCATCAAATATCAATAGACATTTACCAGGGGATTTATATTTCGCCAAATGATGGATAAACTCGGTAAATAATGCAGTAGTCATACTGCCCTGCGGTGCCATTTTGAGTAAGCTTCCTGGTGGCATTTTATCTGTGAAGTCTTCTCGTAATCTTTTCCCTTTGAAAATGATCATTGGCGGTATAGCGTTACCTGTTGCATTGACACAGTCAGTTATTGTAACATTTTCAGCATGCTCCATGGCTACTAAATGAAACCTTCGTGCACCTTTTTTGGGCAAGCACCTGTTGCTGATGATGCAAAGTTAAACGGCATCCCTTTTCGTCAACGTTATAAAGCCGTTCAGGGTGGTTTGAAATGCCCAATTCGTCATAAATCTTTTTTACGGCTTCAAAATGTTTACTAACGATTGGTTTGTTGAGCTTCTGTGCCCGCGCAGAATTCATCATTTGTGATTACGTTTCGATAATTTCGGGGTGCCGTTTCAGAAAACTCTCTAACCACTTTCTACCAACTGTCTCCTTTGTTTCATTAAATTGAGTTTGAATATTATGAACTTTGCAGAATGTAAATGCCTGTTTTCTCATAACTTTTGGAGTCAATGAAGCGAAAACTTTTGAAGCGAGATGATTTTTCAACGTTCATCTTGTACGTGAGCGCAGCCTTTCGGTCTGACATCACTTTATCAATTACAGCATCCATAGCCGACTTTAACGCAATCTCAAACCAATTGTCCCGTTTTTTTCTTAGCTGGTGGCTCGTCCATTGTGAATTACCTATGAATAAGCCAAAATTTATGAAGCGGCAGTATGTAGCAATGTTTTTCCTAGGTACAGTCGGGTAGTACAGTTGACCGGACCACGGTTAATCAAAATTAACAGTCGTACAGTTGGCCGGACTAGGCTTTGTTTTCTATTAACCGTGGTACAGTTAACTGGACCACGGAAAACATTGCAAATGAATTAATACTCTTTAATGGGATCTGTTATCTCACCTCCTTGAAAAGTAATTTCACTTCCTTGTGACTGTGACACTTATAGATAACATTCGTATTTGGTCGAATTGAATATTAATAAAAGTGTATTTTTGTAATAAAATAAAGACTATGGCTGAGGAAGCCGTTACGAATGTTTTAAATTTCATTACTAGAAAGGGGGGTACAGTTTTATTGTGTAAGAGCAGGTGGAGGTGTTCTTGTTTTAAGAAAATGAAGTGTACGGAATTCATAACGATTCAAGTAAGAATCATTTATGCTTTACTTAGCTTTATTCTTATTAGGTACTCTTAAATTTTAACTGTTGAGTTTCTATCTAGTAGTTTTACCGTCGTCGCTCACTGAATTATTATTTTTTTCTTTAAGGCTTTTTACAATTCTCTTTTTTCACATCAGGACAACAGAGTGATTAAAGAACGCTCTCATGATAAATGCTCAAAAGACGAAATCAAAAATGATATTGATATAGCGATGTCCATTTTAAAAGAAGACGTTGTAAAGTCTGACCGACCTATTTCACAATTATACAATGAAGCTATTGTAAAACTATAAGATGGTGGAATCGATCTAGTAACAAATTTACCCGAATTTCGAAACATTCAACACAGCTTATACAAAGCTAGAAATGACAATTTAGGAGTGCAAAGGCTTATCTAATATTGATATTGGATATTGATATTGGTAGTGTAAAGATCCAAAAAGTATAGAAGTGCCTAGAAAGTTTGGAGATTTTATATTAGCCAATTATTGTGAAGAAGGAAACAGAATTATAATATTTTGCTCAAAAGGAGCCAAAAAATTAATTCCTAAGATAAAAGATTTTTTTTGACGCAACTTATAAAAGCTGTTCTCCGCCATTTATACAGTTATTCACTATTCACGGTGATATTGGTAGTTTGGCTGAAACTACAAATGTAATTCCCCTACTATATGTGTTAATGTGCGATAAAAAAGAAACTAGTTATGATATAATATTTTATTTGATTAAAAAACAAGCAACCTCCCTCAAAATTCCCTAAAAATTGCATTGTGACAATAAAGTAGCTGCCTTAAACTCAATTACAAGAATATTCCCGGAAGTAGTAGTTATCGGGTGTTATTACCATTGGTCACGATGTGTATGGCGAAAGGCCAAGTGTTTAGGACACACTAAAATGAGGGTGGAGAGGCGAATTGTTTCCTTGTGTGCTGCCTTACCACTTTTGCCGAAGGAGACCATAACCGAGGCATGGCAATAAATTAAAGGAGAAGCCCTGTCCGATATGGATAAATTCTTTAATTACTTTGAAAAGAACTGGATATGTAGTAAATTACGCCGATTTATTAGTGTGTTTAGTGAACGCCACCGGACCAATAATACAGTCGAGGGGTGGAATTCGAAGTTAAATCGCACACTAAATAAGAATTCAGTTAATATATTGCGACTACTAAACTCTTTACATGCCATTGACAAAGAAATGCAAATAAGAGTTGCAAAATTCCAAATTAATAAAATATCTCGGAAACGTAAACAAGAGCACATAATGAGAGATGATGCCATAAGACAGGTACATTTATAACTCATAAACGGAGAAATCACATTGGGCCATGCCTTGGAAAAGCTTCGCTAGTAATTGATGGTTTTTTTTTTTGTTATTTCGTGGATTGAAGTGTTATGTTTTTTCTTTTTGAGTACAAAATACTAAATACGAAAATCCTTTATTTATAAAAACAACAAACAATGATGTGTTCTCGAGAGCCATGGTCCAGTTAACTGTACCACGGTCAATAGAAAACAAAGCCTAGTCCGGCCAACTGTACGACTGTTAATTTTGATTAACCGTGGTCCGGTCAACTGAACTACCCGACTGTACCTAGGAAAAAAAGGGAAACGAACATCCCGCGATCAAATTCAAGATGTGCTTAAGAGAGGTCAAGAGTATTCTAACCCGGTGAGCAAGTATTGAGATATGGATGAGAGCAGAAGAAGCAAAAGTAATATATGAAATTTTGTAGTCTCTGCGTACCCTAATGGTAAACAGACATGATCTTATGTGTGCATGTGGCCCAATTTTATGAACCCTTCAAACCAGAAGCGGCAACGTCATGCTAGTCAAATATATCTGCACTTGAAGTTCTATTAACTAGCGTCGAATAACATCACATATCACCCGAGTCACACTTGGATGTGACTTTTGTTATATGAAATAAATTTAAAAAACATTCAAAATTTTACTAAAATTTAATGTATGAATATTAAAATATAACTGTTGCCAGAAATAAATTTGCAATTTGTAGGCATGTTTAATTGATAACATCTCATTTGTACAACAGTTATATTTTATTAATTATAAGTTAGTAAAAAAGTCTACTAACTACTAAATTATACATATGGCCACGTCTTCTAATAAGGACCGGACCTTAATACGCTTTCAAACACAGGTCCTTATTAGGATTTGGCTGACGGGTAAAGAATCACATTTTAAAGCTAAAAACGTAAATAATACAATATAATTATCTTTGCTGTTTGTTCTTAGCACCTTAAAGTTTGTTTTTTTTTTTGTAAAAACAATCACCAACACACAATTATTTCTGCCAAAAGAAACAAAAGAAGGCGCACCTATTTTGTAAACACGGTCTTCCATTCGTAGCTTGACACAAACTGAAGGCCGCTGTCAAAATGGCGGCGCTCAAGCAAAATAGCGCAAGTGCATTTTGTCTTTGGGTGGCTTGGGATATTGCGCGCGAAATTTAAAGTGGTTTATGCCAAGGCAAAATGCCAAGTGTGAGTTTTCACACGTGGTCCTTATTGGGAGCCGGCTCTTGACCGGTGCAAGTACCTTATAGCATACATTGACTGAGATCATTATTCCATCTGCGTCGTCGGGACTTAAGGGAGCTGTTTAAAGAAATAAATGTACTGACGGTCGCAAGTCAATATATTTATGAAAACATTATGTATGTACGTAAAAATGCATCTCTTTTCGAGAAACTGTGAAAGGCATACTTACAATACAAGAAATAAAAATAAAATTGCTATTAAGGTGCTAGATTAAGTCAATTAAATTCATCTTTTTTGGGGTTACGTTTTTACAATAAAATAAAATATAAAATAAATTTGTCAGAAAATAAATTTAAAGCTCAAGTGAGGCTTACTTTATGTAAAAAAGCTTATTATAAGATTAATAATGACTACCTAAATGATAAAAAAGTCTGGTATTGAATGTGAATGTGTTCGTCTAGTTATTAAATAACTTGTTGTTAACGACGGCCTCCTTGGTCTTCCCAAGTTTTGTTCTTTTTTAAATATACATATTGTCATATTCGTTAAGTTCTGTTGTTTTTAAATGTCAGTTCTTTGGTTCTAATTAATCAGCTTACAATGTTTTGGCTTTCGTGATATTTTTCACTGTATGCACTCTCACAACCATAACACCTTGCGAAATGACGTAAATTCAAAAATGTTACATTGACCTTCAACAAGTTTATCCATGATAATTACGTTGAATAAATGATTCTGATCTGATTTCTGAGAACTATTTTATGCTGGAATAAGTCTTAGCGAAACAGTGTAAGCCAAAGTTCCATAGAGGCAAGAAATAATTGCACCTACTTACCTATATTCAATTCCAGGCCATTCACGAGCATTATGTTTACTTTTCTTCTTTCCTTGTCGAATGTTTGAAGTAGTAGAGCAACTTCAGGTTTAGCGACGTCAGCGGGGGTGCTCCCCGAGAAGGGTGAAAATATTCAAATTCTGGATTCTGCAACCGGATACTGGGCCCTTAAAAAGTAAACTCATAATAGTTCTTACTTGAGTTCAAAAGTCTTTAGTGGTAGAAGATGTTTTTTTAGTGGTAGTCCACCACCACTATTCCATCACTTTTTCTTTAGTGAACATTAATAATTCGATTATTAAATTATAGGTTACTAGTTTTTGCCCGCGGTTTCCCTCGCGTTGAATTCGGGGTAACATTGTTCCCCTTTCCTGATTTAAAACACCGAAGAGAACTTTGAACAGAATCTAAATCCAAAGCCAAAGCCATTGTCTTATTCCTTAAAAGTCCAACAATGTTATAAATCTAAACTAAGCGAATTAATCCAGTCACAAAAACAGCAACGGTAAAACCGAGTCCAAAACCGACTTTGTTTTCGGAAATCGGAATACCAAATCGAAGAAATAGTGTTGTCGGTTAATATACTGTATATCGATTAATAATCGATTATTTTCTAAGCCTCTAAATGTTGTTTTGCCTATTGGTAGTATCGGTACTATTAATTATATTACAATAATCGATTATATAGAGGTATTGATTAAAATATTATTGTTAACAGCCTTCGTGGTCTAGTGGTTAGAGCATTAGGCTCATGATTGCGGTCCGTGTTCAATTCCCCATAGGGGGCATTGTCAAAATCACTTTGTCTGGTAAGGACTTTATTGGCTTGAATCACCTGATAGTCTGAACTCTGAAAGTAAGATGATTTCGTGCGTCGCAGGGTATGTTAAGCCGCTGGTCCCGGCTATTATCCGCAAGAATACCTCCACCAACCCGCAGTGGAGAAGCGTCGTCGAGTATGCTTCATACCCCCACCGGTGGATTGAGGAGAGGCTCAGCAGTTTATAGACTGTTTATTATTATTTAATATTGTTCACCCACATTATGCAACATTAGTATCTTAACCAATACCCCGATACAATCGATTATATCTACCAATTATTAGATTATATATAACTGATAATTTTCAATATCGATAGGCTTATCGACATTAAGATTATTTAGTGGGTCCATATTCTATAATCGATTCATTGATAATGAATTATAAAGCTAAACACAAACAGCCAAAAATCAAAGCAGTCAAATCAATGTGAATCAATCGTGCCCGCGAAAACACAACGTTAGCGTGTTTTTGAATTTGCTTTCATTGTTTCAATAAAATTATTCTAAGTAGTATGTATCACAGAGAACCTCTACTAATTTTGGGTCTCACACAAGTTTTGCCCTATTTTAAGGGCTAGGGAAGATTTGCAAAAAAGATAAAGTAGGTATGTTTTGTTGGTAACAAAGAGCCTGTGTACCAATTTTTAGCTTCCTACCATCAAATCTGCGAAAAGTCCCATATAACATTTCCCCTTCTTTGAAAGGATTGGTGGCGGATTTAAAAAAAGATGCACGTTTTCTTATATTATATTTGTCACCCTTATAGCGTAAAAAGCTAAGTTTGCAATGTGGTTTATTGCTGTTAAAAAACGTGTAGTAAATAAAAATACATTAAAAAGCTAAAAGCAGATACAGATTCTTCTGAATTGTACGCGCTGACAGCATCAACAGTTTTGTAACTTCGGAATGATACCTAATAAACAAAAATATTGATACCTAATAAACAAAAAAATTGTGGTAAAGTTTTGAAAAGTCTTATAAAATTACGAGTCTGCAGGAGCTTTACGGGATGTTACTGGTACTTTCAAAAAGCTGTCATAACAACGCAAAGGAGACAGGAGTTGGTTTCATATTTGCAAGTGGGCATATTAACAAATGTTTGAGCCGAAAATATCAAGTTTCATTACTATTTGTAAATTTCTGGAGTACAAAAATTACAATTTCGAAATTAGTTGTTATGTTTAATGAAAAATTAATATGATAGACGGGCAACAAACTTGAATAAACAGGAATCACCATTCAGTTAACTAAAAAAGTTACGTAATTTATTAGGTAATATTATATTCCGGAAACACAATTCAGTTTGTACTTTTTATAAAGATTTTTATTATTAATTAGGTAATATATTCAGGAACCACAACTCAGTTTACACTTGTTATAAAGATTTTTGAGTGTTGTGTCATTTAGCAACTTTACTTGAAGCTGGTGTGATTATGATGAAATATTGTGCTAGTTTTTAGTTTTTTTAATTATGTCCTTGCTCAGCACTCACGCTGTTTATTTTTCGTGTAAATACATAAAAATATAAAATCAAGTTGAATTTTTTAAGTATTTCGCTTAGATGTAGGTAGATATTTTAATTTCTTAGTATTTTTAGGTGTGAGCATTGTCTTTTAGTGTTCATTAAGTCTAAAAATAAAGTTATACTTTATAAATGTAGAAATCCACGTCCCTGTAACGATTGGATCAGAATGAAAATTTTACCTAAAAGGCATTTAATATTCTTGTCATCTATTGAATAACGATAAGGGAAAATGGACTTAATCATAAGGAGAATTGTCGCGGCCTCTCACCATTTATAGCAATGAATATTTATAAGGTATTAAGAGAGCATCAAAATCTACAATATGAAATAAAATTCTCAGATATATGTTTCTTGCGACTATACATAATGACTTTTTAAAACCAATTTCATAATCTTCGCTCTTTGTATTTAATTACCTATTGGCAATTTATTAGTACCCATCAAATATTAAAATAATTGCAAAACCAATGTTTGTTAAAAATGTATTAATTAATTATAACCTACATTTGATTCGCATATCTGAAAAATTAATTAGCTATCACAGTCGCCTGCAGGGATCAATTAGGTACCTGCTTGTAATACATATTCGATGAACACTTGGTGACCGGCTGACATTTGATTTAATTGAACGTCACGTAAACAGTTCATAGGAACTCGCAGAAAAAATATTTGTCAAATTTTCACATTACAAACAATAATTAGCATAATTTAATGCCATTATTGATTAATTAATTGACTTGCCAAAATCATGAAAACGTGTATTTCGTCAGGATTATTTTTGCTATGCTAATTATTAAATATCACATTGCAAATTGTTTAATAGGCATTTTGATGATGGTGGAAATTACGGTTGAAGTAGTAGAATTCGAAAACCTAACATTGGTTAGGGCAAAATTGTTTGTAACGATGCTAATGAGTCAACTAGCGACTCGCGCATGGTGCACGCGGCACGCCCAGGTAAATAAATATTTTCACTGGTCATTCTTGCTTGCCCTTTTTTACCGACTTCAAAAAATGAGGTTATCAATTTGCCCCTATGTTTGTAATATTGTAGGAACTGCACCATAATACAATTCAAATTCTGAAGTCGGCGCGAAAATTTAACTGCATGTTCCACCAACTGACATAGGTAAAGTGGAATCCACGGTGGAATATTTGCAGGGTTTGCAGGTAACAAGGGGTTGGTGGTTGAGCCGACTTCAGAATTAAAATTAAAAACAAAATATTATTCCTTACTTCTTATTAGACAGATTTAAAAGTCGGTTTATTATTTTTTTTTTAATTACGTTTTTTGAGTTTTATGATTATCAATGACTTTAGTTGGAAAATGACACTGATAACAAACGTTGTTACACAATAAGTTGGTTGGCTGGCATTCATACCATTTTGGTACAGTAGATACGTTGTGCGGCAAAAAACATTACCTACACCCACGTAAACACTGTGCTGTCTTTTGGCATTTGGTGATTTTTCTTAGAGGTATATGCAAGCTTTAAATAAAAGATTTATGCAGTAAAGAGGTACTAGATTACCCTACTAAGTAATATTTGCCGGGATGATACTCGCCTGCAGGCTTTTAGACGCAAGCTGAGTTAATTTATAAGCAGAACCGTTGTGATAGCAAGTCAAACTATTTTGTATTTCACGAAAAAGCTGATGGTTGAAGACTTTATAACGACAATAGAAAGATTTTCTAATATATATTATTTGTCATGCATAAAGAATCAACAAATTCGAAACTAAATGGAATAGACAAGATAACGTAAGATCAATGACAATAAATGCAAGTACCATATGAATTTTATCAATGCCCACCGAAATGAAGTGGCGGCGTTATCGGAGCACGGTTGTTAAATCAATTTGGTTGTGGCCTCGGTAAAATAAGATCGTACACGACTCGTCGCTAACACTGCACTGATCAAGTTAACTTTGACGTTGCAAGCCAGTCTAGGAACGAAAACGAAAACTCAAGATTTAACAAGATTTGTGACATGACTAAATATTGTAGCCAGATGTGGGTTAACCTGTTAATATTTCATTACATAAGTATAGATTGACGGTGCCACCGAGCTCATACTCGAAGTAATTGAGAATGCCATTAAAAAATCCCAGCACAAATTTAGGCTTATTTAGAAACAGCAAGACTGACATGTCTTGAGAATTAAGTAATAGGAGCAGCGTGGTGGAGTGTGCTCCATACCCCCTCCGGTTGATTGAGGGGAGTCCTGTGCCCAGCAGTAGGACGTATATATACTGCTTATGTTATGTTATGTATGTTACATTAAGTACTTATCAATCATACCAACGGAGACGAAGTCGGAGATAAAAACTAAGTGATGCCAAACCACATTTTCAGAACTTCTGACCGAACCAAAGCAAACGTTATCTTAACTGGCACCTATGTATAATCAAAACAGCACAATGTATTTCAGTTGCAGTCTGCATAATTACAGGAATCCGATAAAACCTTTTTTTGTTGGTATGCGGCGAAGATTATATCTTAGATGTAACAACGCCGTTTGTTGCCACAAATACGCA
The DNA here is from genome assembly GCF_024362695.1 of Pectinophora gossypiella. Lineage (NCBI taxonomy): Eukaryota > Metazoa > Arthropoda > Insecta > Lepidoptera > Gelechiidae > Pectinophora > Pectinophora gossypiella. Next base: position 14,217,716 of record NC_065433.1, read on the forward strand.
ACTTATACTGTAAATTTCTGTGATGGCGTGACTAGTTTTGTACCTAACATTAACTACAAGGCTCGACGTACTGTAAATCAGATCTCTTAGCGCACCCCGGACACTTCATACGAAAAACCTCGTTTTAAACAGACAGTACACATACACTCTCTCTCTCTCTCTCTCTCTCTCTCTCTCTCTCTCTGTCTGACGCCCATACGATTGAAGATTGAAGTAAGACCGAGGGCATATGAGGTAAACCTAATTCAACCGCTGGTAGGGAGCAGAGAGTTGCCGTTCTATACATGCTAAGTATTATTGCTTATTCTATGCTCGTAGCTTATAGTCGACATTAATGCTCGAGTGTAGGTATTGTGCCTACTGGATGCAAAATTGCATATATAATTAATCTACCGCCTATATATGGGATCCTATGGATGGGTAGCCACAAGCAATCAGATAAAAGATTGTGGCCATGAATTTGATACGAAGGATAAAGGATATATGAAGGATATAAAATGGATGTGATAGACCGTCAACAACTACTAGTGATCAACCCATCTTTAATAACTTCATCATGTTCGTCGACGAACCCAGAACGTTGGGGTTTGGCGGCTGTTTTTCTTTTCGCTTCATCATCATCAATTTAAGAACCACGCTCTTAAATTCGGTGCAGCATTTTCCATGCTACTTTTTTAGGGAAAAAATAGGGCAGTGGTTTCCCTCTTGCCTTCCGCCCCGCAGTACGTTGTCTGCGTCAGTGGGATGGCGCCCAGAGAAGTCTATTACAAAGCTATACTAGGACTCCTGTCCTCCGCCTCTGAATAGTACTGACAGTTCTGCTGCCCTCTGTCAGGTTCCAGGTTACAGTCCCTGTGACTTGCCCCTCCCGTCCTGCATTGCCGTACCGATGGCTCCCATCTTCGCCTCTGGAACAGTTGAGGACTTCACCCGTATCCCTGGGCAAGGTTTCTACGTTATACCCCGTAGGTCTGAGTCCCTATTCGAACTCAGCCACCATCTCCAGCCTACTGAAGTAAGAGACGCCCACCCCGCGGCAAGGACGCGCCGAACAGAAATTGCCCCAGTGGAGGGCAGAAAAGATGACTCTGTCCCCCCTGGGGCCGCGTTAAAGGTTTTGTATGGAACCAAGACCAAAGGCAATTCTTTTCGCTTATTCGCATAATATTAGATTCTCATAAAATGAGATTCTTAGAATATATGAGATTATCGAAATAGCAGATTCTCAATATAGCCAAACTCCACACCACAACAAAACAAGAAAAAATCATTAAATTATTTTGCAAATTTTAATTTGCACACGAAGTATATAGGTAACCAACAACAAAAATAATCGACGTAAATCATGTATGGCAAAGTTCTTAGCAATCAAAATTCTTAATTTTTACTTAAAGACTATAACATATTTGTAGACATATTTCTACTGTAATTTTGTTTGAGGTGCAGTCAGCTATTATATTGCCAATTTGATTATCTTTGTATAAGAAATTGCTCTCTTGCTCTTTTTTTCCCAGGGTAATGAAATGAATTTCTTACTAAACTAATGCTGTGTTTCTGTTTCAGCTTTTAATAACTTATAAATTGGAAGAGAGTTCGTTTAGATGTAATTTTGGTATTTATTCTACGGTGCCGACCCTCAACCGCATTCGTTGTTTGAATTTTTTGCAACCATTGGCTGTTAAAGTATTCAAAAAAATTCAGAGGCAATTCCGTGTGGGGTGACATATCTTGTACCAATAGTATGCGTTATTTTGCGGCCTTCTGCAGTTTTATTGTAAGTAATTTTTTTACTTATCCTGAACACAACATTCATAAAATAGTATCTTAATATCCGGAAACACTTCTCTCATTGCTTGAATAGCTGCGATTTGGTAGTGGTATTTAAACGTACTCAACTGAAATTGTTCTTTCAGTATACCGAGTTTTTATTGACGTGACTTATTGGCGGGACAAATGGAGAGCGCTGAGGTTTCTCACCCGGTAGTTATATCTAACTAATTGTAGTACATTTTATATTTTCGGATTACGTTAAAATTTGGTAGGTATTACTGGTGGATCATCGCTGATGCTTCCGGCCAAGTAGTTAATGCCATCTGCGTCAAATCTACAATAAGTCACGTCAAAAAAAAAATCGCTGATGCGGGAGGTGATATTATTTTCTCGATTCAAAACAAGACAAACAAGAGCTAAGGCAATCAATTTGGAACGACAATCTAAAGAGTTTTTCCCACATTGCACTCTTTTAATGTTAATAATGTTTTAGTACTTCCTTTTACTAATGACACGTTATGACGTTACTGGGTCATATCCGTCATGCACAGAAACTCAAGACAGTCAAAATAAAATGAAATTGTTAATAATAGCATGATCCATACTGTGATATTAACAACTAAATCTACGTACATAAGATCCAAGAAGTTGTCTGGTACAGGACAATTGTTTGTCAGTCTCCTCGTATACCTTCGTTCGTCGACGTTAAGTCGTAGAGAAAACTTGAAATTGCTTTTAGGTTAATATTTGGGCACATTCCTTTGAAGATATTTGCTTTCCTAATGAAAAAACAATCTTTACCAAACAGCAAGTTTGTGGGAAGAGCAGAGATAGGTGCGTACCATATCTTATACAGGGTGTTAGTGACATCGTAACGAAAACTTTGAGGGATGATTCAGGCCATTATTCTGAGTTGATATCAAGTGGAATTTTCCGTCGCAAAAGTATGGAATGGAAAATAATTTTAAAAAACACAAAAAATTTCATGAATTTTCCGACAGGAAATTCCACTTAATATCAACTCAGAATCATGGTCTGAACCATCCCCCTCAGTATTCGTTACAGTGTTACTAACACCCATACCTACTTGTATGGCTACCTGTATGTACTTGTACGGGGTGTAAGTGACATCTTAACGAATACTGAGGGGGCTCATTTAGCTCATTGTTCTGAGTTAATATCAAGTGGAATTTTCGATCGCAAAAGTATAGAATTGAAAATAATTAAAAAAATATTTAAAAAAAACATGAATTTTGCGACGGAAAATTCCACTTGATTTTAACTCAGAATCATGGTCTGAATCATCCCCCTCAGTATTCGTTACGATGTCACTAACACCCAGTATGAATGTACCCGGAATGTCTCAAATGCCGCAAAACTAAAGGTTAGGAGCCAGAGGTAAGAGATACAGGTACTTTTTATCAGAGCTTACGAGTAGAGAATCATCTTTGATTTATGCTTTCATGCACAACAGCTTAACATCTTGGGCTATTGTGGGTGGAGCATAAATTAAATATGATTTATAATCAGTACTTGTCAGTCTTGATCGATGGGGCTGGCATAAGAAACTTTGTTAAAGCCCTAAATAAAAGAAATATAATGTTATGCCTGAATTTTGGAAACGATAGGGGTTTCAAATTCCACAACTCAGTCTTAAACCATGTGGTATGTTTTTCGATAGTTACTGGTTTCCTTCATCTGCAATTTCATTACACACACAAAACACATTCTAAAGTTAATAATTAATTAATTATTAGCAGGTATAAGTGCAATGTTGTGTTTTAATTCACTGATATTACGTTCAAAAACGAAATGAAGTATACACATCACTTTTTACCTGGATTTAACTAGATTCATCAAGAAGTATTGCCATTTTAATGAAAATCCTCAATTTTATAACCTTATTTCCATTTGTTAACCCTGGACACCGGTCCACTACTTACCGAAATAGTGAGCAAAACACAGTTGCCCTGTCGTCAACCGAAGCAGAAAAGATGACTTTCTCGGCTACGGAAAGCGAAGAAGATGAAGTGCGAAGTGTAAGGTTGTCTGGCAGAAATTGCTGTTTAGCAATAAGGCTCCGGTAAATAATGAGCAAAACACAGTTGCCCTGTCGTCAACCGAAGCAGAAAAGATGACTTTCTCGGCTACGGAAAGCGAAGAAGATGAAGTGCGAAGTGTAAGGTTATTTGGAAGAAATTGCTGTTTACAATAAGGCCCCCTATTGTGCTATTTTATATTCGTCTGTACGTGTTTATTTATTTATTTATTTAGGTACACATACAGCAATACATATTCCTGAGTTTATGTTTTTGTGCAATGAAATTGCACACGTTGATTAAAGTGAGTGGTTTGTCTAGTCACTAGTGTTATGTACGTAGTAATCACAGACATTTAATGAGGAGCAGACTAAACATAAATAATATCATAATAATAATGTGTAGCAATTGTTGCATCCTGCTCACAATACAAGCGTTACGTAGAACATCCTCGCTGACGTCGTACCCCCGAAAGGGTAAATATTTCGGAAAAATACGATGGTGAGGAGTTTAAGATAACTGAACTAGCTTGGATACCTCGAGCCCATGACGACAAGGAACAAATGTGTAGATGGGCGAACCCAGCTGTTGATTTGTTTGAGGTTCATTGCGACGGGGACCTTCCAACAAGTAGTGGGCGACACTAGCGATCTACACAAGTCAACCGGGTGTCGCATAAAACAGAAGGTCACCGAGAGGATCGCCAGACTCGGCCCCGCATTTATCAAATCGTCACTGGAAAGGCAATATTACGTAAGCGCCAAAAGGCCATTTCGAGAAAAAGCCGTTTAAAGTTTCATTTTTTCGTTTTTTTATCATAACTTTTTACCCAATTATCCAATTTAGATGATGTCAAGGTAAGGTTACATTGTTTTTTAATTTTCTATGTCCAGCAATACATATCATAACAGTTGGATTGCTATTTTAGGATATAGTGGCGCTTACGTAAAAATGACTTCAGTTTACAGTAAAGCAAATTTACTTAACCGCCATCTGGTTAAAATATTAATTGGAAACACTTACGACAATGCATACGAGAACGACAATATTTCTTTAAATATAAAAATACTGTAATGTTAGAGGAGTAAAAGTTACTGTAACGACTTTTACACATCTGCTCTCATTATGTAAAAATTGCCTAAAAAGTGATCGATTGATTATGTCAGTTCACCAAAAATTCTTTAAAGTAAGTTTTTGTAATATCTTACATGGGTAAAAAGACGTAAGAGACAAATAATTATTCTTAATACCTCCTTATCTACTTATTACTTCAATTGATTTATAGAAATGGCTATTAAAATACTGACGTGCCAGAAATAAAGTTACACAACATATAAATAATAGCGTATAAACCGTTATATGTATGTAAAAGTTTCTTTCTAATCGGTTTTATTTAGCTCAACCCGTACGGTATTTATTTGGGTCAAAAATAGAAATAGAAAAAGTACCCTAGTCAAGTCTCTGGAAGGGCTATGTATTTAGGAATTAGATTGTAATAAATTATCTAAAGTTAAACAGTTTTATTTTATATGCAGTGAAAACTAGAAAATAAATAAATAGTTACTTACCTATCAACCTACGTAGGTGGTCCCGGTCATTACTATATCTGATGATAGTGGTCGTCATAACATGAACCATGTCAGCGGCCGAAAGGCGGTTCATAAAAGAACACTAACACCAGGGTTTGCTTGGTAGGTAAACTAAGCAGCCCACACCATAACAAGCAGGTATTTTGAACTTCTAGTTCAGGAATATTTTAGTACTAGGCAGAATAGCTTTTAAGCATATTAGACTGAAATAAAAACGTGGGACCCCTCTTAAATCCTACCTATGGCAGAGCATATCTTTATACTTTGGTAGATCATGAGATAGGCGTTCGTTGGTGAAGCTCCCACGGCTGGTTATTGATTGTCAAAATCTCCAGTTACGATTATAGTAAATCAATGCAATCCAAACTTAGTATAGTAGAAAGTAATACAGGAATAGATAATGGGCCCCACGTTTTTATTCTATTAGCTAGCTGTTCTGCCTAGTACTAAAATATTTCTTAACTAGAAATTCAAAATACCTACTTGCGCTATTAAAATATCGGTTATGAAAGTATTAAATCAATACATATTTTAGAAAAGCTTCTACTTTTTACGCAAACGACGTTACTACATAGTATAAGGCACGCCTTTAAAGTTTTGTCGTATGAAGAAAAAAATCAATCAATCCTTATAGTAAGTACATTTTATTGTTTTTCAAAGTATTCACCACGAATTTTAATATACTTTTCCATTCGCTCGAACCAGTTATTATAACATTTATTCCACTCCAAAGTAGAGGTGTTCAAAATGGCTGACTTAAAAGCGTTGGCCGCTTCTTCACCGCACAGGAACCTTCGACCGCGAAGAGTCTTCTTAATTTTAGGAAATGTAAAGAAATCATTGGGGCTTAGGTCAGGACTGTAAGGAAGATTATACAAGAATTTCTACGTTTTCCAGTTTCAAACACTCAATCGTTTGACGAGCGGTGTGTGAGCTTGCGTTATCATGGTGCAGGATGATGCATCGCTTTGGGTTAGATTTTTGAAGTTCGGCGATGACTTGTGGTAAACAAATTGTGGTATACCAATCCGCATTAACCGTCCTACGATCTTCAAGTGCAATTGTCACAACATGACCGATTTTCGCCACGAAGGTAGCCACCATCTTATTTGAAGTGCTTCGAGAGCGAACAATTTTAGTCGGCTTTGACTCGTCTTGGAAGGCCCAAACTGTAGATTGTTGTTTGGAATCAGGATCGTAGGCATAAATCCAAGATTCGTCACCACTGATAATGTCGTACACGTGATTTGACTCTCCTCGGTTGCACCTCTGAAGAGTTTTCTTACACCATCTGATGCGGGCCGCCTTATGATCGTCAGAATGCAAATGCGGGATCCAACGGAAAACTAGTTTTCTCACACCAAGTGCCTCATACAATATCTTTTGAATGGTTGTCTCTGAAATGCCTAATAACGCCTCCATCTCTCGGTATGTCACATGACGATTTTCGAGGATAAGTTGTCTCACAGCAACGATACTATCTTCAGTGAAGGACGTTCTTCACGAGATTTGTGACTGATTGTGGTATGTCCATGCTCGAATTCTAAATACCAGCGTTCGATGATCCGCAGACATGGCACTTCATCGCAGAATACAGATGTTAACTCTTCGAATCACTGAAGTCGCATTAGGCCTCTTCGAAAGTTATAGAAAATTATTGCACGGACATTTTCCTTTGTAAGATTCATTTTCGGACGTGACCTGACAGATTCTAACCAACGCTGTGATTAAACAATTGCATTAATCCTAATGCTTTCAATTGTTTCGATATTCTAAATTCCAAAAAATAATAATTTTGAGTTCTAAATTCAAAATGTGCGCCAAATATGCAAACGACAGAACTTAAAATGCATAACAAAGTCGCTTTTTCTGTCCCTATATCCCTACGAGTATGTACGCTTAAATCTTTAAAATTACGTAACGGATGTTGATGCGGTTTTCTGTAATAGATAGAGTGATTCAAGAGAAAGGTTTATATGTATAATAACATCCAATAAATAGTGGAGAAATACTATTATTTTTGAGCTTTTTAATGTGATGTCGTAAATAATTTCATTTTTTCCTCAGCATTGCACCCGAGCGAAGCCGGGCGGGTCGCTAATCAATTCTAATATAGTTTTACTTTTAGAACTATTGTTAAAAAATTACTTCATGGGAAACTTACTGCTAGCCCACAAACTTGCTTAATAATAGCATAAAAATGCGAAGGAAAATTTACGTATACGCCTTACTTATTCTATATAAGTACTCTAAGTCAAAATTACTTATACGCCATTCACTGCATAAACATGCTAAGACATTTTTTCTTATACGCCTTACTTATTTTAAAAGCTGTAGATAAAAATGACTTAAACATAGTTTAATTTTTATTTTCAGTAGTCCAAAATTACTAATAAAATGACACTTTTCAAACTATAGTATGCCAAATTTACTTAAAGTTAATATGTAGTTATTATATAGGAACACAATATTACTTATACACCAGCCACGAAAAATACACCAAAATCTTGTCGTTTAAGAAACTGGAACTGAAATCAACTATTTTTAAATTTACGTAAGCGCCAAAAAAGTGCTCGTATCGCAATGCTACCCAGACAGATCGACGCAGCATGAAACGCTGATTCCGAATATATAAAAAACCCAAAATACGTACCTATTTTGGCGCTTACGTAATTTTGCCTTTCCAGTGACGAAATGCCCGAAGGAGAAGAGTTGTCGCAGCAGATTTTTATAGGATTTCTGGAGTAGTTCTCATTTGCTATATAGAACTGACGTCCCTAGGATAAATAGGAAAAAACATTTCTCAAGTTTTCCACAGAACTAATATCTTGCTTTCTCAAATAGTACTAGTATACGTACGACTCCTTAGTGACTTGATTATCAACTGGCCACTTCATGCCCTATCCCACATTTTTTTTTCCCGCCTTTCTAATTTTTACGTCTTAATGACTTTCTTGACTGTGACTTATTTACCTACAAATTACAAAAAAAAATGATTATAATATTGAGCACCTTTAACAACGTTAGAAAGTAGCAGCTACATTGTATGAGAATGTCAAATTTTCCTTCAAAACTGTCTGTCTTGCAATCTTTGAGGGCTAGTTACTTAGTTTTTTGCCCGTATTAAGGGTACTTTTTATTAATGTTTCTAAAAGCCTATTAAATGGAGCAGTTTTTAGAAATACTTTCAGTGTCCATGACAATCTCACGTGTTTATTATTCTTTGGCGAAGTTTTAACAACTGTAACAATTTTGGTCGAATTCTCACTTTGACTTCCGATAACTTTTTTTTATCTTTGATTTCACTTTGATTTATCTTTCATTGAGCGGTACACAGACTTAGGCATAGTTGTGAAGTAAAATAAAATAATTATTAAGAAAGGGATAGCGACAAAATGATTATTTCTGAAGTAAGGTAGAAAATTTAGAAAAAGGTACAAAATGGGTCATATCTCCTAAACCGTAAATAATTGCTGAACACACATGGGGGTGTTTCTGGTAGCTAATGAGCCCCTCTTTCTATTTTTTTCATTTTGAACGTGAACTTCTGGGCCACCCTGTATATATAAGCAGAGGTTCGTTCCCTACGTTTCCGAAATGTACCGCTGCAGGAAGGGCTACTTTTCTCTGACTGTGCAGGTAGTATCTAATGCGAACCTAAGAATCCGAGATATAATAGCTCGCTGGCCAGGATTAGTTACTGACTGTACAATTTTTAATAATTCTGTGTAATTAAACTTATCAAAGTTTATAATAAAATTTTTGTCGATGTGAAACTTTTACTTCTCCTGTTGCGCTCAGAACCTCAAAGTTTCGACTTAGTCCCTTAAATTATTAACTTATGAAACGCCATCTTTTCGTGAATGTGCTGTGCCAGATTGCTTTTTACAGAAGAAAACTGAGCAGTTCGGCATTCGTTCCGTTGTATAATTATAATAATTATGTATGTATAATTGGTAAGTATTATAATACGGTAAAGGTGATACTTTTATATAATAATATGTATAATATATAATAATATGTATAATACGGTAAAGGTGATACTTTTTGAAAATTCCGTAACTAATGGACATCGTTTAATTCATTTATTTGAAGAAAAAAAGCAAAAAGTAAAATCATTCAGTTGGGTGTGAACGGTGAAACTTAATAATGGCGGCGACTGCTTTACCGAATTTCACGACTATGGTCAAGTCTGTCATATGTCAAATTGGTAATTCGTCAAGTCCTATTTTCGACAAGTAATGATATTTAAGGTTTAAGGTTTAAGATACTTTATTTCTCAAAAGAATACATTTGATTCGCTTACTGAGAAACAATCAATTTCATAATATAGTAGTTTAAACAACATTGGAATTGGACTAAGGTAGGTAGGTACTTAAATAACATTCCGAGACTTACTATACTAATTAGTAGGTAGGTATCTGTGTTCCATATGCGTCGACACTTTAATTGCTCCATCCACCAGCAACACAAGATTCACACTACGATTAAAACCATTAATAATGTTTAAGAATGTGGGCTTTTAATGCCTTTTTAAAGATATTTAGAGTTTTAGTATTTTTAATCTCAGTGGGTAGATGGTTATAAAGCTGCACTCCTTCGTAAACTACACTTTTTTTTCCATAATTTGTCCTTGGTCGTCCAGTGCAAAGAAAACTAGCCCGTCTCATAATACGCTTTTGTACAGTTACTTTTTTTGTGAAGGTAAGTTGCGAATGTAGGTCTTTATTTATTATTTTTCTTATTAGTAGGCAGGTATTGTATGTATAGGTTTGTTTGACATTCATTATATGTGTCGTTTTATAAATTTTCTTTGTGGGAGTTAAACGTTTAAAGTTAAAAAGTATTTTTATGAGTTTATTTTGAGACCTCTGTAGGTTTATCTGATTAGTTTTCGCGGCCGACCCCCATAGTTCAATTAGGTAGTCAATGTGCGGTTTGACGAGTGAGTTGTAGATGGTATATTTTACTAGGCGCGGTAGGCAACGTGTAGCTCCGTATAGGACTCCAGTTAAAGATGACAATTTTGACTTCAATTTTTTTAAGTGTGGTTTCCAAGTAAGTTGACTATCTAAAATTAAGCCAAGGTATTTTTCTTGATGTTTTTCATTAAGGACGTCACCATTTATTGTTAAGGGTTTGAAACTAGCAATTTTTTTATTGATTGCGGAGAATATAATGTACGTTGATTTAGCCGTGTTGATTGTTAGCAAATTATTTTGGAAATAAGCATTAAGTTTATTTAAATCATTTTGAGCAGATTCCACTATAGCATGAACGTCGCTGCCGAAGTAGAACAAGCACGTGTCGTCCGCATATAGCGTAAGCTGTCCCCTCAATCCGATTTCGTGTATATCATTGATATATATTAAGAATAGAAGGGGCCCTAAAACAGATCCTTGGGGGACGCCACATGTTACGGGTTTCAAAGAGCTTTGGTTTTGTTCAATTTTCACAACTTGTAAACGGTTTTCTAGATATGTTTTGAACATATCAAGGGCAGCTCCATTGATACGAATATTTTTGAGCTTTTCTATCAAGATATTGTGACTAATTGTATCGAACGCCTTTTTAAGGTCTATAAAGACACCCAACACCATTTGTTTTTGGTCTATACTAGTTTTGATTTTGGTAACCAGGTCAATAGTTGCTGATAGTGTATTGGACTTTGGACGAAATCCATACTGTCCCTCATATAGGTAATCAATGGACGTTAGGTGGGCGTTCAGTCTATCATATATAATTTTTTCGAATATCTTAGACATGACGGGTAGTACCGATATTGGACGATAGTTTCCTGGATCAGTCTTAGGTCCTGATTTGTAGATGGGACTAACCTTCGCTATTTTAAGAGAATCAGGAAAGGCCCCTTTATGTAGGCATTTGTTTATACAATTCTTTAGCCCCGGTATTAAAATTGTCTTGAGGCATTTCAATATTTTGGCTGTGACTCCGTCAATACCAGAACTTGTATTGGGGTTAAGCCCATCTATGATTTTACATAGTTCAGTTTATATTTGCCAAACACGCTACTCGTCAACTTAATCAAGTACAGTCATTAGCAATAGAAGTACACTAGTTTATTTTCTTTACATGCGTAAAATAATAAATAAATCACAATCAATACATCTATTTGATGAATTACTAATTTGACGTATGACAGACTTGACCATAGTCGTTATATTCGAATGCCTCTATGAATGTTCGTTCTTAAGGTGATTCAGCTAAGTAACGATGCGTCAGTAGATGGCGTTACTTCTGAAGTTTCGTATTTTTTCCAATTATTCGTTTAGTGTTAAGTTCTGACCCCAATCAAATATTAGTTGGCGAAATCTTGCATACATTATCTTTAAGTTAAGCCACAACTTTGAAGTATTTAACAGATATCATATTGAAAACGTGCATCAAAAGTTGGTGTCTATTCAATTTGTGTACAAACACGAAGTTGTCACACACACATGTCAACTAGGTTAGAACTAAATGGCGCATTTGAATTTGACATATGACAGACTTGACCATAGTCGAGAAATTCAGGCATTCAATATCAACGCTGTCGAAACATTGGGTATATTATAAAAAAGTTTATAGTACTTAATAATTATATAATATACTTGGCTATATTCAGCTATTTGTACCAAAATCCAATGTTAAAATAATACATAAATGTAACAACCTTAAACCAATAAATAGGTTGACAGAATGCAAAAGTAAGGAAAACATAGGTTTTCCTTAAGCGCTCTCGAATTCATGACATTAATTCTACGTAAGTGTTTTACACTATACTGTCGTTGGGTAGAATGACGGCTGCAGTACTAATCTGAATGCTACGTACGTCACTACAAGTTGCTCCCGTATAAGTATCAAAAAGTAGCAATAAAAAAAGATGGCACGAACTTGACTGTGTCAATTGGTAATCAATGCAACGCATGAGTCGCCCATTACACATTTATATTGCAATCAAAACATATTTAACAACCTGTGTCACAGAAATTTTTAGAATCGAAGATGAACCTACTAGTAAAAATTATACCAGTAAGTAGTTTTGAAAACAATTATAGAGATTCTTTAAATATTGTGTTACAAATTAGACATTTTAATGTCTTATGGTGTTACGACATTATGATGTTAGGTACGACTGTTGGGAAAACATTGATTTCACAAAAATACTTATATTGGACTTTATCCTGACGTCTGCAGTTCCACTGGATGTTGACTCCGTGAAAACCAATACTTACCAATACCAATACTCCAGAAGATCACATGTGTAGATGAAATTAAACACCCTGTGTCAAGTCATCAAGCATAAAAAACAGTGTGACGTTTACTGACTGGCTACAAAATTTAAATTGTGATCACTGGTTATTACCAAACCTATTAACTTCTAAAAATCGTTAACAAAATCAAGAATACGTTGTATCAATCGAAACTGAACACGGGTGAGCCAACCAGATGCCTGTGCTGGCTTGTATTGGCAGTGTAATGTCGGAGGGATTGGTTGTGATGAGACCCATAAGCCTGGAAGCCTGGCTTGCTGTAGGGATGTAATGCGATTTTCCACTAGATTCTGTATTTTAGAGAGGGATGTCATGGCTTCCATTAGTCTTGACATCATGGTTTCCATATTTTTTACTCTGGATTGTATATCTATGAGTAATGTAAGAGTTTGTGTTTCTTCTGCTGGTGATTTTGCAGGGGAGGGTTCTCTTTGCCCTCCTCTGAGTCTCTTTATCTCCTGCCATTGGTGTTGGTCAACTTTCATTTTAAAATAAGTACATAAGTAGGTAATCAATCAAATCACTATGTTCTAATAACTTCTAAAAAACTAACCAACAACGTTTTTAACACACACATATAATATTCACTAGCATCGGTAAACAAAATGCCTTGAAAAAATAACTTGAACTTGTAAAAATAGCCATCAAAGAATCCTGACTATCTTGAATGTAGGAAAAGATGTCGTAAAGTAACTATTAATTGTTTGACAGTCCAGCCTCATGTGGGTCGGCTCAACACTACGCCACGATGTGGGCTTATATCATAGCAGCGGCGCGCGGCGACTCTCGCGGCTCTGTTCATAAACGCTCCAGTGCCAACACTACGGACGACCACATCTATGCGTAAGTTGTCTTACCTAAGCGAATGAAAAGATGTGGTATTGAGTTAAGCTAACAGTGGCCCCGATCCCTGCAGACACCTCCTAATTTTACTTTAAGTTATACCTGTCATTTTGAATAATTGAATGACTAACCCGGTCGAACCAAAAAGGTATCTCGCTGGTATGCAAACCGTTTGACGTGTGCTGTCAACATAATTCTGGCGGGTTATTGGCCAATATACAATTTTTAGACGGTTGTTTTAGATTTGTGCTTAAAATTGACATGTGTTTCATAAATTTTATGCTTGTCGATTACCCCTCCCTTTCCATTTTGGCGGATAAGAAAATGACAGATATAACCTAAAATAAAATTAGATGGTGTTTACAGGAATTAGCACCAGTATCTAACTGCTTATACTAAATATTTCATATACTCTTATTACGTAGGTTAAGTTAGTACTTACAGTTTGTGCGTGAAATAAACCTGTTACTTAGGTAGTTCAGTTGTTAGTCCAGCCACGGAACTAGTCCAACTTTACGATATAATAAACGTTTTACCTGTTTCTATAATTTTATATTTTTTTAAGTTAAATATTTCAGACTAGGATCCAACATAAATAAATACAAGAGAATTATGAAAAACCCACATGAATGCATTTAAATCTAAACTAAAAAAACATTGTTTATTAGCTATTATCGTCCCCAAAATTGTTTACAGTGCAAATCAACGGAATATAAACTTACAACAAGAAAATACATTATTAGGTTAGTTATGCTGTGTCTGAAGCATTTCAAAATAAAATGAATAGGTATGTCAACCTTGCTACAAATATCTATTAAAGTCATATTTTTGTACTCTTGCTTTCGAAGCTGATCAATAGAAAATATGTAAAACTTACCCATACACCCACCTCTGGGTGAAGCCAGTGGTGCAAGGGTCGCGAGGGATGATTGTCAAAATGATGTAAGAAGTATCTATATGAAAAGAGATGCACAATTACTATTGACTTAAACTGAAATAATGTAAGCACAAAGACATATTTTTACGTGTTCATATTTAAATAAAATCTTAAATTGATCAGAAGGGGGCGACACTTGAGCAAGTACTTATACAGAACTACTGCTACTAATTGGTATTAACAAATACTTAGTTTGATGCTTTGTACCAGTCGCACTACTGTTACCGAGAAGTTATACTAGTTCGGTAACTATTTAAATAGTTATTAACATATATTAACTAGATATAACGTGTCATTCAATCACCAGCGTAAGTTCCAAATTAGGCTGAGAATAACATACATTTATTTCTAGCCATACTTGTAGTCCGTGAGCCACTGCTTGCCTACGTCATTATGACATCACTATGAGAATCCTATCAGTTGTGAAAAATCAAATGATTTACGTCATCGAAAGCTTAATTTACGTACGACGTTATAATACGAGTTCCCTTGTTCTTAAGTAAAAATATTACCTACTTATTACCATATAGGTTATCATCTGCCTAGCATTATCCCGTTTTGCACAGGGTCCTCTTACCTAACCTGATTTGCTAGGTCCGGATTTTTACATGAGCGACTGCACTTTACATAATCTGGGTTTCCTCTCGATGTTTTCCTTGATAATTTATGATCCAAACATGAAATTGAAAACAAATTCGAAATCATTAGTTAGGTCCGTGTTGAGATTCGAACCTGCGACCTCTCAATGAGAGTCAAGCACTCTTCCAACTGGTCAACCACGGCTCTGTTTTCTTAAAACGCTTTACAATAGGTACTAGGAAAACAGAAAATCGGCATTTAACTTTCCTTTAATAATGTTGTATGTTATTTTCTATACAGATACAGAGATGGGAAAGTATTTACACTATCAAGCAGCGGGGCTCCAATACCCGGGCCTTCAGGTCTGTCGTCACAAGGCACCAAGACACAAAACAATCCATTTACCAAAAAATTCTCGCCCTCACCACGCCGGCGACCTGATGACAACGACGCTGCACTTGAGGAAGCTATTCAACCCTACGATGAGGTAAAGTTGTCTGTCATTTACCGGACTCCACAATCAGTGATGTGCCGTTCCCGGGGATGTTCCCGTTGTAAAAACGCTTTGGGTCGTTACTATTAAATTTCAAATTGTTATTTCTTGTGCTCAAAATTCAAATTCAAAAATATCTTTATTCAGTAGGTAACATAGTTACACTTTGAATCGTCAATTTGTACATAACGAACGTCTCATCCGCCTAAAACTACTGCAGCTTCTCACAATCTATATAACCGGGGAAAAGAAGCTGCAAGAAAAACCTTGGCACAGGACCCTAGACATTATTTTTAAAAAAATAAATAGACATAAAATATGATGTTTAATCATATTGGGTAATTTAGCTGCCTAATATCAGTTCTCAGACAGTTAATCCCATGCATTCATATCTTCTAAATAATCTCTAACCTTATAATAACCTTTTTTGCAAAATTTCCGTTTAACTACTATCTTAAAACAGTTGAAAGGCAAATTCTGAATGTCAATTGGAATCTTATTGTAAAAACGTGTACATTGCCCCTTAAAAGATTCAGTGATCTTACTCTGATCTTATCTGCCTAAAGGTTACTCTTTTTACATAAGTTATACGCGTTTTTGCTGTCAGGTATGTTCCCATAGCGGGAACATTGCCGGTAATGGCGCACCAATGTCCACAATAATAATAAACAGGAGCATAAACACAAGCATGACAAAGCACAAAATAATATATAAGTAACTTATGTTTTTACCAAAATGATTTTACTGAAATAATATGGAGAGTTTTGTTTTTGACCGCTTTGTATATACCTATGTATGTACAGACATACACAAATAAATAATAAGAAATAAGTGCATGTACCTGTGTAGGTCTGTATTTACACAGGTACATATACTTATTTCTTATTATTATACAAGTACATATACTTATAGCCGTATGTACGTTAGTCGCCACCTAACTTCGAAACCACACTAAATTCAGTGGACAAGTTCAAGTTAAGGTTGAAGGCGCCCTTTAGAGGACATAAGCTGATTGAAAAGAAAAGGCCATTACCACATTTGGAATATGTACCATACGACTAGCATGTACCCACGGGTTTGCTTTCAGGTTTTACGTTTCATCGATAATATCTCAGACGTGATCCAAATAGCTTTTAGCTTCAAACTTTTCCTTAAAATACACCATGTCTCAATATTAAATAAGACACCAAACTAATATAAATAAAAATAGTTTAAATAATAATTTAAAATTAATAATATACCTCCGCCACAAATATTCTAGTAAGTAAGCAAACTTTTTCGTGGAGGGGATTTTTTTGTTCGTTTTAATTTAATTTTTATGTTATCCTCAAACTAAGCGAATATGTATACGTTTATCCACTTTCTAAGAAATGGTTATAAAGAAAACGATAGCGAAAATATACCTAATCATTTCGAAAGTAAGGTACAATAAGTACTCGAATAACATACATGGTGGATCATATCTCCTAAACGGGGTGCTTCTGCTAACCAATGAACCCTTTTTAGTTTGTTCAACAAGTTGCAAAAGTTGTTCCCCCCTCTTCTCACTCCAGCTCGACTCCTAGACGTGGGGACTTTTAGTATATTAACTTTCTAAACACCCTGAATACATTTCCGAATGAATCGCTTAGGTCTTTTTTCACGCATTCTACATTAACCCCTTTATTTGACGGACTATTCATCTAGTTTTTCGTTTTAAATATCAACGTTTGGGGCGCACTGTATATTTTTGCAATCCATACAACAATGTAACGATAAATGATATAACCAGGCATGTATAGTTAGGGGTAGATACGAATGTGGTGTCGTGGTGGCGTATCATCAATTTATTATCTTTTAAAGGGGGCAATTAAGCGTATTACGTTCAGCGGCGGTGGTCGGGCAATCAGTATTTACAACGGAAGCTACGACGACGGGGCGTCATAAACGTGACATTGGGAAGTCGACTGTTGTGCGCTCTTCATGACCCATTGTTTCGATGATACTGCCTTGGACACGCACAGACTATCTATCAATTTGGGGCCTACCGGTCATTCCTGCTCCGTCCGCGAACGGACGCTGGAACTTCAATTATTATTATAATACAACAGTAAAACTACTCAAAACATTTTAAAATTCGAAACATTTTGAAATTTGAACACGATAGATAGTGTGACAACCGCTGTCAAAGTAATTGAGCTCTTACAGACTACTTCACTTATATTTATATACCCATGTTAAATAAAATTCCTTTAATTGAAGTTCGTGTTAACTCTTCGTGACCCAACCTTCTAACAATTACTTAGATACCGATCTGCATTGTTTGTCGACGACTCTTAATGACAATTTTGAAGACTCTGGTGACAATAGTCAGAGAAGAAGGTGCGATGGAATAATAGTTGTGTAGTGAGTGAAATTTGTAGTCAGTGCAAAGTAAAATGAGTCCTGTTTACACAATACATAAATTACATCTCAGAAATAGTATGGGACCGGTAAGTGAATATTATTCAGTGATGCAAGTTAATTTAATCAAACTTAATTGGTTTTTGTTTACAATGTAATAAAAATGGGCCAAATGTGGTACGGTACGGACAACGTACTAAAACAAATAAAACAAGTTTAGTTGTGTTTTGCATTATAGGTACTATAATACATACTTCTACTAGGATCATCCCCATTTTCGTACCGATTTTAATTGAACCAGTGTTAATAATGTTTTTTTTTATATTTATGAATATGTAAAAATCTCTGAATTAAAACTACCAAATAATAAACAGCATTTGTAGTGCAATCACTTCCGCATAAACAAACAACAAAGTAAGAAAAATAGATTATGATACGTATAAAATGATACACATCATTAAAACACCAACATCATGATGTTTGGTGACATCATTCTCAGGTCTCAAGAAAGATTGTGCAAAGGCTTGAAAAAACACTTTTTCTACTAATAATAACTAAATGTCACGTCAAATTATATTACCTATTCATCATCATCACCAGCCCATTAACGTCCCCACTGCTGGGGCACGGGCCTTCCCTATGGATGGATAGGGAGATCGGGCCTTAAACCACCACGCGCGCCCAGTGCGGATTGGTGGTTATTAACGACTGCTAATGCAGCCGAGACCAACGGCTTAACGTGCCTTCCGAAGCACGGAGGAGCTCGAGATGAAAACTTTTTTTTTGTGGTTACCCATCCTATGACCGGCCTTTGCGAAAGTTGCTTAACTTCAACAATCGCAGACCCAGCGCGTTTACCGCTGCGCCACCGAGCTCCTCCGAGATATTACCTATTATGACCGACTATTTAATTTATTACTTTACGAAAAAATACAAATATGGTATTATGATGTTTCCCGTAGCTCTTTCTTTTACTGCAATTATTTTAAAAAATGATTTTTATTTTACACATATTTTTTATCTTCAGAAATTCAATCCGCCTGGCCGTTGCTTTTATTTTATTCTTTGTAGTATAGTAAGTATTCTCTCAGTAGTCTGTGTAACCCTCTATAGTCTATAGGTACAAGTATGTCATAAAGTCACGTTTCAGGGAAATAAGTTTTTCGTTGTATGCTTTTACTGAGGTCTTGCTGCGCGGAACCAACTCCAACTTTACTGTTTTTTTTTTATTATTTGTTCGTAAAAGGACATATTTTGCAAAGTGTAATCAATAATTTCTCGTAATTAACAAAATCGGAAGGAAATTTCGATTAAATTAACGAAGTACTAGCAGCGGATCGTTGTCATACTACCTAATATCCACCAATGTGAAAATGGTGCAATTAACTAAACATTAATTAGGCTCGCGTCCAGTGGCCCAATGACAACACACCGTCCTCACTAATGAGCCAGCCATTTCAATTGCTTGTTTAACATTGAGTATAAATGTAAAATTGGTTTATTTTTACGGATACGTGAAGTGATGTGACGTTCCGTTCGGATAATTAAAAGGCGCAAAGGATATATAAAAATAACTTTATTAGGCAAGTACCTAATCTTTAGGCAGATAAGATCAGTGTACTGGAAAGAACAATTTGGAAAAGAAAAGCAGCCAGTGTCCTTACTATTAAACAGTTGTTATAACATGAACATTCCCACTTTGGGAACATTCCTGGGAACGGCACATCACTGGACGTGTGTTCTTGTACATTTTATTGGAACTTACATTTATCCACATCGCCTCCTGCCCTTATAATGATTTTTGTATAAAGTCATCCCTCTTCCATCCAACAAATTACTCAGATCGATAATTAAACTTTTCAGAACTCAACCTTTTTCGTTAGACGAAGTTACGGGAAAGAACAATGAAGATAAATTGTTTGTAAATATTTGATTTTTTCTTTTTCACAGATTTGTGCGATTCGTCGTAAAGTTAATTAGTTATATCATACGAAACTATTTACACGAAGTTCTTAATTCACAACTATACCATTTTGACACTAGTCTACTGTCTAAAATATTCACTTCTTAATAACTAATTATATGTATGAATTATGTGCGAAATACATGTTACATCTTCTTTATCACACTTTTTTTATCTAAGCAATTTCTTTACGAAACGTTTTATGAAGTGGATCTTACACATAAAAGGGCTGGCTGATACTGAGTCGATTTATTGTTGAGTTGTAGTGAAACAATTCAGCACCTAGTATCAGGTATCGAGTGCTCCCAAGAGATAAATGCAAAACACGTCGACAAGCCCAGGCTAAAATATTGCTTGGCAGGTTGATGACGCGCATTCGCCTGACGTACCTACTCTTACAAATATCCCTGTTGCGTACTTCGAAGGCCTTCTCTGGATTTTAAACACCGTAATTTTTTATTTTTGTCACACGCCGCAAGCAGAACTAATTGAATAAATTATGCACTAAAACGTACTTAAAACAATTTCGAAATATTGTCAATGACACCATAGGTTGCAGCAGTTACCTGTTTTAAATTCATTCCTCATCCACTAACAGCTACTTACCCGTTTCATACCCATGTAGGCAACGGCATTGGTAATAGATTATAAATGTTGACAGAAGTATATTAAAAAGCAAATGCGAATTTGAAAAACTAAAGGTGTGCAGCTGCTAGCTAACTCACAATGTTGTACAGGCTGTCTATTTCGGGATTTTACATACAAACCACAATTCCTTAAAACGCCAACGTCAAAAATATAATATTTTTTATCTTCTTCAATTGAGCTGAGAAACCATAAAAAACCTGGTGCGCTTTTGTAATATAAAATCGTTAAGGTTTACCTACCATAGCAAACCCGTTGTCTATTAATCTTCGCCCAACGCATAAAAGATAAGATGCACATTGTACTCATAAGTATATATGTATTATTTTGACGATCATTTGATGATTATGTTAGTTTATGGGTTGCGGTCGCTATAAAGCATCTAGATACGGCTGTCGTTATTCATTTCAACCTACTAGAGCTTTTGAGCTGTAAACGACGGACAAACGAAATATTATTATAACATTGCTACCCGCGTTATTACAAAAAACTATACTCTTAACTTACATATTTTAACATTTATTAAGTACTTACTTAGGTACTTCATAGACGTACTATTAGGATGCCAGCGTAAGTTCCAGTGAGCAGTGTTAGCACCGTTAATAGAGTACATAGATACTTTTCTTTATAAAATTTGTTAATTCTTCAGGTCTATCTTCAGGTTGACAGGTAAGTAATCGTTTCTATAAAAACCCGGACCTGTCAAATCTTCAGGTTAGTTAAGCGGACTATGTGAAAAACGGGATGATTAGGGAGATTTATACATCAGGTAGATGGAATGAAATTGTATGAATATAAGTAACTAATATACATGGCCTAGAAGAGGTTCACGTTCAAAATGAAAACTTAAATAGAGGGCCTCATTGGCTAGTAGAAACACCCTATGCGATGCATGTTCAGCGATTATATATGGTTTAGAGGATATGACCCATTTTGTACCTTTTTCTAGATTTACTATCTTACTTTCATTATTTTACTATTTCTTTCTTAATAATTATTTCATTTTACTTCATACCTATTCTTAAGGAAGTGGACCACTAGCTGAAAAAATAAAAACAGTCGAATCAAAGATAAAAACAACGTTATTGAAAGTCAAATTGAGAGTTCGCCCAAAATTGTTACAGTTGTTAAAACTCCGCCGAAGAATAATAAACACATGCTGTTGTCATGGACCCTGAAAGTGTTTCTGATAACTATTCCATTTAACAGGCTTTTAGAAACATCCTCATAAACGTACCTTTAATAGGAGCAAAACACGCAGTAACTGGCCCTCAAACATTGCAAGATGGACTGATTTGAAGGAAAATTAGACATTTTCATACATTGTAGTAGTTCCTCTTAACTATGGTGTGTACATTCTACATCTTAAATTTTTTCACGTTCGAGCACTTAAAGTAAGCGTAAGCACTTACGCAACTGTTAAATACGAATAACAATACGAAGTGATAGTGGAGTTGTCTTCGGACCGTTGCCACTACCCTGTTAGCGATTATGAGTATTCAACTGTTTTCCTAATATACCAAGGCTCCAGCCACGACACAAGGTCTGCGACTTATTTGCGGTAACTTTTACGTCGATTGATTTATATTAAATACCTAATACCGCAAACTTGTGTTGACACCTTGAATGTATGATGGGGCATGGGTATTAGAAATGTAAAATTTTAGGTATCTATATTATGATGAATAATACAAGCTGTTACCACTTTAACCGACCTTAAACGCTTTAAAAAATACATGTTAATTAATAAAAATATTACCAGATATGCGGCCTAAAACGGCTTCAGTGGCCCAGTGGTTTGAGCGTTGAGCTCACGATCCGGAGGTCTCAGTACAAATCCCGGTGGGGACATATCACAAAAATCATTTTGTGATCCCTAGTTTGGTTAGGACATTACAGGCTAACTGCACCTGATTGTCCGAAAGTAAGATGATCTGTGCTTCGGAAGACACGTTAAGCCGTTGGTCCCGGTTACTACTTACTGATGTAGGTAAGTTAGTAGTCGTTACATGAGCCATGTCAGGGGCCTTTGGCGGCTCAATAGTAACCCTGACACCAGGGTACATGGGGTTGGTAATCCACCTCACAACCCTCACACGACAAAAGAAAACCAGATATGCAGCAACAAAACTGTTGAAAATTAATTAATACATTTTAACAGGTTGTAAGTGAAGTCGATCCTGGAAATTGGGTGCAGCGCCACTTCTCCCGACTCACACGAAACCTCCGTTGCCGGCTAAGTGGCGAAGGACGCGTTAAGCCACCAGATCTTTTTCTAAACAAATTCTCGGCACAAACATTCTCTGACCCCGAGGAACCTCTTTACCAAGCCAAGAGGTCTAAAATTCTATGCGGATTGAAGCTTGCTTTCGACCCGACATTGCCGGCTCATTATCACGTAAGTATTGAAATATTTTCTCCGAGAAATCTTTAGCGTTTTTAGTTGCGCAAATTTGCAAAAAATATTCCCTACAAATATACAATTTACATTATCATCAACAAAATTTAGGCGCCGCAGGTTAACTAGTAATTACTTGAGCAAATCGTCCACATCCACGATGCCTGTGGCCAGGTAATATAATTGCGTGATACATGACGATCTATGATGGAATAGTGCAAATGGCGGAAATAGGGAAAACTGGGTCATTACTCAACAGAGTAAAAATAGGGGAATATTGTTTAGCAAACTAAAATAATTGAATGTATTTTCGTACTTTAAGTTATTTTCGTACTTTAAGTTAGAAAAGAGGACTTTCTTATAATGGAATGTAAAATCGTGTATTCCTTAATAGCAGCAGCTTTTTATACAGCAAATGTAAAATAGGTACCTAATAAACTATGATCCACGCAAATGCCAAAAGTAGCAACATGTCATTAAGTATATGGATATTTGACGCCCGATTACGTGCGTGAATTTGTGTACTTACAATATTTATTCTTATTATTAACAGTGGCTAGCAGTGGTGTCTCTTGCTATCCTGTACAACGTGGTATTCGTGATTGGCCGTGCTGTCTTTTGGGAGTTGGATAACCTTACGATTATTTGGTTCATTTTGGACTACCTTTGTGACGCCATCTATCTTATTGACACAGTTATTCACGTCCATGAAGGTGAGAGTACCATTGTTAATCCTAAAAATCGGTGGTCCTTGACAGACTGCACTGTGTTTACCAGACATTAAGTTTCGCAATGGTAGTGACAATAACATTTTTAAACCGCCGCCGATCGTTAAAGTGGCGACGCCAGTGTAAACTATGAAGTATCGTCGGTTACATATACTCAAGATGTTGTTACATTCAAAACGTGTACCTAAACAAATCTTACGCTGAGCGATTTTGCTAAGCGATATTGTGGCCATGACTGGAAACTGCGTTCAACCCGCATGAAATGCGAATTGAATGATTTTCACTAAACTTGTTATCGTTTGCAAATCTAAATACCTGCTTTGCACAATGGAGAAGCCTTGGTGTTAGAATACGTGATATACTTATGTGATCATGGCGCACCCATTAGTTACATAGTAATATTACCAAATCTAACTTTATCTGGTCATAAAATAAGCCATGGTTATGATCAGAAAAACGTCTTATCTCAGTCTACCCATAACTAAACAGTTGAATGACCGTATCTTGAAGAAATATTTTTGTAATATATTTGTTATAAGCTTTTATTTAACATGCAATATTTATGTGTTTGTTTAGGTTTAGTCTTGCAAGCTGAATTGGAATAACTTCCTCTTATTCGACGAAGTTCACGAATGAAATCAGTTCCGATGGCAATGCATTTTTTATGATACCTTAGCAGTATGATACCCAAGCTTGGCTTAACGGGAACTGCTCTATGGTTAATAGCGCAGACATGAAATTTTACGTAGGCATTCAATCGTGGTAGACCGTTCTAAACGTAATAACAAATACAACATAAAATAAAACAATATAAAAGCTTGTTATTAAAAAGATATGAAGATTTTCACTTCTCCAAAATTTAAGTACGATGATTACATTATTTTGATTGTTATCAGTTTAATTAAGATTATAATGGCTTGCTATAATAAATTCGGACCGAAACGTGGCAAAAGTTCACCTGAATTAGAGTTATTTGAACAGA
Organism: Pectinophora gossypiella; assembly: GCF_024362695.1. Classification (NCBI taxonomy): domain Eukaryota; kingdom Metazoa; phylum Arthropoda; class Insecta; order Lepidoptera; family Gelechiidae; genus Pectinophora; species Pectinophora gossypiella. Next base: position 14,242,338 of record NC_065433.1, read on the forward strand.
AACAGCGTCATCTATTGACATGCCCCGTACCGACCTTGCCGCGTCGGTTGTTTATGGTCAACTTTATGACGTTTTATGATCGATGCAAGTCTTCAGAATCGATATAATTCACGACAAAGTAAGCTACAGGTATTGCTTTCGAAGTGAACTCACAAATCAACAATTTGACACCCACACACTGGGCCGCGCCTTGCGTCATCAAATTTAGCTAACGTGTGGACAAACATTCGACCCTGCCTAGTTGCTTTTTCCGTACAAACATTGCACTGCGACTTTGTATATTACGTGATCGTCAACTTGTGATCGATCATCCTTTCATTCTTAACGAAAGTACTTGAAACTCGCCGCAATCCATTAAAGCCAGTGGAAAATTTCTGCTTTTCCTTTAAAAAAAATATATTATACCTACTTAAAAAACTTTTTGCTGATTATTACCACTAGAAGTATTTAACAAACATTAATTAGATGCATTTCTTAACAGTGTCGTTGTTGTTATCGCATTTTTTTACGACAATAAATGCCAACTGTACGTATAATTATTACTTTATGTTTGTCGCGAGTAAAACATGATATTATATTTAATAATATTACTTGTAAACAATATAATATAAACATTTGAGTTAAATATCTAATTTATTCAACTGCCTACATTTTGCAGGTTATTTGGAGCAAGGTTTGATGGTAAAGGACTCAAAGATGCTCAGACGCCACTATCTCAAGTCGGATTCATGGAGATATGATCTAATATCCTTAATACCAACCGATATTGCTTATTATTGGTGGAGACCCGGATCTTGTGACTATGTTAGTATCACTTTGCAGCCATTAAATAATTAGTTCACCACACCTTAATTTACATATTAACCTCAATAATGATTTCAGTCCATGATAATCAATAGAACAAAAACTTGGTCAAGCAGACACATTCTTTAACTTTGTTATTACTGTAGTGTCAATATTGGTTGTGTTCCAGAATCGTTTGCCGTGCCCTGTTATTGTACGACTCAATCGACTATTTCGCTTGCCTCGAATGTGGGAGTGGTTCGACCGCACTGAGACAGCCACTAGTTACCCAAATGCCTTCAGGATATGCAAGGTCAGAGTTAGTTTAATTTAAATACTTACATTTTAAAAACTTATATTTAAAAAATACTGATAAAGTTATCGTAGATACTAAAATATTGCTAAATATTTCCAGAGTTTATCGATGTATATCTTTGCAGGTCGTTATGGCGATATTGGTACTTATACACTGGAATGCCTGCCTATATTTCGCTATAAGTTACGCGATAGGCTTTGGCACCGATAATTGGGTTTACAATCTGACTGGCGCCCGGAACGAGTCACTGGCGCATCAATATATTTACAGCTTTTACTGGTCCACTTTAACTCTTACTACCATCGGGGAAACTCCACAACCGGAAATTGATGCCGAATACTTATTCGTTGTAGCGGACTTTTTAGCTGGTGTTCTGATTTTTGCCACAATCGTGGGAAATATCGGATCTATGATTTCAAACATGAATGTGGCTAGAGTTGAATTTCAAAATAAAATGGATGGTGTCAAACAATATATGGCTTTCAGAAAAGTTAGTGGAGAATTGGAAGCCCGAGTAATTAGGTGGTTCGCTTATACTTGGGCTCAAAGTGGTGCATTAGACGAGGAGAACGTTTTATCTTCTCTCCCCGATAAATTAAAGGCAGAAATAGCTATACGAGTACACTTAGAAACACTGCGAAAAGTGAGAATATTCCAAGACTGCGAACCAGGGCTTTTGGAAGCTTTAGTTTTGAAATTGAGGCTTCAAGTATTCAGTCCGGGAGATTATATTTGCAGGAAAGGCGACGTGGGTAAAGAAATGTATATAGTAAAGAGAGGAAGACTTCAGGTTGTTGCTGATGACGGTAAAACCGTTTTAGCTACTCTAAGTGCAGGATCAGTATTTGGCGAAGTAAGTGTTTTGGAAATCGCTGGTAATCGTACTGGTAACCGGAGAACTGCTAATGTGCGCGCTTTGGGCTACTCGGACTTATTTTGCCTGGCAAAAAGGGATCTGTGGGAGGCTCTGGCTGATTACCCTGATGCTAGAGCTACGCTTACTGAGCGCGGGTGTCAATTGTTAAGGAAGGTATATACTTACTCTATAATAAATCTATGATAAATAAATATGAATCATCCAGTTAATATATAAAAAAATATTTCATTGGTTGCACTAAATTAATGGCCCCTTAATTAAATAATGCTTGAAGCTTATTTTTTTCTTTTTTTTTATAAAGTCGTTTACGTTCTTATGCGAGTAATAATTTTAATAAAAGTGAAAATTAAAAATCTTTTCAAATCTGCAGGATGGTTTGTTGGATGAAACAGTATTTCAAAATGCACAAATAACGCAACAAAGCTTAGAGGAAACTGTGAACAAACTGGAAAATACCATGGAGATGTTAAACAATCGCCTTCATGGTATAATTGCGCGTTTCGGGGAGGATCAAGAGCAAATTAAGCAGAGAATCAACAAAATAGAAAATAGGTTTGTTTCATACGCGTCTAAAATAATATAAAAGTAGTTGTTCCTGCATTTGCGACTTTTAAAATGGCCTAAACAATTGCCTTTTTCAAATGCGAAGCGAAAGAATGTTTTATAGTACAAATATAAAACATACGTATTCCTGGCTTGACTAATACATTAAATCATATTTCAGAGTATTGGAAACCGATGACGAAGATACGGATTCTGATGATGTCACATCACTACAAGCATCTGAGTTAAGGAGCGACGTTGCTAGAGGATGCGAAGCTTCGGGATATAGTGACATAGCCATACCTATGTGTTCTGCCCAGGACGCCTCAATGCTCTTCCTGAGTAATCCACTGCCCGCCCGAGAACGTGGTTACTCACTCAGCGTGGAGCGAACGCCAGGTCTATTTCATTTACAACCACGGAGCAAATCACTCCGAATAAAAAGAAAAGACCATTCACAGTAGGTAAACTGTAGGTTAGACAATAAAATAATCTAAATATACACATTTTTTAACATATATTTTGTTGTGCCTAAAATTTTAATTTTCATTAGGTACTACCTTCAAAATGTAATCTAAACTGCAAAACTAAACACTTGAAAAGGATTTTATAAATTTAAAAAATTATAACAATCAATAAATGTTTTTTTATAATCGTTGGACAATATATCTTAACGCCAAAGAACTTTAAAGTATAGATTATATTCACTGAAAGATGCTAAAAGCTTTGAACTTTAGTCCCGTCCCGCGGTTACTTCTAGTGCATAGCCACTTACTATTCAATCCGTATTAAAACTAGCGCAATAAAAAGTTTTCGTGTTTATTTTAGTTACAATAGTTTCGAAAGCGGATAAAGATTACTTATGAAAATATATTCACTTGTACCTATAACACTATAAAAGACAGAATTTTAGAGAATACGTAGTTCCTTGAATATTGTAAAACTTATTCTAAAGTCACAGATAATTATATTTTTAAATCTAGAGGCATATAGTCGTATTCGTATGACTATAATTGACCGCTTAGCTTTGCTTAGTCTAGCAAAAACGTTTGGCAAGTATGACTAACTTTCCTATCACTGGAATGACTGGAATAATAATATTATAGTAATACTGAAGGTATTGACAGTTCTGGTTTATATAGAACCGACTGTCTATTTGACTTTCTAATATCCGAAGGGGAAACCACCCCAATTATAGGTTAGTGTAGTAACCAAAGTACGTAGTACAAACTGCATGACCCTGTAAGTGGTACCCGGGACCAAAGGCGTGCTTCTGAAGCACGGAAACTTATGTTACTGTTGACAATTGTTCACAAATTAGGTAATTTTTGACAATGACCAATTTTATGAAATCAAGACTTTTTCGTTTAAAAACGAATAATTTTCTTTTTTCTTGCTTAAAACACAAGTCCAAACAGCTTGAAACCCCCTCAAAATGAGTTCAATGGTTCTTATGTGATTAATGCACAATAATCCCAGCGCACAAAATATCCAAACAGAGAGCAAAATTATTCAAACACTGATGTATTGACTCACACGATGTATTTCTGCTATGAAAATAGCATTTATTTATTTTTTTCTTTTTTTTTTTTTTTTATTTCACAATCACAATTTTCTCAAAATGAGAAGATATTATTAAAAATAGTTATTGTACTGTTATTTAGTACTATTACGCAGGTTATATAATGGGACAAGTATTTGAATCCTCACCGGATAAACCTTCCCCATCAAACTGGGGATGGACTGAAAAGGATGGACAATGGAAGAGTTAGATCAGAATAATTGTGCCTGGGTTAATAACAATAAGGGTCATCATTTATATACCCAAAAACAAAGCTAACAGATGCATAGGTCTGTTATCCATGAACACCTTTTGTCCACGTTGGTAACTAGATTTACCTAATCAGTTACGAGAAAATCTTTTTTCTTTGGCTGTATTGTATGTAACTAGTAGTGGAACCAGAATTAAGCAGATTTGTTTTTCTATATTTGTAACTTTTTGTAGGTAATTGTGGAAGCAGTTTTAAACTTTTTGTAGAAACAGTTATTTTTCCATATTTGTTACTTTAACTAACTAGCCTCGCTTTTAGATGCGTCAAATAATTGAAACCTCTCTGTTAGTCACTGGCTATTTGTAATTAAAAATTATAATAAGGACTGACAGTCATAGATGATTGGTGTTGGGTCAAACGTACAATAAATAAATAAGTAATTGAGGTATCGTGAACTTCGGTAGTTATTATTTAATGGAATATGGAGAAAGCTATGGCTATACATATATTTTTTGCCAATTGAAAAGAGGTAGAATGAAGCTCATATACATGTCAGTGACATCGTAACGGATACTGAAGGGGATGATTCAGACCATGATTCTGAGTTAATATAATGTGAAATTTTCCGTCCCAAAATTCATGTCATATTTTGTGTTTTTCTAAATTATTTACAATATACTTTTGCGATGGAAAATTCTACTTAATATTAACAAAGAATAATGAGACATCGTAAAAAATACTGTGGGCGATGATTCTGACCATGATTCTTTTTCCGTTCCATACTTTTGCGACGGAAAATTCCTCTTGATATCAACTCGGAATCATAGCCTGAATCATTCCTCAAAGTTTTCATTACGATGTCACTAACACTCTGTATAATGGACGCGTATACCTTTGACGTAAAACATTGGCAATAAATGTTGACTACCTATGCAACAAATTCAGTTGCAAAGCACAGGCAATTTCAAAAAAACAGGCAGCCGTTGTTAAAGAAACCCCTCACCCAGATTGTCAACAAAATTTTGCCAATTGTCAAATTTCAAAAGCGTTTGAAGACTTTAAACGAATTATTAACCACTATGAACCGATTCAAAAACAATACGAGCAAGTAGTACCACCATAAGGTTCATCATATCCAGATTACGACATCGTATCAACAGTGGCTGCAAGTTATCTTTGATTACTTGTGGCTCTGCCCACCCCATTAGGGATTACGGGCGTGAGTTTATGTATGTTATGTATGTATGTACGAGCAAGTAGTATGTGAACTTATGTTAAGAGGAGCACATTTAATTTTGAAACTGCACACATTCGCCAGTATTAAGAGCGATTTGTACAACAATCAAGCTACATTATCAACGGCCAGAAGATGTAGACATACCCAAAAAGTTCGAGAACTTTTTATTGGCTGACTACGTAGATGATATTAGAATTTTAGTTTTGTTCAATCCTGAAATCAAAAATCAGAATCATTTATTCAACGTAATTATCATCGATAAACTTGTTGAAGGTCAATGTAACATTTTTTAATTTACGTCATTTCGCAAGGTGTAATGGCTGAGGAGAAGAAATGACAAGAAACTGCAACAGCAACACATCTTTTAAAAACCAATGAGGATATACATTACAAGTTATTTAATAACTAGAGGAACACATTCAATACCAGACATTTTTATCATTTAGGTAGTCATTAATCTTATAATAAGCTTTTTTACATAAAGTAAGCTTCACATAAGCTTTAAATTTATTTTCTGACAAATTTAAAATATTATCTGGTATTTTATTGTAAAAACGTATACATAACCCCAAAAAAGATAGACTTGTTACTAAATTGAAACTATTTACTACATGGTACTTTTAAGGTTTATCCACCTCTGTTCAATCAATTATGCAGCACTCAGACAAAAACAAAAAAAATATGCAATCCTATTTCAAAACTTATAACAAAATTCCCTTCCTGGAAACCAACGAAAATTAATGTCAATTTTGAAAAATCTGCTATAATCGCGTATAAAACGCTGCTTCTATCACTTCAGTCGCGAACTTTTTAAAAAAGCAAAATAACTAGAAATCAATTCAACAGATCAGCGGCGACATGTTGCGCGATGTGCAGGCTTAGCCCGATTGCCGTCAAAATATATTAACATTGGTTGCAATTATGCCATGAATAGATCGCCCAAATCTAACCCAACAGAAAAAAATACTTGTAGGTACTTCGATCCTTTTTTTGCTGCAAGATTTTATTAAGATATAGGGGAATTGTTAAGGAGTAATAATCATTTACAAGAATGGCATTCTAGAATAAATTGTTTTGTGGGAAATAAAAACCCATCCCTCGCAAAAATGGGACGTTCTAGTGAAGGAAACAAAAATTAAATCAACAAATTCGCCAGCTAAATGAAGGAAAAACAACAATTATGATGAAATTGACACTGAAATAAATGCATTTATAGAGCAATTAAAAAATAAAGAAATTACTATCGGACATTGTTTGGAGCTTATTGCTGCTTTTATAATTTAAAATCCCTTTCTAAACTCTAGTAGGTATCATTTGTTTGTTTATTATACTTAAATATTTTGTAAAATGTTGATTAATACAGAATGCGTCCAAAGGTCAATAAATGCTTGCTAATGTTTTGTTACGTAATAAGTAATAAATGTTGAAATATAAAATGTTTTAAAAGTGTTTGTATTTCATCTCTCACAACTAGTTACCAAACAACGAAAGAAAATTATTATTTCGTAACTGTTTCGTTACGTAAATGGAAATAATATATTATATAGGTATAGTTCTACGAAAATCGAAAAAGTAGTTCTGCTTCCACAACTAGTTACAAAACAGTGAAATAAAAATCTTCTGTCGTGACTGGTTAGATAAATCTAGTTACCAACGTGGACGGAGGGGGTTTCAGAAGGTTAATGTGTACATCGCCATCTATAGTTTTTTTGGAGAACGTCGCCTGGAAAATTCCTCATTGTACGCTATTTGTTTTGTTTTGTTTTAGAGCTCAAAGGGTGGCAGCACTGTTGTATCCTAAAATTCGTGATAAATGGCTATAAACTGTACTTAAGAGTGTTGTAAACCTTCTGAAATATGAGTTACGAAAAAGATCCGTACCGGTGGATTATTATGAAAATGTATAAAATGTAAAATCGGGAAAAATATTTTGCTGTCCACCTGTGACGGCAAACGCTACTAAAATTGTCAGGCCACTAAGAACTGTTGCTTTATAATTTGATGTACTTATAAATCTATCTCGTCTGAAAATATTTGAGATGCCAAATTTAAGTATTTTGCTGAATATTATTAACAGTATAAGTTGAATTATAATAAAAATAAAATTATTGTTACATGAATGGTAATATTTTAAAGTGTAGTAAAAGTTGATCTACTTTTATTATGGAAAAAATCTCAACAACTGGATACATTTTTTTAATGTAGAAATTATTTTGAAACCGATAGCGTTCGTATATGCTACATTTTTTTTGATTTATAGTTTAATATTAAAAGATGCTGTTTGTAAATAGATATGTATGTATAATATACTTATACTTAGGTACTTACCCCTGTTCGACACCTTTACATTCAGTACCAATCGGTATTTATGTTTAGAAGCAAATATTTTTAGAAATGTTTTAAATATCAGTGTAAATTGTAAATGTACTTATAGATATTTTAGAATACGTTTAGGTATCTTACCATAAAAAAATCATGTGTGTAGATAATATGGTATGGTACGTGATGGTTCAAAATGATGAAATGATGTTACTCAAAATATGTCAAAACTTGGTTTTTGTAAATAAATATTTAAAAAAATGTAATAATGGTTTAATATTTATCCCTTATGATTTTTTGTTTGTACATACATGTTTTATTATTTGATACATCAATGTATTTAACTTGAGATATTACAAGTTACAGCGACAATACATTATTCGAAAAATTTACAGGTAAACTTAAAAGCGTTTTAACATCGAAATCATACGACATTGAACAGTTAAAATACATTTATACAAAGCTAATTTATACTTTGACAACGTTCATATCTAATGGTGCGTACAAACTTTAGCAATAACTAGTTACATTACAGAATATCCTGTAACTACAAGTAGCGTGTACCTACCAGGGATTAGCATCAGCATCCGCAATTGCAAAGCTTCTGCATGGATTTGAATATCTGCATTATCATTTATTGATGCAGATGCAATGTAGGTATCATTCATCAAGCAAAAATGTTATCATCAATAACACGTAGATTTGTAGCGTCACCATAGTCAATAATTTATTTCTACACCCACATAAGGTTGTTTTTATTTTTGGTCCGCATTCGCTTCCACGGATGCCTACAAACCGGCAACCGCAACATCACTGGTAAATACCTAGTGTCGAAACGAACGAGTAGGTACTGCGCAATCTAACTTTAATTAATATTGCTTGTAACGTTACATTTTAACTGTTGAACCTTGTAAGCTGTATAGGTCTTATCAGCAAGAAAGAAGTTTACGATAAAACGTTCCACTGCATACGAGACCCTTATCCTACTTGCTGCACCGTTATCTGCTAACTGTTCGTCTAACACATTTACCCTAGTTACTTATAAACGGAGCCAAATATATTTGAAGCGTTTCACATTTTTCGGGAACATACCACACTTTATCAACAATTCTCTTTTAAATAGAAGTATTAAAATATTCCTGTTCCAATTTCTTCAAAGTGATTACTACTACAGGCCGTCTAAAACCGATTTACACTGTTTTAGGCGGCCTGTGATAATTATGTACTAGTGACACTAGATACATACATCACTTAGTCAGAAAACAGCTTTATAAAAAAAAAAACAATTTACCTAATTATATTGATACATGCCAAATAAAAATTCCGTCTCTCTCTCTCTATATATAAGAGCTGCGCTCTTGTCGGTGGAGTAATCGCCATTCCTCTCGGAAAAATTCCGTAGTCACCACAAAACCAAATACAAGTCCAGAATCCACAATTTTTTGCCGTTGAAACCACTAAAAACCTCTCTCGAAGTTTACTCGTATGTGTGTGTGTATAAAGCAAGTTTTTTAGTTAGTTATTTCTGTTGTCTTTGATCTAAATAAACGTGTTCAAAATTTACATATCTTCTCAAACGAATTGAATTGAATGTACGAACGTGTGCAATTTATTAAAGTTCATACCTAGAAATTTTCAATAATTATTATCACTATGAAACTTTGTATAGATTTTCTATCCTCACACAAACCTAACACTAACTTTCATCCATGTCTCGTTATAATGGACGTAAAGTGAGCTTATTTAGCCTAATGAAGATAAATGAATTGACCTTCGATAAATTCCTTCTTCAAGCGGTGGGATCCTAGCTTCCTTTGATTGATCAGGACAAACAATATGTATAACTGAATTGAATCTTGAGAGATAATTACAATACATGCTCTTGAAATATTATACTATCAATAAAACTGACGCTTACCTATCCTAATATTTATATACATACATAGATCACTACATCAACTTTATATTACAATCAGTAATTTCCATGCTATATCTTAATGCACTCAAAGTGTTAAGATGTAATATGGATATTCTAGTCTTGTTTCCCTCCAGGTTTGGTATACTACATAAAGCATTTTGAATATGGTGCTCCGTTAGATATAAGACTTGGTGAGGCTTCTTCTTTTACGCCAACTGTTGGAACAGAAAATGTTTCTCTGTATTGAATACCGATCAATAAGCGTCCATGCATTAAAGCAATAGTTATTCACCCTCAGGCCAGAACGAGAAGCGAGAGCCGGCGGCGTCGGAGGACGTGACCGCCTCGTGTCGTCTGGTGGGCGAGAAGCTGCTCGAAGGCACATACCCGGGGTTGGGGCTCGGTGAACCACCTGAAAATTGCACGTTTCTCATCATTTTTTATATTTTTTGACCAACTTCAAAAAAGAACGAGGTTATCAATGACCCGTATGTATGTAATATTGTTGGAATAACATAATATTTGTATACCTATGTCGTTAGACTATGTAGGCTTAGTCTATTTCACAAGTGTATGTAGTGTGTAATGTATGTATCTATGTTTCTACACGCACTTCTCAGAAATAACAAATGGTATTACAATAATTCTTTGTATGGAATTCGGTATGTAGAAAAGAGTTACGCTAATTCCAAAACCATTTCTAGATTTCGTTTTAATTAGCTTTATTTTTCTTATCTCTGAAAACAGCCGGATGGTGTTTATTTTAGCAATAAGTAATCGTGTATTTATTTGACCTTCATATGACCTCTAAAAGTTGTCTGTTTACCCAAATTGACGTTGCCAAATGCTATTTATAATAAATAAAATTTAACATAATCTGTGGTCATCACTAGGGTAAGGTGTGCGGTTAACAAACTTAATGAAATAACTTTAATAATAATGAGGATCACTAACCCCCATCATGTTTATTAGAACCATAAAATATACAAACATGGTTAAAGAAATGAAAAATTTACATAATGTTATTTGTATCCATCTTATTGGTCCTGAGGATTCTTAGGCACCGCCCATAGTTTGGGCACATTACCTTAACAAAATGTCAATATTAAAATTTTAATACAAACTAAGCAAAGGCAAAGGTATAATCGTCATCCCGGCTACTTTAGGATATATTTAAAAAAAAATAACAACTGCATGAAAAGCAATTCTACCTATTCAAATTATTTTTTTTATAATATCATAACATTCATTGAAAAATCTCTTTTAAAAAACTCTTAAGCGCCTTTATGTTCATCGATTAATAAATACTTATGCGAAGAATCGTTCAGTCGAAGCAGCGTTTGTCGACATAAAGTTGTTTCGCAACAATCACTTTTCGCACAATTGTTCAGTCGATATTCCATTATTCGGACAATCATTCATTCCCACAATCATTAATCGAACGTAATGTCTCCCGAAATTAAGTTACGCACCCGTATCGTCCAGCTAATGGTCGAGTACAAGTTCCATCGAAATCGGGTTAGAAATTTTCAAGTCATGGTCGAAGAACAATTAAAGAAGACGTAATTCTTATCCCAATAAAAACATTTTCATGTAAAATGTTGCCAAGACGAGATATCATTCACAATATCAAAAAGTTATAAGATCTCATGTAGAGCCAAGCTTGTACGTATTCGGGCTATCTATACAAACCCTAAGTTTACAAACTCTACATGTTAAGACTACTAGATTTATAGTCCATATTGATTGTTCATCATTTCGAAGGTGACATTGTACAAGAAAATTAAAAATACTATTGCTGGTACAAAACCCACTCTAGCTGATGTAAATTACACAAGTAATGACTTCTACAAAAAACATTAAAGCATTCGTAGAAATTCAATTAAGTAGGTACGTATTTGTAATTTTATTTACATGGACTTTATGTCGCCATCTATTGTTATACGAGCTTACAAATACACTAGGACCATAATTAACTCAGTACAGTTTAGTCGCATAGTCGAATTACTCCAGGACTTGACTGTGATACTACCACGGTACACTACTAGATGTCGCTTTTTGTATGTTAATGCAACGCAGTCTACTATACGATAATAATATGTCAAAAATCAAAATATGCAACATCTCTGATTGGTATAAAATTATTTGGTATTAATAAAATGATTAAAGAAATATCCAGTGCTAATAGTAGACAGGATGGTCCAAAAGTTTATCCAATAAAAAACCCATTTGAATTGCCTAACGAAGGTTATAAACTAGAGATTCTAAAACATTCAGGGAGTGCCGGTTGAAGTAGAGGATTGCGTCATTTTCTGGCATGTCCTTAGATGGATTCTATAAATGGATAAATGGATTCAGCATATAACATACTTAATAAAAAGTTTGAATAGGAAAAAAAGACAAGAAGCACAGCAATACTTGATGAAAATGGAAAGATTTTTTAATTCGGAGAGAGAAAATTTTGTACGTGACACTCGAGAAATTAATAGCAGTTGTTGGTCCGTAACCAAGCCACATAAGTCACACTGCCACAACCGGAAAAACCGAGAGGTCACCTATTCAGTGTAAGATATAATCGAACAGGCGGAGCGGCAGCCTCCCAGCTCGCCTTGACCGTGTGTTACTGGCTTCAGCAGTGTCGGTATGGTTTGTTGCGCCGGCGTCAGTGTTTAGTCAGTCTCTTTGTCTGGAGGTAGAGTAATATAGGACAGTTTTCGGTAATTGCTGTTTCTGTTTATAGGAAAATAATCTTACCGAATATTTAACGAAATTGTTACATTTTTTTTGCCATTTATACCTAATGTCAGAAATGTTAAAACGAATAATATTTTAAGATCAAACAAATAAAATGTTTTACAGAAAGTGATTTTTCTCAAAACTGCCCCCTTGCAAGCATACTAGGTGTATTATAGGTTTCTTAAACCAATTAAGTAATATATACAGGTTGTTAGTGACGACGGAAAAAAAACCACTTGATATTTACTCAGAATCGTGGTCTGAATTTACGATGTCATTAACACCCTGTATTATGTACCTAACATACGTAATCCATGTTTATTTATTAAGCATAGCCAATAAGTAAGTATTAAGTAGTGTATAAGTATTATATAAACGAAAATATATTCATTACTAAGTATTTAATATTAAAACTAACAGCTTCGGAGAATTTGTAAATTTACCGGATACATTCGTTAATTTTATTAGAGAGTTAGGTAAAAGTTTTCAAAAGGAAATAAATGTTAGAAGCTCAAAGTACCTAATATTACTTTTGGTGATTACTGGTTCTTAGTGCAGTCCAATTTTACACAAAATAAACGCAAAACGCGGTATAAATCTGCAGTTTTGTTAAGTTGTTTTGACTCTTAAGATAAACCTGTTGTGCTACCTGCGTAATTCCTGAAAAACTGCATAATTTTCGGTCATTTACTGTAAAAGTAAATAAATAGGTTGTAAACATTAACGAAATTTAAAAAAGGAAGTAATTGGAAAGGAAACACGTTTTATTGGTCAAACCACCCAGGTTGATGCGAAACAGTCTTGTTTTTACTTGTATCATTTATTGAAAGGAGATATATAATTAAAAAGATAAGAAAGATTGTAATATTTTATATTACCTTCAGGCCAAAAAGGGAATCTAGACACGGCTGTATCCGACGAGGTGACTATATCGTGGTGTCTACTTGGCGAGAATCCCCCAGAAGACGGTCCATACCCCGGACCAGGGCTTGGAGACCCGTCTGCAATCAAGAACAATATTTGTACTACAATGTGACATAAATGATGTTAGAACCAAATCCGACGACGTGTATTTAGAGTTAAGGAAACTAAATCATTAAGTTTGAGATCAGCTCAAATAATTTAAAGTAGAACGCTAAACATTTTTTCTCGTGACGGGACGACTGTGGTATATATACCTATGTAAAATATAAAATAAGCATCATATAAACAACCATCTCCACGCCGCTTAAAACAAATGAGTAGGTACGTGGAGAAGATATTGTAATAAAATATCAAAGTTCTGTTCAACTCACCCAAAGTCGTAACTCCTATGGGGTTGTAGCTGTTCATCGACATAGACTGTATGGGCTGCAGGGGACTTTGTAGCTGGAATTAAAACAGGCAGGCGATCTCTTAGACAAAGCAGCATTGTTTGATGTATACTCTATAGTATACTATACCGAGCCTTTATTATAAGATAATTGACGAGATTCTGCTATTATAGATTGGCCGACAAACGCCTATTATTGGTATATTATATTTATAACCATGTGCGATATGGTCATAATGGCCTTTTAGAATTTTATATAATAAAAATTCTATTGAACTATTATTAACATAGGTAGGTACCTTTTTTACTATTTAGACGACGGCGGAATATATATTTGTTACACGATAGAATAGATATACTAAACATACAAAGATCGTTCACATTAGAACAGCTATACTGTAACCGATCTACAAAACAAGAGAATGTGAAGAGTACCTAAACATACTTGAGCGAACAAGTATTTCTCTAATTAATTTGCTGTAAGTAAGTATAATTATTATAGCTTATGTATCATGTCCTAAATCTATAATTGTGATACACGACATTTGGTAGCACTACAATAACCTGTTAATCGATTTTAATGCTCCCTATTTCTAAAGTATTATTTCATAACTAGTTAAGTAATCAGAATAATGAAAAACAAAATCTGTTGTAGTAAATCGTCGATTAATACTTAACATTTATCAAATTCATTTTTATACAATAATTTTGAAAATGGTACACAGTACAAAAATATAAACAACTGTTGATACGGAAAATTTATTGAGCATTCAAAGCACCAATTTGCAAGCATGCAGTTTTATTGCGTTGTGATACGCTACTAAAAATTTAATCTGAATTTAATTACAGATATGAAATAAGCCTTACAATGTCTGGATCGCAATAACAGACAATTATTGATTACAATACAATTGAGCACGGAAAAAATGTCTTCAGATAAGCAAAAACAAACTAAAGAAAAAATATTATGGGCTTGTAAGCTTATAAACAAATCAAGACAAGGGTCAATATCAATTTTAAGGGAAGGAACAATAGCAAATATTAGATCTATTGAAAGAAATTCGAGATCAATAAAGGACCCAAACCTATTAATGAGCACCATGACAAATATTAATATGAAATACCCGATCACTTTCAAGGTAGACAAAATAAATACTGAATTAGTACCATCTGAACTTTTTTTAAATACACTTGACAACAGAAGGACTGGTAGGGTTCTGTGCAAAACTGATATGGTTCCTTGGTACATTGATAATATAGATGGGGAGAACAGTAAGGAAGCGTCCATCACTAAGCTTTTTGATTCTAGCTCCAAAAAATATGAAAAAGTGTTCAATTACCAATGGGACACAGTAAATTTCAAAATAGGGAATGTTTCCCTTTCAAGATCATTAATTTCTGTCAACCCCAACACAATAGACATCCGCAAAGAATTTATTAAACCTTCAATCCTCCAAACACTAAATCTAGACAACATGATTGAGTATGTGGATGTTACTGATTATTATTTGAACCAAGTGAGAGACATATTGAGGAACAGCAACTTAGACATAAGGAGTCTCCCCAACATATTAAATTATATAGTAAGCCAGCTGGGAAAAAAAATACAGGTTTTTACCAATTCTTAGGGGGTTAAGCCCTGACTTTGTATATATTTCCCACGCATTGCTATAACCACAGTACAGAGCATCAAATTTATTAGCTGAGTCTTCCAATTTAAAAGGCCAAAACAAAAGTATATAGTTTGATTTGTGCATCAACTTACTATATTACTGCAGAATCAATAATATACTCTATTATCAATTAAGGGAACTTGTGAATTCGTTTACTTTCCATGGATATCCCATCTCTAAAATATTACATTCAACAGATGTAAACATTACACGATTTGTAAAAGGATGTTTGGGAATAGAAATTGTGCCTGTGATTGAAAAACCATCAATAAAATTTTACCCAAAACAAAGTAAGATATTTGAGACAACCCACATGAACAAAGCAGGACTAGAATTCAGAAGATATAACGGAGAAGAAATGGTTTTCTTCAAGAGTACAACATCAAAGGGATTTTTTGTTCATAATGCAGATGCATTGTTGACAATAACAATTAACCGAACCAACCTGAAAAATCTTGCGTTAACTCTCGGGCAAATTGCAGTGTTTATGACAAAAGGATTTGACTATAGTAAAGCAACAAATATGAAATTGATGAGAAACCAAATTGCCAAATTGTTTACTGAAAAATGGTGGTTATTAGTTGGTCTAGAAGAGAGAGTGCTGAGAAATGTAAAAACCGAAACCGAGAGGAGAGAAGGTGATATTGTGATGGGAGCATTGCGATTCTCTGATTCTGTAGAGATAGAATACCCTTAGAGTGAAAGATGTATAATAAAAAATGACGTCCTCATCGGAGAAAATACAGGTCAACCCATATGTTTAGCTCCTTTTGTTGCAGAAATGGTCATTTTGGATTTCAATATTAAGACAAATGATCCCAGGCTGTATCAATATTAAATCCCAAGAGGCAATTAATTAAGGCGATCCAATATAATTTAAATATATTGGGGAATATTAAGTCAAACATTAGGATGAGCCAATTCACATCACCTTTCTACACACAATTGATAAAATATGTACCATTTTCACAACAGGACATAATTTCCGAATTCTTGAAAGGTATTTTGGCATCAAAAATTGTGACTCCAGGGCAAAATGATTTATTTGTTGCCGTATTTTACAACTTTGTATATGGGGGAAAACCGAAAAGTTCAATTATGGCATTGGAAAAAATAGCATTAGCATTTAAATAAGACAGAGGGAATAATTACCATAGCTGCAGATGGAAGCCTTTCCTGCTGGAGTGAAATGATTGTTTCAGTATCAAAAGAAATTAGAAATGAGAATGAATCAGTTAGTGCTTTATTGCCGAGTTTTGCTATAAAAAGAATATATCAATTAAAGAAAGGGATAAGGACAGACTCTATATCATGGTTGAACTCAAATTGTGAAAAATTGGATGAGGTATAAGTATATGGCTTAAACAATATTCCAAACAGCGATGTTTGAAGTGAAGAAAACATCTTCTGTACGTATCCAAAGACTGAATACACTTAAGAGACACATTACTATTGGAATTGAGGAAGACACTAGTAATGAGTTTTCAAGATATTTATTGAAGAGGAGAATAGAAGAAGGATCAGGAAGCAGCGAAAGAAAGAAGCAAAAGATAGAATATGCATCATCAGTAATATCGTAATTTAAGCATTCTTTTATTTCTCATGTCCCTGTATAAAATTGATTTCTTTACCCAATATAAATTAAATGTTCATATTAATAAATTTAAACCGCAGCAAGCATTAGGAAAATTTAAAAATGATGTAAATGTAATCATATTACTAATTTCCTTAACCTAACGTCATAGACATAATCTATCTTTCGAAAGTAGTACCAAGTCAAGTTGGAATCAGGACTTTTTTGCGATGCCGTGTTTATAATAATTGTTATGCTTTATAAGATATTTCTGTTTATAATCCCACCTGCCCCTGTAGCTGATGTGTAGTGAAGGGGTTGACTGGAACTGGAGACGACTGATGAGGCAGAGCGCTGTGAGGCGAGCACCCCGGGGGACTACGACCCATCCCGCCGCAGGCGCTAGCATACCCGAGCCCGCCCGTTGACTGTGCAAGCCACGTACTGAAACATTATTATTCTCTTCATTATTACTAGTATATACAGTACCTATAGCCACGCAAATCAATGCAAAACTACAAATGTTAAAAAAATAAACACTGGCAAAATTAAATATATTTGCCTATCATTCAAAATAATACTTATTGCACTCATCACAAACAAGAAATGGACGTTTACAAGGGTGGACTTAGGAATAATCTATACGAACAGTAGAAACAAATCTACTAAATTAAATTCCAGGAGTAAAAAATAATGTTTTTGGGGTTCAAAATAACAAGCAACGAATTGATCTACAATTCGAGCACTTTCTTAGTAAGAAAATTTAAATTGTTTAATATACAACATAAAACACGCAAGTTGCTAATTTGTACGATTGGTAGATAGGACCTAGTACTTAGACGTAGTTACCTACTATATCCACAAGTCCTAATAAATTATTTAACAAAAAGAAAACACAAAATTACATTGTTCATTTCCATTATTTTCATTGCAAAAATGGGTTGCGTGGAGTTGACATAAAACGAATATACTCCACCTATCATATCCGCCAGCCAATAGCATTTAAACACTACACTGCTGTTTCCACTAATAGATTACGCCTAATAAGAAAAAATGGGAATAGGCACAAGAATTTTAACCAAAACCTTTACAGTTGCGAATCATATATTCAAAAAATAAACTATTTATAATATATTGTACACAACAGACAAAAGTATTAACAAAATTCCGTAACCGTCAGCATATATCAGCTGACGGAATTTTATATATATTTTATTTGAATTTTATATATATAAATAGATAGTTTGAACTGCTAAATGAAAAATATTTTTGATAAATATTTATAATTAAAGGTCTTATCTGTCTCGTAGGTAAGTATGATTGAGACCTTCACAAAATCCAGAAAGTCCATTTTGACATTGATATCTACACCTGCTGATAATAACGAACTGTGACTTGAAAGGCAGTGTCATATATATTATCATCATATATCATACATTTTGTAGGTAAAACACACAATAGGACTGGTTAAAAACAATAGACGTAGAAAAAACTAAAAACAGAAACTACAACGGAAGCGGAAAATAAATCAGAACTGAGAGAACATATCTATAAAACATTAGCGTTTGTTTTGTAAACATAAGAATGAGAAACGTAAATATTTATTATAATCAATTTGTAATAATGTGTCACTGGCTGCTAATTCACGGTCAGAATTATGTAAAATCATGTTTATTTACACATTATATTTTAATTGAATAAAAAAACCAGTTGTAATACCTATATTACTCAGAGAATGCGATACGACTATTTACTCGGAGAGAATACTCAATAGACGTGAATAGATTAAATGAAATACTTACGTATCATATCTTGGATACGAAGGCGGATAGGGCGAACCCGATCCAAAATAATTCCTAGCCCCTAGTGGGAGCGGCTGCATGTGAGGTGGCACGTGCTGGGTGACATGTGCTACGTGGTAACCGTCACCAAACAACGTCTTTGAATACGGAGTGGCTCGGAAAGGCCGCTTCATGCGACGCCGACGCCTGAAGTTTCCGTTCTC
Organism: Pectinophora gossypiella; assembly: GCF_024362695.1. Classification (NCBI taxonomy): domain Eukaryota; kingdom Metazoa; phylum Arthropoda; class Insecta; order Lepidoptera; family Gelechiidae; genus Pectinophora; species Pectinophora gossypiella. Next base: position 14,261,402 of record NC_065433.1, read on the forward strand.
GAACATGTCCCCGCATTGTGGATCTAAAACAACACTACACTCACCCAACAATCGAAAAGAGATTCATAACATTTCGCAAGCAAATCGCGTCATGAGAAGTGAGATGAATTATGAGGTGCACCGCACAGCTTTGATTCGCAGGGCAAAATATTTAAATGTCTAATTCTAAATTGTGTGGCCAAATCACTTACCAAGTGTCCAATAATTGCCTTTTCTTTCGCCACCACCTTCCCTAGGTACTTTTATGAAACACTCGTTGAGACTTAAATTATGCCGTATTGAATTTTGCCAGCCTTTCTTATTTTTCTCGAAGAATGGAAATTCCTTAGTGATGTAAGCGTATATTTCACTGAGCGTTGCTCGCTTAGTCTGACTGTTCTGTATGGCCATAGTAATAAGAGCCACGTAAGAATAAGGCGGTTTGGTGAGAGTTTGAGAAGCGGGCGTAGTAGATTGAGGTTTCATTTCTGAAGAGTTTCCAGGGCTGTTTGGAGTTGCAGATTTTGATTTGCTTTTTGTATCATTGCTGTAAAAAATATCAATTATATTTATTCTAATGAGCTTTAAGTACAGTTTAAAAATCAATAGGCAAAATTACACTGACTTAGTAAGAATAAACAGGAAGTTCCAAGGACTCATCAAGGACTCATCATAAAATCATCAAGAAATGAATTCATCACGACGGTGAAGTACACACCTGTTTGAACCGGTATCATCTCTGGATAGCGTAGGCAAGGAGAGGGTTTGATAGACCCGCGATAAATCTTCTTCGCCTTTAACATTTTGGTTAGGTGTATCACCGCCATTATTTTCTTGAACACATATTCTGCTGTCGTACGGTGAACCTAGAAAACCATTAGCAATTTAGCAGAAAAAAAATTGAAACATATTTTACATAGTATTAGGTTAGCAGCTAACTCTTTCACTAATAAGTAGTATTGATTTGAATTTTCTATTTATAATTATTATATTATATTCAATCTTATTTGTTTATTGACATATTGAAACATTGTAATTTTTAAATTACATTATTGTTCATGATGTAAGCATATTTGTTTATAACATTGTATGAAAGATTGTCGACGAAAGAAGAGATTTGATATATTGGAGTAGGGTCAATAAAGATGTCACTAGCGGGATTGTCAAGCAGTTGCACGTAAATGGACTTCAGTAGTCATCTTACAGCGACAATGCGATCAAATTTCCACACGGATTGTGATATTGAGCGTTGCGATGGCAATGTAGCCTCATATAGGTAAAGGTTCTTTTGCTTCATAAAGGGGAATTTTACATCACACCTATCGCTGTAATACAATCACATTCATTCATCAACAAAACAGCAACGAATTAAGACGTAATATGTGTAATTAATTAATTGAATACCTATGGCTAATTTATTGAAAGGCTCTACAATGCCGATAATGTATGTTTTATTTTATTACTAAACAATATCAAGTAATACCTACAAAATGGCAATCCACAAATTCTCATTATAAAAATACTGGTAGCATATGAATGAATCCACGACTATTGTTTCAAATAAAAACCGATATTAATTATATAAAAAGAATATAGGTATTAGACAGTGTCTTAAATACAACTACTTTCAAATAGGTACACAATATTGTATAACATTTCCTTCCAAACATGTTTTTGTTAAAGTATCTAAAGCATACGTTATTGTTATTTTGCTGTTACATTTAACGCTTGCGATTTAGCCAATCACGCGTACGTGCCTCCCGATACGGGTTTCTGAGAATTCGTCTTTTAACGTTGCAAGTACTTTAAGTAAGGTACCTACGTTCTCGTACTAAACAGGCAGCTACCTAACATGATTTACGTATGCTGAATAGTCTAGGTAGTAACTGGAATATTATTCCAGTCGTATGTCAGTTAAGTTCTTAGATTTAAAGGGTGGGTGGATGATAGTGGTGGTTAGATCTTACTTAGGTACCTAGTTGTATAGTAATGTGCTACTCTGACTATTCTATCAACGATTTTATTTACGTAAGTATAATATAATTATGTATATCTTTAAGTATTACAGTGCAAAGGAAGTATTTAAATATGTACCTAATATCCACAGTGGTTAAGTATAAAAATGTATCATATTGCGTATTTGGGAATGTCTCGACATCTCGTGTGTGTGATTCGTGTGAAGTACCAAAGGAACATTTCCCCATTTATGCAGGCTGAAGAATGTGTCTGACAGCCGGCTCGCGCGCATGTAGTGGTATATCGGATTCGAGCGGAGCTGCGAACACCGCAAGGTATTGTGTCGCTTATAGAACAATGCGTCGTATTTATAAAACATTAAAAGCCGGCGTATCGTTCGTGAAATTAATAACAAATAACAATTGTGAAACGTTAGTTCGGGAGCAGTGCGAATTACCCGTGCCGTTAAATAACTGAGCACTGAATATTCAGTATTGTTCAGTCTCACGGCAAAAAGTCTTAATTCTGTTGCTGCATTTTGGATACGCAAATTCTAATTAGCTACATTAAGAATTAAGCAAAACAAAACAGACAATTATGATCACATCTCCTATCTAATGTGATGGACTGACTTAGATATATGGGCGAAAGTCTGTCTCATCATATCCATCTGAGAGTTGCGCCTGACTGTGACTTGGATTTTATTCATCGTTACAAACAGTTCTTTCCGATTTCCGGAAGATATCTCTCTTATCGCTTGGAGGCGGAAACATAATACCTTCCTCTTCGAGTAAAACATCTCGAGGCCATTATTATGAAACACCTAGTTGCCGAAACATATTATTATATCCGTAAAATCAGTTAATTAATTATTGGGATACAGCAAACATGTAAACTAATACCGGTCGTTTATTTATTATTTGACTACTATTTACGTTTTTTTTATATGTTATAATATATACTTCTTGGTATAACTACCTGTAAAGATTGTCATCATGGTTCTATTAGAGCGAGCAGAGACATGGAGCTCTATGCATGGAGAATCAAAAGTTGCAATTTTTATTATTTATTATTGTTATTGCACAATATTCGTATAATTATGTTAGTCTATGTAATAAACACGTGTGCCAAATAATTTCATAGTCCAAGCATTTCTCTGAAAATACTTACAAATCGTATGACAATACTTAATTCTTTTTTTATTGGATAAAGTATTGTCCAGCTTAGGGAATACCTAGTGCAAGTTTCATCGAAATCAGTACAGATTTTTTTAAACTGTTACAACGAAGACTTAAATGTTAATATTATCAGGATGATCATGCGTTTCGACTACAATAGTAAAGGCTCAGAGGTAAGTTAATAGAAGATATTGTAACGGATGAAATGCGAACACAGTGGTCAGGGGCGAAACTAAGCAGGAAATTTGACATCTTTACAGTATTAGTAGGTAATGGTCGGTACTCTTAATTAAATGGTCAAGAATGTGTTGGATATACATTAAACAACGTAATATAAGGCCTGTCATATCCGATAACGTGGGTATCGGGTTACTGTCGTAATAATATTTCAAGTGTCAAGTACCTACTCGTGAATATACTAAAAAAAATCAAACTAAAAATGTAATTTAAAAAAATAAACCAATATATATTTTTTTTTAAGTAAGAATAACATAATTCAATTTAGTGCTATTCATCAGAATGGCCGTGTTAAATAAATACAGAACATGGGTTTGTAAATAGTTAGTTAGCTTTTAATTATATTAATTATTATTAATTAATTAGTAGGTAATTTAGATTTGATTTCGGGGTAGGTATTAATCAACACATTGTTTTAGAAAAATGCTGCTAATATTAAACTTCGACTAAGTACTTCAACTAAATATACCTACACATTTAGATTGTTAATGTTTTAGTTTTCTCTAAGCAAAACGTAAATTTCTATGCGTATTTTTGTTACCAAAAGCAAGTAGAAATACGTATTTTTTTATCAAATCGGCAATGATTTACCAAAATAGTAGCTTTTGACATTACGCGGCCTAACCATGGATCTGTCAAATGGTGGTTCGTTTTAATAATAGCGTCTCCGACAACTTAAGCTAAATAGTAGAACTCGAAACCTGGACGTTACTTAACGCGTCTACTGATAATGGCCGATACCCCACTCGTACAAAAGGTAATTGTTCTCTCAAACAATAAAGTTTAATAACGTAAGGTTCTAGGTAAGGCACACGCATTGTGGACCGAAGTAATACACCCTACGATCGTTGTTATAGTTAGATAACACCATCATACACCTTTTTTCTTAGGTAACTTTACTCTCATTGCTCGTGCAGAGGAGTTTCTCTGACTCATGACTACCAAGATTAAATTGTGTCAAAAACGTATATTCATACGGTATCTATTCTGTTGCGGCATGGGATTATTTACCGTGCGTACAAATTATTTAATGGACATCCTGAGCCAACTTTATAGCACAATAATTTTCAAATTAAGTAATAAAAAAAAATATTATTTATAAAGGATGCCTACAATATAATTTACTTTCATAAGTACAAATCTAATAAAACGTTATTATAGTGATTTGTTAGTTACCTTAGTCAAAGAATCCTTTTTTTTTGACGTGACTTTTTGTAGATTTGCCGCAGATGGCATTTACTACTTGGCCGGACAAATGGTGTGCACTGAAGGCTCTCACCCGGTACAACTACTGTTACCAAAAATGAATGTGCTTTCTCATAAGTATTCTCAGTAGTTGCCATTCCTATTGTAGTACTAGGTTAATTATATGTAAATGAGATCCATGGACTCATTACGTTCTCTATGGTATTAATAATCTTTGTCTTATAAAATGTCAAAAATATAATTTTATTTTCTGAAGAAGAGGTTATGTAAAAATGTGAATTATTTGCTTCGAATGTTGTTTCTTTATTTCAGGTGAATTTAGTTATGTAGTATAGAATAATGTAATTACTTATAAAACAAGTGTATTAATAAAAATCCTTTATTTCAGAGAAACGCAACGTAGTTTTTATTTCACAAGAATATTTCATTGTCTTTAAGAAGACATTATATATATACGTATATACAATACAATTGAATTCTGGTGCGGATTATACGAAGCTTTATTAGAAGGAAAAGGAATAGAAAATTAAAGGAATTAAATATACTTAGGTTTATTTTCATATCAGACTAAAAGACAATTCAGTAATATTTGTATTACATTATTTTGGAACTATCTGGATAGCGACATTTTTCGTGTAATTTGATATTATAGTTCGATCCGCAACCGTCTAAAGCGCACACTTCACCCTCTACGTGGACTCCTCTTCAAGAGCACGAGTATAATATATTTCGTCTTTTATTAATATTACTTACTAATATTTCTAAGGTTCATATAATTTAAGAAAACTAACTCGACTTACTTACTAGATCACCGAAAAAACGAATCATTTATGGAAATTATTGTGAACAGTTCGATATGAAATATCTAACAAGATTTCATAATCAGATGTAAAAGAGTACAACATTATATTACCTACTCAAAGACGTAGCACAAGGTAACCCGGACTTATCGAAGCAGTGGAGACATAGGTACTTAAAAACAAGAATGACGAATCAGTTATATAATTTTATATAATCTATGAGTATGTAGTGTTCCTATAATCGAATTGTAGCTGGTTGCGACAGCATGGGCGCTGAGGGGACGTGACCGCTAAATGACGTCAGATCTGTGCTCCCGCCACCGAGATACCGAGCGATGATGTCGCTGTTCTCTATCTAAGAGATAAGCTATAATACCATTTAATAAGAAGCAGCATAATGTACCTACGTTAATTCTCGCTCGCAATCAGGGAAAAGATACAAGATAGACAATATTTTTAATAAAATAATGAAAATAAGCAAATTGTTTCAAACTTAGATCATCAAAATATGCTGCATATAGATTTGTCATGCTTGAAACTAATCTCTCTCCTGTTTTGTTAAAAAAGTGAAGAATGCATTTTATTTTAAATAATTCAACAAAAACTGGCGATTGGTTAATTAAAAATACATTTGGAAGCAGCTTGTGGTCTAGTGTTAGAGTATTAGGCTCACGATCTGGGAGTCCGGGTTCGAATCCCGATGGGGACATTGTCGAAACTACATTGTGAGACTGTCCTTTGATTGGTAACGATATAGCAGGCTTGAATCACCTGATTGTCCGAAAAAGTAAAATGATTCCGTGCTTCGGAGGGCACGTTAAGCCGATGGTCCAGACTATAAGCCGTAAAAAATACTTCCATCAATGCGCAGTGGACAACGTGGTGGAGGCTCCATACTCTCTCCGGTTAATTGAGGGAAGTAATGGAAAGTATACAGGCTGTTATGTTAACTATGTGCTTTTGGAAGACTTTTTGCATCTAAGTAATGGATATAAGTTATCTAAGTAATCGCGTTATAGGAACTATGACTAAAAATGAATACATTTTGACTGATGTTGAATAACGCATTATCAACGTAATGAATGATAAAGCAATCCGAAATCGTAAATGAATAATCGCTGCACAAGTCAAATCGATTTCTTTCGATGTCTAATCGATTTAGGTGTAAACTGTGCTAAAAGTGCCTCGATGTGGTTTGCACACATTAAAGTCGAGAAAGTACACCTTCTTATTTGTACTAGATTGGTCACGGGCTACTTTACGATCAGAATCGTAGCTAAAGAGTATTGTTTTACAGCGCTGGACCAATATATATCTCTACCTACATGCGCATGAGCGAGCTTACTTGATCTGTAACACACTGATGTCACACTACAACAGAATGCTGTGATTATAATGTAAACATAGAATGTACCACCAGAGCTCGTGGATTTTAATGCAATGACGAATTGATTATGTAACGTTTCTAGAAATTAGTCCCTTACATTGGTTACTGTTCTAAGGTTAGTGTATTAATACGATACGAAATGATATTGAAACATAAAGATAATCTTTTTAGACGGCACACACATATACATTGTTTTAAGTATACGCGGTTATTATCATAATTAAAGCACATAATAACGGGTTCTTACCGCGTTTAAATGGGGAGTCTCATATCCCCATTTAGACGCGGCACACACATAGTATTTTCTTTTGAATTAGGTACTTCAATATTTTCTCATATACTCTGAATAAAAGTCAAACATAAACCGAATTCTACTTAAACAATAGATACAATAAAATGATCGATAGATAGTAGCTGTTCATCGTGTCGGAAAAAAAAATATACGCACTACATTTTTTCCTGCATTAAGGTGCGCCAAAAAATTTACAAGGAATAAATATAGTTCACCGATAAGTACAGCGATTTTCAGATAAGTTGGTATGCCGATGGCACGCCACAATGAATTAACCTATTACTGGTAGAAACTGCCACTGAAAATACCTTTCATCATCCTTTCAAATAATGAATGGTTATTACAGTAGGTAAGTAATTAAGTAGGTAGCTGATGATTTACCTGTTGTTACCTCGGCGGAAACTCAAAATTAAATGTTAAAATTTAATTTAGGATTTAGTAAGATATACTGATAGGGGCTTAGCTCATGGTGACCCCATGTCTCTGCTTATTTTTAATATATTATGAAATCTGCAAAACTATAATTTAAAAAAAAAAATATTAAACTATAAGAATAGATAGGTCTGGAGATTTCATCTCTAAAATCAAAAGTTTGTAAATTTTTTAGAGGCAGGAGACATCCTAATGTTTCTATAAATGCTAAAAATATTCCGCACAGATGGTAGATAACTTTAAAAACTTAGGTTTATGGTTGGTTGGTCTGCGTTTCGGTAAACACATTAATGAAACATATGAAAATACATTGAAATGTTCTTAAAAGGAGTCCTATGGATTATAGATAGAATCAGGCTCTGAAGGTTATTGGAGGGTTTTTAAAAACAACGATACACGTAATGGACGCTGAACTTTGTATCACGCCGTTATATTTAAGAAGGCAATATCTAGCATTAAAATATGGCCTAAAATGTCGTCCGTGGTCATGTAACCCTACAGCCAAATTGTTATATCAACTTGGAACTGGTTCTGAGAATAGATATTAGCACAATAAAAAAAGCCACTACTGCCTTCTGTTTATAATCAAGTTAAGCCTGTAAGGATAGTTTTCTCTAGTCCATTGTTAATGTTCACTGTTTTTGGATGTCCAAGGTAAGCAAATATTATTATTGATATTATTTTTACTGATTTAGACAATGTAAAGCTAAATTCATAAGTATAAAGGATTTCATATATGATTTTAACAGATGCTCCTAAATCAAACGGTATGGAGGAACAAATTTTAGAACTCGTTACAAAATTACAAGCGATATTATATCTGCGGAACTTTTTGCTATCTTAAAGACCATCTCCTATTCATAAACCTTATATCATCTAAAAGAATTGTTATTATCACGGACAGTAAAGGTGTTTTACAAAACTTTGCTATTACATACTTGAGCTACAGAGGTACAGCGCTATCTTATAAAATATGAAATAAGAAGGTGTATGATTTGCCTGATGGGGTGAGTCTGAGATTGCAATAGGTGTATCCTCTCATGCGCGGTAACGAGGAAGCTGATAAATTAGCAAAGTGCGCCTGTACATACGGCAGTGAGTTATTTCTAATCCCTGCATATTCCGAATTTCTACATTCATATTTATTGTCGTGACACTCCTCCTGGAAAGGGTATTTCGACGTAAGATCCAAGGAAAAGGGAGTCTGGAACAGGACTATTACTTGTCTGCCTCCTCAAATATCTTGGTTCGTCGACGTTAAGTTCGGGATGAATCTTCTTAAAATTGCTTTTAGTTTAAGATCTGGGCACATTCCTTTGAAGAGCTTTGCTTACCTAATGAAAAAAATCATCTTCCCAAACTGCGAAGTTTGTAGGAAGTGGGAAGATATTATATGATGTGAATGTACCCACACTGTCTCACAAAGACAGTGTTTATTTAAGCAATTAAAGTTAGGATCCAGGGTGGTGATATAGGTATCTTGGAGGCCCTTTTATCAAAGCTTACGAGCAGAGAATCGTCTTTGATTTATGCTTTCATTCACAACAGCTTAACATCTTAGGCTGTTATGGGCATAGACTAATGTGATTTTTTATCAGTTCTTGATCGATGGGGCTGGCATGACAAACTTTATTAAAAGCCGTTACATAAACGAAAACGAAAATACATATAAGGTAGGTAGATACCCTAAATAAAATAAATAACATTGTCATTTATTTATTTTTTGCGCATAAAATATATAATACGTTTCTTATTTTAATGTATTTTAAATTTTAAGTTTTAAATTGCTGAAAGGAGGAAAGAGCCTTTATGTAATAAGCAAACTCTTCGCACAGATTGACATGCTTTAGACCACGGCTACCTCGAATTTCAGAAAAATATTTTCCTGTTTCATGCTTTTTAGAGTGCGATTTTGCCGTAGTCAGATTAGTTTTTAAACTTGTATTTTTATTCTGATAATTATAAACCAAATATAACAATAGTAGTTCAGAAACAGTGTTGTTGTTTACATCTTCTTCTCTCAACATTCTCTAACCAGGCTTATTGACCGTGAGAATAGAACCCTTTCAAAATTTTACATTTAGGAACGTTGGCATATAACCCGACAGAATTAAAATAACAGCAAACGTCAAACGGATTGTATACCAGCGAGATGCCTATTTAGGCATCAAATACCACATTAACTCTGTTACATTAACTCATTCATTTTAAATACAACTATCAGTCATCCCTCGGTATCCTTAACAGCAGACAAGCAAATTACATGTGTACCTTAAAATAAAATTAGGAAGTGTCTGCTGGAATCAGAATATTGCGAATGAATTCTTCGCAATAATTTGCCTGACTGAGGATAGCGGGGTTTACCACGCAAATAGCGAAAACACGGATATCAGACACTGTTTTGATGGATCCCCACTAAGCCTCCACAGAACACTTAATAGTTACGTAACAGATGAATCACTCAGTACATCGTTTTTATGCCTTCCTCGATAATAACCTAATCTGCCCCGATGGCGACCACTGCGTGTTAAAATGTGCCTAAACGCTCATCAAGCTAACTGTTGTTATCGATTCGCACTGCACAATTTCACAGCATCCGCAGGACCCCTTCTCTAAAATAAATATTCCCACATTTTCTATTTAACAGCTCATTTTATTTTAAATTCTATTTTTATAAATTTTACAGTAAGTACTTATGCAAATAATAGTCCTATTAAATATTGTCAACACATTCAAAATGCTCACTTGAAACGGACTGCCTTACTTGAAAGCGAAAGATAAAAACAACGGATAGAGTAAACATTATAAGCAAACGTGTGTCGTACGCTTGCGACAGGCCTACTGAGTAAGGGCCGCATACGGCCCCACACTCGATAGGTAATTAACGCCCGCAATTACAGGGAGTGACGGAGTACTGCCTTTACCTCGAATAACAAGATCGTTTGACAAATGCTTTATTTAGAGTTATGCGTGACGAATAAATTTGTTAAGACGTTGAGTGCATGAGTTGAGGGGGTGTGCTAGTGTGTCACCTTCATGCACGCCAAACGGATCATAAGCCGCATTTATATTATGTTTAAATAATTGACCTGCTGTTTTTTGGCATTGGAACTACCTACCTACTAAGGGAGGAAGTAAAGTTTAAGTGATTTATTTAAAAAAGCCGGTCCGGTGCGAGTCTACGCAATTTTTTGTTCACGTGACTTAATGTAGATTTGCCGCAAATGGCATTAACTACTTGGCTGGACAAATGGGGAGAGCTGAGGGTACGCAGTTCAGTTCAGAGAGCGGGGACGTCGGTTCAGTGCGTTGTCTGAGGGGATTATACTTAATTAATCGACTAGGTATAGTAGGTATAATAGTATAAGGGCCGATAGCGATAAACGCTGAACGAGAGAATTGTCGACCACGCGACCGAGGTCGGTATTGGCGTCCTGCAGTCTTTGTTGTCGCGAGCTGATTGGCCGTCTCTATGGCTAGAGTATCCCGGTCGTCAGATCGTAGAAACGTCCGTAGGGCGCCCATACTTTTCAGTACCGTTCCTAAGCAAACGTATTGTATTTGGAAACGTCAACTACCATAGTATTTGACTGGCGCGGAGCAGAATCGAAAATAAACATTAAAAGCTAATTTGCGCCATAGGGCAATGGTTAGCATACCTCGGTCAATGTGCAGACCAACCGCAGAAGGCAGCGAGATTCAGCGTGTCCACACAGGCTTTCCGAAAAGAGTTACCTGGGTGCCTGTACCTCAGCCGCAAGGAGAATCCCACCACTCGAATGGACAAAAACTCACGCTGGAGCTCCTCCTCGGGTTCCTCTTCGCTTCACTATAAAAACTACTGAGCTCTCTATTGGGTTCTCAACGCAGAACTAAACGTAGAGCGTAACTGTGATCCGTTGGGAAAATATTTAATTCGATAAAACTGGTCAAGTGCGAGTCCCACTCGCGCACCGAAGGTGCCTAGGCTTTGACTTAGTCGTTGAAAAATTATTGTCTCCACACATCGAAATAGTCGTTGATCGCGATTAGTGTAACAACTGCAAATAAGTTTGTAATCACAAAAACATGTTTATTGTGATGGAACTACAAATTTACGATTTTCGGTACCTTTACCTTTAGGTCTAAGGGATTTTGATTTTTGTTTTTGTTCCCTTAGGAAATGTGGGAAAGTAAGGCTGAATAAAAATGGCCGTAAATATGACACATTGCGATTTTTGATTAGCGGGCTCACAAAGTCAAAACAAATTCAGGCGTGGGGGATCCTGCCTTTTCGCCGAAAATTGTTTAGCCGATTATCACTTGCCAACCAACGTTTCGCCTATTTTTCACTTTGACAACTAACGATTGTCAAATTTTTGTATGACAACGTTTCATTTGGTAGAATTGTTGTTAAGCTGATTATTGTAATTACAAAAAACGTTTGGGGCATTTATCTTTTGTCAAATTATTCATTAGGCCAGACAACTTTTAGACGAATAACGTTTCGTCTGTGTAATAGTTCCCTTTTCGTACATTGATAAGTTCAAGTGAAATCGAAAGGAATCGGTTAGGTTAGGTTAGTATGCTGATAAACAATGCCAGAACCAAATCGCTTTTATTTTACTACACAGGGCATTTAAATATGCTATTATTATTATTTATTTTTTATTTATTTATTTCAAAAATTAAGTACAAACAGTGATTAAACTAACATCGGTTACATTTTCAAAGTTCCTCAAATAATCAAATAATTCAATTTAAAAAAAAAAGGGCTGTCACATTCTATTAGTGCAGTTTCCACAGCGCATTTTTTTACTATGGAACATTTCCGTCTGATGCGTAGAATCTCTACTTGGTCTGTGAATATTACGCTGACGAAAGTTGGCATTTTGAAAAGTGTCATTCTAAAAGGAAGACCAAACATAATGTTGGCAACAGTGAGGTTGGGAAATAAAAACAAAATTATATCACAAGTTGGCAAATGATTATTCCGCGAAATAAAATTCTGCGAAACGTAAGTTGGCAAGGGATAATCGGCTGAACAATCTTCGGCGAAAAGGCAGAGAACCCAGGCGTGGTCTAGCACAATAAAATGAATTGAGTAAGTAATCAAACCACTATCAGGCAAAACTAGTTCTCATCAAAACCTGAACTGAAGACCAAACCAAATTAAGTGCCACAGCAGTGCATAGTGACGCTAATCAAATTTTATTTCTAAATTCAAGGATCTTGGCGGGCTCCCTTAAAATAGCTCTAGTTTTTAGTACGTCCAACCGGACGGCATTAATGACTTAGCAATTTACTCCTCGAATCAAATCCTATTGCGTCGAACGTCGCACCTACGTTATTTCAGTGCAGGCGATTAAATCTATCAATGAATTTCCGGCAGGCACCGCTTGACACTTTTAATATCGACAATCAACCCGAGACCATTCTGAATGAACAATACTGGTTTGGTCGTAAATTAATCCTTAAGTTCGTGCCAACGCAAGTGTGGCGTTTGAAGTCGTTTCTTATGTTCTGGCGTAATGTTAAACAAATTGTACCTACACCGGTTGTACACAAATGATTTAATCAACAGTATAAATCCATTGCCAACTACTTATACTACTCACTTCATCATCATCATCGCCAGCCCATTAACGTCCCCACTGCTGGGGCACGGGCTTTCCCTAAACCACCACGCGGGCCCAGTGCGGATTGGTGGTTATTAACGACTGCTAATGCAGTAAGTATACCACTCACTTATGGCATATTAATATTTAAATAGATTAATATACAAAACTTATAATAAGCCAAGCTCGCTCCATACTTTTATGGACATCCTAGTCAAAAAATAATTATGAACATTTACTTTTCTCAATTCAACTTATTTAAGAATTTTAATCAAGAAAAACGTAATAATAAGTCCGACGTTTTGTCACGTTTTACAAACATAAATAAATAAAGTGTGCTTTTTCATACAAATTTCGTGTTTTGACGTTTATTAAAAAGTAACTGATTTGATAAGTTGGAAACTAACCTATGATGCGGGGTAGTGATGATGTAGGTAGTATTATTAAAGTTTTTTCTATGTTCACAGCGAAATAAAAACGTAAGTATTTATAACAATATACTTGATAATTAAAAAACACATACGTATACAAAAAAATATATACGTCCGACTGCTAAGCACAGGCGTAGTATTATTCCTTCATCTATGGCACAGTGGCACATGGACCGATCGTCGTGGAGATCCTTGGGGGAGGCCTATGCCCAGCAGTGGGCGTCATACGGCTGATGATGATCTATGGCACAGGCCTCTCAATCAACGCTGCAAATAGGATAAAATTTAATATTTTTTCCAGTAGGTATTATTATTATGTAAGTTTTTCCCCTGTGAGGCAAGGGAAAACTGAAAACCATTATAAGTGAACATTATATTATTTTTTATAAATTCTGTTTTCCTTAACCCTTGAATGGATTACCTACCTGTTGCATAAGTTGAACTTTCACCCCCAGCGACCCCTTTAAACGTAACACTATATTCTGTATCCATTCCACTTAGACTGAAATAGCCTAAGGCAGACAAACAGCCCCTAATTTGTCTCCGTTTCTCTTTATTCATCAATTCGACCCTTTTCGTTAATGAGTAAGTTACTTAGTTGAAAAATATATTCGTTCCGATTTTTTTCGCCTATTAATTTTAAGCGAGGTATTGAACAAGCCACAAATAAACAACGTTATTTGTTTAAAAACATCATCTATTTTTTTATAACACCTCGTAATTACGTCTTACACATCAAAATGTACATACCAGAATAACATAATATAGCACCAAGCCTTTATCGTCGAAGGTGTAGGCAGAGGTGTACAGTATACACACCCTTCTCATGTTTAAGCCAGCCGTGTTTAAGTGTCATGTAATAGGGGACGGGCCTATCGTCATTAACTGGGCACAAATCCTACCATACGTAGGTTATTTCAATATGATCTTGTCACTGACCTGCATGCGGTAGGCTGACAGAACACAAGTTGGTTGCTGGTGCCAGCGAGTACGAGGGCTCATCTTTGGGTTTCAGTAACTCGTGTGTGGACACCGCATGTATCGACAGCTCCTGGATAAAACATAAATTAGGTTGGTATAAAAACTTAAACATTCTTGTAAATACTAATCCAACTTGGTAGCGATTTTGCTACAATCAGTTTCATTTCAATATAATGGGAAATGTGTTCAGTGTGAATTTCAATACAAGGGAAGTATTTACATTCTTCTTGATTTAGAAATGTGGTTTAATTCGCAATTAAGTATTTACAGCAATATTAGACGGGTGTCTGTTGAGTACGGTGATTTGAATGTGTGGAGAGTGTGTGAATGCGATTGGTTCCCATGTGTGACGTATATGATGCAAGTGTATTACTCGATACATAGCAAGTAGGTATCTATTGCATACTAAATAGGGTAGATGTTGCGTTGATAAAATGTACCTTTATAAAAAAAAGTGCTTATTATTTTTTTTACATTTTTCAATTTGATAAGTCTCCATACAGGATTAAGTTTTATATTGAAAACAGATTTTTTAATATCTAGTTAAAGTAATTTGAATAATTATATAACCTCCCTAATTAACACCATAAATATATAAAAGATCTAATAATAAAGTAAATGGTCATTATAACACAAATGCTCGGGGTTGTTTGTTTAACTTAGTTGATAGTTTATAATCAATAAGCGCAAATTATTCTCATCGGAACCATTGCTGAAAATAGTTTAATTTTTTCAAATTAGCCGTTACATCACAAAAAAATATTGAATTGTGGTCCCTAGTTTGGTTAGGATACTACTGGCTGATTACCAAATTGTCCGAAAGTAAGATGATCCGTGCTTCGGAAGGCACGTTAACGTGCCGTTGGTCCCAGTTACTACTTACTGATGTGAGTAAGTAATCGTTACATGAGCCATGTCAGGGGCCTTTGGTGGCTCAATAGTAACCCTGACACCAGGGTTGATGAGGCTGGTACTCCACCTCACAACCCACACGATAGAAGAAGAAGCCGTTATATAAATTACAAACCAAATTCTCTTCCATAGGTATCTGTACTCCCGGTACCTACTTTGTGAAAATTTAATTTTATCATATTGTGATTATAGAGGAACACGGACCTGCGCGGTTGCGGAGGGGAGTAGCCATTGTTAGTTGTCAATACAATATTTTCTGCCACTTTTCGCGGGGGAGGAAGGGGTGACACATAACATTGCGGTTGTATTGATGTTCGATAGAAGGACTATCGATAAACTCAAAAAATCGTTCAGGGGAATCAGGTTTGATATATGATAAGCAAATATAGTTATAAAATTGGCAAAAAGGAGTGAAGAAAATATTATTGAAGAAACGACAAGTAAAAGTGGTAAGCTTAGTACATTAAAATTTTATTCGCCTGAACTACAATATTCTACTAAGCTACAACTTTATATTCAAACTAATGAACTAATGTGATACAAAATTATGAAAATATGAAGCCAACGCGCTCTTTTTGTAAATTTGATGAGCCTGATCGCTTTTGCAACAAAAAACCGTACAATTAGGTATTTTTAAGGACGTCGTTTCAGCCGTGTTATATTCAGTCTAGCGCGCAGGCCGACTGCAACTAGTTTTTATAGAACTATCTGTCCCGGGAACATATAAGTTCGCAGAGGGGAAAACCTGCGTATATCTTACTCCTATTCTGTGTTGCTCTTTGTATTTTAATACAAGAGTCCAAAAATCTGAACCTGCCTGCTAAATTGTAGTTACACACATAGGTACCTTCTATTCATGTCAAGTAACGCTCAGTCCTAACTACCCAATGTAAGTGCCAGATACAGTTAAACGTAAGAATTACATTAGGAACATGAAAATTGTAATGTGTTTCACTTTTTGTTGTTTCACTCTAAACCAGTCATTATTGCACTTTGTAACTTTACACTTTCGGTCATCGTATGAGAGGGCATATATTTATTGAACATATCATTGGGCTGAATTCCCCCCGGTTGCTAAAAGATCGCGTAAAAAAACGTACTTTTTATTAAGCGTCAAGTTACCTATACTTTTACTATTCAATTCTTATACCTATGC
Organism: Pectinophora gossypiella; assembly: GCF_024362695.1. Taxonomy (NCBI): domain Eukaryota; kingdom Metazoa; phylum Arthropoda; class Insecta; order Lepidoptera; family Gelechiidae; genus Pectinophora; species Pectinophora gossypiella. Next base: position 14,277,946 of record NC_065433.1, read on the forward strand.
AAAATTTATTTTCAAAAACTTACGGTAGTAACTTACTAACAGTAGGTTCATTAAAAAATCCATATAAAATTAAATGTACTTAAGTAAGTACTTATCATAGATGAAATTGAATAAAGCTTAAAAAATACTGGCTAATAATGACTAACTGAAAGCTAGACAAACACGCAGGTTTTAAGCGACTTCCAATCCAACCCAACAATTCTCACGCAACGCATAACGTTAAGCGTATGTACAAAATATATAAATATGTTAAACGTTTTGCTATGCGTTACAGCATGCACATGCTGTTGTAAATTATTTTGGTGTTTTCTGTTTTAGTGTAGGGTCCCTTATCATTACGAAAAACATTAGTGATATGTATATTGTGTGATATCGGCAATCGACATATATTATGTCCTAATAGATTGAATTTGAAAATCGCATCAGTATATATTGACAGCCATAAATAATTTTAATTCGGTTTCGTAAGCGCAATTGGATTTCTGATAAAATATTGTTTCATTTAGAGGAATTCTCGCGCCGTTTACCTAAGTAGGTACGTTTTTTACAATATTGGAAAGAGGTAATAATAATACAATCTAATTTTAAACGGTACCTACCTACGTCGTAATCATTAAAAAAATATTAATTTGAGTAGCGTGAAAATTTATAAAAACAGTGAATTTTATCAATTTAAAAGCAATTCAAAAATTATTTATGTTTGGCTCTTGAAAAATTAGCGTCAATCGTATTTAAACATGTCATGTGCGTCCAAATTTTTTCTAATTTTAATATTAAATCGAATCCTGGGGAGACATCCAATAAATATTGTACAATTTCTATTTTTAAATACGTTGGATGCTTGCTTTCTCCGATCTTGAATGAACGGCGACCGACCCTCGTCGTAATGTGCCTGTAATGCGCCGGCGGCGCGCGGCGGCCGGCGTAAATTATAGCATCTAGCGTATACGTACTATGTAGGCAGGTACCTAAGCAAACTAATCACAATAATCACCACCTTAAGAGTGTGATCCCAGCTAAATTAAGGGTTTTCATTAGTGCATAATAATTAAGGGGTTTTAAATGTTTGGAGAGTAGAAACTACTTTAAATAGTAGAATTATAAATTATATGTTAAGTAAATGATTAATTTATTAAACAAGATAAAATCAAAGATTTAACGCTAAATGTATATTCTAACAGCGACACTTAAGGTGTATCCATCTTGAAACCAAAGACCGTTCCAAAGTCGCGCAAAGCTTACCCCGTACGCCGAAGTGTTAGCTTTTTGACAGTGTCAGCTATATCCGAGCTGATTTGTTCGCAACAGCTGCGCGAACGCACCTATTAACCGCTGATACATGTTTGTCAGCCGGCTATTAGGGAGAAAGAGATAAAATTTTGGAATCATCTATATACCTAAGAGCGAGATCGATACATCTCACCGATTCACGACCGACATTTATTTGCTGCATCGTGACACTCGAGATCTCGACAAAAATTCCTGTACCAAAAAATTAAAATTGGTGTATAAATTCAACATTTCTACTGGCAGGCAATTTTTCTTGTTTCTATAAAGAGAAATATTGGTCAAGATTTGTGATGATACGACTTATAATTAAACCACAATATTTATATTAAACTAGCTTTTTTAGTTAGATGGTTTCTATTTCGTCGTCATTCAGACTACGGCCTTAGGCCTTGCTTTTCAGAACTCAAAAATGAACGTAACAATTACTCAATTACAGGTTACGTGGGTAGGTGACATTAAGGACAGGAAGTCGTATTCGGGATACGTAATTGTCCGACCAAATATGGTATCATGGGAGTACTGGAAGCTTCTGCTTCTCACTGTCTTCTGCGGAGAGGGAATATGTGGCTTTATCGGAAGCATCCAAGGAAGTGGTATACCTCCAGATCGTTAAGGTGATCCTTAACAACCAGATCGCCTTAACGTTAGCAAACAAACCTGTAGATCACTGGCGTACGAAACACGTCGATATTCGTTATTATTTTGTTCGCATCAACGAAGGGCTAATTCAGCTGGAGTTCGTGTCGACTGAGGATAACTTAGCCGATGATAAGCTAAGCCATTGTCCCGTGTTAAGTTTGAGAATTGTGTGTCTGGTTTAGGTTTAGACAAGCGTTCTTGATGATAAATGCTGGTGTAATTGATTGCTGTAGAGGAAGTGTTGGATGCTTGCTATGCCACTATCGTCTTTCAACCGTCGAGCACCACAACATAATAAAATACCGTCCAACATATAGCGTCTCGTGTTATATCTACACTTACGTTATATCGCACACTAAGTAGGCACGTATCTGGAATCCTGAAAAAGGTCTACCTACCCTATGCCATTACCTACCTCAAGAAATCAGCGCATTTCATACATTTCGTAGATGAATCAAAACCTATGGGGTACTAAGTTTATGCGGAAATTGCGACACTAGTTTCGCGTCTATCAAATGCGAGTGGCGCAAACTCTACCACAAAACTACTCCAATAATTATTTTTGAAGGCGTTGAATTTTAAGAAACATCTGATTTTTTTTAATATGTACGACTATTTTATTTGTAAATCAGGGCATTAAAATATACAAATATTATTATTGTTACAAGTTACAAATATTATAAATATAATGAATCAGATTTTTTTCTAACAAGAGTTATTATGTAAGTTTATTGCTTTTGTTCTTCATTTCCTCTATTAAAACACATAACTACATAATTAGCATCATAATAATGAGGCTACTTATACAGTTTAACGTAAATTAAAAAAAAAACATACTTTTAAATCAGCGCATTTCATACAATTCGTAGGTGAATCAAAACCTATCAAGTACTTACTTCCCATAGTCCTACAATTATGAAAGGTAATAAGGATAAAACGACATCACAAAAAAAGATTTTGCGATAAAACTTATTTGCAGTTAGTAAACTAATCGTAATCTACGCCGATGTATAGACATAATAATTTTTCAAAGCTTCCCTTAGATTATCTGTTAATTTACGGCTTCTACTTACGTAGGAAAATATTGAAGCAATTCTAGGCGGTGTGCTCTTCTCTTTCGCTTAACCATATTTAAGTTCACTATACCCACTTATTAACCCGTTGTATAGTGCATAAAAAATGCTTTGTTTTCATTCCAATATAAGCCCAGCTGTATAAACTTGAATTGAAAACATAATCTGTTCCTCAGAAAATTCTTGTGTAGTGATAAAAGTGCAATGCGATACAAACAGATTAGGTATATTACCCTAAAAACATTGCACACCCACTGTGAAGTACAGCAGTGGAGCATACGGAAACCGCCTTTAAGGGCGATGTTTATAAAAACTCTACTAACTTCGACATGATGACGAGACGACAGCGGATCGCAGGGTGGGATTAAACGAAAATAGCGTTGTAATTAATGGGCGTTTTCAAGCCCACAATCTCAAAACGCGACGCATTTCGTAAATTCCAACTAATACACAATAATAAAATCATCGAATATAATAATTTAAGAGCGAAGTAGTTTATTTGGGATATAAAAATGTTAATCTCGGTCACAAGATTTATGTATAAGTATAAGCCGAAACTTTCTCACTAACCTGAATAAACTTAATTGAGTTGAATAATTAGATTTCATCTACGTTTCTTTATTTATGTGGGGTTCAAATCTTTTAATCACTTTGAATTAAAGACATTAACGATGTTTTGACAGGTAATGATACTACACAATCCGCTTGGTCGCAAGCCGCAACGACACCGCTCAGTAGTTTGGAATTTTGCCTCTTTTCAAACAACATGATTAGTTATGGTCTTCATTGTTTAACAAATTATTGGTACCTTTTGAATCTTTACGGGCGGTCAATAGTTATACGTTCAGCAAGAGAGGAAAGTAATTTATTGTATGCGAGTGCCGAGTTGAAATTTGAAATCACCAACTAGCGAAGTAATCTAAAATTGAAACACGAGCGTAGTGAGTAAAGCAAAGTTTATTTCCTCTGAGTGATTCTAATATAGACTACTTACTGAATATAGTGAGTGGTTAAAAAGCACGAGACGTGAAACATTTTTTCTCGTGTGAAGCACAGCGTATACCCATAGCTTTTCACATACCTGGGGGGTTAAAATGGCCACATCGAAGCAATTCATCTAAGAAAGCAATATTGCTATTTGATATTTGTTTGCATTGCGCTCTTACTTTTATATGCCCAAATGTCAAATTGCAATATTGCTTTCTTAGATGAATTGCTTCTATGTGGCCATTTTAACCCCCCAGCATAGCATTACTAACCTGTTCGCTAACTTCTTTTGGAGTTAGAAATAACTGTTTTCATAATTGTACATACTTACTCATTTTTCCCCAAATTATCATAAATTATTTATATAATATAAATTATTATAAATATCACAAAAATTGTTCCAAAAATGTAATGTTAAAATTAAAACGTAACATCTGTATTGCGCCATTTTGTATTATTTTATTTTTGTGGTTATTTGGTCGGTAGGAAAGGCAAAGCATTTTGTAACTTAATATATATTTTTTGGTATTTTTCATTTTATACCAAACATGATATTACATAATTATATAATTATTTAAGTTAGTGATGTTAACTGAATCTTTACTAGTATTTATTTTAAATATTTTCTACTTATTTAGTAAAAGGAGTGGATGTATAATATGCCCACTTTTTTTGGCGTTGACAGCTATTCCCGCTACGGTGAATGCCTTGGGTGGCTCGCTATCAACACCATAATTCGTATATAGTATGTACCTATGCGCACACCTTCGGGAACACAGATGCTGGATTTTTTACTCATAAAATTAGAAAGCTGCTTTGTCTCACAAGAAAATAAATGAGCTTTTCCTCACTATTTGTAAGTACGCAAGAAAAGCAACCTTTTCGCTCTGGAGAAGTCAACAATTTAGTTGATTGTAGTACATTAGTGAGTTATTTTGTTCTGGTACCTGAAAAAACATTTTTTTATATTATAGGCTCGCGTTTGATTGACCACAATCACTCCTAATGGTATGCCTATGACCATCATATACCTACCAAATTATATCTCAGTTACAACATACAACAGTATTTGACACACTAAATTAACGAAATATGCATATTTTACAAGAATGATAGACATGTTAAAATAACTTGCAAAGAAGGAAGATAATAAAAACTGCTTTATATGTAGTTTAAGTAGCTTGGTCAGACTTCCGCTATGCGAAATTGGGTCTGCGTGTCAACTTGCTGTATGTATGTAACAATGACTGAATCGACAGAATGGTTTCATAGATCCACGCTTGTGCTGTTTCATGTTGAACATAAGGTCTATTTTTAACCTTTTGGGAAATAAAAATTACTCGATAGTGACCAAACACAGATAATTAATTTACTTTGTCTTGTTTGTATTATTATTTTAATTATTTAGGTCCTTTAATTTATATTTAATAATGTAATCTAATTATTCATATAAGACTTTCTAAAAGCTTAAATTTTTATTATTATTATACGTTTCTTTTTTGTAACTAGCAAGTGGGCCTACGTCGCCTAATAATTATGGTTAATGTAAATGAATAAATAAATTAATCATTTATTAGCGTCTTTGAGCTCCACCGGTGTAGACGTGGCGTGGCTTGGCGGTGATTCTCGCTGTTTTTGTAATGGGGTACTAAAACATACATAACATACCATAAACTGCCTATATACGTCCCACTGCTGGGCACAGGCCTCCCCTCAATCAACCGGAGGGGGTATGGAGCATACTCCACCACGCTGCTCCAATGCGGGTTGGTGGAGGTGTTTTTACGGCTAATAGCCGGGACCAACGGCTTAACGTGCCCTCCGAAGCACGGAATCATCTTACTTTTTCGGACAATCAGGTGATTCAAGCCTGAAAAGTCCTTACCAAACAAAGGACAGTCTCACAAAGTGATTTCGACAATATCCCTATCGGACAATATCCCCGGACCTCCAGATCGTGAGCCTAACGCTCTAACCACTAGACCGCGGAGGCTGTTCAACTAAAACATAATACTGTATTAAAAACAATAGTTTATTGGTTTTCCCGAACTGCAAGGCAAAAAGAATTATGCCCATACAGCCAAGTCCTATGTATTTTATTCTTGACGATGATTAATGAAATGATGAAAGGTGATGACGACGAATGATGAAACCTAAGCCCCCACACTCGTAGCAGACTCCTACTTCGAACCCCAAACGAGTTAACTCAAAAATCCACATAAACTTTCGAGATACGAATCGGCTTTTTGGGCGAAAATATATAGGTACTTACACTTTGTTTATTGGATATTTCGATATAATAACACTATAAGTAGCGAATGTTTTCCGACTAACTTAATGCGATCATTACACAAAGCATTGCATCGTATTAATTATTTAGATTAAGTATTCAATGAAGAAAGCAACCATGTCGTTCACGTTACTGCCAAAAAACCTCGATAGCTATGTACAAACTTGAAAATCACTAGCGCTCGACCCGATACCGTACCCGCCGACGTAGTCGACAATTTCCCTCATTCGGCGCTTATCGCTATCGACCACTTAAATCTTTCAAATATTGTTCCTCTCAGACGACGCCCTGAGCCGAGGTTCGCGCCCAACTGGGCACCCTCAGGCCTGTTGTCTTAATTTTGTACCGGGTGAGGAGAGCCCTTAGTGCTCCCCATTTGTACGGCCAAGTAAAAAAATAAATAATCCAGGAACTTCTGATCAAATTCAGTAACCAAGCTGGTATTCAATCATAGTCAAAAGGGAAAGCCAAGTGGTTTGTTGACTGATGGTTATAGATTCTACAGAATTGTCGTCAATAAAGGCGGCGCTTCGCGCGTGAAGATGTGCATACCGTGAGAAATGTAGCGCGCCTGTTACAATAAATAAAGATTAAAATAAAATTTTGCGATCGGCGGAACACACGTGCAAATTAAATCATAAGTATTAAAAATAAAATTGATATTCGTGCAAAGATCTGTCTGTAAGAAATAAATATCAGCACAAAAAACTTTGAAAAAAAAACGTTGACAATTAGAAAAGTATGATTTATTACAATAAATTATTTTGACTCACGTTGAAACGAGTCGGTGCGAGTCCTTCGGATTTATTGCAACCTACTTGTTCTTTTTAAGAACGACACAAATTAAAGACTATTTGCTCTCAGGTTTTACTTTGCGAACATTAAGCAACATTAACTTTTTGCTTCAAAAACTAGGTAGTAAACTATTTCAATTGTGGACGTTTTCCTGTTAGGGCGTGTTATATAGCGGTTAATATGAAACCAAGAACCAAGAACGTTTTGCCCTTACCTCAAAAAAACGATGTATATTAATTAGAGACAACTGATTTAAAACCACTTCTTAGTTGAAGGGTTACATAAAATTCGTCATTGCATGTGGAAGCAAATTTTACCTTTTACATTCTATATGTAGGGAGAAAATATATATTTATGAACAAAATAAACAATGAATGTTAACAATAACATAATTACCGAAGTATAACCAACTGAAAACACCAAACTCTGAAGCAAGCAAACAAGTATACTTAGATGTATACTGTAGCGACGTGCGTGAATCGCGCAGGTCGCGTGCCGTGTTCTTTAAGAATCATTATGTTGTCAAATAAATTAAATAATAAGTATAGACATTAATTATTGTTCCAACCTCAAATATTAATGAAGTAGGTATGTCAATTTGGGAAGACACTGGCTCCTGAAATACAGTTAAACTAGTTTAGGAGCCAGGGCCTTATTTATAATTGTTACTTGTTTGTTGTACTGAATAAACTTTCTTTCTTTCCATATTCGTCGTCTCGGGCAATGCACTACGCGGTGGCCACAATTTTAAAAAGTAAAGAGTTCTGGTATGTACTGGTGTGGAATGAAGACCTAGTATGTGGCAGCCAGCTGATATTTAATTTTTATATATTATGTATATTAAGGCGAATACACTACACTAACGACCAAACAACCACCAACATGAGCACAAGAGAAGAAGAGCTATTAGAGGGGGCGCTGCAAGCCCTTCAAAATAAAACCAAAGGAGAGATAGTTCATCAAGGAATCACTTCAGCACCCTTGGAAGCACCTGGAGTATCCACCCGAGCCCGTAGACGTTCAGAAGAAGGTGCAGGACCAAGTAAAATAAAAAGAAAGACAAAGACAAAGGAGAGACCAATAGAGGAAGAGGACATCTGGGAAGCTAAATGGAAGAGGATACACAAGAGAAGCCCCAACAGCCCGCTGAAGATGGGGGGTGGCTGTACACTTTGTTGATACATATTCAGAAGACACAGAAAGAAATATTGCAGAAAGTGAATATCATACATGACCAAGCTCAGCAAGATAGGAGACGGCTGCAGATGCTAGAATTACGAGTTGAGTCTCTACAGTCCGCCCGCATGCAAGGGTTAACAGTACAGCACATCCCAGGATAGGGAAGTCAAGGAATTGGCCTTTGATAGACTGGAATGGAAAATGCTACACCGACAAGAGCGTGGCTCTTAAATTGATGATGATGACATCCCAGACATAACTTCAGCACCTTCAAGTGGAACAACACCCCACTCCACTCCTGGAAACCTGAAAAACTTTGTGTTGTGAGGAAACTTCTTCTTCTTCTTCTTCTTCTGGTCTCCTCGTACTATATTCTGCATTTTCAATTTGTAAACTAGACGACTAACGACTAGGCAATTTGATAACTATTCCATGTAAAAACCTATTGAACCTAATGATCTGTCGGTGCATTGTATACTTGACGCTTCAAAGCCATAGTATTTAACCCGTCAATGAGTTATTGATACTCATAACAATCGGTTATCTGAAGCTAAACCCTGGTAGGCGCACGCACCACGTTACCGGTGTGATAGTCGAATTACATACAAAAAACATATTACTCAGGTCAAGCGAGTATTCAACTAAGACTATCAAATTACCTTTACATTGGTTGCAATAAAATAATTCACTAGTCATGTAATTCTATGCCACTCCATATCTTGGGACTATGACTTTTGGAAGGCGTAGGTAGAACCATTATTAATTAAAAAAATATATTGACAAGGGCAGGGATTGACTATTTTGTTGGGTGGTGTAGTTGTAAAATAATAGATAAAAATAGAGATTTACATTTTATTCATATTACTTCTAATAATTTCTCGCACAAGAAGATGACCAACAATAGTTTTTTATTGTCATGAGAACAAGACACGAAATTCCTATGGAAATTGTAGGGAAAAAGCACACTGTAACGTCATTGATAAACGTGATAAAATGTAGCACTTATTATTGTTTTTCTTGATTAAAATTCAATAATAAGTTAAATAGAAAAAAGAAAACTTTTTCGTCAGTTTTAGATCTGCCTTTATCACCCAATTGATGGTTTTTAATTTTAGTAGTCATATCTAGTGTAGTAGTATCTGGTGTCATTGAACCACGGGCAAATAAAGTTACCCCTGGACCCGATAAGGGTTGCCTCACCGGGAGCAAAAAAGTTGCGCTTAGGTGTGTGCTACTTGTACGTACTTAATTATTAAATTAGGCTCCGAAACGACGATTTTAAGAATATGTATGTAGCCTGTATGCATACCTATGCATCTTATCAAACAATGAAATTAGATTCTGCGTGCCTCGTCGTTACCATATAAAGAATAATTTTGTATTTATATCATAATTGACAAATTGCTTATTTTTTATTCGACTGTTATTTTTCAGTTATTTTCCAGAAACCATTATTACCTGTTGTATTAAACTAAGACTGCTACCAGTAAAACAATGGAGAAACTATTTCCAGAAATAAATGAATGGTAGTGGACACTGTTTTAAAAATAAGTAGGAAAATAAGTCAGACCAACTCATTTCTTGCAAAATATTAAAGAGGCTGTCATAATATCAAACAGGTTGTTTTAAACAAGAAATACTTATTTAACCATATTAATTTATTCTGAAAATTAAGGGTGGGGTTGTTTACCTTTGTGCGGGACTGGAGAATCTAAGCAGATCGACGGGAAATCTTTTCACGATTATAAAACTGGTATTTATATTTGAGATAATCACTTTTCTTTTCGGTTGTTTTCATACTACATACCTGATTACATTGCAATCTAAAATTATACATAATTTTAATTGAAATCTTGTAGAACATTTACTGTAAAAAGGACATATCCTGATCAACACCATTCTAACCGCTAAGGTTCACATTCTAAAGCAAACTAAAAGACAATCCACAAAAATAAGACGCAGTTCATTCGGAAGATGAGAAATACAAGAAAAATAACAAACAAATTCAACGAAAACCCAGACATAAATACCAATAGGTAACTTAGATTAAATGAGCAAATCTTAGGAGCAAACATTGTAATGGTAAAAACAGAAACGGCAATATATTTCCACTTTCACTATATTCACAATAAAAGAAGTAGGTAAGTACCTAAGGAAACTGCAGTCTTTCTCGCATAAACTATCAATAAATATAGAAGCTTTAAGACCAATCACAAGATACATTTTTATAAAAATGCAAATAATGTAGTTTTCGGTTGTTTATTTAAAACGCTCTTTCTATAAAATTAAACTTCTCATTATTTTTTCTCAGTTTTGACAATGCACAGATAAGATAAATTACGGTTATGTCAATATTTCTTTTTAAACAGCGAGTTTTTTTTTTATCACCAGTATCGTTTTTCAGCGCGGAGTCCCGATTTATGATAAGTTTTTATTGCACCATAGAGCAACACGGGAAAACCTGTACCTCTTTCAGTTTATCATAAGGGTTTTTGTCAGGAATTCAACGCAAATGGACTATAGTCCTATTCTGATGGTTTTTCCTATTAAAAGACTGCCATCCACGTTAATAAAATATAAACATCCAGATTTCCAGATAGAATAGATGTAGCAATAACCTTCATTTTGTTTTTTTTTTGTTCTTCAAATCTACACTTCTTTTATATTTGATCGTAGGAGGGGAGTAGATGCCAGTGATTGGTAACTTATTAAATATAAACCAGGTTAGTGCCCTTTAAGGTCCTACTTTGTCTGTTTAGAACATTGGATACGAACAAAACGAAATAATAAAAAACTCAACAAAGTCCGACGGCTCGTGAAATAAGCCTATTGTGTGTTGTACACGACCGAATTAGCTGTGTAACTTAGCAATATTTCCGATAAGCTATTTTTTAGTCCTGTAGGGCCACTTAGCCCTTGTCTTTCATGTTTTTAAGATCCAATTTTGATTGGAGTTGGTTTAAAATGGAAGTTGACGCTCGAGTAAAGTATACACATGTAAAAAAGTACTAGAGGGCCACCCACGAGCAGTGTATTATGAGAGTTGCACAAACGCTGGGATACCTATTCTGCTGAACGTGACCATTTATAACGAAAGGATTTTTTCTATAACTTGTATATGTAAGTTTCTATTTATAAGTGCCTAGGTAAATTAGGTATGTTAAAGACAGATCAGTAGCTAAGTAACAATTTTAGGTTTTTATTCAATTTCAGGCAGTTTAAGTTAAAAAAGAAAATATACCTATTTATGAATTTTATTGATAAGAAAAAGTTTTAGGCCAGTCAGTTGTACGTACTTATAGGTAATCCGCATTCTCCTTTGGTAGGCTTACTTAATAGAAAAAATCGCATTTAAAGGATAAGAGATTGATTTTGTATCTTATATGGACACGTTTTGAATTAATTACACTGTAGAGTATTACAAAATGAAACTCGATTTGTTCCATCAAAAATATTTCCATGGCTGCCCAGCAGAAGCTGTCTTTAATACTTTGTACTTAGGTGCGACTGAAGTACTGGGCTTCAAATTACTCTCAAACTTTAAAACTATTTATTCATTTAAAAAATATTCGGTAGAACTTAGCTTTCTAACTACTAGACGTAGCACTATATACCTAATTGTCCTAAACTGGATTGTCCTAACATTATACTTATTGCTAATATAGGATTCTCTTAAAATCCCCTAGCCCTAGTAATTTATTTTCCTAGCTTAATAATAGTCCTAATGGTGTTTGATAATACTATTGATGTTCTTTAACTTGGACTAAATTACTGGGAATTATCCTAAAACTTTAGGTTAAACGTTAGGTTAGATTAGGCATACGATGACGCTTGGCTGTATCCTACCAATTTAGAAAACTTATCATAAATTACTTTTCGTAATCTAATCTAATCTAGCCTCCAAGCCTCGACTGCTGGGCAAAAGCCTCCCCTTCCTCTTTCCATTTTTCGCGGTCCTGTGCGCACTCCGGCCAGTCCCTCCAGCAAGCGTCCAAGTCGTCACGCCATCTCTTTCGAGGCCTACCATGACGCCTACGACGAATTATTTAATTGGCATAAAAAATAGGTACTTATATGAAAAATTAAGTCTACGAACTTTATGACATGCTGCTGTTAGGATGAAAAATATTAATTTGGTAATTTTGTAATGAAAATATAAAATTTAGTAATCGTAAAAGCAGTCTAATAGAAAAAATAATCATTAAAACAATCTTTTTTTTTTTTTTTGACGTGACTTATTGTAGATTTGCCGCAGATGGCATTAACTACTTGGCCGGACAAATGGGGAGCGCTGAAGGCTCTCACCCGGTACAACGTTTAAGACAACAGGCCTGAGGGTGCCCAGTTGGGCGCGAACCTCGGCTCAGGGCGTCGTCTGAGAGGAAAAATATTTGAAAGAATTAATCGACCCTAGTGGGTCGATAGTGATAAGCGCTGAATGAGGGAAATCGTCGACCACGCCGGCGGGGTCGGTATCGGGGACCTGAAGTGTTTGGTGTCGCGAGCTGATTGGCTGCCTCTATGGCATTAAAACAATCGAAGGACTAAAAACGTTCGGATAATAAAACATTGGATCATAAAGATTAGGAATTGTGATAGAGAATGAATCCATTGTATCACGTCGTAGTCCAACTCTATCCTGTAGACGGCGATACGACTTTATAGTGAAACTGAGCCAAAATGCTTGTAAAAAAGAAATAATACAGTTTTTTTTACATCATATGGATCTTTGTTATCTTATAAATATATTTTTTTAGTAAAAAAAGCGGGAATACTGGATTTTCATAAACTTTTCCTCGCGGTTTGTTCAGTAACGACATATTTTATGCCCCCTTTTTAAAAAAGAAAGAAAACAGTTTCACGTGAGATGTTTATTTTGTCAAATAACATAACATACACAACACAACATTACAGCCTATATGCAACCCACTGCTGGGCACAGGTTTCCCCTCAATCAACCGGAAGGGGCACACTCCACTAACAACCCGGAACCAATGGTTCAACGTGCTTTCCGAAGCACGGAATCATCTTTCTTTCACGTCATCATGTAAAATAAAGGATAGTCTCACAAAGTGATTTTCATCAGTGTCGCCATTAGGAATCGAACACGGACCTCCAGATCGTGAGCCCAATGCTCTAACCACTAGACCACAGAGCCTGTTATCAAATAAAAAGTTTGAAAAAACTTCAATTATTAATTCAATTTTCTATTTTTGTAGCATCCGAAGCGCTACAATCTCGGGCCAAGATTTATAACAAAAGTTGAAATGCATAACACGAACAATCTTGAATTTCGTCACAAATTAAACATTGGCACAATTTATTACTATTACGTTTTATTCCGATTGAGGTCAAGTGTTGCGACACCAATATAATTATGCGTATTATGCTTTGTGTATAAATCATTTAAGGTTATACGTATATAATCTTTGTACAAGAGTATGTACTTACTTTTCATAGATTTTCAAGAACGATTGTTAATTATACTTACCTATTTAATTCATTAGCTAGACTTAAATTGCCAATTGACTTTATTATCTAAGTACTTCTTTGTGAATTGAAGAAACAATCATCTCTTCTACTATCTTGTGGTTTGTGAACAACCTCATCAACCCTGGTCTTAGGGTTATTATTGTGCCGCCAAAGGCCCCTGACATGGCTCATGTAACGATTATTTACTTAGGTACATCAGTATAAGTAATAACCCGAACCAACGGTTTCGACGGTTTAACGTGCCTACCGAAGCACGGATCATCTTACTTTCGGACAATCAGGTGATCAGTCTGTAATGTCCTAACCAAACAAGGGATTACAAAGTGATTTTTGTGATATGTCCCTACAGGGACCTCCTGATAGCGAGCGCAACGCTCAAGCACAACCAGAGGCAACGGCCTCTCTAACGAGAAATAATCGTGACAACATAACTTAACATCCCGCCCGTGTCGCCGAAGGGGTAGACAGAGGTGTATAGTATATACACACAGTCCTCGTCGGCTATGTTTAAGTTCCATCATCTCTTGAAATATGGGGCAAGCCAATTTTCTAAACTTAAATTCAGGATATTCATGCCTACCTAAACCAAATTATGACTAGGAACTAAAGAATTCCGCGTAGACTTTTTGAATAGGTAGGCACTCTCTAGAATCGCGGCAATTTTTTAACATTTACTTTTTCTTGAATTGAAACCTAAACTAGAGGAGTCAGACGAAGTGTATATGACCGGTAGCCAAGCGCGAGCGCACTTAAAAAACGCAATACTTTTCACATTTGTCACAGGGGTGGTCGGATTACAGCGGTTATTTGAGACGCCGCGTGCCGAGGCAGCTGCGCCGACGTCATCGGCCGACGCATTCGACCATTATGCAACTGAAACACGACTTGTGAAAAGTATTCAAACCCTTTCCAATACCTACAATTTGACTGATTGATGACTGAACAAAGAGTTTTGTTGAGATCCTGTAACTTCACCAATTTGGTTTCGACAGTCGTTGATTTATTAAGTCGTAAGTTGTAAGATTTGTGTTCGTTTGGAACCTTGTCAAACACATTTTTGGTAACAAGGTATTGTTTTCTTTATGTTAATACCGTTGATAAAAAGGTTGATTCAGGGAAGCGACAAATTTAAATTACTTTAGTAAGTTTTTAGTAGGTATAGGTATTAGAGATAAATGAGAAACATTTTAACTACTTACCTAAAGAAATGAGAATTCGCCGTTTTTTACCTGAAAAATCCTCTTTCTTATATTTTGTCTTTATCATTTGAATGGAACCGTTAACATTTCGTCATACCAATTTTTAACTGTGCTAAGTAAATAACTAGTATATCTTATTGACAATCTGTTGTTCGGTTCGCGATGAACTCGTGTCAGGGCCGCTTGATAATACTCTCGATTCTCAGATTAATTGCCCGCTTTAATTTTCATGTCAAGTATTATATGCCACTGATATTAAATAGTTGTTTCTTGAAATCATTAGAAACGTATTAGTAATCAAATAGTTTGCCATTCAAAAAATGCTTACATAAGCAAGGCTATGCGACGTATGTGGTACCTACACGATACAAACTGAACAGCTGAGCTAAATTTTGAAGTGTAAATTACTAAATAGGTAGATAAGTGTGCGTTGAATATAGTGTAATAACAGTTGAATAATACTTTATTTGAATACTTTATTATAAGCACACCCCGGACACTTAATATAAAAAACCTCGTTTTTCACAATAACGTTATCGTACACGCGCAAATGTGTGAGTGACGACTGACGCCCATACGATTAAAGACTAAAGTAAGGCCGAGGGGGTGAGGTAAACCTAGCTCAGCTGCTGGTGGGTAGTGGAGAGTTGTCGTTCTTTACGTAGTTATTATTCCTTATTCTATGTTATAGGTTAAATGTATGTACTTGCGAGAAAAAGTCAAACAAACAAGGTCGGTGATGTAACGAGCAACGAGGCGCCGATAAGCAGACTCCAGAACCGCGATATGCGAACCTGATGAACGAACGTCATGAACGACACTAATTATTACGAAAGTAATGAATTAATTACTCTAGAAAATGTGATTTATTTACAAATAAAGTGCGTCGCTATGTTTATTACTCAAATCACAAATCATAACTTCCTAGCGACATGGATTTACATATTTATGACTGCTACTTACTTTGACAATTATTGTTTCTTTTCATTCTATAAATTAGTATTATTATCTTAACCTAAGACTGGAACTAGTCTTTTGTTTTGTATTTTCATGTTTGTGCAATAAAGTATTTGTTATGTTATGTTAGAAAGTAAGAGAGACCAATGAATTTCGCGCTGTAGGTAACTAATTGAGAGTTAGGTCCGTGTAGGTAGTGCCATACCTACAACTACCCGGACCCTTACTATTCTCTAATGTACTCTAGGAAGATAGAACAATTCAGATTACTAGTAGATCAGCGTGCTCAATCTTAGGCGACATCTTCGCTTACTAAGACACCATCAGGTGATATTATAATATAGTACAACGCGACTCTACGTTCATTAAAAAGACAAAGATACTGAAAAACTCATTTTTGTTTAAGGAGAGGATCAGTAGCTTAATTTTTATAAGTTCATATAAAGCTTTCGCGTGTGTCGGGTATGGAAATAATATTTCTCCTATATTAAGGGACATTTTACTTTATTGAAAAGAAAACATGAATTTCGTCGTGTGAACCGGCACTATTGACTTGGCAAATCGAATGGCCACTTGCCGAGTGGGCCTATAGAAATCCAACGCCCGGGACGTTTAAATTATTCTTATTTTCGCGCCTTGTGCCACATTTCAACTTTTACCGTCACAATTTTATTGTTTACGATTTTATTGTTTTAATACTCGTATTTGTTTGCCGTGTTTTATTGGAGAGGTATTAGTAACACTTTTGCTTTAAAATAGAACGGCTTTAGCTTCACCCTTCGTAGTTTAAATTGGTAAGTACATAAAGTTATTTACGTTTACCTAACGTATCTAAGCATATTAACGTATTAAGTACGAAGCCAAGAATCAATTTAATAAAAAACTCTGTTGCTTAAATTCTTCTTTCGTGTTGCGCCGTTTCTTAATAAATTCCCATCTATTTATTGTTATACTCGTAGGTGTCATTAAAGTTCCGTACCAAAATAATTATAAGTAGGCTACCGTAATATTAGCTAGAATGACAAGTAAATATTCACTGTTGGGATCTCTCTCCAACTCTCATTATTTTGAGGTAAATTTAAGTAACTTGAGGGAAGGATGACTTGTAAGTATGGTAATTTATTTTACTTATTGAAAAGGAGGCTGGATATTGGTGTACTTATAATTATTCACATGAAGTTACTTCATAAATCGCAAAGTAAGTATTAATTTACATAATATTAACTCTTTAATGAGTCTGCATCCCTCAACCTAAGTATATACGTCCATTAAAAATATAAACGAAGAAAAATAATAGTTATTTGCTGTCAAATCAAAATCATTTATTTTCAGAGTAACGTCCTCAACAATTTTAAAAACAATAGGTACGACATAGGTGCGTTTGAAAATACAATCACAATTCTTCATTATGTTGATTCTTAATTTTACAACACTACCTATACTTGATTATAATATTACACTTAACTTTTGAAAAGCGGGAGCGGAATTTTGTACAGATACCGCGCCGCGCTACAGCGCACCTTCTGTGTGAACTCATGAATGAAATCTGTCCCGAGACGCTCCCGGTGCATCTGTGTACCACGAGCCTTATACTTCCATTCCAGCAAATTTCAACCAACTTATTTATTACTTATTTAAAAGTAAAACATTCAAAGTTTTATACGAATGAATATTAGGTAGGTAGATAAAGGTTAAAACTTTCTTGTGCAATTTTGAGTTTATTTAGTGATTAAGTTGTGCCAGTTTTTAGTTTACGAGTCACATCCAAAATGCATTTATCTAGATAAGTACATCAAATACAAAACTGCCATGTTCAAAAGTGTTGCCGGCATTACCTACAAGTTTACCTTTTAAGTATGAAGTAGACATAATCTATAATACTTATCTAAACGATCGAATGGATATAACATCGCAGTTGCCTTAACTATTTTTTTCTTATGACAATAATTATTAATCACAATAACAGTGGTAGCGAGTTGATTTCTGGCGATCAGTGGCCCTATCCACCCCATTACAGATTTAGGCCAATCAGGAGTTTAAGAGCTAGGTGTCTGTGTTTGTATCCTCACAGGTTAACAATTTCATTCGATAGCCCTAACTCATTCGTGCTCTAAGTACATGCTCACAGATTAGATCGCAATTATGTTTGACTTGAGTGATGTGACAAGGGTCTTCGTCTGTAAAAGTATCAGAAATAGAAGCACCAGCACATTCGGCGTAGGTGGTCGAAGTACCGCACAAGTTTAGTATAACTAAAAGGCCTTTATTGTACACCTACTTGGTTGTTCGAAACACGTTTAAGTAATTTCACAAAGAAACTTAGGGCACTAAGGCGCTAAGAGTGAATATTTAACTGAGAAGAAATCTGTTCTTGAAGATGTAGGTAAATTGTTGAAATTAGTGATATTATGAGATTTATATTTAAGTAGATTTAAGTAATTACTATTACTTAATACAACAAAATAAGGAACCAGATCTCTTCCAGGGAGTTAGAAAGCTTTATGGTATGGATTTTTTGCTTTAATGAAGCACGTTTTACAAACAACAATTTATTTCTAATTTATGTTTGAGGAAAATAAACGCAGTCATCAAGTACGTACTACACGGAACCGGACACCACAGGCAAACAGTGGTATGTTCTTTAGATGGACGTACGTGAAGTTCATGAACAGATTCTTTTTCTGTATACTTATTTGCGATTATTCTGTTGAGTCCTACTTACGTCACCGCTTATATAAAGTACAAAGGTAAAATTAAACAAAGAGTGACTCACCGAAGGATGTACATGTGGGTGGGAGTATAGTTGCATTCTTCGCGCGTCCACTGTGTAAGCGTTGGGTGGCAGATCGTTCATGTCGAAAGTATCAGGATGGAGGTCTGGAGTCAGACGTGTAACGCCTTCATCGCAGCCCCCATCGAGACTCGCCCCATCGGCGCTCCCCGCCACTACGGACAAAGGAAGCACACTTTGACGATATCACTAACTTTTCACTTCGAGAAGAAAATATTCCCATTTAATTACTTATTCTACCGTAATTGTCCCTCAACATTAGGTAAGACGTATTAACGTACTAACACTAACGAATATAGCGATGATAAAATGGCTTGCGCGCCTGCTGTATTTGAGTTTAAGTATTTTGTGAAAGAATATTCAATTAATGGACAAGCACAAGGGGTGCTTGGGGTACTACTTTGTGCATCTTTCTATCAATATTATGTTTCGTTTGCAGTAGTTTTTAGGTCACAAGTAGGTATACATACATATACAAGCAAGTAAGTATTAATTGGTATTTATACAAGTGACTAATTATCAATGACGTTATACATATATAAGTAGATAGTCCTAAACTCTCAAAGATAATCTAAGATTGATGATGGTGTCCAAAAAGTATACTTAATTCAGAAAATTACCCCAAATTGAGAAGTAAAAGGATTTTATTGGAATCAAGCTATAATTCAAAAACTGATGGATTTGTCTCGTGCCGAAAGAAAAGGTTCGTTATAGATTCGCAACTTCTTGTTTTTATAGATCTAGAGACTTTCAGAGGGGTAGATTCAATTTTTTTTTTAATGAAACATTATTTTTATTAGGATTTTGTTACTAATTACAATTTACTTAACTAGAGTTCAAATAAGTATGTATAATAGTGGCAGTAGCTGCTTGAGATAGTAAATAAGAACAATTGGAGAACCCCAGACATAAATATTATCTCAAAGTGTCCAAAATCTAATGAAAATCTATGGTCTACGTGACGAACCTATCAATGTCATTTTTCAAGCAGCTTACCAAGAAATTGCATAATTAAATAAAAGCATAAGTAACG
The DNA here is from genome assembly GCF_024362695.1 of Pectinophora gossypiella. Taxonomy (NCBI): domain Eukaryota; kingdom Metazoa; phylum Arthropoda; class Insecta; order Lepidoptera; family Gelechiidae; genus Pectinophora; species Pectinophora gossypiella. The sequence continues at coordinate 14,297,672 of NC_065433.1, forward strand.
GTCAATTTTGAAATCAGTTACCATTGTATCTCTCGTTGTTGTAGCTACTTTTTCTTCCAGAAGTTTCCATTCCATTGCTGTGCGAATTTCCCGGTAGATGTCGTCCCACTGCCATGACGATAACAAACTGTTTAGAAAGAAGGCACCTAAAGTAAAGTTCAAATGGGAGTAGCCCATGAAAAACACGTTTCAGGAAATGTTTCCAAAGTTCCAAATGCATATTCAACATGCAAGGAACGGTGCACTTTTAATGTACATCAGTATTATAAAATAACGTGTAAGTACATACGTCAATAAATTAGTTTTATCAATGCTCATACGTTTTGAGCTAATAAATCAAACAGTCTCAGACGTTCTTAGAAATAGGTACTATTAAAGAAGGATACAATTCTGTAAGACAGTAGAACATTTTTTATATTAAGGATGTTGTACTGGTTATTATTGTTATTAGGCTAGTATTTTTATTTCGAGCTATTTATCTAAACAACAGGTATAAACTTTAAATCTGACTTTTACTAGGCAATAATCGTAGCTAACTACCCCATAAAATATTTTTACGTGCTCGTTCACACCTAATCGCAGTTTAAGTACCAGCAGTTAACTACTCTTGTTACTTACCCACTTTTTTATGAAGCTCGTAAGGTTCCACTGCAACAGTCTTCAAAAATTGGCTAGTCCTGAAACCGGCATTCGCAGTTAGGCATCCTTATTTAATTCTCACCACAAGCGTGAATTTACACTTTACTGTTAAATATTTTCAAGTTCAAGTTTGTTTTTACTAATGCGCTCACTTTAGTGTTTTTTATACAAAGCGTATAAATGTTTTGTTTTTATAATTTATTTTTAAATGCGCGTGCGGCGCGCTGGGCGGGCGGCCGTGGCTTCGCGTCGGACGATTGACGCATGAAGCGGGCCGCGGAACGAGTGACGCGGGTCGGAGCCGGGCTTCGTACTGACTAATGAGCCGAGCGCCGCGAGTGCCGCGGGTGCCGCTTGTGCCACGCAGCCCACTTGCAACCACTGCCCAGCGTCACCGCTGCCACTGCCGTCGCTCAAGTGATTTGCTGCACCACCATTAAAACATTTGCGTTTTTGCAAAAACAAACAGATGGCCTCTTAGGAAGATCGACGTATTATCGCGTCTATCTTAAATGCAATAAAACGCAACATACCTACTTATATCGTACGTTTCAATACGCAACCATGACACATTCGTAGCATAATTGTAGAAAAGTGGAATGTTTTTCTTAATCAAGGAAAACGTAATCTTGGTAACGTATGGATGCGAGTGGGGCAAGACGCGGCCCCATTGGCGGAGCTTGGCCGCCCATCGCCAATAGCGCGAGAAGGAGGAGCCGCCTTGCAATCGCCACGAAATTTGGCGAAACATATCGCCTGCCTCCTAATTTTCTTCCATTTGACCTGTAAAATAAGTATCCGTGGAAATGACTTAGCTGCAACATTTAACAATATGAAATGATTATATTATATATCTATCACATTATACTTTTCCGCAGAATCGCACTATTAATTAAGTTTACTTAACTTAATGGCGTAAAAATATAACCTTCCTACCATTTTCACATCTCATGCTTGACCTTGATATTAAGTATCAAGTATCACTTTATAGCCCTTCGGTAGGCATTCGAGCTAAACCTGTATACCTAAACATTTAGATAAGTAGAACATACTTCATAAATAGTGCAAGTGGCAAATAATGCTGGCTCATCTACTTTCTCGTATGAATTGTGAGATCAATGATGGATATCAACAACCCTGGCGTCAGGGTTACCACTGAACGGCCACAGGCCTCTGACATGGCCCATACAACGATTACATAGCTCTATATATATATATATACCTACTGAGTATAATGAATTAGTGACCAATGGGTGATCAACCTGCAATAATCTACCCAAACTAGGTATAAAAAATTGTGTTTAGGGTTCCGAAACTCATAAAGAAATTCATATTCGATTTCTTGTCCATCCGTCTGTCAAGACCGGTTTTTTCAGGAACGCGTGGAGGTATATAATTTAAATTAACATGTATTAAGTATTTATAACTAATGCATGACACCTGTCTCAATGTATGTAAGTTACCATCATTATGTGCCCGATACCTTCAACCTCCTAAAGTGAACGTAGTTATGACATTACAACGTTTAACCACTTTATAATACCACAAATAAACACCTATGAAAAGCAGTTATAAAATGAACCTGTCAAAACGATACCGACTTACTCTTATGTTATACCTACCTAAATACGTACGTTTATTTGATAAGTACATACATTATAGATCTCACAGTCATTCCTGATATTCATTCATTACGACGTAGGTAATAATATATAACCAACAAAAACATTTTCATGTCAAATGTTGCCAAGACGAGATCATATCGATCGCAATGTCAGAAAGTTGTCAGATCTTACGTAGAGCCAAGCTTCTAACTCTGCACGCCCTAACTATACAAACCCTAAGTTCACAAAGTCAACATATTAGGCAAAATATGGAGGTATTTTAGGTGAAACTGTACTCCCGGGCACATACACATATATTTTATACGTTTAAACAATATAAAATGCACTTCGAAATGTATTCGTAATCGATAATTAGATAAATAAAAACTTATAGATACTTAATACTAACTGACTAAATATAATTTTTAAATTTTAATGGAAAGTATCGCAGGCGGAGACCCACAGAGGATTATTTACTTATATCCATTTTTCACAATTTAGCAGAATGTTATTTAGGTGGGTATTTTCGCTGGTGGCGGGCAATTTGGGGGGCCTGCAATACTTTCCAATCAAATCAAACTAAATAGGTATAATTACCTATTTAGTTAGCATTTAGTATACGTTTCTATTTATTTAACCATCGATTACGAATATATTATTACATTATTTAAACGATATACCATAGCTAGGTTTTAGCGTTTGATTAAACGATATTCTTGTGGGGCTTGTTTTCTTCTCTTTAGTGTGCAGTCAATTTTTTTATTTATAACTTTTTATTTGTTTTTATTTAACGAAATTTTGTAGATTACTTTGAAAGTACCAGCCTTTTCTATTAGTAATTATTTTTGAATGCTCCTACTCTCTGGCACAGTCGGTTAATAAAGATATTGTTTGGTCAAAGAAAAAGAAATATGCTGATTTGACACTGGCTTAGTCAAAATTAATTTTAATGTCCTGTTCCATCAAATTTAATAAAAATAGAGTTTTGTGTAACTTGTTTTTGTATGTATCCTAGAGTAACACTTGCTCTCGACTTCCGAAGAAAACAATTGTTTACCTACTTATCTAAAAAACTTGTATTCTATCCACTGACGTTTACAACGTTCGCTATCATTTGATTGGGCATGGTATATTGATACCATTATATGTCACTATAACAGCCTCCTTGGTCTAGTGGTTAGAGCGTTAGGCTCACGATCTGGAGGTCCGGGTTCGATTCCCGATGGGGACATTGTCGAAATCACTTTGTGAGACTATCCTTGGTTTGGTAAGGACTTTTCAGGCTTAAATCATCTGATTGTCCGAAAAAGTAAGATGATTCCGTGCTTCGGAGGACACGTTAAGCCGTTGGGCCCGGCTATTAGCCATAAAAACACCTCCACCAACCCGCAGTGGAGCAGCGTGGTGGAGTATGCTCCATACCCCCTCCGGTTGATTGAGGGGAGGCCTGTACCCAGCAGTGGGACGTATATAGGCTGTTTATATTATGTCACTATCACGTAGTCAGTCATGTCAGGGGCCTATGGCGACTCAGTAATAACCCTGACACCAGGGTTGATGGGGTTGGTAATCCGCCTCACAATCCACACGATAGAAGAAGAAGACTATCACGTATTGTGGATTGTTGTGCCATTTTCCCTCGATGGCAGCTCTCAATTCCTGCAAGGTTTGTGAGCCCGAACACGCCTCTTTAGTTCTTCCCACAAAGGCTCTATTGGGTTCATATCAGTGTTTATTGCTGGTCATTGCATAACTGTGATACCGAAGGTATTTGCTGACGATTTCTGCGGTATGCACTATTGCATTATCGTGCATAAAAACGAAATTTCGGCCTTCAAACCCAACATATGGCATCACATGAGTCTCTAAGCATTGCTGAATGTATCGGTCAGCATTCAGTGGGGTAACCGCGGCCCTGTCACCAGTCCAGTCCAGTATAGCCATCGACGGAAATTCTTGCCCAAATAGTTAATGACTCCCCCACCATAACTCATTTTCTCCTCAATGTCGCACTGCGCAAATCGCAAATCTTCCATCATTACCATACAGCATAACTTTACTTTCATCAGTGAAGAGTACCTGGCTCCACTGATGTTAAGTTCAATTTAAATGTTCACGTGCGTGCCATTCGGCGAGTTCGCGTCAATTTGGGCCCATTGGCTGGGTTGTGTCGGTAGACACCACGTTCGTTGAGTTTTTTTTCTCACAGTAGGTACGTGACGACGGATACAATTTCGTAAGCAAGTCTAAATAAAAATCGAATTGTTACCTGTATTTGGAAAAATATACGGTACCAATTTAAGTAAGTATGTGTGTCCCATCCCAGTATGTGTGATCGGGGCTCGCTTGCCTGACCTGAAAGTATTTACAGGTCTGGATTTTACAGAAGCGATTGCCAAATACGTACAACAGAGGGGACCGATGGCTTAATGTGCGTTCAGAAGCAAGGAATCATCTTTCTTTTCGGAAAAGGGGAATCGAACCCGGATCTCCAAATTGTTACCCTCGTTAATCGTTAGAAGGTAGGTAACCCGCTGCTTTGTGCGCGATGTGCGCCTTTTCAGTGTCGCTCAAATGGTTTTTATCCGTACCTTTATAAGATTCAAACCTATGCTGTTTCATGAGTTGAAAGTACTTGTGATATAAGAAGTCATATTAATAAATTTAATACAAGTGACCTTTAGACACGTGTTTTTAACATCAGTTTCCTTTTATATCTCGCCACGTTTTCTTCACCGTAACTCGCAACGCCCACTAGTTCACAAGTAAAGTTCACGATAGATCGGGGGACACGGGACGGGAGTGCCCCCGCCAAGACGAGCAAAGCGAAGCGCAAGGGCAGGGCACTACCTACCTTTTCTCGAAGCATTTTGAACCCTCATAACTTAGGTTTAGATTAGGTATATCAGATAAACCATAATATTCTCAGGATATGTTGTCAGTAGTGGACACACATATAAACATATAAAGTTTCATCTGTCTAACCTATTTTGTTACTCTTTTTGATATTCAATAATATGGATTGTGAAATACATTTCCTGACACATGTATCGAGCCACCTGTGGTGTAATGTTTAAAGGACTATATCATAACAATATTATTTGGTTAAACAAAAACAAAATGCAGACCATGCATGTCCTGTTGTTCCAAATTTTAATTAAGATTATTGAAATACAAAAGAAAAGCTAAGCCGTGTGCATCCTTTTGATAAAATAGGAGATAATAAAGTTTAAATACAAGGACTTTAACTCGATATTTTAAGGTTTAGTGGTGTTATTTTTTGCAGTAAAAGCGTTTTTCATTTTTTTTTATCCACTTTTCACCGGATTTTTTCGGTAAAAAATGTAACGGTGCGTGGTCAATGAAATGTAAGTGCACAGCTCTATATTAGGCGGTCCACTGTTCAAAGAGTGTACCATCGATCTGTAGAGACCGGTGGTTACGTTTGCCGTCCAGGAAGACCACGATCCCAGAAAGAGAATCCCTATAACTTGACCACGCCCCTGGAAACTTCATGAGAAGCTAAAAATTTAAGAGTCTTTAAACTTGTACGTAGCTATATCAACTACTTACTTAAAAGACGCTACACCACCACAACGAAACAACCTATCACTGAAAAAATATATTGAACTACTTACTTAAAATCGTAACCTTTCTATTTTCGTCACATTAAAACATATAACTACCTATATAAAATAGACACAAATTTTATTTTCCTTAATAATAAATCCTTAATGTAGCATTTTATCATAATTAGAGTTCATCATTTCACATCGCGCACAAAGCAGCGGGTTACCTTCTAACGATTAACGAGGGTTCGGCTAACAATTTGGAGATCCGGGTTCGATTCCCCTTTTCCGAAAAGAAAGATGATTCCTTGCTTCTGAACGCATATTAAGCCATCGGTCCCCTCTGTTGTACGTAGCCGTTACTTACCTAATCTATAATTGGGATGGCCCCTCTTGGTTGGTAGGTCAGATTGGCAATCGCTTCTGTAAAATCCAGACCTGTAAATACCGATCACACATACTGGGATGGGACACACATACTTACTTAAATAGGTACCGTATAATTTTCCAAATACAGGTAACAATTAGATGTTTATTTAGACTTGGTTTTCGTGCTATCGTCAAGTCTGAACAAAACAGGCGTATCGAATGCAGAATTCAGAATTTTAATATTTTCACCTCTCTCGGGGAGCACCCCTGTTGAAGTTGTTATATCTGAAGTTGCTCTAGGTATTTATTACTTCAAACATTCTACAATGAACGAAGAAAAAGTTAACTTAATGCTCGTGAAATAATAGGGTTTATTTTTTTTTAATTCTTGCCTTTATGGAATAAGTTTTGAACAGTATAATTGATTACCTACAGCAGATTAATATTTTGGATGTTCGGATATTTTTACTTTTATGGTAATTACCTTCACATAAGTATAATATTTTATAAAATAGAAGTATATAAGAATGCTTCTGAACATTTTATCACCTTCTCAAATATCCGTTTAAATTATGAAACATTTTTTAAACTATTACAAACATAGTTTTAGGTAAGTATACCAAAAATCATCATTCTCCTACTTTTCTGAATTAAGTATTCTTGAGTCTTTTTGTCTAAGCCATTTTTTACTAAGTAGGTATAATACCAAATTCTATGATTCTACTTGGCGTACCTACTTATATTGGATTTTAAAATAAAATAATTTATCATACAAGAACACTAGAGCTTTGCAGTAATTTTTTTGAGCAGGTGTTCTGTATGCTAAGTTTCTTTTTTGAGTGCATTTAAATTTGTAAATAAAACGTTCACTGTTTGTAAACACAGCTCATATTTAAGTAAAAAGATTGAACAGTGAAATCCAGATTTTTGTATGTTTGAAAAGTAGCTTTTTTATGTTTTTATAAAAAAGAAAATTATGGTCATAAACTTTTAGTGGCATGGCGAAAATTGTTCAGAGAGGCACCTACCCAGAATTATCAACGTATTTGTTCCAGATGACCGACATTCTTATATCTGCGTAAAACGGAGCATCCATAAAGTCGTAAAAACATTTTAAAAAGAATACATTTTTTACAGATACTTTTATTCCTGCTTCATCCACCTCTTAAAAAATTCGGACAAGAGTGAATATATGAACATTATTACTAAAAACTATCTGGAGGTCCGGGTTCGATTCCCGATGGGGACATTGTCGAAATCACTTTGTGAGACTGTCCTTTGTTTGGTAAGGACTTTTCAGGCTTGAATCACCTGATTGTCTGAAAAAGTAAGATGATTCCGTGCTTCGGAGGGCACGTTAAGCCGTTGGTCCCGGCTATTAGCCGTAAAAACACCTCCACCGACCCGCATTGGAGCAGCGTGGTGGAGTATGCTCCATACCCCCTCCGGTTGATTGAGGGGAGGCCTGTGCCCAGCAGTGGGACGTATATAAGCTGGTTATGTATTACTAAAAACTTAGTACTTAGTAGTAATTAAAAAACGCCAAAGCATGGCATCATACTTTTTCGGACAATCAGATGATTCAAGCCTGTAAAGTCCTTACCAAACAAAGAACAGTCTCACAAAGTAATTTAGACAATGTCCCCATCGGGAATCGAACCCGGAACTCAAGATCGTGAGCCTAACGCTCTAACCACTAGACCACGGAGGCTGTTAACGTTGCTTAAAAAAAGGAAATAATTCTCAGCAAAAACTCGTAACGACTCAATTTGCGGAGACTGCAGCAGCCTTAACCCACTGATTATGCTATACAAGACAATGCCAGACAAAGCAAAATAATATTGACTTGGCAACGTTTATTAATAGGTTGAATAACACAAAAAATGTGCCATGAAAATTCGTAGTTGGTAAGTATGCCTTTACTTATTAAGACATCGTATCATGCTTACCTACTAAACAACTACCATACCTATGTAGAGTTGTAGTGTAGTACTAATACGTCTATTACCTACTTACACATAGTCAGCTCAGCTAGGATGCAGAAATAATTAAAAAATATATTATACACGATGTTAGTGACATCGTAACGAAAACTTTGCGGAGTGATTCAGACCACGATTCTGAGTTGATATCAAGTGGAATTTTCAACTACTATCTAATATACTATAGGGCCTGTAGCGCCTCACTAGTGACCCTGACACTGGTGCCAAGACTGCCGACTAACCCTCTAGTTGATGATGTCGGTCATTGACTTCACAACCCACACGAAAGAAGAAGATTGCGAGGATTACATATAATTTGTCGCGTTTGGTATTAGTCTCACAGCTCAGGTTAGACCTTTATAGGCGCAGGAAGGATAGAGACGTATGTTGAGCAAAGTAGCTGGTAAGTTTTTGTTGTGATGATTGCTATGAAAAATGGTGCAGGCTCTTTGGACTACATTAAAATCGCGAAGCCCGAGCTAAACCAATTAATGGGTCGATTAATTGTTTCATAGGTATGCTATAAGCGGTAAATCTACAATAAACAAATAAACTGCCCAAAATTATTGATTGCAGCTTCCCAGCTTCACAACGATATTCATGTGATTGATTAATTTGTACTACCAATCGGTTTTCATATTAACGTATACTTTCTAATCACTGTACATACATACATAAGTAAGTAAAAGTAAAATGTTTATTTTTCATGAGAAATACAGAAAATATGGGTACAATAAAAACCCCACAAAACCAATTCCTCGGTTTGTCTGTGGGAGTGGAGTTCGCTTAAATGTTATTATGTTTAAGATACTTAAAGTTAACTTACAGCTAAGATATCTTTTGTATGAGATGTTTAAACTCACGCCTATTTCCCACCGGGGTAAGCAGACTTTAACTTTAATCACTGTAAAGTATTTATTTAGATCAGAATAATAATGGGTGGAAGATGTGTTGTGCCTGGGTGTAAAAATGAGGTTATCATTTATATTTATACCCAAAAAACAAATAAAAAGAAGCAAAATAATGTTACGCGTGAAATTAGAAGGTTAAACGAATGCAACATTGTATAGCACCATCTTATTATTTTGGGGATCATGGCCTGGATAGCACCTCATTAATGGTTATCTATTCTAAACTTTCATAAAACATACCTAGTTATTATGCTTTTATCAAAAAAAAAAAAAAATGCTTTTAGTATCGGCAATCTTCAAGAGTTCGATAGATTGTGCTGCGAACATCACTACGCCAGTCAAAGTAATATTTATGGACTTTTTGGCGGGAACGGGAACGGGACGGTTGCTTTCTTCATTGAATAATCTAAATAATTAATACGAAGTGCTGTTTTGCTGTTAATGATCGCATTAAATTAGTCGGAAAACATTCGCGATACGTAGTGTTATTAGTATATCGAAATATTCAATAAACAGTTTTGAGTTAATTCGTTTGGGTTCGGAGTAGGAGTCTGCTCCGAAGGTGGGGGCTTAGGTTTCATCATTCATCGTCATCACCTTTCATCTTTTCATTAATTATTATCAAGAAAAAAATACATAAGACGTGGCTGTATAGGCATAGTTCCCTTTGCCTTGCTCTTCGGGGAAAATCAACCAAAAAAAAAAAAAGTAATATTCATGACAGTGACAGTGACAGCTGTTTTGTTGTACCATCTCGATGTCACAGACTAATAAGAATTATACTACCACAGTCGTAGTTTTGCGCAGTGCACATAGCCACGCTATGAGCACTCAGCAACGGTGTATTGTTTTATTAAAAACTTGATTCCACATGAACGCGATTGCATTGCGATAACAGCTCGTCGCCGACCGGTTACAAAATCTATACGCACAGATAATCTTTTATCACGTTTAGTAACCCAATTCTTGTTCAGTGATTACAACTTGATCCTAGTTACAAAAGTTTACTGTTGCTGATTCATTAGCGTGCACATGTGAAGTGAGTTTTCTTTCTGAATTTAAATGTCAAGGTATTTTTTGTTGTCGCAAAATACCCCACGTATTGCTTATTTAGTTGAATAATAGTTTTTTTCCTTAATATTAGTTTAATTTCTAGAATGTTTTCCTAGTAACAAACTTCAGTAGTAGACTTAATAGAAAAGTATTAGGTACCTAATAATGTGTTTGTTGCAATCATAAAAGTAATTAGAGTATTTAAAACTTTAAACATCATGCCACTGTATTTTTATTGACTTTATATGTGGGATTTTGATGATAATACAATTACCTAATTCACTTTCAGGACTGTAAATGCTGCTATCAAACATGAAAGTGAATAAAAAATTATTACCTATAAAAGGTCACTTCCTACTATTTAATGCAGGTCAGTACTACTGTTTTTTATAAAAAAAATCTCTACACAATTAGTAGAAAGTCTATTGAATGTTTTATAACACATTTATAAAGCATCAACTATACACAAAATACTGGGATCCTAACAGTCACAAAATAATAAAAAGAAAATTGATGTAGTTCTGGGAAAATGTGGTAAGTTTAATGTATGTTGACAATTTATTGAAGATATTTCGGAATTATTTAGGAACTCGTACCATTCTTAGCAAAATTCAAGATGCCTTACAATTTATGCCGGTTGCAGACCGATACCATACCATATAGATACCAAATACCGAACTAAGCTATGTTAGATTGCATGGCTAAACAAATTTTCCTTTAGTATTATTTAGTTTTTTGTCTGGATTTGAATGGAATGTCAGCCATGTGAGCTAAGCTTAAACTAATTTACTTTAGGTCACAGTCTGCAACCAACATTATGATTAACTACCGACTTACACAAATGTTACATAAAATATTATAATCACAAAGGGGAAAGGAGCTTTACATAATATACAAATATTTTTTATTTTATTTTTATCCCCATTAGAAATGTTATAGCAAAAGTGTGGTGTTAAATAAGAAAAAAAGTTATTAATTATTAAGACAGAAACCAGAAATTCTGTAATTTTTACTTATTTACTTAGTATTGGTTGAATTTGTACAGCAAATAAGACTTTTAACTTTGGTATTAATTAGTCCAATATAGCTATTTGTAACGAAATGATTTACTCTAAATATCAATTTTCCTCTGGAAATATGCAGTCATATGACACTGTATTTTGTTATGGTAATCTAACACCAGCAACATTAACATTTCTATTCAGTCTTTTATGTATGAATCAGCAGAACACAATCATAATCACTGCAGTTTCAAGTCTGAATTTGTGTATGTCAATGTAAAATTTTTCTACTGTTTTTTTACTGTTATTATAGCTCATTTTAATGCTTTGATAATATTTAGTTACATTATAGGCCATTTCAGAAATTTGTTTAATCAATATTCTTTACATTTGAAGCAATCCAAGTACCTACCTACCCGGCTACACTCTAAACTCGCTCCAAATTTGTCCAGATAGCCATAAATAAACAATTTATGATTTAAATTACTCAAAAGCTTGCTTATTATGTTGCTAAGATAGGTAGGCTACACATTAATCATAACATTCTACAATCGACATCAGATGTGTACTTGAAGTTTCATGAGATCAGGATTTTAATTTGCATATGAACTTATGTTTCACGGCTATATTCCCATTTGGGCTAGTCAGAGTTACATCCATCGCAAGATGAATTGTGTACCCACCACATACCCCCCACACTTCATTGAGCTTTCTGTCGGACCAGAGGTTAAGTTATTTTGCATATGACAATAAGTACCTAATCTTTATACTTGTTTTTTCTGTTCTACTGCCGGTAACAGCATTCCTTCACTATTTGTATAGTCTCCAGACACTCATTCCCAAAACAATTCAGGTGACCTTTATTCAGATGCACCTATACAAATATAGGTATCACTTCATCGCCTTTGCCTTTAAGATTAATGGATGATGTGTACTTGCTTTATGCTATCGCAAAGTAATGTAAACCATAATTGTTGTTTTAGGCACTGGACCATTGGTTCCGTACCTATCTGTGTATGCTCGACAATTAGGGTTTTCATCAGCAACTGTGGGGTTGATATACACAGTACTGCCAATATTTGGTCTCATAGCAAAACCATCGTTTGGTATCATAGCAGACAGGTTGGTATAATTTTTATAATTACATATTCCAGACCCTAAGTAAACATTTAAATATTTTTTTACATGCAGTGCCTGCCTAAATTTCTTAAAACACTTGTACGAATATGAAGAGAGGCTGTGCTGCGGTATATTTTATTCATGATTTGTGGCTCTGTCCACCTTGATGTAAGGAGGATACAGGCACAGGCGTGACTTTATGTAGGTACGTACCTACCTACCTAAGTAGATTATGTTACTGTTACGAAACCATTTATTTCATGATTTACCTACATACCTACTTAATCATGTGTTTAATTCAAACATTTATTAAATTAAGTCTAAAACAGTAAATACATATCAAATTAAAATATGAACCAGGTTCATAATTTGAACCAGGAAAAATAATCTTTTGTAATTATACTTTTATAGTACCCAATGGTATTACTTAATCCTGGCGTATCAAATTTTATCATTGTAAACTCGTATCTTAATCTGTAGTATTTAGTTATCACATGATCAAACTCGTCAAAATGGATATACCTACCTATACTGTGATAGTTTGGTCATTATATAGGTATACAGGTAGGTACACAATCCAAACATTATAGTCCTATGTATAGTTTTGCCATGGTACCTATAGGGCTTCTAATGGGGTACACTTGTCCTACAGTTTATAAATACTTACCTACTATCTACGAAAACAATAACTAGCAGGGTACGTACCTACAATACAAATAACAGTTCAACTCCTTTTGGCCACATCTTTACATATTAAATAATTATAACATATTATTAATTACAGGTTCAAAATACAGAAACCTATATTTTTAATATTTCAAGTTCTAACCATATTGAGTTTCTGTGCGATATATTTGGTACCAGAAAACAAGTCTAGCGTATCTGTGCAGCTGGACTGTGGTAATGGAATCACAGAGATAAAATCATGTTACCCCAATGCAGAGCAAGTGGATCATTGCAAAATCACGACACTTGGGAAGTCTAATCAAACTACAACTTCATGTGATGTAAGTGATGTTATAATCATGTACCTAGCTGTCTATTCTATTACCTTTTCACTCCTAAATTGACTAGTGGCACATAGGTGAACATAGCAGCGAGCTTTTCAAAAACAGACTAGAGTAAATTACCAGAGGTGCAGATACGGATTTTCTTATTGAAAATAACCGCGACGATGCGCGCAACAGTTAATTAATATAGGAAATAAAATTTTACTACTTGACTGAGTAATTGCTCAGTTGTAATGTGGACTTATTATAAATCCCATATATTTTTTGTATTTATGAGAGAATTCAAGCTGAATGTTGATAGCATGTTCAATATTTCGATGACAATATTATTAAGTGACACGTGATGCATGTGTACCATTAGGTATGTTATTTGTCGTTGTAGATGTAGAAAATTATCGTTACCGATTCTGGTGCTGTGTTCCATGATTCACTGTAGGTACGTACTCGCAATATCTGGATGCTTATCGGAATAACGCATAATTATTACGTAACTCGAGAACGGTAACTCTTCGTCCCGCATCAATTCGTATCTGACGCTGACCCCAACCCCCTTTCGGTCTTACATTAGTCTTAAGTGGCCGTCTGTAAGTCGCGAAAGTGTGTATCAGTTTACCAAAAAACGTTTGTTTCAATGTCATTGTCATATTTTCCATTGTCATGTTTATTTTATTACCTTTCAGATGAACTGTGATATGTCATCTCCGAAAATGTGGCAGACCGTCTGCGAACATTGGAAAATACCACAATACTGTTACAGCAATACGGATAACA